>NC_133680.1:16120000-16720000 GCF_048934315.1 Petromyzon marinus
TTGGAGGGGCGGGGAAAAGGGAGGGGGATGGGCGGAGCCGAGGGGGAGGGGCGAAGTCGACAGTCACTCACAGTCACTCACACAGTTACACAGTCACTCACAGTCACTCACACAGTTACACAGTCACTCACAGTCACTCACACAGTCACTCACACAGTCACTCACAGTCACTCACACAGTCACTCAGTCACTCACTTACACAGTCACACACAGTCACTCACACAGTCACTCACACAGTCACTCACACAGTCACTTACAGTCACTCACACAGTCACTCACACAGTCACACACAGTCACTCACACAGTCACTCACAGTCACTCACACAGTCACTCACACAGTCACTCACACAGTCACTCACACAGTCACTTACACAGTCACTCACAGTCACTCACACAGTCACTCATAGTCACTCACACAGTCACTCATAGTCACTCACACAGTCACTCATAGTCACTCACACAGTCACTCACAGTCACTCACACAGTCACTCACAGTCACTCAGTCACTCACACAGTCACTCACACAGTCACTCACAGTCACTCACACAGTCACTCACATAGTCACTCACACAGTCACTCACACAGTCACTCACAGTCACTCACACAGTCACTCACACAGTCACTCACAGTCACTCACACAGTCACTCACACAGTCACTCACAGGGGTGAGGAAGGTGTCCACGCGTGGTTCTGACCACCCACCCACACGAGTGCCGTGCCGGCCTTCATAGTTACTGTCTAACACCACGTACCACAACAGTTTGTTAAGGCTACAGTGGGTGGGTAAGATGGTGAGTGAGTCGGTGAGTGCGTGAGTGGGTGAGTGAGATGGTGAGTGAGTGAGATGGTGAATGAGTGGGTGAGTGAGATGGTGAGTAAGATGGTGAGTGAGTGGGTGAATGAGAGGGTGAGTGAGATGGTGAGTGAGTGGGTGGGTGAGTGAGTGAGTGAGTTGGTGAGTGAGTGGGTGGGTGAGTGAGTGAGATGGCGAGCGAGTGGGTGATTGAGTGGGGGAATGAGAGGGTGAGTGAGTGAGTGTGAGTGATTGGGTGAGTGAGTGGGTGAGTGAGTGAGTGGGTGAGTGAGTGGGTGAGTGAGTGAGTTGGTGAGTGAGTGGGTGAGTGTGTGGGTGAGTGAGTGGGTGAGTGAGTGGGTGAGTGAATGGGTGAGTGGGTGAGTGAGTGAATGGGTGAGTGAGTGAGTGGGTGAGTGGGTAAGTGAGTGCGTAAGTGAGTGGGTGAGTGAGTGAGTGGGTGAGTGAGTGGGTGGGTGAGTAAGTGGGTGAGTGAGTGGGTGAGTGAGTGAGTGTGTGAGTGTGTGAGTGAGTGGGTGAGTGAGTGAGTGGGTGAGTAAGTGGGTGAGTGAGTGGGTGGGTGAGTAAGTGGGTGAGTGAGTGGGTGAGTGTGAGGGTGAGTGAGTGGGTGAGTGAGTGGGTGAGTGAGTGGGTGAGTGTGAGGGTGAGTGAGTGGGTGAGTGAGTGGGTGAGTGAGTGAGTGGGTGAGTGAGTGAGTGGCTGAGTGAGTGAGTTGGTGAGTGAGTGGGTGAGTGTGTGGGTGAGTGTGTGGGTGAGTGAGTGAGTGGGTGAGTGAGTGGGTGAGTGAATGGGTGAGTGAGTGGGTGAGTGAGTGGTGAGTGGGTGAGTGAGTGGGTGAGTGGGTGGGTGAATTGGTGAGTGAGTGGGTGAGTGAGTGGGTGAGTGGGTGAGTGAGTGAATGGGTGAGTGAGTGAGTGGGTGTGGGTAAGTGAGTGCGTAAGTGAGTGGGTGAGTGAGTGAGTGTGTGAGTGGGTGAGTGAGTGGGTGGGTGAGTAAGTGGGTGAGTGAGTGGGTGAGTGAGTGTGTGAGTGGGTGAATGAGTGGGTGAGTGAGTGAGTGGGTGAGTAAGTGGGTGAGTGAGTGGGTGAGTGATTGGGTGAGTGTGAGGGTGAGTGAGTGGGTGAGTGAGTGGGTGAGTGAGTGAGTGGTTGAGTGAGTGAGTGGGTGAGTGAGTGGGTGAGTGAGTGAGTGGGTGAGTGAATGGGTGAGTGAGTGGGTGAGTAGGTGAGTGAGTGGTGAGTGGGTGAGTGAGTGGGTGAGTGGGTGGGTGAATTGGTGAGTGAGTGGGTGAGTGAGTGGGTGAGTGAATGGGTGAGTGAGTGAATGGGTGAGTGAGTGAGTGGGTGAGTGGGTAAGTGAGTGCGTGAGTGAGTGGGTGAGTGAGTGGGTGGGTGAGTAAGTGGGTGAGTGGGTGAGTGAGTGAGTGTGTGAGTGGGTGAGTGGGTGAGTGAGTGGGTGAGTGAGTGAGTGGGTGAGTAAGTGGGTGAGTGAGTGGGTGGGTGAGTAAGTGGGTGAGTGAGTGGGTGAGTGGGTGAGTGAGTGGGTGAGTGTGAGGGTGAGTGAGTGGGTGAGTGAGTTGGTGAGTGGGTGAGTGTGAGGGTGAGTGAGTGGGTGAGTGAGTGGGTGAGTGAGTGAGTGGCTGAGTGAGTGAGTTGGTGAGTGAGTGGGTGAGTGTGTGGGTGAGTGTGTGGGTGAGTGAGTGAGTGGGTGAGTGAGTGGGTGAGTGAATGGGTGAGTGAGTGGGTGAGTGAGTGGTGAGTGGGTGAGTGAGTGGGTGAGAGGGTGGGTGAATTGGTGAGTGAGTGGGTGAGTGAGTGGGTGAGTGGGTGAGTGAGTGAATGGGTGAGTGAGTGAGTGGGTGTGGGTAAGTGAGTGCGTAAGTGAGTGGGTGAGTGAGTGAGTGTGTGAGTGGGTGAGTGAGTGGATGGGTGAGTAAGTGGGTGAGTGAGTGTGTGAGTGGGTGAATGAGTGGGTGAGTGAGTGAGTGAGTGGGTGAGTAAGTGGGTGAGTGAGTGGGTGAGTGATTGGGTGAGTGTGAGGGTGAGTGAGTGGGTGAGTGAGTGGGTGAGTGAGTGAGTGGTTGAGTGAGTGAGTGGGTGAGTGAGTGGGTGAGTGAGTGAGTGGGTGAGTGAATGGGTGAGTGAGTGGGTGAGTAGGTGAGTGAGTGGTGAGTGGGTGAGTGAGTGGGTGAGTGGGTGGGTGAATTGGTGAGTGAGTGGGTGAGTGAGTGGGTGAGTGAGTGGGTGAGTGAGTGAATGGGTGAGTGGGTGAGTGAGTGGGTGAGTGTGTGAGTGGGTGAGTGTGTGAGTGGGTGAGTGAGTGGGTGAGTGGGTGAGTGGGTGAGTGAGTGGGTGAGTGAGTGAGTGGGTGAGTAAGTGGGTGATTGAGTGGGTGATTGAGTGGGTGGGTCGCTCACACAAGTCACTCATAGTCACTCACACAGTCACTCATAGTCACTCATAGTCACTCCCAGTCAATTACAGTCACACAGTCACTCATAGTCACTCACACAGTCACTCAGTCACTCACATTCACTCACAGTCACTCACACAGTCACTCATAGTCACTCACAGTCACTCATAGTCACTCACAGTCACTCACAGTCACTCACAAAGTCACTCAGAGTCACTCACAGTCACTCACACAGTCACTCACAGTCACTCATAGTCACTCACAGTCACTCACACAGTGACTCAGTCACTCACACAGTCACTCAGAGTCACTCACAGTCACTCACAGTCACTCAAAGTCACTCACACAGTCACTCATAGTCACTCACAGTCACTCACAGTCACTCAGAGTCATTCACAGTCACTCACACAGTCACACACAGTCACTCACAGTCACTCAGAGTCATTCACAGTGACTCACACAGTCACACACACAGTCACTCACAGTCACTCACAGTCACTCACACAGTCACTCAGTCACTCATGGTCACTCACAGTCACTCACACAGTCACTCACACAGTCACTCATAGTCAATCACAGTTACTCACAGTCACTCACACAGTCACTCAGTCACTCATGGTCACTCACAGTCACTCACACAGTCACTCATAGTCAATCACAGTTACTCACAGTCACTCACACAATCCCTCAGAGTCACTCAGAGTCACTCACACAGTCACTCATAGTCATTCACAGTCATTCACACAGTCAAATAGTCACTCATAGTCACTCAGTCACTCACACAGTCACTCAGTCACTCACACAGTCACTCATAGTCACTCACAGTCACTCATAGTCACTCACACAGTCACTCACAGTCACTCATAATCACTCACACAGTCACTCAGAGTCACTCACTCAGACTCACTCACAGTCACTCACACAGTCACTCACACAAGTCACTCATAGTCACTCACACAGTCACTCATAGTCACTCACAGTCACTCACACAGTCACTCACAGAGTCACTCAGTCACTCATAGTCACTCACAGTCACTCACACAGTCACTCGTAGTCACTCACAGTCACTCACACAGCCACTCACACAGTCACTCATAGTCACTCACATTCACTCACAGTCACTCACACAATCACCATGAGTCACTCAGAGTCACTCACACAGTCACTCACACAGTCACTCATTCACTCACACAGTCATTCACACAGTCACTCATAGTCAGTCATAGTCACTCACACAGTCAATTACAGTCACTCATACAGTCACTCATAGTCACTCACAGTCACTCACACAGTCACTCAGTCACTCATAGTCACTCATAGTCACTCACACAGTCACTCATAGTCACTCAGTCATTCTCACAGTCAATTAGTCACTCATAGGCACTCACCAGTCAATTATAGCCACTCACACAGTCACTCAGAGTCACTCAGTCACTCACACAGTCACTCAAAGTCACTCACACAGTCACTCATAGTCACTCAGAGTCACTCACAGTCACTCAGAGTCATTCACAGTCACTCACACAGTCACTCACACAGTCACTTACAGTCACTCACACAGTCACTCACAGTCACTCACACAGTCACTTACACAGTCACTCACAGTCACTCACACAGTCACTCATAGTCACTCACACAGTCACTCACACAGTCACTCACACAGTCACTCACAGTCACTCACAGTCACTCACATAGTCACTCACACAGTCACTCACACAGTCACTCACACAGTCACTCATAGTCACTCATAGTCACTCACACAGTCACTCACACAGTCACTCACAGTCACTCACACAGTCACTTACACAGTCACTCAGACAGTCACTCACACAGTCACTCATAGTCACTCACACAGTCACTCACACAGTCACTTACACAGTCACTCACACAGTCACTCACACAGTCACTCAGTCACTCACACAGTCACTCACAGTCACTCACACAGTCACTCACACAGTCACTCACAGTCACTCACACAGTCACTCACAGTCGCTCACACAGTCACTCACAGTCACTCACACAGTCACTTACACAGTCACTCACAGTCGCTCACACAGTCACTCACACAGTCACACACACAGTCACTCACACAGTCACTCACAGTCACTCACAGTCACTCACACAGTCACTCACAGTCACTCACAGGGGTGAGGAAGGTGTCCACGCGTGGTGCTGACCACCCACCCACACGAGTGCCGTGCCGGCCTTCATAGTTACTGTCTAACACCACTTGCCACAACAGTTTGTTAAGGCTACAGTGGGTGGGTGAGATGGTGAGTGAGTGAGTGGGTGAGTGAGTGATAGGGTGAGTGAGTGGGTGGGTTGGTGAGTGGGTGAGTGAGTTGGTGAGTGAATGGGTGAGTGAGTGGGTGAGTGAGTGGTGAGTGGGTGAGTGAGTGGGTGGGTGAATTGGTGAGTGAGTGGGTGAGTGAGTGGGTGAGTGAGTGAATGGGTGAGTGGGTGAGTGAGTGGGTGAGTGGGTAAGTGAGTGCGTAAGTGAGTTGGTGAGTGAGTGTGTGAGTGGGTGAGTGGGTGGGTGAGTAAAGTGGGTGAGGGAGTGGGTGAGTGAGTGAGTGAGTGGGTGAGTGGGTGAGTGAGTGGGTGAGTGTGTGAGTGGGTGAGTGGGTGAGTGTGTGAGTGAGTGGGTGAGTGGGTGAGTGAGTGGGTGAGTGAGTGAGTGGGTGAGTAAGTGGGTGATTGAGTGGGTGATTGAGTGGGTGGGTCGCTCACACAAGTCACTCATAGTCACTCACACAGTCACTCATAGTCATTCACAGTCATTCACAGTCAATTAGTCACTCAGTCACTCACACAGTCACTCATTCACTCACACAGTCACTCACACAGTCACTCATAGTCACTCACAGTCAATTACAGTCACACATACAGTCACTCACAGTCACTCACACAGTCACTCATAGTCACTCATAGTCACTCACACAGTCACTCATAGTCACTCAGTCATTCTCACAGTCAATTAGTCACTCATAGTCACTCACCAGATGGAGTGCATGCACGGCCAGATCTCCGGGCTGCAGCACCAGGTAACCAGAGCCTTATGCGGCAGCCCCCCCACCTCCATGTGTGTGCATGAGGCCTGTCCTCATCGCCTGAGCAGTGCACCATCGCATGTTATAGAATGTTTTTTTAGGTAAAGTCACGTAGAAATAAGAAATAATAAAATTACATAATAGCGTACAACGTTTCGATTGCAACACAAGCAATCATCATCAGGTACAGAAGAGCTAAATTTACGAGAGAGAGGAGACACATAACCGCAGATATATATACAGACACATACAACAGGGGATACAGAGAGAGATAGACGGGGGGAGCACACTAAATCAAACAAGGTTTAGCAAAATTTGGAAAGCATATAACGCAACACAGACAGTCGGTCAAAACACAATTAACGCATGGTCTGGTTGATTACGCTATTTCAAAGATTGCTAAATTGCAAGTTAAGTGTGAAATTTATATATACAGACCGCATACACATATATAGACATCCAAGCAGAAAGAGTTAGCACAGAGACACATGGAGAGAGGCAAGCACACAGTAATCTGTGTCAAGGTTTTAAATAGACAGAGGTGGGGCTGAGATGCAATGGGACACAAATTAGCATGGAGCATGCAGCAAGGTGCGGCGCGGAGACTGTAACACCAAGGCACAAACACAGGCAGAGACTGTAACACCAAGGCACAAACACAGGCAGAGACTGTAACACCAAGGCACAAACACAGGCAGAGACTGTAACACCAAGGCACAAACACAGGCAGAGACACCACAGAGACACAAACTTAAGTCAAGACACAAAGGTAGACACACCAGCAGAGAACACAAAGACACAGACTTCATACCTCCCCGAAGAGGTGGTTGAAACTTGAATTTGGAGCTTTCGTGACTGCAGGAATTATTCTTTGTTTTTTTTGGTAAAGTCACGTAGTAATTCCTGCAGTCACGAAAGCTCCAAATTCAAGTTTCATGTTAGAGAATGGTTTGCAGAAGCATAAATCACATAACTACTTCTGAGAAATATTTAAGTGCCCTCTGGTACCCACACAATAGGAGGAAATACTTTGATATCTGCCCTGCTATGGAGAGCAATGAGTAATGTTCATCACAAAACAGTCTGATCTTTGGTTTTCAGAGCTGGAACTTAGCTCGATTTAGTGTAAAGCCGACATTGTTTTCATGGGCTTTTCTGTGAAGTCATTGATGATCAGGCTGAGATCATTAACTCACTGCACATGTGAACCTGGCTTAATCACAGGTGGCTGAAACCTGAAGTGGTTATATAAGTAATATGGATGCAGCCAGGAAGGCAGACAGCCAGAATGTTTTTTTTTCGAATGTAGTATGATAATGCATTTCTATATGGCAAAAGGTATAATTGTGACCACAGGATCGGTCCTCCCCTCATGGCTCTTAATTTTGTCTGCAGATAGGTGAATGTTGGATGAGGTAATTACACTAGACAAGGCAATCCCTGACTAGCCCTTTAACTAATTCACTCCCTCTCATAATTTGTCATGATTCAGAGTTGCGAATGTATTTTCTCACATTTTAATACTTTCAGTTAGAATAAATACAATTTAATTATAAAGTCAGCTGCAGTTTACAGGACTTTTTCTAAAATGTGATTGGCTTGCATTTGTTAGAGAAACAATATAGGCTTGCAGACACACAGCTATATGCACACCACAGAGTTTAAATGACTTAAGTGGTAATTATTTATCTTCTTTGGTTCTTTCGGTAAAGTCACGTAGAATGAGAATAAAATAATAAATTGATAAAATAAAATAACACAATAATATTCTCACGACGTTTCGGCCACAACACAAGCGGCCTTCATCAGGTGAAGGGAGCGAGACTGTCTGGTAGGACAGCGCCATCCTGAATTATTACATGTCGCGGAGGATTGCTCCACTGAACAAAATAGTGACGCGGTTCAATTTTCAAGTGCGAGTTCGCGTTTAAAGTCAATGTTATAAAATATATATTTGATGGAAGCAGGTTCGTAAGTGCAGGTGTTTGTAAGTTGAGGACTGCCTATATATACACTTATTTTTCACACAGATGTGTATATGCGCACTGGGTTACTGAGCATCCTCTGTTTAGGGACTGTACCACATTACAATCCACCATCCCACCTCTAGTAAAAGTACCTACTACTACTAGAACATCTGCTCCCCTCTGCTACGTGCATCTCCATCCCCTCCCTATTTTTGGTTGGGAAGCAATTATAATCGGACATTTTAAAGTAGCTTTTGGGTTAATTAATCCATATATCTGGGCTTTTATAGGTGTTATCTTGGGTTGTATGGATGGTGGTCACCCATCCAAGTACCATCAAAGTTCAACCCTGCTTTTCTTCCAAGATCTTATAATATTGGGTGCATTCCGGGTCATTTGGTCATAGGTGGTGTGGTGTATGGACATCTGTGAAAAAGAGTTTCATAGCTTATCAGATTCCTTCATTTAAAATAAAGATACTGGTACTGTATGTGTTTGTTGGATTTGTATGTTCTTTAACAACTGCACGCAGTCGTTAAAATGCTTAGCCATGTCCTTCTGCTGCCGTTTGTCCGTGGCCCATGCAGCTCATCGAAAAGAATGAGCATCTGGGATCCCTGCAGGTGGGGATTTTGGGTTACCAGCGTGTGGTGGCAGAGCTGCACGCTGAGCTGGCGCCATACCAAGAAAACCTGCAGAGCATTCACTGTCAGCTCCAGGATCTGCAAGTGCTGCACCAGCAGAGTGAGGCGAAGGTGAGCAAGTGCTGTTAGCGAGCACCTATGAAGTCCGGCATGGCACAAACGCACATATATACAGTAATACCATTATTTACGCCCTCCCGTTGTACGTACTTTCACTATTAACGTACTCAAGTCATTGATAGCCAATCACATGTTATGTACTGTGGTACCTTGCCATAGCGTACTTGAGATTTACGAACTTTACTATAAAGACCCAAATAGTTTACGACGATGACGAGATGGTGACGACGACTATCTTATATATACGAACAGCACGAGGAGGATCCCACTTCCAGCAACAGCCACAAGGTCCCTCACAGGGGCCCTTCTTATACTCTCAGCGTGGCCTCGCTCCGCCACGGCCACGCCCCCTCTCTGGAACCTACTAGCGGGTTCCCGATGGCCCCCCCTCTGTGACCTTTCCCCTAGATGTCCCCCTCTCGTGTCTATCGTGGCCTGCTGACGTGGGTACTACCATACACCGCAGTTACCCTTTTTTACCAGCAGCCAGCGCTATGCCACTACACATACTCTATCAATATTTTTTCCCCACATACCGGATTTATGGTGAATATTTTTCAAGTGTAAACTAATTTTACATGATAAACAACTAATAATACACATAGTATAATAGACAAATATATCAATAATATGGCAGTCCTCGACTTACGAACGCATTTAGTTCCTGAGGCCCATTCATAAGTCGGAACGGTTCGTAAGTCGGAATACAATAATGTGCAATATTTAAATTCCCATATTGTCAGTGTTATAAAATGTGTTAAGGTTCAACAAAAGAGTCAAGCATTGTTAAACTCGTAAATAAGAAATCATGTACATTTGCATTAACACTAAAATTATCGTGTATAGTAAGTAATACATAAAATGTAGTAAAAATATTTTTTATTTTCACTCACCGCTTTCAAATCACAAGCGTGCTCACCGCTACTCTTCCGATCCGCACAAAGATCCACCGTGTAGCTTTAATAGGCTGTTGGGGCACGTGCTGTTAGCGATAGCCTATGAAAGCCAGCACGGCATGCGAGGGGTTGTGTGCCAGCACCACACCCAGCTGCATTTGTGTCCCGAGTGGTGATGTTTATACAGCGCGCTAGGTGCTCATTTGAGGCCGAGTTGACCTACGGGAGGCCCAGGAATGGTTCAGATAATCGTCACTGGTGTTGGCCGTGAGTTGGAATTGAACTTGGGTCGGTGGGTTTGTAGCGCAGCGCGTGAACTGCAACACTACCGCTCCCCACACAATCACTTTCACATATGCGCACATGTGTGCGTGCACGAGGCTGACTCATGACATCTCGTGGAGGATCGCAGCACTGAACAAAATAGTTCTGTGGTTCAGTTTGGAAGTGCAAGTTCGCGTTTTAAAGTCAATGGTAACCAAAAATGAATACATTTCATAGAAACAGATTCGGAAGTCGGGTATCCGTAAGTCGGGTCTCCGTAAGTATGGTGTTCCTAAGTCGAGGACTGTATGTATACACTTATTTTTCACACTGATGGTTGTACAGAATGGATGCGCACTAGGTTACTGAGCATTCTCTGTTTAAGGACTGTACCACGTTACGATCCACCATCCCACCTCTAGTAGAAGTACCTACGACTACTAGACCATCTGCTCCCCTCTGCTACATGCATCTCCATCCCCTCCCTCTTTTTGGTTGGGAAGCGATCTTAATCTATTATTTTAATCCAGATTTTGAGTTAATTAATTCCTAAAAATTGTTTAACATAAAACTTTCGTGACTGCAGGAATTCATATTCTTGATTCTTTCGGTAAAGTCACGTACTTTTTTTTTAATATAAAAAACCCACGACGTTTCGATTGCAACACAAGCGGTCTTCATCATGCTTTTATAGGTGTTATCTTGGTTTGTATTGATGGTGGTTGCCCATCCAAGCACTTGAAGTTCAACCATGCTTTTCTTCCAAGATCTGAGATGATTGGATGCATTTCGGTTTATTTGGTCAAAGGTGGTGTATGGACATCTGTGCAAAAGAGCTTCGTAGGTCATTACATTACTCAATTATAAATGAAAATCCTGGTTGTGTGTGTTATTATACCTGTATGTTCTGCAATAACCTCACGCAGTCGTTAAAATGCTTTCCTGTGTCCCTCTGCCGCCATTTGCCCGTGGCCCACGCAGCTCATTGACAGGAATTGGCAACTGGAGTCTCTGCAGGCAGAGATTCAGTGGTATCAACGTGTAGTGGCGGAGCTGCACGCTGAGCTGGCGCCCTACCGCGACAACGAGCAGAGTGAACACTCGGAGCAGCAGCGTCTGCAGAGCGAGGTGGAGGTGAGTGCAGAGCACTCGCGCATCGCACACACACACACGTATATAATTTGCGTTTAACGTAAATAATAGATTCATGCACACACGATTCAGTGTATTATGATAATGATGAGCTGGTCTAACCATCACGTTAAGCCGTCATGGTCCCCGTTTACAAATACAGATTATATATCTATAGACAATTTCATTATTACTGGACACAGTGATAACGATGAGAATGATTTAGCACCTTTCTGTACACCGGGGCATCTCAGAGCGCTTTACATCACATCTCATCTCAACACGTGTGAAAGGGCACCCCCAATGACAGATGTCCCTGTGGGCACAAGGTGACTCAGCACCTGGTGTGCAATTGGCATTTGTCTGCCAGTAGGGGGTGCTGATTGTTGTGTGTAATCCCAGTTGAGCTGGTAGAAGTACTGAGTTGTGTGTAGTGTCTAATGGGTCAGTATGTCCACAGCTTGTCACGGTTGAGGAGGAAGAGGACATCTCTGGCTGCTCACTGGAGCCCGGCATTCAAGAAGCCTCCCAAGACCTGCCCCCCCCAGGCCTCGAACACCCTCTGAGCATCTCACAGCCCCCCACACTTCCAGCACCACCCACCCCCACCAGCACCTCCCCTTCCTTACAAGGCGTCGCGTTTTAATAATAAATATTTGTATCTAATACTATCGCCTCGTCTCAATTATTTTGAGTGTTTGGGACACGCGAGTGGCTCACATTTATAACGCTAAGGGCTGTCTACATCCACAGTGTGGCTGTTGCGGAGCTTCTAGAAACCAAATGTGAGGCAGAGTTCTGTGTCCCTTAGGTAATGCCAGCCCTCAAAGGGGTTTGCACTGAGCTTGAGTTGGGGGCGACAAGCACAAGGTTGTGGAGGTGGTGATGGTGGTGGAAATTTAGGATGGCAAGGAGGAGATGCCCATCAATAAACTAGTTGGCCACAGTCAAGCCAGCAACCATAGTCGTTCCTACGTCCCCTGATGTGAGCGGCAGTGCTGGAGGGCAGTTCCACGGTCTCAGACGGACGTGGATACTCATTACCATAATCGCACAGTTATCTTACCTTCGGCAAAGTATTTCAACCAAGAGATTCAGATAGAAATCATCTGTGTGAATAATGTCATTTCTAAAGCAATAATTACCTTCTATATTATATCCCATATAAATATATAAAATTAAGATGATGCTGAAATTGTGATGTTTGCCTAATATGTGGAACTGCCCTACATGTAGTGCCAAACACTGACGCTCTGAAAAATATTTCTGCAGCAAATCTGTAGCCCTATCCCTAACTCCAAGCCTGAATAGACTATGGAATATATGAAAACTCAATGTCCAATTCACAAATTCGGAGGCATCATCACAGCGATGCACCAACTCTACTTCTTACACAATGATCTGGCTCAACCACCTCAATCCAATATAGTTGTTGCTCTACATAAACGTCAGCCATACGAAGAACATGACTCCAACCCCTGTTCGTCCCCTTGTGCTAATTCATTGCTCGAGACAATGCGTTTCCATGTAGTTCTCCCCTCTTCGGGTTTTGAGAGATCCTTCTTCCCATGATGTGTCCCCAGGTTGTGTACGTCACAGATGGCAACTCTTATCCTCGTACATGGACGGTCACGTTGCGTTCCTTGTCTCCTCCCATCACCCATCACTTGCCATCCCTCCCCCCCCACCCCAATGTAATCACTCAAAACCAACTGTGATTGACTGCAGCAGTGTTTTTAACAGACACCAGTCGTGTTACGGCTATTGGTGCTGTTATCGTTTATTGTAATAAACGCATTGCCTCCAAGAGAAGTCTCGCTCTACGTTCATACCCACAACACAGACGCAAAATACATTACAGAAGTTATGTTAAGCAGCGGCAAAGTTTGAGTGATAGCTCATCTGACACTGACTCCTCTCACAACGACCAACTTTCCGAATACTCATTCAGTAGTAAGACTCTTAAATTGACGGAGAAAGCTCTCGTCAGAATCCCCTATTTTGATCCACACAATAGGAACAGAGACATACACTCATATCACAACAGTAGAAGTGGAGGCAATGATCAGAGGTCTGAGGAAGTTGGACGAGAAAACAAGTGCTGAAAAGAAGGTTACATGAATATTCTATACCATGGGTAAAGTCGCTACCATACAAGGTTAGGAATTATTTCAAACAACTCAGCCTAACAGTGATTACGAAGTTTGGAGAATATTCAACACTGAGGGGTTTAATTCTGCCAAATTTATGACCCAGTGCGTAAACGAGGAGTGTATTACGCAGGTGATGTTGATCAATACCACGAAGGTGACAAAATGTTCAAGATTGTTTTTTTAATCCTTGAGTCCAGAGATTACAGAAATTGTGGGTATGGTCTTGGACCTAGAGACGGCCTCCTTACACCACATACAGAATAGGGTTCACACGGCATGGCTATATAGAATTAGGAGCCATAATTCGGACAAAACACAGGGAGATAATGCACCCCGCCATCTAGAGGGAAGTAAAAATCACGTGAGCAGCTACAGCACCTCACACCAAGCCCCAAAATACAGAGTTAGTTAGTTAGTTCATAGTTCATTTATTTGGTATAGCCCTGTGAGCCATTCGGCTCTTGAATCGAGTGCAACCGCAACAAACAAAAACATGAACAAGAAAACATCCTAAAGTGATTATGTGACTGTGCAAACAGAAAATACAGGAAAAAAATATCAAAATATTCCTGAAATAGCACCGTACACCAACGCTGTGTGCAAAAATCCCAGTGGGATGCAAGTCAAATAACAACAACAACAACCACAAGACAACTAAGATTAAAGCCATCAGTCTAACTCCGTACTACAATAAACAAAAACATGGCCAAAACAAAAAAAACTTTTCGAAATCACCAAAATAAAAGCCATAAATCCAATGTAACAGTGATCATAGGGACTGTGACCGAATTTTTTACAATAAACTACATAAACAAATTATAACACCAAAATCTAGAGCCATATTTTAGGCCACTGAATAGCAGTGGCAGCTAGGGTTGTACAACTCCTCTAGAGCAGTTTTGAGTGAAGATTTCATAGGTAGTGATTCAAGTTGCAGTTTATTGGCAATAGCATTCCAGACCCTGGGGGCATCAATAGCAAAGGCCCTTCCTCCAGTTTTTGTACGGCAATAGGGAATGTGAAGCTGGTAAATGAGCGAAGACCTGAGGTCAAATTTGTTCTTTGAAACAGAGAGGAGATCCAGTAGGTAGTCTGCGGATTTTTTTTTTCAGAGAGGAGCAAGCACCCACGAACTACCAACATAATTACACGCAGAGATGGCAAGGTAACAATCCAGCGAGAGAGTGGCACACCAATCCGAGTCAACCACAGCGCACAAAGACAGGTAATTATTGGAATTTCAGGGTGTGGAAGCCAAGAGCGGAATCATACCAGCACCCCATGCCACGACAAACTCAAGGTTAAACACAATCTGCCCATTCCCCCTTCGATACCCCCCCACCCGGCTATACCAGGAGGGAGTAGAGAAACAGGAAAGGAAACAAAAATGGACTCAACTCGGATACAAAATGTGGCACAAACACGTGGTGAATCACCCACATTAATTTAGAATGAGCTGCCAGTGAGAGCACTGCCCACTGAATTACTGAAAAAGTTTTTCATCCAAAGGCCGATGCCTGCATTCCTCAGGGCGTGTCCCTGTAGCACGTTCCTCTGCCCCATCCATCGTACAATCATGCAAATCCGCGAGACAATGGGCGACTTTTCCAATTACCTGGCGATTAGGTTTTACCTCCCCCCCTGCGGTTTATCATCTCCTGTCGGATGTAGATCGGAGTGCTGAAATGGGGGAAGGGAAGATTCACAATGGATCGGGAATTATGTTGAAACCCAGCACACCCAAAAGCACAAAAGGGGGGAGGACCCAACGGGCACGGAATCGAATCGACTCGAGTTAAATGTACGGATCAATGAGTGGTGGCCCACTTTACTCCAGTGACCCGGGTGCTGATGCGGGGTCCACTTTCTGCCCCGCCTCCTTTCCCCCCCCCTTCTCTCTCCCCCCTACTGCCGAGGCCTATATAACCTCGTGCCACGGCAGATCTCTCGCCTACTTCAGCAGTTTTTTCTTGCTGTGGTTGTCCCACCTGATGGGAGGGACTTGATCACATCAGCCGTGTCACAGGAAGTAAGATGTGGGGGGATGGCTGTCATTTTTAAAGGGGTCTGAGTAATTTACCATACACAAGGAATCGGTTATAATCGACTTGGTAATCGAATCGTTCCAGCTTTAGTACTCGCGCATATAATACACTAGCTGTATTTCGATTTAAAGCTTTCGTGACTGCAATGATTCATCTTCTTTGGTTCTTTCGGTAAAGTCACGTAGAATGATAATAAAATAATAAATTGATAAAATAAAATAACACAATAATATTCTCACGACGTTTCGGCCACAACACAAGCGGCCTTCATCAGGTGAAGGGGGGCGAGACTGTCTGGTAGGACAGCGCTGGAGTGAAAGAGCCACGTTCAGATACGGCCTTTAAGCTGTGTGAGAGGAACAAAGCGCCTTGACAAAGGAATTAGCATATAATTTAGCATTGAAATGGCTGAATGATTAGCTTGTGACTGGTCACAGAAATAGCTATGTTAAAAGTTAAAGCATACACACCCGCAGAGGCACCCATTGTTAAAGGGATTAGCATAGAATTTAGCATTGAAATAGCTAAGTTAAGGCATACACATCTTGACAATGGAATTAGCATAGAATTTAGCATTGAGATAGGTGAGTGATTAGCTTGTACCTGCTGCAGAAATAGAGCTTGTACCTGCTGCAGAAATAGCTACGTTAAAGTCAGAGCATACACATTCACCGAGGCCCTTAGTACAAATCAAACAGGAGAATTTAGCATTGAAATAAGTAGGCGAATCCAGCATTGAAACAACTGAGTGATTAGCTAGTGACTGGTCACAGAAATGACTACACACCTGAGCTATTCACAGTACTATATAGTGAACCAATAAAAACTAAAATATAAATTACCTTCATGTTATCAATAAACTCTATATTCTCCAATCAGCTAAGCTACCAACAATAAGTCGTTATATATCACAATGCTATATGGCGAAAAAATGGGTGGATTCTTACCCTCAAATTTCAGCACCACGGATAGCTACGTGCCCCGTTCAGACGGACGAGTTCGTCCATGGTCGGAACAGAGGAGGGGGAGAGAGACAGCTGCGAGGCCCTAGTATGCTCCATATTGTAAAACTATACCATTAACCGTGGTGTGAGAGGTATTAAGAGGCAATGCTGGCGAAAGAGCTGCGGTCTGAAGGTCATCGTAAAAATACAATTAATTAAGAACAGAAATGATTTAAAACATCTTTCCAGTGGTTACTAAGCCTGAATCCATCTTCTCGGTTGAAATTGTCTCTGTGCTTGTATATGTGAATGGCCTCATGAACGAATCTCTCATGGTAGCCGGTTGGTTTGCAAAGAACCTCCGTCTTGGAGAAGTCAATGTCATGTGAGCCCACTGAATTATAACAGTGATCTGCCACGGCAGAGGAGTTCGTCCTACCGTGTTTCAAGTCTGCTTTGTGTTCGCGGATGCGGTCCGAGATATGTCTTTTGGTTTCTCCAATGTAGCTACTACCACAGAGGCACTTTAGTTTGTAAACGCCCGGGTACTGTATGTCTGGAACAGCATCTTTTACAGATGGAACTAAATCACGGATTTTATGTACTGTGTTGAATCGGACCTGGATCTTGTGTTTGTTCAGGATTTTGGAGATCTTTTTAGTGACCCCTGCAATGTAGGGTAAGGTGATGGTTTTGAGTGGCTCCACAAGAGGATCCTTCTTCATGACTGGAGTGATGGCTTTGCGGATTGTGTAGTCGGAGTAGCCATTAGCCCTGAGAGCCTGGTGTACGTGCTTGAGTTCACTGGTAATGTGTTCCTGGTCGGAAATGCATTGGGCTCTATGGTATAGAGTCTTGATGAGGGAGTTCTTCTGGGATGGATGGTGGTGGGAATCCGGTTTCAAGTAAGCATCTGTATGGGTAGCTTTCCTGTAGACAGAGTGGCTCATTGAACCATCATGTCTTCTTTTAATTAAGACATCCAAAAAGGGTAGTTTGCCATCTTTTTCGACCTCCATGGTAAATCTGATGGCTGGGTGTATGGAATTGATGTGGTCGTGGAATTGGTCTAGAGCAAGCTGGCCATGTGGCCAGATGACAAAGGTGTCATCAACGTACCTCTTCCATAAGGTCGGGCGTAGAGTGGCAGTCTGGATGGCGTCAGTTTCAAATTTTTCCATGAATACGTCATGGAAAAATTTGAAACTGACGCGTTCGCGCGTCACCAATGATACCGCTCATCTCCCCTTCCGTTCTGCCCCCGCCACTCGCTCCCCCCCCTTCCTTCATCACTGTTGCCGCTCCGGCCCCGGCTACGATCTCCAAAAACCATGGTCGCCTACCATCATCGTTTCCGTCGACAAACTGCTGGATGGATTCCACAGGAGGCGTTTGTGCAGCGAGCGGGAGTCCACCTGGGATTACTGGCGATCTCTGCACACGTCCCACCAACCCTTTCCTCAATTGTTGATTGTTTTAACCCCAGTTGGGGGGAAGAGGACAAGATAAGAAATAATTGTATTTGAAACTTGCATCCTAAAACACACTAACACCTAGTACCCTGGTTGTTATTTCCCCCCACCCTTATAAACGTGACATCACAGGATGTTGCCATGATGTAATGGTTGGTACACAATATAGAAGTCGCCGGTTCGATTTATCGTGGCCATTTTAATCAATGTGGACTTTTCTTAAATCCCTCCGGCTTCTGTCCACACAACCGGTACGAATGAGTGGATAAACAATTGGGAGAACTCAAACATCCCCAAGAAGTGCCTCATCGTGGATCAAACCATCAAGAAGCTCGCTGGCCCCCCACCACCGCGAGCAGTGGGGGGCCACCGTACACCGGATCCAACTTGGCCATGGCACGAGCAATTGCCTCCACAAATGGAAAACAAAAGCATCACCAAAATGCCACGGCGGGGCACCGCAACGGTGAAAAACGCACAAACGCATCAGGAAGCTCTCTTCACCTGCTGGAGGCCTGCATTACCATTAAGAGGCTATGGTCTTGGATTATTCTTCGTGTTATTTAGGGTCCCTGACTCTGTTCACGACCATTAAAGACCATGATGGTGGGCAGGCCCACGTAACGCTGCATGGCCGGGTGTCAGAGCCATTTCCTCATGTTTACTGTGGGGTGTGATGGGGATGTCCTCTGGCCCCGACACTATTTCAAGTATTCTTGATCGCAGTCTTACGAGATATAATTCCCGGTTGTGGCCAAAATCAGTGATGAATTATATTCTAATCGACCCTATGCCTCCCCTAAGTCGACTTAACCTTAAATTAGTATCAGGTGTGGTTGGTAAACATCACCACTGGAGAGACAAAGGTGGCTGAGTGTGTTTCTGGAAACAAATCCCCACCATGACAAGTTTGCCTCTGAATGCCAGTTTCTTGGCCCAAGCCACTGTATAAAGTCCAGCAAATATGCATCCGACACAAGATCCTAACCTTTTACATAGTCATATTCATAGCCAGTGTAATGTCATCATTTTTTTTACTCAAAATTATTCATCTCAATTTTGGTTCACACGACGAACAAATAATGCTACTCAGCTGATTCGGCGTGAGACCTCTGCTGCCCGCATAAGTACGGAAACTTCTCCACTTTCTCTACGACTGCCCCATCACTCATACAAAGATCCCCCTAGAGTGACGGTGATGTCACGTCGACCCACGCGGCACAGCAATCTCACGCGGCACAGCAGCCTCACGCGGCAGAGCAGCCTCACGCGGCAGAGCAGCCTCACGCAGAAACCTCACGTGGCACAGCAGCCTCACACAGCAGCCTCACGCAGCAGCCTCACACGCGGCGCAGCAGCCTAATGCACAAGCCGCACGTGGCACAGTAGCCTCATGCAGAAGCTGCACGTGGCACAGCAGGCATGAAGGAAGCTGTGGAACAACTCGAGGAGCTGCTTGGCCTCGTCTGGCAACCCTGGTCAGCTGGTTCAGAACTGGAGGAGAAGCAGCTGTTGTGAATCCCTGCAACAGCTGTCCCTGTGAGCTGCCCCTCACTACAGAGAGCTCCATGGAGAGCATGGCGATGATCACACCCACTCACCCACCCACCCAATCACCCACCGACCCACTCACCCTGTAACTCACTTACTCACCCTCATAACTTACCCAATCATTTACCCAGTCATCCACCCATCCACTCAATCACTCACTCACTCACCCACCCATCCACTCACTAACTCACTCACCAACCCACTCATCCACCAACCCCACACCCACTCACCCACTTATTAACACAGGCATTCATTCACTAACTCAACCACTAACTCACCCACCCACCAACTCACCCACAAACTCACTAACCAACCCAACCACCCACTCATTCACTTAACAAAACACATACTCACTCAAGAACCAACCCACTCACCACCCACTCACCTACAACCAACGCAACCTCTCACCCACTCACCCACCCATTCACTCACTGACGTATCCACTCACTAACTCACTCATCCCAACCACTCCTTCACGCACCCACCAACCGATTAACCACTCACTCACTCACCCTCTCACTTGCCAACACACTCACCCAATCAATCACCCACCCATCCACTCACTCACTCACCTACCCACGCACCGTTTCACCCATCAACTCACTCAACAACCCATCCACTCACTCAACAACCCATCCATGAACTCAACCATCCACCGAGCCACCAGCACAGACTCAACCAGTCACCGACTCCATCACCCACAGACTAACACACAAATGAACTCAAACACCCACTAACTCACCCACTGAATCACCAATCCACTCAACCACTCACTCAATCTCTAACCCATCCACTCACTCGTGCACTCACCCACCCACTCACCAATCCACTCACTAACTCACCCACTCACTCATTCACCCCACTCAATCAACACCCATCCACTCTGACTCACTATCGCATCTTCACTATCGCATCCACTAAGTTGCCTGTCACTAACGAACCCACGCACGTAGTCACCCAGTGAACAACCCACCCACTCACCCATTACCCAGGCTACCACTCCACTACTCCCCCACCCACCTAGTCACTCCTGACCCACCCACAAACCCACTCACCTACTCGCCAACCCACTCACCTACCCGCCAACCCACTCACCTACCCGCCAACCCACTCACCTACCCGCCAACCCACTCAGCAACCACTCGCGCATAAACTCACCGACTCAACCTCACACACTCACCACCTACCCACTCACTCAACCAACTATTCACTCACCCTATTCACTCACCCATCCATACATTCACTCACCCACCCCCTCACTCACTGAACCCTTCACTCATCCACACACTCACCCAATAACTCACCCACTGAACCTCCCACATTCACCCACCCACTAACCAACCCACCCTCTCAACCAACCATTTAATCACCCATCGACTCATCCCTTCAACCTCGCACAGTCATCCAATCACCCACCCACTAACTCAAACACCCATTCACTCACCCATCCCTCCACTCACCTACTCAATCACATAACCACCATCTCAATCTCTAACCCAAACACTCACCAACTCACCCATCTTCTTATTCACTCAATCTTGTACCCATTAACTCTAATCACTCACCCACCCTCCCATTCACCAACTCACTCACCGACACACTCACACACCAACTCAGCCAGCCACGACCCACTACCCACGTAACCACTCACCCACCCAAGCATTAAATCACCCATCCACTCACCTTTTCAACCTCCCACTCATCCAATCACCCACCCACTGACTCAAACACAAACATACATTCACTCACCCACCCACCTGCTCACTCACCCACCCACCTGCTCACTCACCCACGCACCAAACCACCCACCCAATCACTCACCCACCCACCTTTTCACCCAGCCACCCTCTCAAACCCGTACCCACTAACACACCCACTGACCCACCCTCACCCACCCACTCATGAACTCACCCATCCAATTATTAACCCACCCACTAACTCACCCACTAATTCACCAACCCGACCACTCACCAACACAGCCTAAATATAAATTGTTTGTTTTACCAGGCAAGGCCCACTGAGATATATGGATGATTTTCAGAAGCAACTTCGCCACAAATGATAGCTCAACAGAGTGGCTTATCACGTATACATTTATAGCAGCCAACTCCTCTAAATGCATTTTTCTAAATGTGGAATCGAACCCACAACATCCTGTATACCCGGCGAGGTAGTTAACATCTTGCCACCATGACACTCCATTCTCTGACTCTCCCACCCACGAAACCACACACTCAAACACCGACCCACTAACTCAACCATCCATTAATTCAACCACCGAGCCTTGCACACACTCACTCACCCAGCCACGCACTCGCCAAGCCACGCACTCAATCTCTAATCAACACTCACTCACCAAGCCTCTCACCTACTACCCATCGAACGTCGCACTCACTCATCCACGCACCCACCCACAAAACCGCCCATCTACACACCAAATAAAAATGTAGATTTTTTTTACTTTACTAGGTAAGGCCCATGCTATATACATCTTTTCAGAAACAAGCAGAGTACAAATGATTGCTCAATGGAATGGCTTTTCACGTAGAACGTTATAGCAGTCAAAGTCTATAAATGCATGTTTCTAAACGTGGAGGGGCAACCTGGAGTACCCAGAGAAAATTCCATGCAACCACAGGGGAGAACGTGCAAACTCTAGATATACAGGCGAGGTTCTTAAAATTTTGCCACCTTGACATTCCACTCTTTAACTCAACCACCCACTCAAACACCCACCCACACACAAACCACTTGTAGAGTAAAATGGGGACGTGACGTCATGTGTGCCGTCTAGTGCGATGACGTCACGGAACGTGGCGTCATGCACGCTGGGCGGCTCGATGACGTCATGTCTCCTCTAGTATTTAAGGGGGACCCCGTGACGAAAGCGGGATCACTGTGGGAACGGGTAGAGTGAGAAGGGTGGAGAGGGAACCAGGGGTAGAGAGGGATCGACGAAGAGTCAGGAGTGAAGCTGGTGGTAGCCGTAGGAGGTGCTGCTCTTCCCGGTCGGTGGGGTTGGCAAGTTCCCCCATCCGACTCGAGGGAGAGAGACCGGAGCTAGCCGGGCTGGACCAGGACTTAGTGTAGGACCCCTAACCCCTGGGAAGTTGTCACACCCTTTGTGTTATTGTAACATACTTAATAAACCTTTGGCGAAAGCCCTTACCTTCAAGCCGTCTCCGAGTCGTCGTCGGGAACTCCTCAACACACTAACCAAATCAATCTCTAACCGACTGACTCACCCACACACCCACAAACTAACTCACCAACCCACTTACCAGCCCACCCACTACCTAACTCAACAACCCACTCACTCAACAATCCACTCACCCACCAGGACACCTATTCACTCCCTCACACACCCACCCATCCACCAACTCAATGTCTAACACACACACTCACCCACCCAACCAATCACAAACTCAACCAGCCACTCACCCTGCCACAAAATCAATCTCTAACCCACGCACTCAACATTCCACCTACTCACTAATCCAAACTGACTAAATTCAACTATTTTTTAAGTTACCAGGTAAGACCCACAGAGCTATATAAAATATTTTTCCAAAGTAACCTGGCCACAAATGAGAGCTTCACTAAGTGGCCTATCACATAGTAATGTATAGCAGCCAAATCCGATAAATGAATGTTTCTAAATGTGGAGTCGAAATCCACGTGACCATAGAGCACATGCAAACCCCAAATATGCAAGCATCAGGGTTGGGATGGAACCTACGAACTCCAAAATACCAGGCGACGTAGCTAACATCTCGCCACAGTGGCGTACAATTCTCGAACTCACCCACTCAACTACTAAAGCCACCCACCAACCCACTCACAAACCCGCTCACCCTGCCATGCACTCAATTTCTAATCAACGCACACACGCACACACCCACTCACTCACTCAACCACTCATCCACGCACCCACCTACACATGCACTCACTAACTCACTCACCCACCCACCCACTCACCTCACCCACCCCCTCACTCAGTGACCAACTCACGCTCCAACCCACCCACTCACACTGTGACCCACTCAATCTCCCAACAACTCACCCAGCCCCTCACCTACTTACTTAACCACCCATTCACTCACCGACCGACGCACTCACCGCCCACTCACCCAACTGTAAACTAAAATTTAACTATTTTAATTTTACCAGGAAAGGCCCACGGAGCTATATAGATTTTTTTCATAAGCGACGCGGCCACAAATGACTGCTCAAATAAGTCAGTGAGTGCGTGTGTAGGTGGGTGCGTGGATGAGTGGTTGAGCGAGTGAGTGGGTGTGTGCGTGAGTGCGTTGATTAAAAATTGAGTGCATGGTAGGGTGAGCGGGTTTGTGAGTGGGTTGGTGGGTGGCTTTAGTAGTTGAGTGAGTGAGTTCCAGAACAGCCAAAACCTCGAAATGCATGTTTCTAAATATGGAGAGAAAACCCGGAGGACTCGGAGAAAAATCCATGCAACCACAAGAACATGCACACTCCAAATATACAGGCGTCATAATCGAGATCGAACCCACAACCTCCTGTACAAAAGGCGAGGTAGTTAATATCTCACCACCATGGCGCTCCACTTTCTTGACTCAGTCACCCACTCACCCACCCATTCAGCCACCTACCCACTCAGAAACACCCACCCACTCAAAAACCCGCACCTTGCCACCAACTCAACCACTTACCGACGCATCCACTTACACACCCACCCATCCACCCACTCAATCTCTAACTCGCACACTCACCAGTCCACCCGCTCACCCAGCTACTTACCTACTCACCCACTCACCCTGCCACCCACTCACCCTGCCGCCCACTCAACCTCTAACCGACCTACCGACCCAACCAGCCACCCATCCCCTAAACTAAACTACTTTTTATTTCACCAGGTAAGGCTCATTGAGCTATATAGACCCTTTTCAGAATCGGCCTGGCTACAAATGATAGATAAACGAAGTGGCTTATCACATACATTTATTGCAGCCAAATCCTCAAAAGGCATGTTGATTCTAAATGCAGCGGAAAGGACCCGGAGAACATGCAAACTCCAAATATACAGGCGGCAGGATCGCAATCGAATCCACAACCTCATGTATACTAGGCGAGCTAGTGAACATTTCACCACCGTAGCGCCCCACTCTTTGACTCACCCAATCACTCACAAGCTAACTTACCCACTCAACCTCTCACATTAACTTACCCACCCAGCAGTCACTCACCCATTCACTCACTCACCTACTTTCTGACCCCATTCAGTCAACAACTCACCGACCCACCCAACCACTCACTTAGTTAACCACTTGCTCACCCACCCACTCACCCTATGACCCACTTAATCTCTAAATCACTCACTCACTAAACTACACACTCACCCACCAACATACTAACTCAAACACTCACCAACGAACTCACTCACCCAACCACGAACTGACCCACTCACTCACCCACAAACTCGCGAACCAAAAACACACATACCCAACCCATCACTCACCCAACCCCTCACTCACCGACTTACTCAATCACCCATCCAGACACTCACCCACTGACCGACCCACCAACTCATTAACTCACCCAGGACTCACTCACTCTGCCACCCATTCAATTTCTAACCCACCCACACACCTACTCCCTCAGCCACTCACCTCTTCACACACTCACCCACTACCCACGTAATTATTCACCCACCCACTAACTCAACCACCCACTAACGCAACCACTGACCCACTCGAACTCATCCACTCAAAAAGCCACCCACTAAAATATCTAAACCACACTCATGCAACCACCCACCCACTCACCCTCACACTTACCAATGCACTTTCCCACTCACTCACCCATCAACTCACTAACCCATTAATTCAGGAACTCACCGAGCAACTGACCTACTCACCCAAGACGCACTACCCACGGAACCACCCACCCACCAACTGACTCAATTTCTCACCCACTCACCCACCCACCCACTAGTGCTCCCACTAACTAATTCATTCATCTACTCACTCACCCACCCCTCACTCACCTAACCATTCACTGCTTCAAGCTCCCATACTGACCAAATCACCCACCGACTAAATCACCCACAAATATCCACTCACTCACCACCCACTCACCCACTACTCACACAACCACTCACCAACTCATTCACTTGCTCACCCACGCATTCACTCACCCCACTCACTCACCAACCATCCACTCACTCACCCACTCACTGAACCACCCCTTCACTTACCCACCCCCTCCATACTTAACCGCAATAACTCACCCACTCAACCTCTCACATCCATCCACTCAATCACCAACCCAACCTTCCACGGTCATCCAATCTCGTACCCACTAACTCAATCACTCACCAACGCACTCACCGTCTCACTCATCCATTCCCTCATCCATCCACTCACTCACCCATTCACCAAATCAATCACGCACAAATTAACTCACCAATTCAACCAGCCACTGAGCTACTCACCCACGAGCCACGTAACCACTCACCCACCCTCCCTCCCACTGAATCTCTAACCTACCCACTCACACATCAACTAACCCACCCATCATCATCTCACTAACCCACCCATCATCTCACCCACTCACCCAGCCACCCACTCAATCTCGCACCCACCAATTCAATCACTCACCCCCCATCCAAGCATTCAATCACCCATTCACTCACCATTTAAATCTCCCACTCATCCAATTACCCTCCCACTCATCCAATCACCCACCCACTCATCCAATCACCCACCCACTAACTCAAACATAAACATCTATTCACTCACCCAATCCTCCGCTCACCTACTCAATCACATAACCACCAACTCAATATCTAACGCAAACACTCACCAACGAACTCTCAACCTCCCACACTCATGCACTCACCCACCTAACCAGTAACTCAACCACACAAATCCACTAATTCACCCCTTTGCTCAGCCAATCAATCACACAACCACCCACTCAATCTATAACCCATCCACTCACTCAACGACCCATCTTCTCACCCACTCAGACAACCACCCACTCAACCACACACTAACTGATCAATCCACTCATTCACCCACCCACCAACTCACCCAACCCCTCACTCACGCAACCCCTCACCTCCACCCACCCAACCTCCCACTCTCACCCTACTACTCAATCACCCACTCAATTTACAAACTCAATCACCGACTCCATCACCCATCCACCCATACTGACCCACCCCCTAACTCACCCGCACACCCACTCAGCCACCCAATAATTCACCCACTCAACTAACCCACCCCTTCACTCATTCACACACCCACTTAACTTCCCACGCTCACCCACCCATACAACCATTAAATTACACATCCACTCACCCCCTCAACCTCCCACAATCATCCACTCACCCACCCACCCACTAACTCATCCACACACACACTCACTAAACCACAAACACTCATTCACCTACCCCTCCGTTCAGCCATTCAATCACACGATGATTGATAAAATCACTAACCCGCCCACTCGCTCCCCCACTCACTCCCTCACCCACTTATGCACTCCCCAACCCACTCACGCACTCCCCAACCCACTCATCCTCTCACTTACCCACCCATGCACGCACTCACTGACTCACCAAGCCATTTACACAATTAACAATGCACTTACCAAATCACCCACGCATCCACTCACCCACTCAAACTCCCCCACCCACTCACCATCCGTCTCACTCACCCACTCGACCCCCTCACTCACCCACTCGACCTCCCACACTCACCCACCTACTCACCAACCCACTCTCTCATCCAACCATTCATTCACCCCCTCAACCTCCCACATTCACCCACTCGGCCACCTACCAACTAACTCAACCACATACACCCGCTCACTCAACATTACCCACTCACCCTCTACCCACGCAATCAATCAATGCCTCCTTCACTCACCCAACCTGTCACTCACCCAACCCCTCAGCCACCTACCTCCGTCTCAAGCCTCGTGCAGTCCAAGCTCCAGGAGGGCCTCCTCCTCCTCGAACCCGCCGAGGTTGGGTCCCGTGTACGTGCCCTCGTGGCCCCGCACGCTCACGCGCACACGGGGTCGCGCGTTTGTTCTCGCCACGCGAACCTCGGCCGTTATCTCCCACCCGAGTCCCCGCCCACTGGGACCCCATTAGGGTCCCCGTCGGGGGGAACAATGAGGTGTCCATCCGCTGTGTCTCCTCCCCTCTCGACCCCGCTAGGACCCCCTGCGCCGCTCACGATATCCCCCCAGGAGGACCCTGTCCCTCCTGTTTCCATCTCGCGGGGTCGCCTCTCCGCACTCCCGCGCTTCAGCAGGCTCAGTGCTTGCACCACCATGCGGCGCTCCTCAGAACCTGCGGGGGTGGACGAGGGTGGGGGGGATCATCATCGTCAGCAGCAGATGCAGCATCATTATTATTATAAGCAGCTACAGCAAGTCGCAGCATCATAATCATCATCTGAATTACCACCACCAGCAGGAGCACTATCATCACCATTTTCAACTTGCCAAGCCATCATCATTAAATCATCACCAGATTAATAGATCTCTACCATCACCATGCGTAAAGACATTAGCATTATAATCACTATCTCCTGCATATCCTAATCTCAACATAATTATCATTAACATTATAATCAACATCATATCGATCAACGCACCGGTGTAAATTGTTCTAGTTGTATTCAATACAAATCAGTTAATATTTGCATCACTCGAACGTGCCACACCACTGCTCCACTCCCCGCTGCCCTTCTCCATCCTCCCCCTTGCTCCTTGGCCCCTTACCATCTGCCAACTGCCCCCTTGCTGCCCGGGCTCGTGGGTACCCTCAGAGGATTTGTATTCAGCTGTAATATCGAGGCTAGAATACATTTCTGCGTGATAAGCCACTTCGTTGAGTTATCATTTGTGATAGCCAGGTCGCTTCAGAGAAACATCTATATAGCTCAGTGAGCTTTACCGGGTAAAATGCAAAATTGTTTAGTTTTTTTGTCTGATGGTAAGGTACCACGCAAACCACCACCATCATGACTGCTGTCAGGCTCCGTAGAGCAGGGTGCGTGTTTGTTGTCATCGTCTACAAGAGCTACACGTGGCAAACCGGGGGTGCTGTCGCATGGCTCGGCGATTGCGCATTTGCAGAATTAATCTGGCAAGGGTCACATGATCAGAAAAGGGGCAGTCCAGCAACATGAACCCTTGCACTGTGCCGCTCCCCACACCTGCAACCAACCAGCGTGGTGAAGTATGGTCAAATACACCGCAACGATCCGCTAGGTTGTGGCGGTCCCCATACAGCAGCGGAATCGTGAAAGGGCCATAGCGTGGTCGCACATCCATCGTCCCACGTGATACCACCTGCGGGGCACGCCTCGCAACGCTCAGGTGAGCGTTACCTGCACTCGCTTCCTGCCGGATAGCTTCAACCACCTGCCTGCCAGCCATCGTATCCCGAGGGGAGGTCGGGTCGCTTCATTTGCTCGTCGCTCCACAATTGGAAGTTCCTGGCAAAGGTGCGCGAGGTGGATGAGCTGGAGTCCTGTCTGTGAGCGCGTGGGTTTAGCACGCTGCGCTACAATGAATCCGGCGACCCGAGCTCGATTCCCGCTTACAGCCACCATCACCAGTGCATCCTGGATCTTGAGAGGTCGGTTCAGCCTTAAATTAGTATCTGGTATGATGTGTACACATCGCAACTCGGGAGAAAAAGGCAGCTGAGGGTGGTCCCAGCCACCCACACAGAAAATGTGTGAAACCCAGAGATTATGCGTGAAACACGTGCAGATCATTAGAAAAACAGGCAAATATCTTGTGATATCAAATAAGGATCATGCGTAAAACACATACCGATCATCTTCTTTGGTTCTTTCGGTAAAGTCACGTAGAATGAGAATAAAATAATAAATTGATAAAATAAAACAACACAATAATATTCTCACGACGTTTCAGCCACAACACAAGCAGCCTTCATCAGGTGAAGGGACGAGACTCTCTGGTAGGACAGCACTGGAGTGAAAGAGCCACGTTCAGATCACGACCTTTAAGCTGTGTGAGAGGAAACAAAGCGCCCGCAAACTTTAGCAACACGGATAGCTACGGGCCCCGTTCAGACGGACGAGTTCATCCATGGTCGGAACAGAGGAGGGGGAGAGAGACAGCTGTTCCGACCATGGATGAACTCGTCCGTCTGAACGGGGCCCGTAGCTATCCGTGTTGCTAAAGTTGAGGGCGCTTTGTTTCCTCTCACACAGCTTAAAGGTCGTGATCTGAACGTGGCTCTTTCACTCCAGCGCTGTCCTACCAGACAGTCTCGTCCCGTCACCTGATGAAGGCCGCTTGTGTTGTGGCCGAAACGTCGTGAGAATATTATTGTGTTATTTTATTTGATCAATTTATTATTTTTTCTCATTCTACGTGACTTTACCGAAAGAACCAAAGAAGATGAATCATTGCAGTCACGAAAGCTTTAAATCGAAACATACCGATCATACGCAAGAAACACACACTTAGGCAATGTATGAAAACACACTCATATGCTTCTGTAGGATACGTTGGTTCAGCAGATGCACAGGGTGATGGATTACAATGTTAAGTTTTTTTTAAATGGCGATGAAGAATATTGTCCATTCATTTGCAGTCCAGCCGTACACTCATTCATTCACGTGCTATCTTTTCGTCTATGCATCGGTCAATCCGCAAGTCAATTATGCAAGAGGACTCAGTCCCCCCCTGCCCCGCCCCCCTCTGCAAGTAGTAGCAGCTCCCTGCACCACCCAGCTAACCCCACACTGAATGCCGCGTTCTGCGCGATGCCTCAAGTTCAAGGTCGTGTGGGTGACACATTACCGTGGTGATTATTTGAAATGTAACTTTTTATTTTACCAGGTAAGTGAGCCATATAGCTCTTTTTAAGAAGCGATCTGGTCACAAATGTTAGTTTTAACGGAGTGGCTCATCTTGTGGAAATTTATAGCAGTAAAATACTCTAAACCAGGGGTCTCAAACTCGCGGCCCGCAGGCCAATTGTGGCCCGCGGAACGATATTTTGTGGCCCACTATTTGACATCAATTTTTTATTTTTTAATTATTATATTTTTTTACCATAGCTCAGGCTCGTGACAGCTTCCGGTGTTTGTTGACAAGTTAGCCAACGCGAATTAGCAACGTTAGTCACTTGGTTGAAACGTGATTCCGGAGTGACACCAAGTGGAAGGAAAATATATCCTGTCACCCAGTGCAAGGTACAGAGGACTTAGGAAGTGGGCGGACTCAACAAGTGTAATCAGTGACCTAATAAAGACAACAGAGTGTTGCAATAGGAAAGGGAAAAGAATTACATGGATAGCAAATAGCATGAGATGGGTGGCAAGAACAAAAGCCAAATGTTGGTTAGAACCTGAATATTATAAAGAAGTTATAATTATTATTACAAGAGAAACAAAGAAAAGGAAAAAGGACAGATATGTGCAATCGCAAAAGAAAATAATTTACCAAGAACAATTTAATCATAAAGAGCAAGAAATTAAAAGATATAAAACATGAGACAATGCACTTGATGTTAAGAATTAAGACAGGTGGAATAACATGGACACCAGAGTTAGCTCAATGGCATCTAGAGAGATTCGGTAGAGCAGAAGGATATGTAGGATGTGAACAAAAAGAAGAAAATCTAGATCACTTTATTCATGAATGTGAAAGGTATAAACACCTGAGAGAGAACACGATTGATGAATTTAATAATGATAAGAAAAACGAAGTGCTCACAAAAAGCATGAACAATGATAAAGTTTTCAAATAGCTCTCAGAATATATAGAAAGGGCATACTAAATAAGATCCCAAATACTCAGGTATTGGGATAAAAACATGTAAATATATCACCCCCACCTTCCCTGAGCTTTCCAGGATGTTCAAGCGGACCATGTGCCTTTTTGGGAGCACATATCTGTGTGAAAAGCTCTTTTGCACCATGAACTTTAATAAGTCAAAGTACAGGTCCAAACTTACTGATGAGCATTTCAAGCCATACTGAGGGTCTCAATTGCTTCCTCCCTCAAGCCAAATGTGGCTCAGCTGTGTAAGAAGAGGAAGTGCTGCCAGGTCTCTGGAAGCATGGAGTAGGTAAGAGAAGCCTATGTTCTGAAGAACCGTTCATGTTCTGAACTGTTCTTAATAAAGATTGAGAAGATTGGATCAGTTGCACTTTTCTTTGGAATACTTGATGAGGCCCAGCCTCACCCAGACTCTACCTCCAGCGGCCCCCAGGTAAGTTGAGTTTGAGACTCCTGCTCTAAACGCATGTTTCTAAATATGGAGGGAAAAACTGGAAGACCTGGAGAACAATCCACGCGACCACGGGAGAGAGAGACATGCAAACTCCAAATATACAGGCGTCAGGGTCCGGATCGAACCCACGACCTCTTGCATACCAGGTGAAGGAGTTAACATCCCACCACCGCGGCACCCTTATGTACCAGGTTAAACAGCCACGGACTCAAATGAAGACACAGTCCCTTCATTTAACAGTCTGTTCGATAAATAAGTGCTGTTAGCGAGCACCTATTAAGGCTAGCATGCCACACGAGGGGGTGGGTGGTCAGTTTTACCCAGGATAGCCCTACTGGCTCTTTTCAGGAGGGTTCTACCACATTTCCCAGCAATGATTACTAGGCACAGTATATTCCAACTGGCTAATTTGCGGGCAATTGTATTTAATTCGGTTAATCTGGTCCATGACGCTGGGATCTTCAACGTCCACTGAAGCAGACGGCACATGGTGTCTTTGCGGTGAACACGCCTGTAGCATTAAACAGGGCGGCCGCTGGATTCAAACCGCGAACATCTACGACAAGCGGCACACGTACAACTGCTACAGACACACGCCGAGTGTGTAATCACTCAATATGTGAGTGATTACACGCAACATTGTTGCGTGATTAAACACAACGTTGTTGTGTGTGCAATCACACACAAAAATATTGATGAGACGCAACGACGTTGTGTTGAGTGTAATCACAAACAACAACGTTGTGTTGAGTGTAATCACTCAAAACGACATTATGTTGAGTGTAATCACTCACAACGACGTTGTGTTGAGTGTAATTACACACAACGACGTTGTGTTGTGTGTAATCACTAACAACGACGTTGTGTTTAGTGTAATCACACACAACGACGTTGTGTTGAGTGTAATCACTAACAACGACGTTGTGTTGAGTGTAATCACTTACAACAACAACGTTGTGTTGAGTGTAATCACAGGCAACAATGTTGATGACACACAGCGTCCAACAGAGGGCGTCGTAGTCGTGCCATGGGGAGTCGGCGAGTGATGAACGCCACTGCGGCGCCGCAAAGAGATCAGAGCCGTGATATTTATTTATTTGTACACTGGAGGAGGAATCCGATGAGCTACGAAGTTCTTTATCACAAACGTCCAGCGTCTTGGCCGTCACGATAGAACGAGGCCGATAAACGTGGAGGTATAAATGAGGGTGATGCTAAGTCGGTGTGACGTGCCCTAAGTGAGGTTGCCATGGGCGTGTGTGTTGGCCGTGTCAGGAGCGGGTGAGGAGGACGAGGCAAGGGGTGAGGAGGACGAGGTGAAGGGTAAGAAGAACGAGGTCAGGAGGTGAGGGGTGAGGAGGACGAGATGAGGTGTGAGGAGGACGAGGAGAGGGGTGAGGAGAACGAGGAGTGAAGAGAACGAGGGGTGAGGAGGACGAGGGGTGAGGAGGACGATGGGTGAGGAGGTCGAGGGGTGCCGAAGACGAGGGGTGAGGAAGACGAGGGGTGAGGAAGACGCGGGGTGAGGAGGACGGGAGTGAGGACGAGGGGTGAGGGGAGTGAGGGGTGAGGAGGACGAGGGGTGAGGAGGACGAGAGTGAGGAGGACGAGGGGTGAAGAGAGTGAGGGGTGAGGAGTAAGAAGAACGAGCTGTGGGGGTGAGGACGAGGTGAGGGGTGAGAACGAGGTGAGGGTTGAGGACAAGTGAGGTGGACGAGGTGAGGGGTGAGAATGAGGTGAGGGGTCAAGAGGACGAGGTGAGGGGTCAAGTGGACGACGTGAGGGGTAAGGAGGACGAGGTGAGGGGTGAGGAGGATGAGGAGCAGGGTGCGGTGGACAAGCGAGGGGTGAGGAGGACGAGGGGCGAGGAGGACGAGGTGAGGGCTGAGGAGAGCGAGGCGTGAGAGCGAGGGGTGAGGAGAGCGAGGGGTGAGGACAGCGAGGGGTGAGGACAGCGAGGGGTGAGGAGGACGAGGGGTGAGGAGGTGAGGAGCAGGGTGCGGTGGACGAGCGAGGGGTGAGGACGGGGGGTGAGAAGAAAAACGAGGTGTGGGGGTGAGGACGAGGGTTGAGGAGAGCGAGGGGTGAAGAGAGCGAGGGGTGAAGAGAGCGAGGGGTGAAGAGAGCGAGGGGTGAAGAGAGCGAGGGGTGAGGAGAGCGAGCGGTGAGGAGAGCGAGGGGTGAGGAGGCAGAGGGGTGAGGAGAGCGAGGGGTGAGGAGAGCGAGGGCTGAGGAGAGCGAGCGGTGAGGAGAGCGAGGGGTGAGGAGGCCGAGGGGTGAGGAGAGCGAGGGGTGAGGAGAGCGAGGGGTGAGGAAGACGAGGGGTGAGGAGGACGAGGGGTGAGGAGGACGAGGGGTGCGGAGGACGAGTCGAGGGGCGAGGAGGAAGAGGCGAGGGGTAATAAGAACGCGGTGTGGGTGAGAAGGACGAGGTGAGGGGTGAGGCGGGCGAGGCATGAGGATGACGAGGCGCGGGGTGCGGTGGACGAGGTGAGGTGAGGGGTGAGGATGACGAGCTGAGGGGTGAAGTGAACGAGGGGTGAGGAGAACGAGCGGTGAGGAGGACAATGGGTGAGGACAATGGGTGAGGAGGGTGAGGTGAGGTGAGGGGTGAGTAAGACGAGTCGAGTGGTGAGGAGGACAAGATGAGGGGTAAGAAGAACGAGGTGTGGGGTGAGGAGGACGAGGTGAAAGGTGAGGCGGACGAGGGGTGAGGACGATGGGTGAGGAAGATGAGACGAGGGGTGAGGAGGATGAGAGGTGAGGAGGACGAGGGGTGAGGAGGATGAGGGGTGAGAAGGACGAGTCGAGGGGTGAGGAAGTCGAGGGGTGAGGAAGACGAGGGGTGAGGAGGACGAGCTGAGGGGTGAGGGGGACGAGGGGTGAGGAGGACGAGCTGAGGAGTGAGGAGGATGAGCTGAGGGGTAAAGCGGATGAGGTGAGGCGTGAGGAAGACGAGGTGATGGGTGAGGATGAGGTGAGGGGTGTGGACGAGGTGAAAGGTCAAGCGGACGACGTGAGGGGTGAGGACGAGGTGAGGAAGACGAGCTGAGGAGGATGAGGTGAGGGGTGAGGAGGACGAGGTGAGGGTGAGGAGGATGAGCTGAGGGGTAAAGATGACGAGGCAAGGGGTGAAGAGGACGAGGCGAGGACGAGGTGAGGGGTGAGGACGAGGTGAGGGGTGAGGAGGACGAAGTGAGAAGTGAGTACGAGGCGAGGGGTGAGGAGAACGAGGGGTGAGGAGGACGAGGCGAGGGGTGAGGAGGAGGCGAGGGGTGAGGTGAGGTGAGGGGTGAGGAGGGTGAGGTGAGGTGAGGGGTGAGTAGGATGAGTCGAGTGGTGAGGAGGACAAGATGAGGGGTAAGAAGAACGAGGTGTGGGGTGAGGAGGACGAGGCAAATGGTGAGGACAGCGAGGGGAGGACGAGGAGTGAGGACGAGCTAAGGGTGAGGAGGACGAGGCGAGGGCGAGGTGAGCGGTGAGGAGGACGAGGTGAGCGGTGAGGACGAGTCGAGGGGTGAGGAGGATGAGGTAGAAGGTGAGGCGGAAGAGGGGTGAGGAGGACGATGGGTGAGGAAGATGAGGCGAGGGGTGAGGAGGACGAGGGGTGAGGAGGACGAGGGGTGAGGAGAGTGAGGGGTGAGGAGTAAGAAGAACGAGCTGTGGGGGTGAGGAGGACGAGGTGAGGGGTGAGAACGAGGTGAGGGTTGAGGACAAGTGAGGTGGACGAGGTGAGGGGTGAGGACGAGGTGAGGGGTCAAGAGGACGAAATGAGGGGTCAAGCAGACGACGTGAGGGGTAAGGAGGACGAGGTGAGGGGTGAGGAGGATGAGGAGCAGGGTGCGGTGGACAAGCGAGGGGTGAGGAGAACGAGAAGTGAGGAGGACGGGGGGTGAGAAGTAAGAAAAACGAGGTGTGGGGGTGAGGAGGACGAGGGGTGAGAAGGACGAGGCGAGGGCTGAGGAGAGCGAGGTGTGAGGAGAGCGAGGGGTGAAGAGAGCGAGGGGTGAGGAGAGCGAGGGGTGAGGAGGACGAGGGGTGAGGAGAGCGAGGGGTGAGGAGGTGAGGGGTGCGGAGGACGAGTCGAGCGGTCAGGAGGAAGAGGTGAGGGGTAAGAAGAACGCGGTGTGGGTGAGAAGGACGAGGTGAGGGGTGAGGCGGGCGAGGCGTGAGGATGACGAGGCGCGGGGTGGGGTGGACGAGGTGAGGGGTGAGGAAGACGAGCTGAGGGGTGAGGAGAACGAGGGGTGAGGAGAACGAGCGGTGAGGAGGACAATGGTTGAGGAGGACAATGGGTGAGGAGGACGAGTCGAGTGGTGAGGAGGACAAGATGAGGGGTAAGAAGAACGAGGTGTGGGGTGAGGAGGACGAGGCAAATGGTGAGGACAGCGAGGAGAGGGGAGGACGAGGAGGACGAGCTAAGGGTGAGGAGGACGAGGCGAGGGAGAGGTGAGGGGTGAGGAGGACGAGGTGAGCGGTGAGGACGGCGACGGGTGAGGAGGACGAGCTGAGGTGAGAGGTGAGGTCGAGTCGAGGGGTGAGGAGGACGAGGTGAAAGGTGAGGCGGACGAGGGGTGAGGAGGACGATGGGTGGGGAAGATGAGGCGTGAAAGGTGAGGAGGACGAGGGGTGAGGGGTGAGGAGGACGAGAAGTGAGGAGGACGGGGGGTGAGAAGTAAGAAGAACGAGGTCAGGAGGTGAGGTGTGAGGAGGACGAGATGAGGTGTGAGGAGGACGAGGAGAGGGGTGAGGAGAACGAGGAGTGAAGAGAACGAGGGGTGAGGAGGACGAGGGGTGAGGAGGACGAGGGGTGACGAGGACGATGGGTGAGGAGGACGAGGGGTGACGAGGACGATGGGTGAGGAGGACGAGGGGTGCCGAAGACGAGGGGTGAGGACGGGAGTGAGGAGGACGAGGGGTGAGGAGAGTGAGGGGTGAGGAGGACGAGGGGTGAGGAGGACGAGAGTGAGGAGGACGAGGGGTGAGGAGAGTGAGGGGTGAGGAGTAAGAAGAACGAGCTGTGGGGGTGAGGACGAGGTGAGGGGTGAGAACGAGGTGAGGGTTGAGGACAAGTGAGGTGGACGAGGTGAGGGGTGAGAATGAGGTGAGGGGTCAAGCGGACGACGTGAGGGGTAAGGAGGACGAGGTGAGGGGTGAGGAGGATGAGGAGCTGGGTGCGGTGGACGAGCGAGGGGTGAGGAGGACGAGGGGCGAGGAGGACGGGGGGTGAGAAGTAAGAAAAACGAGGTGTGGGGGTGAGGAGGACGAGGGGTGAGGAGGACGAGGTGAGGGCTGAGGAGAGCGAGGCGTGAGAGGGAGGGGTGAGGAGAGCGAGGGGTGAGGACAGCGAGGGGTGAGGAGGACGAGGGGTGAGGAGGTGAGGAGCAGGGTGCGGTGGACGAGCGAGGGGTGAGGACGGGGGGTGAGAAGAAAAACGAGGTGTGGGGGTGAGGACGAGGGTTGAGGAGAGCGAGGGGTGAAGAGAGCGAGGGGTGAAGAGAGCGAGGGGTGAGGAGAGCGAGGGGTGAGGAGAGCGAGGGGTGAGGAGGACGAGGGGTGAGGAGGACGAGGGGTGAGGAGGACGAGTCGAGGGGTGAGGAGGAAAAGGTGAGGGGTAAGAAGAACGCGGTGTGGGTGAGAAGGACGAGGTGAGGGGTGAGGTGGGCGAGGCGTGAGGATGACGAGGCGCGGGGTGCGGTGGACGAGGTGAGGTGAGGGGTGAGGAAGACGAGCTGAGGGGTGAGGAGAACGAGCGGTGAGGAGGACGAGGGGTGAGGAGGACGAGCGGTGAGGAGGGTGAGGTGAGGGGTGAGTAGGACGAGTCGAGTCGTGAGGAGGACAAGCTGAGGGGTAAAGATGACGAGGCAAGGGGTGAGGAGGACGAGGCGAGGACGAGGTGAGGGGTGAGGAGGACGAAGTGACGGGTGAGGAGGATGAAGTGAGGGGTGAGTACGAGGCGAGGGGTGAGGAGAACGAGGGGTGAGGAGGACGAGGCGAGGGGTGAGGTGAAGAGGACGAGCTGAGGACGAGGTGAGGGGTGAGGAGGACGAGGTGAGGGGTGAGGAGGACGAGGTGAGGGGTGAGGAGGACGAAGTGAGGGGTGAGGAGAACGAGGGGTGAGGAGAACGAGGGGTGAGGAGGACGAGGCGAGCGGTGAGGAGGAGGCGAGGGGTGGAACGAGGGTTGAGGAGGACGAGGCGATGGGTGAGGAGGACGAGGTGATGGGTGAGGACGAGGTGAGGAGAGCGAGGGGTTAGAGAAGGACGAGGTGAGGGTGAGGAGGATGAGCTGAGGGGTAAAGTTGACGAGGCGAGGACGAGGTGAGGGGTGAGGAGGACGAAGTGAGGGCGAGGTGAGGGGTGAGGAATACGAGCTGAGGGTTGAGGAGGACGAGGCGATGGGTGAGGAGGACGAGGCGATGGGTGAGGAGGACGAGGTCATGGGTGAGGACGAGGTGAGGAGAGCGAGGGGTTAGAGAAGGATGAGGTGAGGATGAGGAGCAGGGTGCGGTGGACGAGCGAGGGGTGAGGAGAACGAGAAGTGAGGAGGACGGGGGGTGAGAAGTAAGAAGAACGAGGTGTGGGGGTGAGGAGGACGAGGGGTAAAGATGACGAGGCAAGGGTTGAGGACGAGGCGAGGACGAGGTGAGGGGTGAGGACGAAGTGAGGGCGAGGTGAGGGGTGAGGAATACGAGCTGAGGGATGAGAAGAACGAGGTGAGGGGTGAGGAGGACGAGGTGAGGGGTGAAGGAGAACGGGGTGAGGAGGACGAGGCGAGATGCGAGGACGGGGTGAGGACGAGGTGAAGGGTGAGGAGGAGGTGATGTTTGATTCGTGACAAAACATGTAATAAAGTTAATAACAATCTGAATTATAGTCAATTATTCACGTTTACTACATAGAGTGCAGGTAGCCGTGTGAGGATGAGGTGAGAACGAGGTGAGGGGTAACGACGAGGTGAGTAGAACGAGAGGCGAGGGGTGAGAACGAGGTGAGGGTTGAGGACGACGGGTGAGGTGGACGAGGTGAGGGGTGAGGATGAGTCGAGGGGTGAGGAGGACGAGGTAAAACGTGAGGCAGACGAAGGGTGAGGAGGACGATGGGTGAGAAAGATGAGTCGAGGGGTGAGGAGGACGAGGGGTGAGGAGGACGAGGGGTGAGGAGGATGAGGGGTGAGAAGGACGAGTCGAGGGGTGAGGAGGACGAGGTGAGGGGTGAGGAAGACGAGCTGAGGGGTGAGGAGGACGCGGGGTGAGGAGGACGAGCTGAGGGGTAAAGCGGATGAGGTGAGGGGTGAGGAAGACGAGGTGATGGGTGAGGATGAGGTGAGGGGTGTGGACGAGGTGAAAGGTCAAGCGGACGACGTGAGGGGTGAGGACGAGGTGAGGAAGACGAGCTGAGGGGTGAGGAGGACGAGGTGAGGAGGACGAGGGGTGAAGAGGACGAGCTGAGGAGGACGAGGTGAGGGGTGAGGAGGACGAGGTGAGGGTGAGGAGGATGAGCTGAGGGGTAAAGATGACGAGGCAAGGGGTGAGGACGAGGCGAGGACGAGGTGAGGGGTGAGGAAGACGAAGTGAGGGGTGAGTACGAGGCGAGGGGTGAGGAGAACGAGGGGTGAGGAGGACGAGGCGAGGGGTGAGGAGGCGAGGGGTGAGAAAGAGGGTTGAGGAGGACGAGGCGATGGGTGAGGAGGACGAGGCGATGGGTGAGGAGGAGGTGATGTTTGATTCGTGACAAAACATGTAATAAAGTTAATAACAATCTGAATTATAGTCAATTATTCACGTTTACTACATAGAGTGCAGGTAGCCGTGTGAGGATGAGGTGAGAACGAGGTGAGGGGTAACGACGAGGTGAGTAGAACGAGAGGCGAGGGGTGAGAACGAGGTGAGGGTTGAGGACGACGGGTGAGGTGGACGAGGTGAGGGGTGAGGATGAGTCGAGGGGTGAGGAGGACGAGGTAAAACGTGAGGCAGACGAGGGGTGAGGAGGACGATGGGTGAGAAAGATGAGGCGAGGGGTGAGGAGGACGAGGGGTGAGGAGGATGAGGGGTGAGAAGGACGAGTCGAGGGGTGAGGAGGACGAGGTAAAAGGTGAGGCAGACGAGGGGTGAGGAGGACGATGGGTGAGAAAGATGAGGCGAGGGGTGAGGAGGACGAGGGGTGAGAAGGACGAGGGGTGAGGAGGATGAGGGGTGAGAAGGACGAGTCGAGGGGTGAGGAGGACGAGGTGAGGGGTGAGGAAGACGAGCTGAGGGGTGAGGAGGACGCGGGGTGAGGAGGACGAGCTGAGGGGTAAAGCGGATGAGGTGAGGGGTGAGGAAGACGAGGTGATGGGTGAGGATGAGGTGAGGGGTGTGGACGAGGTGAAAGGTCAAGCGGACGACGTGAGGGGTGAGGACGAGGTGAGGAAGACGAGCTGAGGGGTGAGGAGGACGAGGTGAGGAGGACGAGGGGTGAAGAGGACGAGCTGAGGAGGACGAGGTGAGGGGTGAGGAGGACGAGGTGAGGGTGAGGAGGATGAGCTGAGGGGTAAAGATGACGAGGCAAGGGGTGAGGACGAGGCGAGGACGAGGTGAGGGGTGAGGAGGACGAAGTGAGGGGTGAGTACGAGGCGAGGGGTGAGGAGAACGAGGGGTGAGGAGGACGAGGGGTGAGGAGAACGAGGGGTGAGGAGGACGAGGCGAGGGGTGAGGAGGCGAGGGGTGAGAACGAGGGTTGAGGAGGACGAGGCGATGGGTGAGGAGGACGAGGCGATGGGTGAGGAGGACGAGGTGATGGGTGAGGACGAGGTGATGGGTGAGGACGAGGTGAGGAGAGCGAGGGGTTAGAGAAGGACGAGGTGAGGGTGAGGAGGATGAGCTAAGGGGTAAAGATGACGAGGCGAGGACGAGGTGAGGGGTGAGGAGGACGAAGTGAGGGCGAGGTGAGGGGCGAGGAATACGAGCTGAGGGATGAGAAGGACGAGGTGAGGGGTGAGGAGGACGAGGGGTGAGGAGGACAAGGCGAGGGGTGAGGAGGAGGCGAGGGGTGAGAACGAGGGTTGAGGAGGACGAGGTGATGGGTGAGGACGAGGTGAGGAGAGCGAGGGGTTAGAGAAGGACGAGGTGAGGGTGAGGAGGATCAGCTAAGAGGTAAATATGACGAGGCGAGGACGAGGTGAGGGGTGAGGAGGACGAAGTGAGGGCGAGGTGAGGGGTGAGGAATACGAGCTGAGGGATGAGAAGGACGAGGTGAGGGGTGAGGAGGACGAAGTGAGGGCGAGGTGAGGGGTGAGGAATACGAGCTGAGGGATGAGAAGGACGAGGTGAGGGGTGAGGAAGACGAAGTGATGGGTGAGGATGAGGTGAGGGGTGTGAACGAGGTGAAAGGTCAAGCGGACGACGTGAGGGGTGAGGACGAGGTGAGGAAGACGAGCTGAGGGGTGAGGAGGACGAGGTGAGGAGGACGAGGGGTGAAGAGGACGAGCTGAGGAGGACGAGGTGAGGGGTGAGGAGGACGAGGTGAGGGTGAGGAGGATGAGCTGAGGGGTAAAGATGACGAGGCAAGGGGTGAGGACGAGGCGAGGACGAGGTGAGGGGTGAGGAGGACGAAGTGAGGGGTGAGTACGAGGCGAGGGGTGAGGAGAACGAGGGGTGAGGAGGACGAGGCGAGGGGTGAGGAGGCGAGGGGTGAGAAAGAGGGTTGAGGAGGACGAGGCGATGGGTGAGGAGGACGAGGCGATGGGTGAGGAGGAGGTGATGTTTGATTCGTGACAAAACATGTAATAAAGTTAATAACAATCTGAATTATAGTCAATTATTCACGTTTACTACATAGAGTGCAGGTAGCCGTGTGAGGATGAGGTGAGAACGAGGTGAGGGGTAACGACGAGGTGAGTAGAACGAGAGGCGAGGGGTGAGAACGAGGTGAGGGTTGAGGACGACGGGTGAGGTGGACGAGGTGAGGGGTGAGGATGAGTCGAGGGGTGAGGAGGACGAGGTAAAACGTGAGGCAGACGAGGGGTGAGGAGGACGATGGGTGAGAAAGATGAGGCGAGGGGTGAGGAGGACGAGGGGTGAGGAGGATGAGGGGTGAGAAGGACGAGTCGAGGGGTGAGGAGGACGAGGTAAAAGGTGAGGCAGACGAGGGGTGAGGAGGACGATGGGTGAGAAAGATGAGGCGAGGGGTGAGGAGGACGAGGGGTGAGAAGGACGAGGGGTGAGAAGGACGAGGGGTGAGGAGGATGAGGGGTGAGAAGGACGAGTCGAGGGGTGAGGAGGACGAGGTGAGGGGTGAGGAAGACGAGCTGAGGGGTGAGGAGGACGCGGGGTGAGGAGGACGAGCTGAGGGGTAAAGCGGATGAGGTGAGGGGTGAGGAAGACGAGGTGATGGGTGAGGATGAGGTGAGGGGTGTGGACGAGGTGAAAGGTCAAGCGGACGACGTGAGGGGTGAGGACGAGGTGAGGAAGACGAGCTGAGGGGTGAGGAGGACGAGGTGAGGAGGACGAGGGGTGAAGAGGACGAGCTGAGGAGGACGAGGTGAGGGGTGAGGAGGACGAGGTGAGGGTGAGGAGGATGAGCTGAGGGGTAAAGATGACGAGGCAAGGGGTGAGGACGAGGCGAGGACGAGGTGAGGGGTGAGGAGGACGAAGTGAGGGGTGAGTACGAGGCGAGGGGTGAGGAGAACGAGGGGTGAGGAGGACGAGGGGTGAGGAGAACGAGGGGTGAGGAGGACGAGGCGAGGGGTGAGGAGGCGAGGGGTGAGAACGAGGGTTGAGGAGGACGAGGCGATGGGTGAGGAGGACGAGGCGATGGGTGAGGAGGACGAGGTGATGGGTGAGGACGAGGTGATGGGTGAGGACGAGGTGAGGAGAGCGAGGGGTTAGAGAAGGACGAGGTGAGGGTGAGGAGGATGAGCTAAGGGGTAAAGATGACGAGGCGAGGACGAGGTGAGGGGTGAGGAGGACGAAGTGAGGGCGAGGTGAGGGGTGAGGAATACGAGCTGAGGGATGAGAAGGACGAGGTGAGGGGTGAGGAGGACGAGGGGTGAGGAGGACAAGGCGAGGGGTGAGGAGGAGGCGAGGGGTGAGAACGAGGGTTGAGGAGGACGAGGTGATGGGTGAGGACGAGGTGAGGAGAGCGAGGGGTTAGAGAAGGACGAGGTGAGGGTGAGGAGGATCAGCTAAGAGGTAAATATGACGAGGCGAGGACGAGGTGAGGGGTGAGGAGGACGAAGTGAGGGCGAGGTGAGGGGTGAGGAATACGAGCTGAGGGATGAGAAGGACGAGGTGAGGGGTGAGGAGGACGAAGTGAGGGCGAGGTGAGGGGTGAGGAATACGAGCTGAGGGATGAGAAGGACGAGGTGAGGGGTGAGGAGGACGAGGGGTGAGGAGGACGAGGGGTGAGGAGGACGAGGCGAGGGGTGAGGAGGAGGCGAGGGGTGAGAACGAGGGTTGAGGAGGACGAGGTGATGGGTGAGGACGAGGTGAGGAGAGCGAGGGGTTAGAGAAGGATGAGGTGAGGGTGAGGAGGATGAGCTGAGGGGTAAAGATGACGAGGCGAGGACGAGGTGAGGGGTGAGGAGGACGAAGTGAGGGCGAGGTGAGGGGTGAGGAATACGAGCTGAGGGTTGAGGAGGACGAGGCGATGGGTGAGGAGGACGAGGCGATGGGTGAGGAGGACGAGGTGATGGGTGAGGACGAGGTGAGGAGAGCGAGGGGTTAGAGAAGGACGAGGTGAGGATGAGGAGCAGGGTGCGGTGGACGAGCGAGGGGTGAGGAGAACGAGAAGTGAGGAGGACGGGGGGTGAGAAGTAAGAAGAACGAGGTGTGGGGGTGAGGAGGACGAGGGGTGAGGAGGACGAGGCGAGGGCTGAGGAGAGCGAGGCGTGAGGAGCGCGAGGGGTGAGGACAGCGAGGGGTGAGGAGGACGAGGGGTGAGGAGGTGAGGAGCAGGGTGCGGTGGACGAGCGAGGGATGAGGACGGGGGGTGAGAAGAAAAACGAGGTGTGGGGGTGAGGACGAGGTTTGAGGAGAGCGAGGGGTGAAGAGAGCGAGCGGTGAGGAGAGCGAGGGGTGAGGAGGACGAGGGGTGAGGAGAGCGAGGGGTGAGGAGAATGAGGGGTGAGGAGGACGAGGGGTGAGGAGGTGAGGGGTGAGGAAAGCGAGGGGTGAGGAGAATGAGGGGTGAGGAGGACGAGGGGTGAGGAGGTGAGGAGGTGAGGGGTGCGGAGGACGAGTCGAGCGGTGAGGAGGAAGAGGTGAGGGGTAAGAAGAACGCGGTGTGGGTGAGAAGGACGAGGTGAGGTGTGAGGCGGGCGAGGCGTGAGGATGACGAGGCGCGGGGTGGGGTGGACGAGGTGAGGGGTGAGGAAGACGAGCTGAGGGGTGAGGAGAACGAGCGGTGAGGAGGACAATGGGTGAGGAGGACAATGGGTGAGGAGGACGAGGGGTGAGTAGGATGAGGTGAGGAGTGAGTAGGACGAGTCGAGTGGTGAGGACAAGATGAGGGGTAAGAAGAACGAGGTGTGGGGTGAGGAGGACGAGGCAAATGGTGAGGACAGCGAGGGGAGGGGAGGACGAGGAGTGAGGACGAGCTAAGGGTGAGGAGGACGAGGCGAGGGAGAGGTGAAAGGTGAGGACGACGACGGGTGAGGAGGACGAGCTGAGGTGAGAGGTGAGGACGAGTCGAGGGGTGAGGAGGACGAGGTGAAAGGTGAGGCGGACGAGGGGTGAGGAGGACGATGGGTGAGGGGTGAGGAGGACGAGAGGTGACGATGACGAGAGTGAAGAGGACGAGGGGTGAGGAGAGTGAGGGGTGAGGAGTAAGAAGAACGAGCTGTGGGGGTGAGAACGAGGTGAGGGGTGAGAACGAGGTGAGGATTGAGGACAAGTGAGGTGGACGAGGTGAGGGGTGAGAACGAGGTGAGGGGTCAAGAGGACGAGGTGAGGGGTCAAGAGGACGAGGTGAGGGGTCAAGCGGACGACGTGAGGGGTAAGGAGGACGAGGTGAGGGGTGAGGAGGATGAGGAGCAGGGTGCGGTGGACGAGCGAGGGGTGAGGAGGATGAGAAGTGAGGAGGACGGGGGGTGAGACGTAAGAAGAACGAGGTGTGTGGGTGAGGAGGACGAGGCGAGGGCTGAGGAGAGCGAGGGGTGAGGACGGGGGGTGAGAAGAAAAACGAGGTGAGGACGAGGGTTGAGGAGAGCGAGGGGTGAAGAGAGCGAGGGGTGAAGAGAGCGAGGGGTGAGGAGACCGAGGGGTGAGGAGACCGAGGGGTGAGGAGGATGAGGGGTGAGAAGGACGAGTCGAGGGGTGAGGAGGACGAGGTGAGGGGTGAGGAAGACGAAGTGATGGGTGAGGATGAGGTGAGGGGTGTGGACGAGGTGAAAGGTCAAGCGGACGACGTGAGGGGTGAGGACGAGGTGAGGAAGACGAGCTGAGGGGTGAGGAGGACGAGGTGAGGAGGACGAGGGGTGAAGAGGACGAGCTGAGGAGGACGAGGTGAGGGGTGAGGAGGACGAGGTGAGGGTGAGGAGGATGAGCTGAGGGGTAAAGATGACGAGGCAAGGGGTGAGGACGAGGCGAGGACGAGGTGAGGGGTGAGGAGGACGAAGTGAGGGGTGAGTACGAGGCGAGGGGTGAGGAGAACGAGGGGTGAGGAGGACGAGGCGAGGGGTGAGGAGGCGAGGGGTGAGGACGGGGGGTGAGAAGAAAAACGAGGTGAGGACGAGGGTTGAGGAGAGCGAGGGGTGAAGAGAGCGAGGGGTGAAGAGAGCGAGGGGTGAGGAGACCGAGGGGTGAGGAGACCGAGGGGTGAGGAGGATGAGGGGTGAGAAGGACGAGTCGAGGGGTGAGGAGGACGAGGTGAGGGGTGAGGAAGACGAAGTGATGGGTGAGGATGAGGTGAGGGGTGTGGACGAGGTGAAAGGTCAAGCGGACGACGTGAGGGGTGAGGACGAGGTGAGGAAGACGAGCTGAGGGGTGAGGAGGACGAGGTGAGGAGGACGAGGGGTGAAGAGGACGAGCTGAGGAGGACGAGGTGAGGGGTGAGGAGGACGAGGTGAGGGTGAGGAGGATGAGCTGAGGGGTAAAGATGACGAGGCAAGGGGTGAGGACGAGGCGAGGACGAGGTGAGGGGTGAGGAGGACGAAGTGAGGGGTGAGTACGAGGCGAGGGGTGAGGAGAACGAGGGGTGAGGAGGACGAGGCGAGGGGTGAGGAGGCGAGGGGTGAGAAAGAGGGTTGAGGAGGACGAGGCGATGGGTGAGGAGGACGAGGCGATGGGTGAGGAGGAGGTGATGTTTGATTCGTGACAAAACATGTAATAAAGTTAATAACAATCTGAATTATAGTCAATTATTCACGTTTACTACATAGAGTGCAGGTAGCCGTGTGAGGATGAGGTGAGAACGAGGTGAGGGGTAACGACGAGGTGAGTAGAACGAGAGGCGAGGGGTGAGAACGAGGTGAGGGTTGAGGACGACGGGTGAGGTGGACGAGGTGAGGGGTGAGGATGAGTCGAGGGGTGAGGAGGACGAGGTAAAACGTGAGGCAGACGAGGGGTGAGGAGGACGATGGGTGAGAAAGATGAGGCGAGGGGTGAGGAGGACGAGGGGTGAGGAGGATGAGGGGTGAGAAGGACGAGTCGAGGGGTGAGGAGGACGAGGTAAAAGGTGAGGCAGACGAGAGGTGAGGAGGACGATGGGTGAGAAAGATGAGGCGAGGGGTGAGGAGGACGAGGGGTGAGAAGGACGAGGGGTGAGGAGGATGAGGGGTGAGAAGGACGAGTCGAGGGGTGAGGAGGACGAGGTGAGGGGTGAGGAAGACGAGCTGAGGGGTGAGGAGGACGCGGGGTGAGGAGGACGAGCTGAGGGGTAAAGCGGATGAGGTGAGGGGTGAGGAAGACGAGGTGATGGGTGAGGATGAGGTGAGGGGTGTGGACGAGGTGAAAGGTCAAGCGGACGACGTGAGGGGTGAGGACGAGGTGAGGAAGACGAGCTGAGGGGTGAGGAGGACGAGGTGAGGAGGACGAGGGGTGAAGAGGACGAGCTGAGGAGGACGAGGTGAGGGGTGAGGAGGACGAGATGAGGGTGAGGAGGATGAGCTGAGGGGTAAAGATGACGAGGCAAGGGGTGAGGACGAGGCGAGGACGAGGTGAGGGGTGAGGAGGACGAAGTGAGGGGTGAGTACGAGGCGAGGGGTGAGGAGAACGAGGGGTGAGGAGGACGAGGGGTGAGGAGAACGAGGGGTGAGGAGGACGAGGCGAGGGGTGAGGAGACGAGGGGTGAGAACGAGGGTTGAGGAGGACGAGGCGATGGGTGAGGAGGACGAAGCGATGGGTGAGGAGGACGAGGTGATGGGTGAGGACGAGGTGATGGGTGAGGACGAGGTGAGGAGAGCGAGGGGTTAGAGAACGAGGTGAGGGTGAGGAGGATGAGCTAAGGGGTAAAGATGACGAGGCGAGGACGAGGTGAGGGGTGAGGAGGACGAAGTGAGGGCGAGGTGAGGGGTGAGGAATACGAGCTGAGGGATGAGAAGGACGAGGTGAGGGGTGAGGAGGACGAGGGGTGAGGAGGACAAGGCGAGGGGTGAGGAGGAGGCGAGGGGTGAGAACGAGGGTTGAGGAGGACGAGGTGATGGGTGAGGACGAGGTGAGGAGAGCGAGGGGTTAGAGAAGGACGAGGTGAGGGTGAGGAGGATCAGCTAAGAGGTAAATATGACGAGGCGAGGACGAGGTGAGGGGTGAGGAGGACGAAGTGAGGGCGAGGTGAGGGGTGAGGAATACGAGCTGAGGGATGAGAAGGACGAGGTGAGGGGTGAGGAGGACGAAGTGAGGGCGAGGTGAGGGGTGAGGAATACGAGCTGAGGGATGAGAAGGACGAGGTGAGGGGTGAGGAAGACGAAGTGATGGGTGAGGATGAGGTGAGGGGTGTGGACGAGGTGAAAGGTCAAGCGGACGACGTGAGGGGTGAGGACGAGGTGAGGAAGACGAGCTGAGGGGTGAGGAGGACGAGGTGAGGAGGACGAGGGGTGAAGAGGACGAGCTGAGGAGGACGAGGTGAGGGGTGAGGAGGACGAGGTGAGGGTGAGGAGGATGAGCTGAGGGGTAAAGATGACGAGGCAAGGGGTGAGGACGAAGCGAGGACGAGGTGAGGGGTGAGGAGGACGAAGTGAGGGGTGAGTACGAGGCGAGGGGTGAGGAGAACGAGGGGTGAGGAGGACGAGGCGAGGGGTGAGGAGGCGAGGGGTGAGAAAGAGGGTTGAGGAGGACGAGGCGATGGGTGAGGAGGACGAGGCGATGGGTGAGGAGGAGGTGATGTTTGATTCGTGACAAAACATGTAATAAAGTTAATAACAATCTGAATTATAGTCAATTATTCACGTTTACTACATAGAGTGCAGGTAGCCGTGTGAGGATGAGGTGAGAACGAGGTGAGGGGTAACGACGAGGTGAGTAGAACGAGAGGCGAGGGGTGAGAACGAGGTGAGGGTTGAGGACGGGTGAGGTGGACGAGGTGAGGGGTGAGGATGAGTCGAGGGGTGAGGAGGACGAGGTAAAACGTGAGGCAGATGAGGGGTGAGGAGGACGATGGGTGAGAAAGATGAGGCGAGGGGTGAGGAGGACGAGGGGTGAGGAGGATGAGGGGTGAGAAGGACGAGTCGAGGGGTGAGGAGGACGAGGTAAAAGGTGAGGCAGACGAGGGGTGAGGAGGACGATGGGTGAGAAAGATGAGGCGAGGGGTGAGGAGGACGAGGGGTGAGAAGGACGAGGGGTGAGGAGGATGAGGGGTGAGAAGGACGAGTCGAGGGGTGAGGAGGACGAGGTGAGGGGTGAGGAAGACGAGCTGAGGGGTGAGGAGGACGCGGGGTGAGGAGGACGAGCTGAGGGGTAAAGCGGATGAGGTGAGGGGTGAGGAAGACGAGGTGATGGGTGAGGATGAGGTGAGGGGTGTGGACGAGGTGAAAGGTCAAGCGGACGACGTGAGGGGTGAGGACGAGGTGAGGAAGACGAGCTGAGGGGTGAGGAGGACGAGGTGAGGAGGACGAGGGGTGAAGAGGACGAGCTGAGGAGGACGAGGTGAGGGGTGAGGAGGACGAGGTGAGGGTGAGGAGGATGAGCTGAGGGGTAAAGATGACGAGGCAAGGGGTGAGGACGAGGCGAGGACGAGGTGAGGGGTGAGGAGGACGAAGTGAGGGGTGAGTACGAGGCGAGGGGTGAGGAGAACGAGGGGTGAGGAGGACGAGGGGTGAGGAGAACGAGGGGTGAGGAGGACGAGGCGAGGGGTGAGGAGATGAGGGGTGAGAACGAGGGTTGAGGAGGACGAGGCGATGGGTGAGGAGGACGAGGCGATGGGTGAGGAGGACGAGGTGATGGGTGAGGACGAGGTGATGGGTGAGGACGAGGTGAGGAGAGCGAGGGGTTAGAGAAGGACGAGGTGAGGGTGAGGAGGATGAGCTAAGGGGTAAAGATGACGAGGCGAGGACGAGGTGAGGGGTGAGGAGGACGAAGTGAGGGCGAGGTGAGGGGTGAGGAATACGAGCTGAGGGATGAGAAGGACGAGGTGAGGGGTGAGGAGGACGAGGGGTGAGGAGGACAAGGCGAGGGGTGAGGAGGAGGCGAGGGGTGAGAACGAGGGTTGAGGAGGACGAGGTGATGGGTGAGGACGAGGTGAGGAGAGCGAGGGGTTAGAGAAGGACGAGGTGAGGGTGAGGAGGATCAGCTAAGAGGTAAATATGACGAGGCGAGGACGAGGTGAGGGGTGAGGAGGACGAAGTGAGGGCGAGGTGAGGGGTGAGGAATACGAGCTGAGGGATGAGAAGGACGAGGTGAGGGGTGAGGAGGACGAAGTGAGGGCGAGGTGAGGGGTGAGGAATACGAGCTGAGGGATGAGAAGGACGAGGTGAGGGGTGAGGAAGACGAAGTGATGGGTGAGGATGAGGTGAGGGGTGTGGACGAGGTGAAAGGTCAAGCGGACGACGTGAGGGGTGAGGACGAGGTGAGGAAGACGAGCTGAGGGGTGAGGAGGACGAGGTGAGGAGGACGAGGGGTGAAGAGGACGAGCTGAGGAGGACGAGGTGAGGGGTGAGGAGGACGAGGTGAGGGTGAGGAGGATGAGCTGAGGGGTAAAGATGACGAGGCAAGGGGTGAGGACGAAGCGAGGACGAGGTGAGGGGTGAGGAGGACGAAGTGAGGGGTGAGTACGAGGCGAGGGGTGAGGAGAACGAGGGGTGAGGAGGACGAGGCGAGGGGTGAGGAGGCGAGGGGTGAGAAAGAGGGTTGAGGAGGACGAGGCGATGGGTGAGGAGGACGAGGCGATGGGTGAGGAGGAGGTGATGTTTGATTCGTGACAAAACATGTAATAAAGTTAATAACAATCTGAATTATAGTCAATTATTCACGTTTACTACATAGAGTGCAGGTAGCCGTGTGAGGATGAGGTGAGAACGAGGTGAGGGGTAACGACGAGGTGAGTAGAACGAGAGGCGAGGGGTGAGAACGAGGTGAGGGTTGAGGACGACGGGTGAGGTGGACGAGGTGAGGGGTGAGGATGAGTCGAGGGGTGAGGAGGACGAGGTAAAACGTGAGGCAGACGAGGGGTGAGGAGGACGATGGGTGAGAAAGATGAGGCGAGGGGTGAGGAGGACGAGGGGTGAGGAGGATGAGGGGTGAGAAGGACGAGTCGAGGGGTGAGGAGGACGAGGTAAAGGGTGAGGCAGACGAGGGGTGAGGAGGACGATGGGTGAGAAAGATGAGGCGAGGGGTGAGGAAGACGAGGGGTGAGAAGGACGAGGGGTGAGGAGGATGAGGGGTGAGAAGGACGAGTCGAGGGGTGAGGAGGACGAGGTGAGGGGTGAGGAAGACGAGCTGAGGGGTGAGGAGGACGCGGGGTGAGGAGCACGAGCTGAGGGGTAAAGCGGATGAGGTGAGGAGTGAGGAAGACGAGGTGATGGGTGAGGATGAGGTGAGGGGTGTGGACGAGGTGAAAGGTCAAGCGGACGACGTGAGGGGTGAGGACGAGGTGAGGAAGACGAGCTGAGGGGTGAGGAGGACGAGGTGAGGAGGACGAGGGGTGAAGAGGACGAGCTGAGGAGGACGAGGTGAGGGGTGAGGAGGACGAGGTGAGGGTGAGGAGGATGAGCTGAGGGGTAAAGATGACGAGGCAAGGGGTGAGGACGAGGCGAGGACGAGGTGAGGGGTGAGGAGGACGAAGTGAGGGGTGAGTACGAGGCGAGGGGTGAGGAGAACGAGGGGTGAGGAGGACGAGGGGTGAGGAGAACGAGGGGTGAGGAGGACGAGGCGAGGGGTGAGGAGGCGAGGGGTGAGAACGAGGGTTGAGGAGGACGAGGCGATGGGTGAGGAGGACGAGGCGATGGGTGAGGAGGACGAGGCGATGGGTGAGGAGGACGAGGTGATGGGTGAGGACGAGGTGATGGGTGAGGACGAGGTGAGGAGAGCGAGGGGTTAGAGAAGGACGAGGTGAGGGTGAGGAGGATGAGCTAAGGGGTAAAGATGACGAGGCGAGGACGAGGTGAGGGGTGAGGAGGACGAAGTGAGGGCGAGGTGAGGGGTGAGGAATACGAGCTGAGGGATGAGAAGGACGAGGTGAGGGGTGAGGAGGACGAGGGGTGAGGAGGACAAGGCGAGGGGTGAGGAGGAGGCGAGGGGTGAGAACGAGAGTTGAGGAGGACGAGGTGATGGGTGAGGACGAGGTGAGGAGAGCGAGGGGTTAGAGAAGGACGAGGTGAGGGTGAGGAGGATCAGCTAAGGGGTAAATATGACGAGGCGAGGACGAGGTGAGGGGTGAGGAGGACGAAGTGAGGGCGAGGTGAGGGGTGAGGAATACGAGCTGAGGGATGAGAAGGACGAGGTGAGGGGTGAGGAGGACGAGGGGTGAGGAGGACGAGGCGAGGGGTGAGGAGGAGGCGAGGGGTGAGAACGAGGGTTGAGGAGGACGAGGTGATGGGTGAGGACGAGGTGAGGAGAGCGAGGGGTTAGAGAAGGACGAGGTGAGGGTGAGGAGGATCAGCTAAGAGGTAAAGATGATGAGGCGAGGACGAGGTGAGGGGTGAGGAGGACGAAGTGAGGGCGAGGTGAGGGGTGAGGAATACGAGCTGAGGGTTGAGGAGGACGAGGCGATGGGTGAGGAGGACGAGGCGATGGGTGAGGAGGACGAGGTGATGGGTGAGGACGAGGTGAGGAGAGCGAGGGGTTAGAGAAGGACGAGGTGAGGATGAGGAGCAGGGTGCGGTGGACGAGCGAGGGGTGAGGAGAACGAGAAGTGAGGAGGACGGGGGGTGAGAAGTAAGAAGAACGAGGTGTGGGGGTGAGGAGGACGAGGGGTGAGGAGGACGAGGTGAGGGCTGAGGAGAGCGAGGCGTGAGGAGCGCGAGGGGTGAGGACAGCGAGGGGTGAGGAGGACGAGGGGTGAGGAGGTGAGGAGCAGGGTGCGGTGGACGAGCGAGGGATGAGGACGGGGGGTGAGAAGAAAAACGAGGTGTGGGGGTGAGGACGAGGTTTGAGGAGAGCGAGGGGTGAAGAGAGCGAGCGGTGAGGAGAGCGAGGGGTGAGGAGGACGAGGGGTGAGGAAAGCGAGGGGTGAGGAGAATGAGGGGTGAGGAGGACGAGGGGTGAGGAGGTGAGGAGGTGAGGGGTGCGGAGGACGAGTCGAGCGGTGAGGAGGAAGAGGTGAGGGGTAAGAAGAACGCGGTGTGGGTGAGAAGGACGAGGTGAGGTGTGAGGCGGGCGAGGCGTGAGGATGACGAGGCGCGGGGTGGGGTGGACGAGGTGAGGGGTGAGGAAGACGAGCTGAGGGGTGAGGAGAACGAGCGGTGAGGAGGACAATGGGTGAGGAGGACAATGGGTGAGGAGGACGAGGGGTGAGTAGGATGAGGTGAGGAGTGAGTAGGACGAGTCGAGTGGTGAGGAGGACAAGATGAGGGGTAAGAAGAACGAGGTGTGGGGTGAGGAGGACGAGGCAAATGGTGAGGACAGCGAGGGGAGGGGAGGACGAGGAGTGAGGACGAGCTAAGGGTGAGGAGGACGAGGCGAGGGAGAGGTGAGGGGTGAGGACGACGACGGGTGAGGAGGACGAGCTGAGGTGAGAGGTGAGGACGAGTCGAGGGGTGAGGAGGACGAGGTGAAAGGTGAGGCGGACGAGGGGTGAGGAGGACGATGGGTGAGGGGTGAGGAGGACGAGAGGTGACGATGACGAGAGTGAAGAGGACGAGGGGTGAGGAGAGTGAGGGGTGAGGAGTAAGAAGAACGAGCTGTGGGGGTGAGAACGAGGTGAGGGGTGAGAACGAGGTGAGGATTGAGGACAAGTGAGGTGGACGAGGTGAGGGGTGAGAACGAGGTGAGGGGTCAAGAGGACGAGGTGAGGGGTCAAGAGGACGAGGTGAGGGGTCAAGCGGACGACGTGAGGGGTAAGGAGGACGAGGTGAGGGGTGAGGAGGATGAGGAGCAGGGTGCGGTGGACGAGCGAGGGGTGAGGAGGATGAGAAGTGAGGAGGACGGGGGGTGAGACGTAAGAAGAACGAGGTGTGTGGGTGAGGAGGACGAGGCGAGGGCTGAGGAGAGCGAGGGGTGAGGACGGGGGGTGAGAAGAAAAACGAGGTGAGGACGAGGGTTGAGGAGAGCGAGGGGTGAAGAGAGCGAGGGGTGAAGAGAGCGAGGGGTGAGGAGACCGAGGGGTGAGGAGACCGAGGGGTGAGGAGGATGAGGGGTGAGGAGGACGAGTCGAGGGGTGAGGAGGGCGAGGTGAGGGGTGAGGAAGACGAAGTGATGGGTGAGGATGAGGTGAGGGGTGTGGACGAGGTGAAAGGTCAAGCGGACGACGTGAGGGGTGAGGACGAGGTGAGGAAGACGAGCTGAGGGGTGAGGAGGACGAGGTGAGGAGGACGAGGGGTGAAGAGGACGAGCTGAGGAGGACGAGGTGAGGGGTGAGGAGGACGAGGTGAGGGTGAGGAGGATGAGCTGAGGGGTAAAGATGACGAGGCAAGGGGTGAGGACGAGGCGAGGACGAGGTGAGGGGTGAGGAGGACGAAGTGAGGGGTGAGTACGAGGCGAGGGGTGAGGAGAACGAGGGGTGAGGAGGACGAGGCGAGGGGTGAGGAGGCGAGGGGTGAGAACGAGGGTTGAGGAGGACGAGGCGATGGGTGAGGAGGACGAGGCGATGGGTGAGGAGGACGAGGTGATGGGTGAGGACGAGGTGAGGAGAGCGAGGGGTTAGAGAAGGACGAGGTGAGGGTGAGGAGGATCAGCTAAGAGGTAAATATGACGAGGCGAGGACGAGGTGAGGGGTGAGGAGGACGAAGTGAGGGCGAGGTGAGGGGTGAGGAATACGAGCTGAGGGATGAGAAGGACGAGGTGAGGGGTGAGGAGGACGAAGTGAGGGCGAGGTGAGGGGTGAGGAATACGAGCTGAGGGATGAGAAGGACGAGGTGAGGGGTGAGGAAGACGAAGTGATGGGTGAGGATGAGGTGAGGGGTGTGGACGAGGTGAAAGGTCAAGCGGACGACGTGAGGGGTGAGGACGAGGTGAGGAAGACGAGCTGAGGGGTGAGGAGGACGAGGTGAGGAGGACGAGGGGTGAAGAGGACGAGCTGAGGAGGACGAGGTGAGGGGTGAGGAGGACGAGGTGAGGGTGAGGAGGATGAGCTGAGGGGTAAAGATGACGAGGCAAGGGGTGAGGACGAGGCGAGGACGAGGTGAGGGGTGAGGAGGACGAAGTGAGGGGTGAGTACGAGGCGAGGGGTGAGGAGAACGAGGGGTGAGGAGGACGAGGCGAGGGGTGAGGAGGCGAGGGGTGAGAACGAGGGTTGAGGAGGACGAGGCGATGGGTGAGGAGGACGAGGCGATGGGTGAGGAGGAGGTGATGTTTGATTCGTGACAAAACATGTAATAAAGTTAATAACAATCTGAATTATAGTCAATTATTCACGTTTACTACATAGAGTGCAGGTAGCCGTGTGAGGATGAGGTGAGAACGAGGTGAGGGGTAACGACGAGGTGAGTAGAACGAGAGGCGAGGGGTGAGAACGAGGTGAGGGTTGAGGACGACGGGTGAGGTGGACGAGGTGAGGGGTGAGGATGAGTCGAGGGGTGAGGAGGACGAGGTAAAACGTGAGGCAGACGAGGGGTGAGGAGGACGATGGGTGAGAAAGATGAGGCGAGGGGTGAGGAGGACGAGGGGTGAGGAGGATGAGGGGTGAGAAGGACGAGTCGAGGGGTGAGGAGGACGAGGTAAAAGGTGAGGCAGACGAGGGGTGAGGAGGACGATGGGTGAGAAAGATGAGGCGAGGGGTGAGGAGGACGAGGGGTGAGAAGGACGAGGGGTGAGGAGGATGAGGGGTGAGAAGGACGAGTCGAGGGGTGAGGAGGACGAGGTGAGGGGTGAGGAAGACGAGCTGAGGGGTGAGGAGGACGCGGGGTGAGGAGGACGAGCTGAGGGGTAAAGCGGATGAGGTGAGGGGTGAGGAAGACGAGGTGATGGGTGAGGATGAGGTGAGGGGTGTGGACGAGGTGAAAGGTCAAGCGGACGACGTGAGGGGTGAGGACGAGGTGAGGAAGACGAGCTGAGGGGTGAGGAGGACGAGGTGAGGAGGACGAGGGGTGAAGAGGACGAGCTGAGGAGGACGAGGTGAGGGGTGAGGAGGACGAGGTGAGGGTGAGGAGGATGAGCTGAGGGGTAAAGATGACGAGGCAAGGGGTGAGGACGAGGCGAGGACGAGGTGAGGGGTGAGGACGAGGTGAGGAGAGCGAGGGGTTAGAGAAGGACGAGGTGAGGATGAGGAGCAGGGTGCGGTGGACGAGCGAGGGGTGAGGAGAACGAGAAGTGAGGAGGACGGGGGGTGAGAAGTAAGAAGAACGAGGTGTGGGGGTGAGGAGGACGAGGGGTGAGGAGGACGAGGCGAGGGCTGAGGAGAGCGAGGCGTGAGGAGCGCGAGGGGTGAGGACAGCGAGGGGTGAGGAGGACGAGGGGTGAGGAGGTGAGGAGCAGGGTGCGGTGGACGAGCGAGGGATGAGGACGGGGGGTGAGAAGAAAAACGAGGTGTGGGGGTGAGGACGAGGTTTGAGGAGAGCGAGGGGTGAAGAGAGCGAGCGGTGAGGAGAGCGAGGGGTGAGGAGGACGAGGGGTGAGGAGAGCGAGGGGTGAGGAGAATGAGGGGTGAGGAGGACGAGGGGTGAGGAGGTGAGGGGTGAGGAAAGCGAGGGGTGAGGAGAATGAGGGGTGAGGAGGACGAGGGGTGAGGAGGTGAGGAGGTGAGGGGTGCGGAGGACGAGTCGAGCGGTGAGGAGGAAGAGGTGAGGGGTAAGAAGAACGCGGTGTGGGTGAGAAGGACGAGGTGAGGTGTGAGGCGGGCGAGGCGTGAGGATGACGAGGCGCGGGGTGGGGTGGACGAGGTGAGGGGTGAGGAAGACGAGCTGAGGGGTGAGGAGAACGAGCGGTGAGGAGGACAATGGGTGAGGAGGACAATGGGTGAGGAGGACGAGGGGTGAGTAGGATGAGGTGAGGAGTGAGTAGGACGAGTCGAGTGGTGAGGACAAGATGAGGGGTAAGAAGAACGAGGTGTGGGGTGAAGAGGACGAGGCAAATGGTGAGGACAGCGAGGGGAGGGGAGGACGAGGAGTGAGGACGAGCTAAGGGTGAGGAGGACGAGGCGAGGGAGAGGTGAAAGGTGAGGACGACGACGGGTGAGGAGGACGAGCTGAGGTGAGAGGTGAGGACGAGTCGAGGGGTGAGGAGGACGAGGTGAAAGGTGAGGCGGACGAGGGGTGAGGAGGACGATGGGTGAGGGGTGAGGAGGACGAGAGGTGACGATGACGAGAGTGAAGAGGACGAGGGGTGAGGAGAGTGAGGGGTGAGGAGTAAGAAGAACGAGCTGTGGGGGTGAGAACGAGGTGAGGGGTGAGAACGAGGTGAGGATTGAGGACAAGTGAGGTGGACGAGGTGAGGGGTGAGAACGAGGTGAGGGGTCAAGAGGACGAGGTGAGGGGTCAAGAGGACGAGGTGAGGGGTCAAGCGGACGACGTGAGGGGTAAGGAGGACGAGGTGAGGGGTGAGGAGGATGAGGAGCAGGGTGCGGTGGACGAGCGAGGGGTGAGGAGGATGAGAAGTGAGGAGGACGGGGGGTGAGACGTAAGAAGAACGAGGTGTGTGGGTGAGGAGGACGAGGCGAGGGCTGAGGAGAGCGAGGGGTGAGGACGAGGGGTGAGAAGAAAAACGAGGTGAGGACGAGGGTTGAGGAGAGCGAGGGGTGAAGAGAGCGAGGGGTGAAGAGAGCGAGGGGTGAGGAGACCGAGGGGTGAGGAGACCGAGGGGTGAGGAGGATGAGGGGTGAGAAGGACGAGTCGAGGGGTGAGGAGGACGAGGTGAGGGGTGAGGAAGACGAAGTGATGGGTGAGGATGAGGTGAGGGGTGTGGACGAGGTGAAAGGTCAAGCGGACGACGTGAGGGGTGAGGACGAGGTGAGGAAGACGAGCTGAGGGGTGAGGAGGACGAGGTGAGGAGGACGAGGGGTGAAGAGGACGAGCTGAGGAGGACGAGGTGAGGGGTGAGGAGGACGAGGTGAGGGTGAGGAGGATGAGCTGAGGGGTAAAGATGACGAGGCAAGGGGTGAGGACGAGGCGAGGACGAGGTGAGGGGTGAGGAGGACGAAGTGAGGGGTGAGTACGAGGCGAGGGGTGAGGAGAACGAGGGGTGAGGAGGACGAGGCGAGGGGTGAGGAGGCGAGGGGTGAGAAAGAGGGTTGAGGAGGACGAGGCGATGGGTGAGGAGGACGAGGCGATGGGTGAGGAGGAGGTGATGTTTGATTCGTGACAAAACATGTAATAAAGTTAATAACAATCTGAATTATAGTCTATTATTCACGTTTACTACATAGAGTGCAGGTAGCCGTGTGAGGATGAGGTGAGAACGAGGTGAGGGGTAACGACGAGGTGAGTAGAACGAGAGGCGAGGGGTGAGAACGAGGTGAGGGTTGAGGACGACGGGTGAGGTGGACGAGGTGAGGGGTGAGGATGAGTCGAGGGGTGAGGAGGACGAGGTAAAACGTGAGGCAGACGAGGGGTGAGGAGGACGATGGGTGAGAAAGATGAGGCGAGGGGTGAGGAGGACGAGGGGTGAGGAGGATGAGGGGTGAGAAGGACGAGTCGAGGGGTGAGGAGGACGAGGTAAAAGGTGAGGCAGACGAGGGGTGAGGAGGACGATGGGTGAGAAAGATGAGGCGAGGGGTGAGGAGGACGAGGGGTGAGAAGGACGAGGGGTGAGGAGGATGAGGGGTGAGAAGGACGAGTCGAGGGGTGAGGAGGACGAGGTGAGGGGTGAGGAAGACGAGCTGAGGGGTGAGGAGGACGCGGGGTGAGGAGGACGAGCTGAGGGGTAAAGCGGATGAGGTGAGGGGTGAGGAAGACGAGGTGATGGGTGAGGATGAGGTGAGGGGTGTGGACGAGGTGAAAGGTCAAGCGGACGACGTGAGGGGTGAGGACGAGGTGAGGAAGACGAGCTGAGGGGTGAGGAGGACGAGGTGAGGAGGACGAGGGGTGAAGAGGACGAGCTGAGGAGGACGAGGTGAGGGGTGAAGAGGACGAGGTGAGGGTGAGGAGGATGAGCTGAGGGGTAAAGATGACGAGGCAAGGGGTGAGGACGAGGCGAGGACGAGGTGAGGGGTGAGGAGGACGAAGTGAGGGGTGAGTACGAGGCGAGGGGTGAGGAGAACGATGGGTGAGGAGGACGAGGGGTGAGGAGAACGAGGGGTGAGGAGGACGAGGCGAGGGCTGAGGAGAGCGAGGCGTGAGGAGCGCGAGGGGTGAGGACAGCGAGGGGTGAGGAGGACGAGGGGTGAGGAGGTGAGGAGCAGGGTGCGGTGGACGAGCGAGGGATGAGGACGGGGGGTGAGAAGAAAAACGAGGTGTGGGGGTGAGGACGAGGTTTGAGGAGAGCGAGGGGTGAAGAGAGCGAGCGGTGAGGAGAGCGAGGGGTGAGGAGGACGAGGGGTGAGGAGAGCGAGGGGTGAGGAGAATGAGGGGTGAGGAGGACGAGGGGTGAGGAGGTGAGGGGTGAGGAAAGCGAGGGGTGAGGAGAATGAGGGGTGAGGAGGACGAGGGGTGAGGAGGTGAGGAGGTGAGGGGTGCGGAGGACGAGTCGAGCGGTGAGGAGGAAGAGGTGAGGGGTAAGAAGAACGCGGTGTGGGTGAGAAGGACGAGGTGAGGTGTGAGGCGGGCGAGGCGTGAGGATGACGAGGCGCGGGGTGGGGTGGACGAGGTGAGGGGTGAGGAAGACGAGCTGAGGGGTGAGGAGAACGAGCGGTGAGGAGGACAATGGGTGAGGAGGACAATGGGTGAGGAGGACGAGGGGTGAGTAGGATGAGGTGAGGAGTGAGTAGGACGAGTCGAGTGGTGAGGAGGACAAGATGAGGGGTAAGAAGAACGAGGTGTGGGGTGAGGAGGACGAGGCAAATGGTGAGGACAGCGAGGGGAGGGGAGGACGAGGAGTGAGGACGAGCTAAGGGTGAGGAGGACGAGGCGAGGGAGAGGTGAGGGGTGAGGACGACGACGGGTGAGGAGGACGAGCTGAGGTGAGAGGTGAGGACGAGTCGAGGGGTGAGGAGGACGAGGTGAAAGGTGAGGCGGACGAGGGGTGAGGAGGACGATGGGTGAGGGGTGAGGAGGACGAGAGGTGACGATGACGAGAGTGAAGAGGACGAGGGGTGAGGAGAGTGAGGGGTGAGGAGTAAGAAGAACGAGCTGTGGGGGTGAGAACGAGGTGAGGGGTGAGAACGAGGTGAGGATTGAGGACAAGTGAGGTGGACGAGGTGAGGGGTGAGAACGAGGTGAGGGGTCAAGAGGACGAGGTGAGGGGTCAAGAGGACGAGGTGAGGGGTCAAGCGGACGACGTGAGGGGTAAGGAGGACGAGGTGAGGGGTGAGGAGGATGAGGAGCAGGGTGCGGTGGACGAGCGAGGGGTGAGGAGGATGAGAAGTGAGGAGGACGGGGGGTGAGACGTAAGAAGAACGAGGTGTGTGGGTGAGGAGGACGAGGCGAGGGCTGAGGAGAGCGAGGGGTGAGGACGGGGGGTGAGAAGAAAAACGAGGTGAGGACGAGGGTTGAGGAGAGCGAGGAGTGAAGAGAGCGAGGGGTGAAGAGAGCGAGGGGTGAGGAGACCGAGGGGTGAGGAGACCGAAGGGTGAGGAGGATGAGGGGTGAGGAGGACGAGTCGAGGGGTGAAAAGGACGAAGTGAGGGGTGAGGAAGACGAAGTGATGGGTGAGGATGAGGTGAGGGGTGTGGACGAGGTGAAAGGTCAAGCGGACGACGTGAGGGGTGAGGACGAGGTGAGGAAGACGAGTTGAGGGGTGAGGACGAGGTGAGGAGGACGAGGGGTGAAGAGGACGAGCTGAGGAGGACGAGGTGAGGGGTGAGGAGGACGAGGTGAGGGTGAGGAGGATGAGCTGAGGGGTAAAGATGACGAGGCAAGGGGTGAGGACGAGGCGAGGACGAGGTGAGGGGTGAGGAGGACGAAGTGAGGGGTGAGTACGAGGCGAGGGGTGAGGAGAACGAGGGGTGAGGAGGACGAGGCGAGGGGTGAGGAGGCGAGGGGTGAGAACGAGGGTTGAGGAGGACGAGGCGATGGGTGAGGAGGACGAGGCGATGGGTGAGGAGGACGAGGTGATGGGTGAGGACGAGGTGAGGAGAGCGAGGGGTTAGAGAAGGACGAGGTGAGGGTGAGGAGGATGAGCTAAGGGGTAAAGATGACGAGGCGAGGACGAGGTGAGGGGTGAGGAGGACGAAGTGAGGGCGAGGTGAGGGGTGAGGAATACGAGCTGAGGGATGAGAAGGACGAGGTGAGGGGTGAGGAGGACGAGGGGTGAGGAGGACAAGGCGAGGGGTGAGGAGGAGGCGAGGGGTGAGAACGAGGGTTGAGGAGGACGAGGTGATGGGTGAGGACGAGGTGAGGAGAGCGAGGGGTTAGAGAAGGACGAGGTGAGGGTGAGGAGGATCAGCTAAGAGGTAAATATGACGAGGCGAGGACGAGGTGAGGGGTGAGGAGGACGAAGTGAGGGCGAGGTGAGGGGTGAGGAATACGAGCTGAGGGATGAGAAGGACGAGGTGAGGGGTGAGGAGGACGAAGTGAGGGCGAGGTGAGGGGTGAGGAATACGAGCTGAGGGATGAGAAGGACGAGGTGAGGGGTGAGGACGAGGGGTGAGGAGGACGAGGCGAAGGGTGAGGAGGAGGCGAGGGGTGAGAACGAGGGTTGAGGAGGACGAGGTGATGGGTGAGGACGAGGTGAGGAGAGCGAGGGGTTAGAGAAGGACGAGGTGAGGGTGAGGAGGATGAGCTGAGGGGTAAAGATGACGAGGCGAGGACGAGGTGAGGGGTGAGGAGGACGAAGTGAGGGCGAGGTGAGGGGTGAGGAATACGAGCTGAGGGTTGAGGAGGACGAGGCGATGGGTGAGGAGGACGAGGCGATGGGTGAGGAGGACGAGGTCATGGGTGAGGACGAGGTGAGGAGAGCGAGGGGTTAGAGAAGGACGAGGTGAGGATGAGGAGCAGGGTGCGGTGGACGAGCGAGGGGTGAGGAGAACGAGAAGTGAGGAGGACGGGGGGTGAGAAGTAAGAAGAACGAGGTGTGGGGGTGAGGAGAACGAGGGGTGAGGAGGACGAGGCGAGGGCTGAGGAGAGCGAGGCGTGAGGAGCGCGAGGGGTGAGGAGGACGAGGGGTGAGGAGGTGAGGAGCAGGGTGCGGTGGACGAGCGAGGGATGAGGACGGGGGGTGAGAAGAAAAACGAGGTGTGGGGGTGAGGACGAGGTTTGAGGAGAGCGAGGGGTGAAGAGAGCGAGCGGTGAGGAGAGCGAGGGGTGAGGAGGACGAGGGGTGAGGAGAGCGAGGGGTGAGGAGGACGAGGGGTGAGGAGGTGAGGGGTGAGGAGGTGAGGGGTGAGGAAAGCGAGGGGTGAGGAGAATGAGGGGTGAGGAGGACGAGGGGTGAGGAGGTGAGGAGGTGAGGGGTACGGAGGACGAGTCGAGCGGTGAGGAGGAAGAGGTGAGGGGTAAGAAGAACGCGGTGTGGGTGAGAAGGACGAGGTGAGGTGTGAGGCGGGCGAGGCGTGAGGATGACGAGGCGCGGGGTGGGGTGGACGAGGTGAGGGGTGAGGAAGACGAGCTGAGGGGTGAGGAGAACGAGCGGTGAGGAGGACAATGGGTGAGGAGGACAATGGGTGAGGAGGACGAGGGGTGAGTAGGATGAGGTGAGGAGTGAGTAGGACGAGTCGAGTGGTGAGGAGGACAAGATGAGGGGTAAGAAGAACGAGGTGTGGGGTGAGGAGGACGAGGCAAATGGTGAGGACAGCGAGGGGAGGGGAGGACGAGGAGTGAGGACGAGCTAAGGGTGAGGAGGACGAGGCGAGGGAGAGGTGAGGGGTGAGGATGACGACGGGTGAGGAGGACGAGCTGAGGTGAGAGGTGAGGACGAGTCGAGGGGTGAGGAGGACGAGGTGAAAGGTGAGGCGGACGAGGGGTGAGGAGGACGATGGGTGAGGGGTGAGGAGGACGAGAGGTGACGATGACGAGAGTGAAGAGGACTAGGGGTGAGGAGAGTGAGGGGTGAGGAGTAAGAAGAACGAGCTGTGGGGTGAGAACGAGGTGAGGGGTGAGAACGAGGTGAGGATTGAGGACAAGTGAGGTGGACGAGGTGAGGGGTGAGAACGAGGTGAGGGGTCAAGAGGACGAGGTGAGGGGTCAAGAGGACGAGGTGAGGGGTCAAGCGGACGACGTGAGGGGTAAGGAGGACGAGGTGAGGGGTGAGGAGGATGAGGAGCAGGGTGCGGTGGACGAGCGAGGGGTGAGGAGGATGAGAAGTGAGGAGGACGGGGGGTGAGACGTAAGAAGAACGAGGTGTGTGGGTGAGGAGGACGAGGCGAGGGCTGAGGAGAGCGAGGGGTGAGGACGGGGGGTGAGAAGAAAAACGAGGTGAGGACGAGGGTTGAGGAGAGCGAGGGGTGAAGAGAGCGAGGGGTGAAGAGAGCGAGGGGTGAGGAGACCGAGGGGTGAGGAGACCGAGGGGTGAGGAGGATGAGGGGTGAGAAGGACGAGTCGAGGGGTGAGGAGGACGAGGTGAGGGGTGAGGAAGACGAAGTGATGGGTGAGGATGAGGTGAGGGGTGTGGACGAGGTGAAAGGTCAAGCGGACGACGTGAGGGGTGAGGACGAGGTGAGGAAGACGAGCTGAGGGGTGAGGAGGACGAGGTGAGGAGGACGAGGGGTGAAGAGGACGAGCTGAGGAGAACGAGGTGAGGGGTGAGGAGGACGAGGTGAGGGTGAGGAGGATGAGCTGAGGGGTAAAGATGACGAGGCAAGGGGTGAGGACGAGGCGAGGACGAGGTGAGGGGTGAGGAGGACGAAGTGAGGGGTGAGTACGAGGCGAGGGGTGAGTAGAACGAGGGGTGAGGAGGACGAGGCGAGGGGTGAGGAGGCGAGGGGTGAGAACGAGGGTTGAGGAGGACGAGGCGATGGGTGAGGAGGACGAGGCGATGGGTGAGGAGGACGAGGTGATGGGTGAGGACGAGGTGAGGAGAGCGAGGGGTTAGAGAAGGACGAGGTGAGGGTGAGGAGGATGAGCTAAGGGGTAAAGATGACGAGGCGAGGACGAGGTGAGGGGTGAGGAGGACGAAGTGAGGGCGAGGTGAGGGGTGAGGAATACGAGCTGAGGGATGAGAAGGACGAGGTGAGGGGTGAGGAGGACGAGGGGTGAGGAGGACAAGGCGAGGGGTGAGGAGGAGGCGAGGGGTGAGAACGAGGGTTGAGGAGGACGAGGTGATGGGTGAGGACGAGGTGAGGAGAGCGAGGGGTTAGAGAAGGACGAGGTGAGGGTGAGGAGGACGAAGTGAGGGCGAGGTGAGGGGTGAGGAATACGAGCTGAGGGATGAGAAGGACGAGGTGAGGGGTGAGGAGGACGAGGGGTGAGGAGGACGAGGCGAGGGGTGAGGAGGAGGCGAGGGGTGAGAACGAGGGTTGAGGAGGACGAGGTGATGGGTGAGGACGAGGTGAGGAGAGCGAGGGGTTAGAGAAGGACGAGGTGAGGGTGAGGAGGATGAGCTGAGGGGTAAAGATGACGAGGCGAGGACGAGGTGAGGGGTGAGGAGGACGAAGTGAGGGCGAGGTGAGGGGTGAGGAATACGAGCTGAGGGTTGAGGAGGACGAGGCGATGGGTGAGGAGGACGAGGCGATGGGTGAGGAGGACGAGGTGATAGGTGAGGACGAGGTGAGGAGAGTGAGGGGTTAGAGAAGGACGAGGTGAGGATGAGGAGCAGGGTGCGGTGGACGAGCGAGGGGTGAGGAGAACGAGAAGTGAGGAGGACGGGTGGTGAGAAGTAAGAAGAACGAGGTGTGGGGGTGAGGAGGACGAGGGGTGAGGAGGACGAGGCGAGGGCTGAGGAGAGCGAGGCGTGAGGAGCGCGAGGGGTGAGGAGGACGAGGGGTGAGGAGGTGAGGAGCAGGGTGCGGTGGACGAGCGAGGGATGAGGACGGGGGGTGAGAAGAAAAACGAGGTGTGGGGGTGAGGACGAGGTTTGAGGAGAGCGAGGGGTGAAGAGAGCGAGCGGTGAGGAGAGCGAGGGGTGAGGAGGACGAGGGGTGAGGAGAGCGAGGGGTGAGGAGAATGAGGGGTGAGGAGGACGAGGGGTGAGGAGGTGAGGGGTGAGGAGGTGAGGGGTGCGGAGGACGAGTCGAGCGGTGAGGAGGAAGAGGTGAGGGGTAAGAAGAACGCGGTGTGGGTGAGAAGGACGAGGTGAGGGGTGAGGCGGGCGAGGCGTGAGGATGACGAGGCGCGGGGTGGGGTGGACGAGGTGAGGGGTGAGGAAGACGAGCTGAGGGGTGAGGAGAACGAGCGGTGAGGAGGACAATGGGTGAGGAGGACAATGGGTGAGGAGGACGAGGGGTGAGTAGGATGAGGTGAGGAGTGAGTAGGACGAGTCGAGTGGTGAGGAGGACAAGATGAGGGGTAAGAAGAACGAGGTGTGGGGTGAGGAGGACGAGGCAAATGGTGAGGACAGCGAGGGGAGGGGAGGACGAGGAGTGAGGACGAGCTAAGGGTGAGGAGGACGAGGCGAGGGAGAGGTGAGGGGTGAGAACGACGACGGGTGAGGAGGACGAGCTGAGGTGAGAGGTGAGGACGAGTCGAGGGGTGAGGAGGACGAGGTGAAAGGTGAGGCGGACGAGGGGTGAGGAGGACGATGGGTGAGGGGTGAGGAGGACGAGAGGTGACGATGACGAGAGTGAAGAGGACGAGGGGTGAGGAGAGTGAGGGGTGAGGAGTAAGAAGAACGAGCTGTGGGGTGAGAACGAGGTGAGGGGTGAGAACGAGGTGAGGATTGAGGACAAGTGAGGTGGACGAGGTGAGGGGTGAGAACGAGGTGAGGGGTCAAGAGGACGAGGTGAGGGGTCAAGAGGACGAGGTGAGGGGTCAAGCGGACGACGTGAGGGGTAAGGAGGACGAGGTGAGGGGTGAGGAGGATGAGGAGCAGGGTGCGGTGGACGAGCGAGGGGTGAGGAGGATGAGAAGTGAGGAGGACGGGGGGTGAGACGTAAGAAGAATGAGGTGTGTGGGTGAGGAGGACGAGGCGAGGGCTGAGGAGAGCGAGGGGTGAGGACGGGGGGTGAGAAGAAAAACGAGGTGAGGACGAGGGTTGAGGAGAGCGAGGGGTGAAGAGAGCGAGGGGTGAAGAGAGCGAGGGGTGAGGAAGACGAGGGGTGAGGAGACCGAGGGGTGAGGAGACCGAGGGGTGAGGAGGACGAGGGTGAGGAGGACGAGGGGTGAGGAGGACGAGAGGTAAGGAGGTGAGGGGTGCGAAGGACGAGTCGAGGGGTGAGTAGGAAGAGGTGAGGGGTAAGAAGAACGCGGTGTGGGTGAGAAGGACGAGGTGAGGGGTGAGGTGGGCGAGGCGTGAGGATGACGAGGCGCGGGGTGCGGTGGACGAGGTGAGGTGAGGGGTGAGGAGAACGAGGGGTGAGGAGAACGAGCGGTGAGGAGGACGATGTGTGAGGAGGACGATGTGTGAGGAGGACGAGGGGTGAGGACGACGAGGGGTGAGGAGGGTGAGGTGAGGGGTGAGGAGGACGAGGTGAGGGGTGAGGAAGACGAAGTGATGGGTGAGGATGAGGTGAGGGGTGTGGACGAGGTGAAAGGTCAAGCGGACGACGTGAGGGGTGAGGACGAGGTGAGGAAGACGAGGTGAGGGGTGAGGAGGACGAGGTGAGGAGGACGAGGGGTGAAGAGGACGAGCTGAGGAGGACGAGGTGAGGGGTGAGGAGGACGAGGTGAGGGTGAGGAGGATGAGCTGAGGGGTAAAGATGATGAGGCAAGGGGTGAGGACGAGGCGAGGACGAGGTGAGGGGTGAGGAGGACGAAGTGAGGGGTGAGTACGAGGCGAGGGGTGAGGAGAACGAGGGGTGAGGAGGACGAGGCGAGGGGTGAGGAGGCGAGGGGTGAGAAAGAGGGTTGAGGAGGACGAGGCGATGGGTGAGGAGGACGAGGCGATGGGTGAGGAGGAGGTGATGTTTGATTCGTGACAAAACATGTAATAAAGTTAATAACAATCTGAATTATAGTCAATTATTCACGTTTACTACATAGAGTGCAGGTAGCCGTGTGAGGATGAGGTGAGAACGAGGTGAGGGGTAACGACGAGGTGAGTAGAACGAGACGCGAGGGGTGAGAACGAGGTGAGGGTTGAGGACGACGGGTGAGGTGGACGAGGTGAGGGGTGAGGATGAGTCGAGGGGTGAGGAGGACGAGGTAAAACGTGAGGCAGACGAGGGGTGAGGAGGACGATGGGTGAGAAAGATGAGGCGAGGGGTGAGGAGGACGAGGGGTGAGGAGGATGAGGGGTGAGAAGGACGAGTCGAGGGGTGAGGAGGACGAGGTAAAAGGTGAGGCAGACGAGGGGTGAGGAGGACGATGGGTGAGAAAGATGAGGCGAGGGGTGAGGAGGACGAGGGGTGAGAAGGACGAGGGGTGAGGAGGATGAGGGGTGAGAAGGACGAGTCGAGGGGTGAGGAGGACGAGGTGAGGGGTGAGGAAGACGAGCTGAGGGGTGAGGAGGACGCGGGGTGAGGAGGACGAGCTGAGGGGTAAAGCGGATGAGGTGAGGGGTGAGGAAGACGAGGTGATGGGTGAGGATGAGGTGAGGGGTGTGGACGAGGTGAAAGGTCAAGCGGACGACGTGAGGGGTGAGGACGAGGTGAGGAAGACGAGCTGAGGGGTGAGGAGGACGAGGTGAGGAGGACGAGGGGTGAAGAGGACGAGCTGAGGAGGACGAGGTGAGGGGTGAGGAGGACGAGGTGAGGGTGAGGAGGATGAGCTAAGGGGTAAAGATGACGAGGCAAGGGGTGAGGACGAGGCGAGGACGAGGTGAGGGGTGAGGAGGACGAAGTGAGGGGTGAGTACGAGGCGAGGGGTGAGGAGAACGAGGGGTGAGGAGGACGAGGGGTGAGGAGAACGAGGGGTGAGGAGGACGAGGCGAGGGGTGAGGAGGCGAGGGGTGAGAACGAGGGTTGAGGAGGATGAGGCGATGGGTGAGGGGGACGAGGCGATGGGTGAGGAGGACGAGGTGATGGGTGAGGACGAGGTGATGGGTGAGGACGAGGTGAGGAGAGCGAGGGGTTAGAGAAGGACGAGGTGAGGGTGAGGAGGATGAGCTAAGGGGTAAAGATGACGAGGCGAGGACGAGGTGAGGGGTGAGGAGGACGAAGTGAGGGCGAGGTGAGGGGTGAGGAATACGAGCTGAGGGATGAGAAGGACGAGGTGAGGGGTGAGGAGGACGAGGGGTGAGGAGGACAAGGCGAGGGGTGAGGAGGAGGCGAGGGGTGAGAACGAGGGTTGAGGAGGACGAGGTGATGGGTGAGGACGAGGTGAGGAGAGCGAGGGGTTAGAGAAGGACGAGGTGAGGGTGAGGAGGATGAGCTAAGAGGTAAATATGACGAGGCGAGGACGAGGTGAGGGGTGAGGAGGACGAAGTGAGGGCGAGGTGAGGGGTGAGGAATACGAGCTGAGGGATGAGAAGGACGAGGTGAGGGGTGAGGAGGACGAAGTGAGGGCGAGGTGAGGGGTGAGGAATACGAGCTGAGGGATGAGAAGGACGAGGTGAGGGGTGAGGAGGACGAGGGGTGAGGAGGACGAGGCGAGGGGTGAGGAGGAGGCGAGGGGTGAGAACGAGGGTTGAGGAGGACGAGGTGATGGGTGAGGACGAGGTGAGGAGAGCGAGGGGTTAGAGAAGGACGAGGTGAGGGTGAGGAGGATGAGCTGAGGGGTAAAGATGACGAGGCGAGGACGAGGTGAGGGGTGAGGAGGACGAAGTGAGGGCGAGGTGAGGGGTGAGGAATACGAGCTGAGGGTTGAGGAGGACGAGGCGATGGGTGAGGAGGACGAGGCGATGGGTGAGGAGGACGAGGTGATGGGTGAGGACGAGGTGAGGAGAGCGAGGGGTTAGAGAAGGACGAGGTGAGGATGAGGAGCAGGGTGCGGTGGACGAGCGAGGGGTGAGGAGAACGAGAAGTGAGGAGGACGGGGGGTGAGAAGTAAGAAGAACGAGGTGTGGGGGTGAGGAGGACGAGGGGTGAGGAGGACGAGGCGAGGGCTGAGGAGAGCGAGGCGTGAGGAGCGCAAGGGGTGAGGACAGCGAGGGGTGAGGAGGACGAGGGGTGAGGAGGTGAGGAGCAGGGTGCGGTGGACGAGCGAGGGATGAGGACGGGGGGTGAGAAGAAAAACGAGGTGTGGGGGTGAGGACGAGGTTTGAGGAGAGCGAGGGGTGAAGAGAGCGAGCGGTGAGGAGAGCGAGGGGTGAGGAGGACGAGGGGTGAGGAGAGCGAGGGGTGAGGAGAATGAGGGGTGAGGAGGACGAGGGGTGAGGAGGTGAGGAGGTGAGGGGTGAGGAAAGCGAGGGGTGAGGAGAATGAGGGGTGAGGAGGACGAGGGGTGAGGAGGTGAGGAGGTGAGGGGTGCGGAGGACGAGTCGAGCGGTGAGGAGGAAGAGGTGAGGGGTAAGAAGAACGCGGTGTGGGTGAGAAGGACGAGGTGAGGTGTGAGGCGGGCGAGGCGTGAGGATGACGAGGCGCGGGGTGGGGTGGACGAGGTGAGGGGTGAGGAAGACGAGCTGAGGGGTGAGGAGAACGAGCGGTGAGGAGGACAATGGGTGAGGAGGACAATGGGTGAGGAGGACGAGGGGTGAGTAGGATGAGGTGAGGAGTGAGTAGGACGAGTCGAGTGGTGAGGAGGACAAGATGAGGGGTAAGAAGAACGAGGTGTGGGGTGAGGAGGACGAGGCAAATGGTGAGGACAGCGAGGGGAGGGGAGGACGAGGAGTGAGGACGAGCTAAGGGTGAGGAGGACGAGGCGAGGGAGAGGTGAGGGGTGAGGACGACGACGGGTGAGGAGGACGAGCTGAGGTGAGAGGTGAGGACGAGTCGAGGGGTGAGGAGGACGAGGTGAAAGGTGAGGCGGACGAGGGGTGAGGAGGACGATGGGTGAGGGGTGAGGAGGACGAGAGGTGACGATGACGAGAGTGAAGAGGACGAGGGGTGAGGAGAGTGAGGGGTGAGGAGTAAGAAGAACGAGCTGTGGGGGTGAGAACGAGGTGAGGGGTGAGAACGAGGTGAGGATTGAGGACAAGTGAGGTGGACGAGGTGAGGGGTGAGAACGAGGTGAGGGGTCAAGAGGACGAGGTGAGGGGTCAAGAGGACGAGGTGAGGGGTCAAGCGGACGACGTGAGGGGTAAGGAGGACGAGGTGAGGGGTGAGGAGGATGAGGAGCAGGGTGCGGTGGACGAGCGAGGGGTGAGGAGGATGAGAAGTGAGGAGGACGGGGGGTGAGACGTAAGAAGAACGAGGTGTGTGGGTGAGGAGGACGAGGCGAGGGCTGAGGAGAGCGAGGGGTGAGGACGGGGGGTGAGAAGAAAAACGAGGTGAGGACGAGGGTTGAGGAGAGCGAGGGGTGAAGAGAGCGAGGGGTGAAGAGAGCGAGGGGTGAGGAGACCGAGGGGTGAGGAGACCGAGGGGTGAGGAGGATGAGGGGTGAGAAGGACGAGTCGAGGGGTGAGGAGGACGAGGTGAGGGGTGAGGAAGACGAAGTGATGGGTGAGGATGAGGTGAGGGGTGTGGACGAGGTGAAAGGTCAAGCGGACGACGTGAGGGGTGAGGACAAGGTGAGGAAGACGAGCTGAGGGGTGAGGAGGACGAGGTGAGGAGGACGAGGGGTGAAGAGGACGAGCTGAGGAGGACGAGGTGAGGGGTGAGGAGGACGAGGTGAGGGTGAGGAGGATGAGCTGAGGGGTAAAGATGACGAGGCAAGGGGTGAGGACGAGGCGAGGACGAGGTGAGGGGTGAGGAGGACGAAGTGAGGGGTGAGTACGAGGCGAGGGGTGAGGAGAACGAGGGGTGAGGAGGACGAGGCGAGGGGTGAGGAGGCGAGGGGTGAGAAAGAGGGTTGAGGAGGACGAGGCGATGGGTGAGGAGGACGAGGCGATGGGTGAGGAGGAGGTGATGTTTGATTCGTGACAAAACATGTAATAAAGTTAATAACAATCTGAATTATAGTCAATTATTCACGTTTACTACATAGAGTGCAGGTAGCCGTGTGAGGATGAGGTGAGAACGAGGTGAGGGGTAACGACGAGGTGAGTAGAACGAGAGGCGAGGGGTGAGAACGAGGTGAGGGTTGAGGACGACGGGTGAGGTGGACGAGGTGAGGGGTGAGGATGAGTCGAGGGGTGAGGAGGACGAGGTAAAACGTGAGGCAGACGAGGGGTGAGGAGGACGAGACGATGGGTGAGAAAGATGAGGCGAGGGGTGAGGAGGACGAGGGGTGAGGAGGATGAGGGGTGAGAAGGACGAGTCGAGGGGTGAGGAGGACGAGGTAAAAGGTGAGGCAGACGAGGGGTGAGGAGGACGATGGGTGAGAAAGATGAGGCGAGGGGTGAGAAGGACGAGGGGTGAGGAGGATGAGGGGTGAGAAGGACGAGTCGAGGGGTGAGGAGGACGAGGTGAGGGGTGAGGAAGACGAGCTGAGGGGTGAGGAGGACGCGGGGTGAGGAGGACGAGCTGAGGGGTAAAGCGGATGAGGTGAGGGGTGAGGAAGACGAGGTGATGGGTGAGGATGAGGTGAGGGGTGTGGACGAGGTGAAAGGTCAAGCGGACGACGTGAGGGGTGAGGACGAGGTGAGGAAGACGAGCTGAGGGGTGAGGAGGACGAGGTGAGGAGGACGAGGGGTGAAGAGGACGAGCTGAGGAGGACGAGGTGAGGGGTGAGGAGGACGAGGTGAGGGTGAGGAGGATGAGCTGAGGGGTAAAGATGACGAGGCAAGGGGTGAGGACGAGGCGAGGACGAGGTGAGGGGTGAGGAGGACGAAGTGAGGGGTGAGTACGAGGCGAGGGGTGAGGAGAACGAGGGGTGAGGAGGACGAGGGGTGAGGAGGACGAGGCGAGGGGTGAGGAGGCGAGGGGTGAGAACGAGGGTTGAGGAGGACGAGGCGATGGGTGAGGAGGACGAGGCGATGGGTGAGGAGGACGAGGTGATGGGTGAGGACGAGGTGATGGGTGAGGACGAGGTGAGGAGAGCGAGGGGTTAGAGAAGGACGAGGTGAGGGTGAGGAGGATGAGCTAAGAGGTAAAGATGACGAGGCGAGGACGAGGTGAGGGGTGACGAGGACGAAGTGAGGGCGAGGTGAGGGGTGAGGAATACGAGCTGAGGCATGAGAAGGACGAGGTGAGGGGTGAGGAGGACGAGGGGTGAGGAGGACAAGGCGAGGGGTGAGGAGGAGGCGAGGGGTGAGAACGAGGGTTGAGGAGGACGAGGTGATGGGTGAGGACGAGGTGAGGAGAGCGAGGGGTTAGAGAAGGACAAGGTGAGGGTGAGGAGGATCAGCTAAGAGGTAAATATGACGAGGCGAGGACGAGGTGAGGGGTGAGGAGGACGAAGTGAGGGCGAGGTGAGGGGTGAGGAATACGAGCTGAGGGATGAGAAGGACGAGGTGAGGGGTGAGGAGGACGAAGTGAGGGCGAGGTGAGGGGTGAGGAATACGAGCTGAGGGATGAGAAGGACGAGGTGAGGGGTGAGGAGGACGAGAGGTGAGGAGGACGAGGGGTGAGGAGGACGAGGCGAGGGGTGAGGAGGAGGCGAGGGGTGAGAACGAGGGTTGAGGAGGACGAGGTGATGGGTGAGGACGAGGTGAGGAGAGCGAGGGGTTAGAGAAGGACGAGGTGAGGGTGAGGAGGATGAGCTGAGGGGTAAAGATGACGAGGCGAGGACGAGGTGAGGGGTGAGGAGGACGAAGTGAGGGCGAGGTGAGGGGTGAGGAATACGAGCTGAGGGTTGAGGAGGACGAGGCGATGGGTGAGGAGGACGAGGCGATGGGTGAGGAGGACGAGGTGATGGGTGAGGACGAGGTGAGGAGAGCGAGGGGTTAGAGAAGGACGAGGTGAGGATGAGGAGCAGGGTGCGGTGGACGAGCGAGGGGTGAGGAGAACGAGAAGTGAGGAGGACGGGGGGTGAGAAGTAAGAAGAACGAGGTGTGAGGGTGAGGAGGACGAGGGGTGAGGAGGACGAGGCGAGGGCTGAGGAGAGCGAGGCGTGAGGAGCGCAAGGGGTGAGGACAGCGAGGGGTGAGGAGGACGAGGGGTGAGGAGGTGAGGAGCAGGGTGCGGTGGACGAGCGAGGGATGAGGACGGGGGGTGAGAAGAAAAACGAGGTGTGGGGGTGAGGACGAGGTTTGAGGAGAGCGAGGGGTGAAGAGAGCGAGCGGTGAGGAGAGCGAGGGGTGAGGAGGACGAGGGGTGAGGAGAGCGAGGGGTGAGGAGAATGAGGGGTGAGGAGGACGAGGGGTGAGGAGGTGAGGGGTGAGGAGGTGAGGGGTGAGGAAAGCGAGGGGTGAGGAGAATGAGGGGTGAGGAGGACGAGGGGTGAGGAGGTGAGGAGGTGAGGGGTGCGGAGGACGAGTCGAGCGGTGAGGAGGAAGAGGTGAGGGGTAAGAAGAACGCGGTGTGGGTGAGAAGGACGAGGTGAGGTGTGAGGCGGGCGAGGCGTGAGGATGACGAGGCGCGGGGTGGGGTGGACGAGGTGAGGGGTGAGGAAGACGAGCTGAGGGGTGAGGAGAACGAGCGGTGAGGAGGACAATGGGTGAGGAGGACAATGGGTGAGGAGGACGAGGGGTGAGTAGGATGAGGTGAGGAGTGAGTAGGACGAGTCGAGTGGTGAGGAGGACAAGATGAGGGGTAAGAAGAACGAGGTGTGGGGTGAGGAGGACGAGGCAAATGGTGAGGACAGCGAGGGGAGGGGAGGACGAGGAGTGAGGACGAGCTAAGGGTGAGGAGGACGAGGCGAGGGAGAGGTGAGGGGTGAGGACGACGACGGGTGAGGAGGACGAGCTGAGGTGAGAGGTGAGGACGAGTCGAGGGGTGAGGAGGACGAGGTGAAAGGTGAGGCGGACGAGGGGTGAGGAGGACGATGGGTGAGGGGTGAGGAGGACGAGAGGTGACGATGACGAGAGTGAAGAGGACGAGGGGTGAGGAGAGTGAGGGGTGAGGAGTAAGAAGAACGAGCTGTGGGGGTGAGAATGAGGTGAGGGGTGAGAACGAGGTGAGGATTGAGGACAAGTGAGGTGGACGAGGTGAGGGGTGAGAACGAGGTGAGGGGTCAAGAGGACGAGGTGAGGGGTCAAGAGGACGAGGTGAGGGGTCAAGCGGACGACGTGAGGGGTAAGGAGGACGAGGTGAGGGGTGAGGAGGATGAGGAGCAGGGTGCGGTGGACGAGCGAGGGGTGAGGAGGATGAGAAGTGAGGAGGACGGGGGGTGAGACGTAAGAAGAACGAGGTGTGTGGGTGAGGAGGACGAGGCGAGGGCTGAGGAGAGCAAGGGGTGAGGACGGGGGGTGAGAAGAAAAACGAGGTGAGGACGAGGGTTGAGGAGAGCGAGGGGTGAAGAGAGCGAGGGGTGAAGAGAGCGAGGGGTGAAGAGAGCGAGGGGTGAGGAAGACGAGGGGTGAGGAGACCGAGGGGTGAGGAGACCGAGGGGTGAGGAGGACGAGGGTGAGGAGGACGAGAGGTAAGGAGGTGAGGGGTGCGAAGGACGAGTCGAGGGGTGAGTAGGAAGAGGTGAGGGGTAAGAAGAACGCGGTGTGGGTGAGAAGGACGAGGTGAGGGGTGAGGTGGGCGAGGCGTGAGGATGACGAGGCGCGGGGTGCGGTGGACGAGGTGAGGTGAGGGGTGAGGAGAACGAGGGGTGAGGAGAACGAGCGGTGAGGAGGACGATGTGTGAGGAGGACGATGTGTGAGGAGGACGAGGGGTGAGGAGGACGAGGGGTGAGGAGGGTGAGGTGAGGGGTGAGTAGGACGAGTCGAGTGGTGAGGAGGACAAGATGAGGGGTAAGAAGAACGAGGTGTGGGGTGAGGAGGACGAGGCAAATGGTGAGGACAGCGAGGGGAGGGGAGGACGAGGAGTGAGGACGAGGTAAGGGTGAGGAGGACGAGGCGAGGGAGAGGTGAGGGGTGAGAAGGACGAGGTGAGCGGTGAGGACGACGACGGGTGAGGAGGACGAGCTGAGGTGAGAGGAGGACGAGGGGTGAGGAGGACGATGGGTGAGGAAGATGAGGCGAGGAGTGAGGAAGATGAGGCGAGGGGTGAGGAGGACGAGGGGTGAGGAGGATGAGGGGTGAGAAGGACGAGTCGAGGGGTGAGGAGGACGAGGTGAGGGGTGAGGAAGACGAAGTGATGGGTGAGGATGAGGGGTGGGGTGTGGACGAGGTGAAAGGTCAAGCGGACGACGTGAGGGTTGAGGACGAGGTGAGGAGGACGAGGGGTTAAGAGGACGAGCTGAGGAGGACGAGGTGAGGGGTGAGGAGGACGAGGTGAGGGTGAGGAGGATGAGCTGAGGGGTAAAGATGACGAGGCAAGGGGTGAGGAGGACGAGGACGAGGTGAGGGGTGAGGAGGACGAAGTGAGGGGTGAGGAGAACGAGGGGTTAGAACGAGGGTTTAGGAGGACGAGGCGATGGGTGAGGAGGACGAGGCGATGGGTGAGGAGGACGAGGTGATGGGGGAGGACGAGGTGAGGAGAGCGAGGGGTTAGAGAAGGACGAGGTGAGGGTGAGGAGGATGAGCTAAGGGGTAAAGATGACGAGGCAAGGGGTGAGGACGAGGCGAGGACGAGGTGAGGGGTGAGGAGGACGAAGTGAGGGCGAGGTGAGGGGTGAGGAATACGAGCTGAGGGATGAGAAGGACGAGGTGAGGGGTGAGGAGGACGAGGCGAGGGGTGAAAACGAGGGGTGAAAACGAGGGGTGAAGGAGAACGGGGTGAGGAGGACGAGGCGAGATGCGAGGACGGGGTGAGGACGAGGTGAAGGGTGAGGAGGAGGTGATGTTTGATTCGTGACAAAACATGTAATAAAGTTATTAATAACAATCTGAATTATAGTCAATTATTCACGTCTACTACATAGAGTGCAGGTAGCCGTGTGAGGATGAGGTGAGAACGAGGTGAGGGGTAAGGACGAGGTGAGTAGAACGAGAGGCGAGGGGTGAGAACGAGGTGAGGGTTGAGGACGACGGGTGAGGTGGACGAGGTGAGGGGTGAGTATGAGGCGAGGGGTGAGGATGAGGCGAACGGTGAGGACGAGGTGAGTAGAACGGGGGTGAGGACGAGGCGAGGGGTGAGGAGAACGAGGTGAGAAGATGAGGGGTGAGGAGAACGAGGGGTGAGGAGAACGAGGGGTGAGGAGAACGAGGGGTGAGGAGGGCGAGGTGAGGGGTTAGGGGTGAGGAGGACGAGGCTAGGGGTGAGGAGGACGAGGCTAGGGGTGAGGAGGACGAGGTGAGGTCGGTAAGGGAGGTGTCCGTCTCCGGAGTGTTGCATGATATTTGTTGCTATGCTCGATGTTTGGTTGGTGACATAACATTCAATACAGTTCTAAATAACATCCTGAAAGATAATAAATTACTCGTGTCTGCTGCATAGAGGCCAGGTACCCGCGTTTGCCTTCCGCGTGTGCGTGTAGATAAATCAGAATCTGTATTTTACATGAGTTTTGACGTTCTCTTTCACACACGTCCAGAAGGGTCGGGTTAGCCAGTTGCATCAACAACAAAATGCAATTAAAGATACTCGAGTAAGGATTGAGAAAATGTAGTCAAGTCACGAATAAATGTCATGTAAAATCAAACTGTGCAAGCTCATACCTTCTTGTAGATTTGTCAACATCAAATCCAAGCTTGGACAAGATGGCAAAACACCAACAGTCAAAGGACCATACCAAGACAGTGGCCTCGATTAAATTGCATTCAAACATTGAACTCTCGACACGTGGGTGAAGAGGTTCCGAGTTTCAAATCGCAGACGCAAAAGCCGCGTCGAGAACTTTGAGCCCTGGCTGATACGGAGGCAGCTTCCTCTGCCCCCATAGGGTGCCTGGGGGCACGTGATGTGGTTCCGCCCATGGTAGGCGGGGCCAATTGCGTCACTTCCTGCGCTCTCACCTCCGACCCCAATGGCGTTACGTCACTCCGGCAGGGCGAGCGAGCTGAGCGGCTGCGTTTGTCTCTTGCGCCCCCAACAGGAGCCATGAAGTTCTTCAAGAGACGGCAGCAGATGCAAGCGACGCTGGAGACTCCAAATTCGTCAACAGCGGAGGTGAGTGGCGCCACCTCTTGCGTTGGAGTTATACGAAGTAACAAATATAGTACTGTGATCACATCGAGAAAAAATATTATTTTTTAAAATATTTAAATTTTACTTTAAATTGAGCGCTTGATGCGTGGGTAACGAGGTTCATAGTTTAAGATCACAGATTGAGAGTTTCATCAAGGATTTTAGTCGGAGAAAGCTTTCTCTGGGCAGTTGGTCCTTGTTTGCGTTGCCAAGGTGATAGCATCTCGTGTCAACTGCCATTTCCCAGCAGCTGTGCCTGGGGGTCACGTGACGTTTGGTGACGCAATAAGGCCCGAGCCATTGGCTCCGCCCTTTTTGGGTAAAGCCAGTGACGTAATCACTGCCATTGATGACGTCATCACTGTATTCGATGCCTTCTTCACTGAAATTGACGTCGTCACTGTAATTGATGACGCCATCACTAATCGATGTCATCGCTGTAGTCGATGGCATAATCGCTGCATCTGATGACGTCATCGCTGCATTTGATTACGTCAGCGCTGCGGGCTCGTTATCGCTGCGTGGTGGCCTGTAATTCGGGCAAAGCCAGCGATCTGAGCACCTGTGTTTCTTTATCTGCGTCGGCAAGAATATACATGATATTCTTCAACAGACCACAGTTGAGAAAGCAACACATGAGACAATGAATGTGTCAACAGAGTAGGTGCGTAGTGCCACCTCTTGGGGGCCGTCCATAAATGACGTCACGCACTTGGGGGGGGGGGCAGACATTTGTGACGATGTGTGACGGGGGGGGGTTTGAGAAATGTGATGTCACATCAAAATGCGCAATTTTAAGTAAAAATAGACAACACGTTCTGCTTAATTAAATAGACTTTTTAATAAATGTTCTACAACATCAGAGTGCAGCACCACATTAATACGCACTACAAGGCAATAGTTTAAGATGTTTTCTTGTTCATGTTTTTGTTTGTTGCGGTTGCACCCGATTTGGGGGGGGGGGTCTGACTTTTTGTGACACCGTGTGACAAAGGGGGAGGGGTCCAAAATCGCGTGACGTCATTTATGGACGGCCCCTTGTGTTTTGATGTCAGAGGAGTTGTACTCGGTAAGAGAGGTAGGGGACAGACACAAATCTAGGCTGGAGTGGAGGCCACCACTCTGCCACTTACCAGCTAAAATGCAAACGTGTATGGAATGATAAAAAAAAGCTTTGCCCCAACACCAGATTGACACCTTTTACAAGGCAGCAAGTCCGCATGAACCACAAATACCTGCTAACACCAGTGGCGAGGGATATCTGAGCCAGTGTTGGGACTCCCCTATGTCGACTTAGGCTGAAATGAATACAGGCAGTCTCGCTTAGCGCTCAAGATGCCTATGTGGAGAAGTGAGCATTCAGGAAATCAGCGCGAAAAGGGTTATACCATTATATATGGGGATGACTTCTCGACAGCGTTATCTCTTATGAACAATAAATGAGGGCTTCATTGGAGTATCAGCGCTATTTTATGAGAGTAATAAAACAGATGGTAAACATTCCATCAAAACGAATTTTTTTTTAAATAATAGCATCAGGAAGTATTATGTACTGTACTCACCAGTGTAACCGCCATATGCTCACTCACCTCGACCGGCCTTATCACTGGCATGTTGACATTCCCAGACATTTTGGGGCTAAGGCAGAGAGACCAAGGAGGAGCAAACACGTCGGCGGACGAGTTTGTCTTTTAAAAAATGGCGAGCGCTGTGTGGCTCAGAGCGTACTGTGATAAAACTGAATATCAAATTAACCTTATGGCGGGACCCCGAGGTCCCGAATAAACGTAAGTCAAAATCGTAATGAATAAATTTTTGGTGACTCCGTCACACCGCGCACATAAACGGCGCGACCTACCTGGCGCGGATCATTCTGTTGTCATGCCGTCCAAGCGCAGCGAGGACGAATGCGCAGAAGAAACCAAACTTTGAAACTTTGATTAGCGCATCGTGTAGAGCTCGTCGAGAGGAATAGATTGCCGTTTCATTCGCCTTCAACAGACAATGACGTCGCAACGCAGTTTATGCGAGAGCCGGGGGCTTATGGGACCCCATAAGGTTCAAATATTGTATTAACATTGACGAAATTATTGATTTTTTTTAAGTACTCATGGCCATGAATGCTGGTTGTCTTGGAGCGTTTGTCACTCTCATTGGCTGAGCGAATGTAAATGAAGATGGTGTGGGTGCGTTTCCTAGGCCAGCGCTGCTGCGCATTCTACCACTCTGTTTAGGCTGTGCGGGGAATCGTGGTGTTGCCTTTGCTTGGGTGTGTGGGTGTCAGCCCATCTGTCCTATGTGTGTCTACCTGTGTATTAGGCACCTCACTTGCCATGTGCCATGGTGTTGTCTCCACCATCCGATGGCGAATGTCATGTCACGATGCGATTGAAGGCAGGATTTACGCTGGGAGGAGCTAACGTGCCCGTGCCATGTGCCCTTGCTCCCGTCGCAGTTGGAAATGCCGGAAAAGGAAATGCACCACCTGTCCCGGGAGGTGTCGACCCTGCGGGACAATCTGAGCAGGGCAAGAGCGCAGTTCGCTACCCTGCGTGGCGCACTGAGCCAGACAGAGAAGAGTCTCCATGAGATGCTGCACCAACTCAAGAAAAACCATGCTGAGGAGGTACTGTGGCCACCACCAACCCCCCTGTCCCCTTGTTACACGGAGCACGGCTAAAGTGAAACTTCGTTTGTCAAGATTTCGCCGATCTTACATTTACATGCAAATTTCATCAAGCCCTGCCCACTGACCCTTGAGCTACACCCATCTCAAACCTTTTTAACTCCCTACCTTAGCAGCGCTCCCGCCATATATTTTTTCCTGCCTCGGCAGCTCTCCTGCCATATCCTTCACTTGATGACGATTGCTTGTGTTGCGATCGAAACGTCGTGATATTGTTATTATTATTTTTGTATCTACATGGCCTTACCGAAAGACCCAAATAATGTGTTCACGTTGTGAAGCTGCGTGGCACACAAGCAGAGATAACAAAACCTCAACATATTCGTCAATAACGCTGCAATGGATATTGCTTTGACTTCTCTGATGTGATGAAGGCCCATTGCCTGAAACATCACCTTTTAGAAGCTCTGCCCTATTAAGTGCATCATTATTGATTCATGCGTTGAGTTTTTATTCAGAGTTACGATCTGAACGTCAAGGAAATGGCACATTAAATGAGTGCATTCTGGGAGGTAGCTAGGTGCCCCAGGGGTCAGACATGCTGTGCCAGCATGGCTGAGATGCCAGGATTGAATGTGGATTACAGCTGCCCAACCACAGTGATTAAACCGGATTCTCAAGCATAGTGGTCTCAGCCTAGTTGCTAATGAGTGCACAAAAAACCCATCGAATTATATTTTGGTTCCGTAATAAATTTTGCTAAATTCACTGTAGCGAGTGGTCCATGGTTTTATTCCCAATAATGTTGAAAATGAAAGATAAAAGCAGATCAAACTAAATTTTTGTATCATAGCATCTCCCCACATAATGTGCATGTATTATGTTTTATTGATTAATACATCTGTACGGTGCTGACCAGCATGGGGAAGTATAGTCAAACACATTCCCATGACCGACATGGTGTGAGGAGGCGTTGTGAGTTATTTGTTTTGAATATTGACTCAATTTGAAGATGAACATTTGGGTGCAACGAGTTTCTTCATTATCTTATGATGAAGAACGTTGCCATGTTGTATGCACGCTTACCAATCGTTGATTGATGTATACAATGTATCATGGTTCTATTTTTTGACTTTCTATTAACATTCTAAATATTTTAAACGTGATTGTGGTATGTTCAATAAGACCACAGGTGTTTACCTTGCATATTTTTGTAGTTCTTGATTTGTTTACAATAGAATCTCAATTTCTTATTTTCATCTTGAAAAGCATCCACTGCACGTGTGCGTCCGTCTGCATGCGAGGCGCCTGTATGTGCGTCTCTGTACTCAATGCCCGTGTCTCCGCATTCTTATCTTGTCTCCCTCTGCATGTTCTGCCTTTGGCTATGTACATCTCTCTCCACATGCACTGTCTTTCCATAATGTGTCCAAATTTGTATGACTTGCTTGTGTCTTTGTGTGTATGTCTCTGCATCTGTAATTTATTTTCTTGTGCCTCCTGCCCATGTCTATAGTCTCTTATCTCTCTGTACAACTACATGCTCCGTGTGTCTGTATGTCTGTACCTGTCCTCATCTGCACGCTGCATGTGTCTGTGATGAAGGGCTGCCCACCTATGCATGCACGTGCCTGTGACACTGTGCCCTTCTGCCCGTGAGCAGCTAATGGCACACTCGCAGGCCATCAACAGCCTGCAGGTGGAGTTGGAGGCAGTGCGGTGGGGCGAGCGCGAGGAGCAGCTGAGGCGTGAGCACGATGCGACTCTGCATCTGGCATACATAGAGCTGGCCGAATATCGTGCATCACATATGCACGACAATTCAGAGTACGACGCTCACGTTGTGCACATCACGGTCCTCCAGAAGGTGAGGCCTCCACTCTCGCAACAGCCACCCCCCTTCTTGCAACAGCAATGTGTCCTGCCCAAGCCCACTTATTTTCTCAATATTTTGGATGAATGCTAAACAATTTATTAATATATTCAAATTACATGTTGTAATTACGTGTAATTTAGATGCTGCCCGTCTCCGCCCGCAGGCGCTGAAGGAGCGTGACGAGCTGCTGCGGCGCTCAGAGGCAGACCTGGTGGCGGCGCGGGAAGAGGCGCGAGAGCGCGGGACTGAAACCGAGCGGCTGGGCACCGAGGCCGCGGAGCTGAGAGCGAACATGCGCGACCTCTTTACCAACCAAGAGGTGCAGCAGACCGAGGTGGACAACCTGCGGCATGAAGTACTGGAGCTGCAGCAACGACTGCAGGAGGCTAACGCTTGCTGCGAGGAGACCGGTGGGTAGGGGCCTGTGCTCCAAAATCTTTCTGAATCCACGGACCCATTGAACACTAATTTTTGTCGAGCACTGTGCACCAATAACTTCTTTTTACGAGTTAAAACGAGTAATTCCTCGTTTTTACTTCATTTCCCACGTGGACCACTTCCGCTGTCTAACATAGGACTGCACTGGGTTTACTAACTGCTCTCTCACTAGGCCCTTCCTGTGCATATATTATTATTCTGGACCCTGTGTTTGCATGCAAGCTGGTGAATAGGTCTGAGGGACCTCAGACCTATTCTGTCTGCTACTACTCCCGCTGCTGGTACTCTTCCTCCTGAGCTGCTGCTCCTTCTCTGTCTGCTGCCACTGGTGGCTGTACTGTCTTCATCGCCATGGTTTTGTGTCCCTTCCGACAGACAATTCTCTGGAGCAACAGACGGACTTTCTCAAGGCCGAGCTGGGAGTCTCCAGGGCAGAGGAGGCCGCGAGGGCACAGGAGGTGGTGCAGCTGCAGCACACACTTCAGCACACGGATGCTGAGATGGAGTGCATGCACGGCCAGATCGCCGGGCTGCAGCACCAGGTAACCAGAGCCTTATGAATGTTGGATGAGGTAATTACACTAGACAAGGCAATCCCTGACTAGGCCTTTAACTAATTCACTCCCTCTCATAATTTGTCATGATTCAGAGTTGCGAATGTATTTTCTCACATTTTAATACTTTCAGTTAGAATAAATACAATTTAATTATAAAGTCAGCTGCAGTTTACAGGACTTTTTCTAAAATGTGATTGGCTTGCATTTGTTAGAGAAACAATATAGGCTTGCAGACACACAGCTATATGCACACCACAGAGTTTAAATGACTTAAGTGGTAATTATTTATCTGTTTGCAAGCTGGGCTTAATTACAGCTGGGTCTTTTCCAACCCAGAAAATATTTCCACATTCTGCACACCATATTCAGTATACTTCCCCAGACATGAATCCAACATTGTGGAACGTGTGCGTGCCTGTAGCTGAAGGAGTCGGAGGGGCACGTCCAGGCACTTGGGATGGAGAAGGCGCAGCAGCAGGACGCGCATCGGAAAGAGGCCTGCGAGCTGGCGACAGGGCTGGAGGAGGTCCGGCTCACCCTCGCCGATGCTTTTAAGCAGTTCGAGCGCAACTCCAAGAAGGTATCGGCTCGCAAGGGCACGCGTGGTGAAGCCGCGATTGGCACTGAAGAGGGGCGCCACGGTGGCGAGATGTTAACTACCTCGCCTGTATGCAGGAGGTTGTGGGTTTGATCCCAACCCCGACACCTGTATATTTGGAGTTTGCATGTTCTCCCTGTGGTCACGTGGATTTTTTCCGGGTCCTCCGGTTCTTCCTCCACATTTAGAAACGTGCGTTTAGATTCTATAGCTGCAATACATTTCCACATGATAAGCCACTTCGTTGAACTTTCATTTGTGGGCAGGTCGCTTCTGAAAAAGAGCTATATAGTTCAGTAGGCCTTAGCTGGTAAAATAAAGATAATTCAAGTTTGAGTTTTAAGACATTTGTGGCAGCGTTCACAAGAGGAGGAGACCCTTGTGCGGCGAAATATTTATGATGATATACAACGTATTAATTTACTGTGATGAGCCTTCTGCACTCTGAACCAAGCTGTCCGAGTTTGATTACCAACCATGGCTAGCATTGGTGGCCAGTGAAATCTGACCCAGTCTTGGGTGTACCACTTCATGCTGACCAGTGTGATGAAGTATGATCAATTAATTCCCATGACCGGTATGGCTCAGGGAAACTTTCATCCAGCAGTATCACAAAAACACATTCAGCGGTGGACGGGTCATGGCTGTTCATGATGATGATGGTGATGATTACGATGGTAAAACGAACGTTGCCTGTATTAAGGCTCAGGAGGACGAGGACACAATCACTCGGCTGAGGGAGGAGCTCAAGGCGAGCAAGGAGGAGCTCGCAGCGAGTGAGGCGGAGCGCGCCAGTGCCCAGCCGGAGCTCTCCACCCCCCAACAGGGACTGTCGGCGCTGCAGGATCAGCTGACCACGTCCCAAGCTGAGAATGAGGACACTCTGCGTCAGGTAATGCTCCCAGCCTCGTTCCCACGGCCGCTGAGAACCCAAGCTCTCCTGGCCCCGGAACGGCCCAGGTCTGACCGTGACACAGCACTTGAGTCGTCAGGCTGTGTAGGGTCTGACCATCTGCTCCCCTCTGCTACGTGCATGTCCATGCCCTCCCTGTCCTGGTTTGGGAAGCGATTTTAATCTGACCTTTTACTGCAGATTTTGGGTTACTTAATCCATATATGTGGGCTTTTATAGGCGTAATCATGGGTTGTGTGCATGATGGTCTGACAAGATTGGGTGCATCCTGGGTGATTTGGTCAAACATGGGGTATGGACATCTGTGAAAAATATTTTCACAGCTCATCAGACTCCTCCAATATGAATAAAGATTCTGGTTCTAAATGTGTCTGTTGTTGCATCTGTATGCAACAACAGACACAATAACCGCACACAGTCGTTAAAATGCTTTTCTCTGTCCCTCTGCCTGTGGCCCAAGCAGCTGTTCGAGAGGAGCCAGGAGCTGGGATCCCTGCATGCGGGGATTCTTTGGTATCAGCGTATGCTGGCCGAGCTGCACACAGAGCTGGAGCAGTACCGCGAAAACGCACAGATCGGACGCTCACAGCTGCAGCATTTGGACATGCTGCGCCAGCAGAGCGAGGCGGAGGTGAGTACACTGCATTCGCACGTCGCAGACAAAGACTCCCCGTATAGCCTTAATAGACTGTTGGGGAAAGTACTGTTAGTGAGCAGCACCTATGAAGGCCGGCATGGCACACAAGGGGGTGATTGGCCAGCACCATGCCTCGCTGCCTTTGTCTCTCCAGTGGTGGTGTTTACACATCGCACCAGGTACTCATTTGAGGCTGGGTCGATCTAGGGGACGCCCAGGACCGGTTCACATAATCGTCACTGGTGTTGGCCATGAACAGGAATCGAACTCGGGTCGCTGCTTTCGAAGGCTAATCGCTACACTACCGCTCCCCACACATTCACTTTCATACACATAGACACGTGCGCGTGCACACACACACACTTATAGGCAAACACTTGCTCCAAGCGCCATCCTGAATTATTACATGTCGCGGAGGATTGCTCCACTGAACAAAATAGTGACGCGGTTCAATTTTCAAGTGCGAGTTCGCGTTTAAAGCCAATGTTATAAAATATATATTTGATGGAAGCAGGTTCGTAAGTGCAGGTGTTTGTAAGTTGAGGACTGCCTATATATACACGTATTTTTCACACAGATGTGTATATGCGCACTGGGTTACTGAGCATCCTCTGTTTAGGGACTGTACCACATTACAATCCACCATCCCACCTCTAGTAAAAGTACCTACTACTACTAGAACATCTGTTCCCCTCTGCTACGTGCATCTCCATCCCCTTCCTATTTTTGGTTGGGAAGCAATTATAATCGGACATTTTAAAGTAGCTTTTGGGTTAATTAATCCATATATCTGGGCTTTTATAGGTGTTATCTTGGGTTGTATGGATGGTGGTCACCCATCCAAGTACCATCAAAGTTCAACCCTGCTTTTCTTCCAAGATCTTATAATATTGGGTGCATTCCGGGTCATTTGGTCATAGGTGGTGTGGTGTATGGACATCTGTGAAAAAGAGTTTCATAGCTTATCAGATTCCTTCATTTAAAATAAAGATACTGGTTCTGTATGTGTTTGTTGCATTTGTATGTTCTTTAACAACTGCACGCAGTCGTTAAAATGCTTAGCCATGTCCTTCTGCTGCCGTTTGTCCGTGGCCCATGCAGCTCATCGAAAAGAATGAGCATCTGGGATCCCTGCAGGTGGGGATTTTGGGTTACCAGCGTGTGGTGGCAGAGCTGCACGCTGAGCTGGCGCCATGCCAAGAAAACCTGCAGAGCATTCACTGTCAGCTCCAGGATCTGCAAGTGCTGCACCAGCAGAGTGAGGCGAAGGTGAGCAAGTGCTGTTAGCGAGCACCTATGAAGTCCGGCATGGCACAAACGCACATATATACAGTAATACCATTATTTACGCCCTCCCGTTGTACGTACTTTCACTATTAACGTACTCAAGTCATTGATAGCCAATCACATGTTATGTACTGTGGTACCTTGCCATAGCGTACTTGAGATTTACGAACTTTACTATAAAGACCCAAATAGTTTACGCTGGATGGCGACAGTAAGGCACCAGATGACGCCCAAGCGTTTGCATCTCTGACTACAGTAGTCACTTTCATGTGTACATGTGTAGTGACTAACTCAGAGACAGTAAGACTTTTAGGCGCTTCTTTTATTTAACGAGCACCATTGGGATAATACAGACACCCTACGTGGGTACACACTATTACCGTTGCTTGCCTATACAAAACACTAACCATCTAACACTGACAGCACTGAACGGAGACAGCGAACACCTATCTAGCAGCGTAATATCGAGTGAAGACGGCAGCGACGATGGCGACAAGACGACAGCGACGAGACGACAACGACGATGACGAGATGGTGACGACGACTATCTTATATATACGAACAGCACGACGAGGATCCCACTTCGAGCAACAGCCACAAGGTCCCTCACAGGGGCCCTTCTTATACTCTCAGCGTGGCCTCGCTCCGCCACGGCCATGCCCCCTCTCTGGAACCTACTAGCGGGTTCCCGATGGCCCCCCTCTGTGACCTTTCCCCTAGATGTCCCCCTCTCGTGTCTATCGTGGCCTGCTGACGTGGGTACTACCATACACCGCAGTTACCCTTTTTTACCAGCAGCCAGTGCTATGCCACTACACATACTCTATCAATATTTTTTCCCCACATACCGGATTTATGGTGAATATTTTTCAAGTGTAAACTAATTTTACATGATAAACAACTAATAATACACAGTATAATAGACAAATATATCAATAATATGGCAGTCCTCGACTTACGAATGCATTTAGTTCCTGAGGCCCATTCATAAGTCGGAACGGTTCGTAAGTCGGAATACAATAATGTGCGATATTTAAATTCCCATATTGTCAGTGTTATAAAATGTGTTAAGGTTCAACAAAAGAGTCAAGCATTGTTAAACTCGTAAATAAGAAATCATGTACATTTGCATTAACACTAAAATTATAGTGTATCGTAAGTAATACGTAAAATGTAGTAAAAATATTTTTTATTTTCACTCACCGCTTTCAAATCACAAGCGTGCTCACCGCTACACTTCCGATCCGCACAAAGATCCACCGTGTAGCTTTAATAGGCTGTTGGGGCACGTGCTGTTAGCGATAGCCTATGAAAGCCAGCACGGCATGCGAGGGGTTGTGTGCCAGCACCACACCCAGCTGCATTTGTGTCCCGAGTGGTGATGTTTATACAGCGCGCTAGGTGCTCATTTGAGGCCGAGTTGACCAACGGGAGGCCCAGGAATGGTTCAGATAATCGTCACTGGTGTTGGCCGTGAGTTGGAATTGAACTTGGGTCGGTGGGTTTGTAGCGCAGCGCGTGAACTGCAACACTACCGCTCCCCACACAATCACTTTCACATATACGCACATGTGCGCGTGCACGAGGCTGACTCATGACATCTCGTGGAGGATCGCAGCACTGAACAAAATAGTTCTGTGGTTCAGTTTGGAAGTGCAAGTTCGCGTTTTAAAGTCAATGGTAACCAAAAATTAATACATTTCATAGAAACAGATTCGGAAGTCGGGTATCCGTAAGTCAGGTCTCCGTAAGTATGGTGTTCCTAAGTCGAGGACTGTATGTATACACTTATTTTTCACACTGATGGTTGTACAGAATGGATGCGCACTAGGTTACTGAGCATTCTCTGTTTAGGGACTGTACCACGTTACGATCCACCATCCCACCTCTAGTAGAAGTACCTACGACTACTAGACCATCTGCTCCCCTTTGCTACATGCATCTCCATCCCCTCCCTTTTTTTGGTTGGGAAGCGATCTTAATCTATTATTTTAATCCAGATTTTGGGTTAATTAATTCCTAAAAAATGTTTAACATAAAACTTTCGTGACTGCAGGAATTCATATTCTTGATTCTTTCGGTAAAGTCACGTACTTTTTTTTAATAATATAAAAAAAACCCACGACGTTTCGATTGCAACACAAGCGGTCTTCATCATGCTTTTATAGGTGTTATCTTGGTTTGTATTGATGGTGGTTGCCCATCCAAGCACTTGAGGTTCAACCATGCTTTTCTTCCAAGATCTGAGATGATTGGATGCATTTCGGTTTATTTGGTCAAAGGTGGTGTATGGACATCTGTGTAAAAGAGCTTCGTAGCTCATTACATTACTCAATTATAAATGAAGATCCTGGTTGTGTGTGTTATTATACCTGTATGTTCTGCAATAACCTCACGCAGTCGTTAAAATGCTTTCCTGTGTCCCTCTGCCGCCATTTGCCCGTGGCCCACGCAGCTCATTGACAGGAACTGGCAACTGGAATCTCTGCAGGCAGAGATTCAGTGGTATCAACGTGTAGTGGCGGAGCTGCACGCTGAGCTGGCGCCCTACCGCGACAACGAGCAGAGTGGACACTCGGAGCAGCAGCGTCTGCAGAGCGAGGTGGAGGTGAGTGTACAGCACTCGCGCATCGCACACACACACACGTATATAATTTGCGTTTAACGTAAATAATAGATTCATGCACACACGATTCAGTGTATTATGATAATGATGAGCTGGTCTAACCATCACGTTAAGCCGTCATGGTCCCCGTTTACAAATACAGATTATCTATCTATAGACAATTTCATTATTGCTGGACACAGTGATAACGATGAGAATGATTTAGCAACTTTCTGTACACCGGGGCATCTCAGAGCGCTTTACATCACATCTCATCTCAACACGTGTGAAAGGGCACCCCCAATGACAGATGTCCCTGTGGGCACAAGGTGACTCAGCACCTGGTGTGCAATTGGCATTTGTCTGCCAGTAGGGGGTGCTGATTGTTGTGTGTAATCCCAGTTGAGCTGGTAGAAGTACTGAGTTGTGTGTAGTGTCTAATGGGTCAGTATGTCCACAGCTTGTCACGGTTGAGGAGGAAGAGGACATCTCTGGCTGCTCACTGGAGCCCGGCATTCAAGAAGCCTCCCAAGACCTGCCCCCCCAGGCCTCGAACACCCTCTGAGCATCTCACAGCCCCCCACACTTCCAGCACCACCCACCCCCACCAGCACCTCCCCTTCCTTACAAGGCGTCGCGTTTTAATAATAAATATTTGTATCTAATACTATCGCCTCGTCTCAATTCTTTTGAGTGTTTGGGACATGCGAGTGGCTCACATTTATAACGCTAAGGGCTGTCTACATCCACAGTGTGGCTGTTGCGGAGCTTCTAGAAACCAAATGTGAGGCAGAGTTCTGTGTCCCTTGGGTTATGCCAGCCCTCCAAGGGGTTTGCACTGAGCTTGAGTTGGGGGCGACAAGCACAAGGTTGTGGAGGTGGTGATGGTGGTGGAAATTTAGGAGGATGGCAAGGAGGAGATGCCCATCAATAAACTAGTTGGCCACGGTGAAGCCAGCAACCATAGTCGTTCCTACGTCCCCTGATGTGAGCGGCAGTGCTGGAGGGCAGTTCCACGGTCTCAGACGGACGTGGATACTCATTACCATAATCGCACAGTTATCTTACCTTGGGCAAAGTATTTCAACCAAGAGATTCAGATAGAAATCATCTGTGTGAATAATGTCATTTCTAAAGCAATAATTACCTTCTATAATATATCCCGTAAAAATATATAAAATTAAGATGATGCTGAAATTGTGATGTTTGCCTAATATGTGGAACTGCCCTACATGTAGTGCCAAACACTGACGCTCTGAAAAATATTTCTGCAGCAAATCTGTAGCCCTATCCCTAACTCCAAGCCTGAATAGACTATGGAATATATGAAAACTCAATGTCCAATTCACAAATTCGGAGGCATCATCACAGCGATGCACCAACTCTACTTCTTACACAATGATCTGGCTCAACCACCTCAATACAATATAGTTGTTGCTCTACATAAACGTCGACCATTCGAAGAACATGACTCCAACCCCTGTTCGTCCCCTTGTGCTAATTCATTGCTCAAGACAATGCGTTTCCATGTAGTTCTCCCCTCTTCGGGTTTTGAGAGATCCTTCTTCCCATGATGTGTCCCCAGGTTGTGTACGTCACAGATGGCAACTCTTATCCTCGTACATGGACGGTCACGTTGCGTCCCTTGTCCCCTCCCATCACCCATCACTTGCCATCCCTCCCCCCCCACCCCAATGTAATCACTCAAAACCAACTGTGATTGACTGCAGCAGTGTTTTTAACAGACACCAGTCGTGTTACGGCTATTGGTGTTGTTATCGTTTATTGTAATAAACGCATTGCCTCCAAGAGAAGTCTCGCTCTACGTTCATACCCACAACACAGGCGCAAAATACATTACAGAAGTTATGTTAAGCAGCGGCAAAGTTTGAGTGATAGCTCATCTGACACTGACTCCTCTCACAACGACCAACTTTCCGAATACTCATTCAGTAGTAAGACTCTTAAATTGACGGAGAAAGCTCTCGTCAGAATCCCCTATTTTGATCCACACAATAGGAACAGAGACATACACTCATATCACAACAGTCGAAGTGGAGGCAATGATCAGAGGTCTGAGGAAGTTGGACGAGAAAACAAGTGCTGTAAAGAAGGTTACATGAATATTCTATACCATGGGTAAAGTCGCTACCATACAAGGTTAGGAATTATTTCAAACAACTCAGCCTAACAGTGATTACGAAGTTTGGAGAATATTCAACACTGAGGGGTTTAATGCTGCCAAATGTATGACCCAGTGCGTAAACGAGGAGTGTATTACGCAGGTGATGTTGATCAATACCACGAAGGTGACAAAATGTTCAACATTGTTTTTTTACTCCTTGAGTCCAGAGATTACAGAAATTGTGGGTATGGTTTTGGACCCAGAGACGGCCTCCTTACACCACATACAGAATAGGGTTCACACGGCATGGCTATATAGAATTAGGAGCCATAATTCGGACAAAACACAGGGAGAGAGATAATGCACCCCGCCATCTAGAGGGAAGTAAAAATCACGTGAGCAGCTACAGCACCTCACACCAAGCCCCACAATACAGAGTTAGTTAGTTAGTTCATTTATTTGGTATAGCCCTGTGAGCCATTCGGCTCTTGAATCGAGTGCAACCGCAACAAACAAAAAACATGAACAAGAAAACATCTTAAAGTGATTATGTGACTGTGCAAACAGAAAATACAGGAAAAAAATATCAAAATATTCCTGAAATAGCACCGTACACCAACGCTGTGCGCAAAAATCCCAGTGGGATGCAAGTCAAAAAACAACAACAACAACCACAAGACAACTAAGATTAAAGCCATCAGTCTAACTCCGTACTACAATAAACAAAAACATGGCCAAAACAAAAAAAACTTTTCGAAATCACCAAAATAAAAGCCATAAATCCAATGTAACAGTGATCATAGGGACTGTGACCGAATTTTTAACAATAAACTACATAAATAAATTATAACACCAAAATCTAGAGCCATATTTTAGGCCACTGAATAGCAGTGGGAGCTAGGGTTGTACAACTCCTCTAGAGCAGTTTTGAGTGAAGATCTCATAGGTAGTGATTCAAGTTGTAGTTTATTGGCAATAGCATTCCAGACCCTGGGGGCATCAATATCAAAGGCCTTTCCTCCAGTTTTTGTACGGCAATAGCGAATGTGAAGCTGGTAAATGAGCGAAGACCTGAGGTCAAATTTGTTCTTTGAAACAGAGAGGAGATCCAGTAGGTAGTCTGCGGAATTTTTTTTTTCAGAGAGGAGCAAGCACCCACGAACTACCAACATATTACACGCAGAGATGGCAAGGTAACAATCCAGCGAGAGAGTGGCACACCAATCCAAGGCAACCACAGCGCACAAAGACAGGTAATTATTGGAATTTCAGGGTGTGGAAGCCAAGAGCGGAATCATACCAGCACCCCATGCCACGACAAACTCAAGGTTAAACACAATCTGCCCATTCCCCCTTCGATACCCCCACCCGGCTATACCAGGAGGGAGTAGAGAAACAGGAAACAAAAATGGACTCAACTCAGATACAAAATGTGGCACAAACACGTGGTGAATCACCCACATTAATTGAGAATGAGCTGCCAGTGAGAGCACTGCCCACTGAATTACTGAAAAATTGTTTTTCATCCAAAGGCCGATGCCTGCATTCCTCAGGGCGTGTCCCTGTAGCACGTTCCTCTGCCCCATCCATCGTACAATCATGCAAATCCGCGAGACAATGGGCGACTTTTCCAATTACCTGGCGATTAGGTTTTACTCCCCCTCCCTGCGGTTTATCATCTCCTGTCGGATGTAGATCGGAGTGCTGAAATGGGGGAAGGGAAGATTCACAATGGATCGGGAATTATGTTGAAACCCAGCACACCCAAATGCACAAAAGGGGGGAGGACCCAACGGGGCACGGAATCGAATCGACTCATCGAGTTAAATGTACGGATCAATGAGTGGTGGCCCACTTTACTCCAGTGACCCGGGTGCTGCTGCGGGGTCCACTTTCTGTCCCGCCTCCTTCCCCCCCCTTCTCTCTCCCCCCTACTGCCGAGGCCTATATAACCTCGTGCCACGGCAGATCTCTCGCCTACTTCAGCAGTTTTTTCTTGCTGTGGTTGTCCCACCTGATGGGAGGGACTTGATCACATCAGCCGCGTCACAGGAAGTAAGATGTGGGGATGGCTGTCATTTTTAAAGGGGTCTGAGTAATTGACCATACACAAGGAATCGGTTATAATCGACTTGTTAATCGAATCGTTCCAGCTTTAGTACTCGCGCATATAATACATTAGCTGTACTACCCAGCTTCTCCTGGGACTTGGATCCACCACGCCCGGCCGCCTTTGTCTCCCCAGTGGCGATGTTTACACACCACAGCAGTTACTCGTTTTGAGGCTGAGTCGACGTAGGGGAGGCCCAGGACCGGTTAAAATAATCGTCACTGGTAGTGGCCGTGAGCGGGAATCGAACTCGGGTTTCCGGATTCGTAGCGCAGCGCGCTAACCACTACACAATGCGTTACGCTTCCACATGTGCGGGTCACGTGACAGATTTGACGTCACAGCTCACTTGCCGTACAAAAAATAAATGCATTATTGAGCTCCCCCCCCACACACAAAAAAGTGTATTTTCATAACTTTTGCATTGTGTAGAGTCTGGAAAGTACCTACATGGTAAATTTCAAGTTTGTTGCATGTCGGGAAGTACGCTAAACATTTTGAACAGACACATATTTACAACTTTTATTTATATGGAGATAACACAAAGTAATCATTACCACATTTGCGTTCGTTTGAGCATTCAGTGTCTCAAACCGACGCTGGTGAACTGCCAGATATTTGCAGGCAAGGATGCTCTCTGTTAGTTACAGGTCCTAGTTCTATGCAAAACTGTGGAATACTTCACAAAAAGTCATCATGAGCTTTGCAGAGCTGAAAACCATTCTGACGTTTGCTCGTGTTGAACCAATGCTGCTGAAATAAAAAATCAAGGCCAGAAAGGCCGTAGGCTTTCACGACCAATATTATTCATAATAAACGTTTTTGGGTTAGATCGCATTACTCATAAATGTGTAACCCTCCACTACCCGACACGGCCAATCAGTAAAAAAGTGTCACATTGACAAAAGAGAAATAGATCACTCCTTCAGCCCACCGGTGTGTTGAAGAGTAAATCCACAACATTTACAATTTTTGAGTACGACGTTTCGCTGGTAATTACATCCAGCATCATCGGGCAATTTGCCAGAAAGGTGAAGCCCTCACTTCCTCCCGGTCTTAAAAAACCGGGAGCACCGTCACCATCGCAGCATGACACATGTGTGCCCGTTGAAACGTGCAGCCCTCGATCGCAATAGAACCGATAATAATTATTGTTGGTACAACTTTCTTACTCATGAAAGCTCTGCGAAGTTTCAATATAATAATTGGCTTACATCGTGGATATGAGTAACAAAATTAACACGCAAAGGATGATTCCCCTCCTTCACATATCTGTCTTTCCACTTAAAAAATACAAGTATTTGTACACATCCCATTAGCCACACGGCTTTCCTGCTGGGAGTGCATCATTTCAGCAGTATTGGTTGTACATAAACCAAGCTCTGGTCCGGTTTTTATATTCATCAGCATGCTCCAGCTCACTTGAAGCAATGCTGGTGAACTGCCAGCTGTTATAGGTTAGGGCCCGCTCTGTGAGATATGGGTGCTCGAAGGTTGTTGTATATGTAGGTTATGAAAATTTGATGAAAATAATGAAAATTTGATTAAATTTGAAATTTTAATAATTTATCTGAATTAATTGGTGTAATTATGTGCATAAACTATGCTAATTCGAGAGATAATCGTATTAATTTATGCGAGTGGGCGTGGTTATGATGATGCAGGTCGTTATGATAATTAGGTCCAGCCTCGGTGACGAAGGTTGGTTATTAATTGGAACAACGCAATTAATCGTATGCAGTTGTGCAGGTATTGTGAGCGTGAATGAGAGAGTCGACTCGACTTGTTATTTAAAATTCCGTATTTTCAATAAGGATACAATTATCTTCGATTTAACGCTTATTGATTATGTGCTGGATTAGTGATTAGTGTGCTCATGATAGGTAACCGAGATTCAGATCTCATTCGCAGAACAATTCTATGCAGAATCACGGAAAGAATCACACACAACTCTTCTGCTTCAATCAATTTTATTATCTAGCTAAACTTAAATTTTTGGATAATATGAGAACTCTCAACTTCGGAATTTCAACACAGCATTAACATGGTACACATCACGATTGCGTTGTTTCACTTCGATAACGGCACCTGTGGTTAATTCCCGACGCGTAACGCAATTGATCGGTTGTTGAGAGAGAGATTAAAACATGCAAACTATTCTATCAAAACCTTAACCTTATAATATGTAATTCGTATTTAAATTGTTACACAACACGGCATTTGGTCATTGATCATATGCGACCCTTAATGCAGATTCTTGTCACATTGTTAACAGTAGGACGATTGATTATTATGCAACGCTGTTCATATGGAAAGACACTCAAACCATTATTATTCCTAAACGCACAAATATGCGTTCATAGATTCGTCTTGTTCATTCATGGATACCAGCAAGGTTATGCAATAGAAAAAAACGAACCACTCAAATAACATGAACTGTGATATGGTCGCTGAGGTGAATGAGAACATGTGGGGGCACCGCGCTACAGACACATGCGCGACACTTTCCGCAATACGCTTTTATGCTTCGTTGCAATAACGAGCAACAATTATTCTTCAAACATTGAGGGCCTTGTGGCTCTATGGCCACAAATCCTTTCATTACTCCGACCACTTCCCACCCTCCCTTTTGCCCACAGCCAGATGAAAGCGACAATATTTATTTTTCAATTATTATTAACGTGGTTGAGATGACTTACACATATACCCAGCTGGAATCTGTTTTTTTACATTTATTGCCATAAACTTCACCTTAATCAGCACTAACTTGACGATTGCCTCTCTTTTGCATTGACTCCGTGACATCACGACCGTTTCCAAGGTCGGCCAACATCAAAGCGAGCAGCTCCCATAGGAAAGTGGGCCAAGTGGCACAGTTTAAGGGGCCTGCGTGGCCCACTTGGGGCAGGCGTCGCCCACTGAGGCTGCCGTGGGCATCCAGGCTGGGCCTAGATACCTGGTTGACAAACTGGATTGTTACATTGGCTTCTCTCTTGTGCATGTGTGCGCCCACTCTCAGGTGTCTGCAGGACACCTGAGAGGACACCTTCATGGAAGTGGACGCGAGCACGCGAGCACCGTCCCACCCATGGACATGACTCATCGCAAACGGTTTGGGGCGCGTTCGCGCGTCACCAATGATACCGCTCATCTCCCCTTCCGTTCTGCCCCCGCCACTCGCTCCCCCCCCTTCCTTCATCACTGTTGCCGCTCCGGCCCCGGCTACGATCTCCAAAAACCATGGTCGCCTACCATCATCGTTTCCGTCGACAAACTGCTGGATGGATTCCACAGGAGGCGTTTGTGCAGCGAGCGGGAGTCCACCTGGGATTACTGGCGATCTCTGCACACGTCCCACCAACCCTTTCCTCAATTGTTGATTGTTTTAACCCCAGTCGGGGGGGAAGAGGACAAGATAAAAAATAATTGTATTTGAAACTTGCGTCCTCAAACACACTAACACCTAGTACCCTGGTTGTTATTTCCCCCCACCCTTATAAACGTGACATCACAGGATGTTGCCATGATGTAATGGTTGGTACACAATATAGAAGTCGCCGGTTCGATTTATCGTGGCCATTTTAATCAATGTGGACTTTTCTTAAATCCCTCCGGCTTCTGTCCACACAACCGGTACAAATGAGTGGATAAACAATTGGGAGAACTCAAACATCCCCAAGAAGTGCCTCATCGTGGATCAAACCATCAAGAAGCTCGCTGGCCCCCCACCACCGCAAGCAGTGGGGGGCCACCGTACACCGGATCCAACCTGGCCATGGCACGAGCAATTGCCTCCACAAATGGAAAACAAAAGCATCACCAAAATGCCACGGCGGGGCACCGCAACGGTGAAAAACGCACAAACGCATCAGGAAGCTCTCTTCACCTGCTGGAGGCCTGCATTACCATTAAGAGGCTATGGTCTTGGATTATTCTTCGTGTTATTTAGGGTCCTGACTCTGTTCACGACCATTAAAGACCATGATGGTGGGCAGGCCCACGTAACGCTGCATGGCCGGGTGTCAGAGCCATTTCCTCATGTTTACTGTGGGGTGTGATGGGGATGAGCTCTGGCCCCGACACCATTTCAAGTATTCTTGATCGCAGTCTTACGAGATATAATTCCCGGTTGTGGCCAAAATCAGTGATGAATTATATTCTAATAGACCCTATGCCTCCCCTAAGTCGACTTAACCTTAAATTAGTATCAGGTGTGGTTGGTAAACATCACCACTGGAGAGACAAAGGTGGCTGAGTGTGTTTCTGGAAACAAATCCCCACCATGACAAGTTTGCCTCTGAATGCCAGTTTCTTGGCCCAAGCCACTGTATAAAGTCCAGCAAATATGCATCCGACACAAGATCCTAACCTTTTATATAGTCATATTCATAGCCAGTGTAATGTCATTTTTTTACTCAAAATTATTCACCTCAATTTTGGTTCACACGACGAACAAATAATGCTACTCAGCTGATTCGGCGTGAGACCTCTGCTGACTGCATAAGTACGGAAACTTCTCCACTTTATCTACGACTGCCCCATCACTCATACAAAGATCCCCCTAGACTGACGGTGATGTCACGTCGACCCACGCGGCACAGCAATCTCACGCGGCACAGCAGCCTCACGCAGAAACCTCACGTGGCACAGCAGCCTCACGCGGCACAGCAACCTCACGCAGCAGCCTCACACAGCAGCCTCACTCGGCACAGCAGCCTCACACAGCAGCCTCACACGCGGCGCAGCAGCCTAATGCACAAGCCGCACGTGGCACAGTAGCCTCATGCAGAAGCTGCACGTGGCACAGCAGGCATGAAGGAAGCTGTGGAACAACTCGAGGAGCTGCTTGGCCTCGTCTGGCAACCCTGGTCAGCTGGTTCAGAACTGGAGGAGGAGAAGCAGCTGTTGTGAATCCCTGCAACAGCTGTCCCTGTGAGCTGCCCCTCACTACAGAGAGCTCCATGGAGAGCATGGCGATGATCACACCCACTCACCCACCCACCCAATCACCCACCGACCCACTCACCCTGTAACTCACTTACTCACCCTCATAACTTACCCAATCATTTACCCAGTCATCCACCCATCCACTCAATCACCCACTCACTCACCCACCCATCCACTCACTAACTCACTCACCAACCCACTCATCCACCAACCCCACACCCACTCACCCACTTATTAACACAGGCATTCATTCACTAACTCAACCACTAACTCACCCACCCACCAACTCACCCACAAACTCACTAACCAACCCAACCACCCACTCATTCACTTAACAAACCACCTACTCACTCAAGAACCAACCCACTCACCACCCACTCGCCTACTACCAACGCAACCTCTCACCCACTCACCCACCCATTCACTCACTGACGTATCCACTCACTAACTCACTCATCCCAACCACTCCTTCACGCACCCACCAACCGATTAACCACCCACTCACTCACCCACTCACCCTCTCACTTGCCAACACACTCACCCAATCAATCACCCACCCATCCACTCACTCACTCACTCACCTACCCACGCACCGTTTCACCCATCAACTCACTCAACAACCCATCCACTCACTCAAAAACCCATCCATGAACTCAACCATCCACCGAGCCACCAGCACAGACTCACCCAGTCACCGACTCCATCACCCACAGACTAACACACAAATTAACTCAAACACCCACTAACTCACCCACTGAATCACCAATCCACTCAACCACTCACTCAATCTCTAACCCATCCACTCACTCGTGCACTCACCCACCCACTCACCAATCCACTCACTAACTCACCCACTCACTCATTCACCCCACTCAATCAACAACCCATCCACTCTGACTCACTATCGCATCTTCACTATCGCATCCACTAAGTCGCCTGTCACTAACGAACCCACGCACGTAGTCACCCAGTGAACAACCCACCCACTCACCCATTACCCAGGCTACCACTCCACTACTCCCCCACCCACCTAGTCACTCCTGACCCACCCACAAACCCACTCACCTACTCGCCAACCCACTCACCTACTCGCCAACCCACTCACCTACCCGCCAACCCACTCACCTACCCGCCAACCCACTCACCTACCCGCCAACCCACTCAGCAACCACTCGCGCATAAACTCACCGACTCAACCTCCCACACTCACCACCTACCCACTCACTCAACCAACTATTCACTCACCCTATTCACTCACCCATCCATACATTCACTCACCCACCCCCTCACTCACCGAACCCTTCACTCATCCACACACTCACCCAATAACTCACCCACTGAACCTCCCACATTCACCCACCCACTAACCAACCCACCCTCTTAACCAACCATTTAATCACCCATCGACTCATCCCTTCAACCTCGCACAGTCATCCAATCACCCACCCACTAACTCAAACACCCATTCACTCACCCATCCCTCCACTCACCTACTCAATCACATAACCACCAACTCAATCTCTAACCCAAACACTCACCAACTCACCCATCTTCTTATTCACTCAATCTTGTACCCATTAACTCTAATCACTCACCCACCCTCCCATTCACCAACTCACTCACCGACACACTCACACACCAACTCAGCCAGCCACGACCCACTACCCACGTAACCACTCACCCACCCAAGCATTAAATCACCCATCCACTCACCTTTTCAACCTCCCACTCATCCAATCACCCACCCACTGACTCAAACACAAACATCCATTCACTCACCCACCAACCTGCTCACTCACCCACCCACCTGCTCACTCACCCACGCACCAAACCACCCACCCAATCACTCACCCACCCACCTTTTCACCCAGCCACCCTCTCAAACCCGTACCCACTAACACACCCACTGACCCACCCTCACCCACCCACTCATGAACTCACCCATCCAATTATTAACCCACCCACTAACTCACCCACTAATTCACCAACCCGACCACTCACCAACACAGCCTAAATATAAATTGTTTGTTTTACCAGGCAAGGCCCACTGAGATATATGGATGATTTTCAGAAGCAACTTCGCCACAAATGATAGCTCAACAGAGTGGCTTATCACGTATACATTTATAGCAGCCAACTCCTCTAAATGCATGTTTCTAAATGTGGAATCGAACCCACAACATCCTGTATACTCGGCGAGGTAGTTAACATCTTGCCACCATGACACTCCATTCTCTGACTCTCCCACCCCCGAAACCACACACTCAAACACCGACCCACTAACTCAACCATCCATTAATTCAACCACCGAGCCTTGCACACACTCACTCACCCAGCCACGCACTCGCCAAGCCACGCACTCAATCTCTAATCCACACTCACTCACCAAGCCTCTCACCTACTACCCATCGAACGTCGCACTCACTCATCCACGCACCCACCCACAAAACCGCCCATCTACACACCAAATAAAAATGTAGCTTTTTTTTACTTTACTAGGTAAGGCCCATGCTATATACATCTTTTTCAGAAACAAGCAGAGTACAAATGATTGCTCAATGGAATGGCTTTTCACATAGAACGTTATAGCAGTCAAAGTCTATAAATGCATGTTTCTAAACGTGGAGGGGCAACGTGGAGGGGCAACCTGGAGTACCCAGAGAAAATTCCATGCAACCACGGGGGAGAACGTGCAAACTCTAAATATACAGGCGAGGTTCTTAAAATTTCACCACCTTCACATTCCACTCTTTAACTCAACCACCCACTCAAACACCCAACCACCCACACACAAACCACTTGTAGAGTAAAATGGGGATGTGACGTCATGTGTGCCGTCTAGTGCGATGACGTCACGGAACGTGGCGTCATGCGCGCTGGGCGGCTCGATGACGTCATGTCTCCTCTAGTATTTAAGGGGGACCCCGTGACGAAAGCGGGATCACTGTGGGAACGGGTAGAGTGAGAAGGGTGGAGAGGGAACCAGGGGTAGAGAGGGATCGACGAAGAGTCAGGAGTGAAGCTGGTGGTAGCCGTAGGAGGTGCTGCTCTTCCCGGTCGGTGGGGTTGGCAAGTTCCCCCATCCGACTCGAGGGAGAGAGACCGGAGCTAGCCGGGCTGGACCAGGACTTAGTGTAGGACCCCTAACCCCTGGGAAGTTGTCACACCCTTTGTGTTATTGTAATATACTTAATAAACCTTTGGCGAAAGCCCTTACCTTCAAGCCGTCTCCGGGTTGTCGTCGGGAACTCCTCAACACACTAACCAAATCAATCTCTAACCGACTGACTCACCCACACACCCACAAACTAACTCACCAACCCACTTACCAGCCCACCCACTCCCTAACTCAACAACCCACTCACTCAACAATCCACTCACCCACCAGGTCACATATTCACTCCCTCACACACCCACCCATCCACCAACTCAATGTCTAACTCACACACTCACCCACCCAACCAATCACAAACTCACACAGCCACTCACCCTGCCACAAAATCAATCTCTAACCCACGCACTCAACATTCCACCTACTCACTAATCCAAACTGACTAAATTCAACTATTTTTTAAGTTACCAGGTAAGACCCACAGAGCTATATAAAATATTTTTCCAAAGTAACCTGGCCACAAATGAGAGCTTCACTAAGTGGCCTATCACATAGTAATGTATAGCAGCCAAATCCGATAAATGAATGTTTCTAAATGTGGAGTCGAAATCCACGTGACCATAGAGCACATGCAAACCCCAAATATGCAAGCATCAGGGTTGGGATGGAACCTACGAACTCCAAAATACCAGGCAACGTAGCTAACATCTCGCCACAGTGGCGTACAATTCTCGAACTCACCCACTCAACTACTAAAGCCACCCACCAACCCACTCACAAACCCGCTCACCCTGCCATGCACTCAATTTCTAATCAACGCACACACGCACACACCCACTCACTCACTCAACCACTCATCCACGCACCCACCTACACATGCACTCACTAACTCACTCACCCACCCACCCACTCACCTCACCCACCCCCTCACTCAGTGACCAACTCACGCTCCAACCCACCCACTCACACTGTGACCCACTCAATCTCCCAACAACTCACCCAGCCCCTCACCTACTTACTTAACCACCCATTCACTCACCGACCGACGCACTCACCGCCCACTCACCCAACTGTAAACTAAAATTTAACTATTTTAATTTTACCAGGAAAGGCCCACGGAGCTATATAGATTTTTTTCATAAGCGACGCGGCCACAAATGACTGCTCAAATAAGTCAGTGAGTGCGTGTGTAGGTGGGTGCGTGGATGAGTGGTTGAGCGAGTGAGTGGGTGTGTGCGTGAGTGCGTTGATTAAAAATTGAGTGCATGGTAGGGTGAGCGGGTTTGTGAGTGGGTTGGTGGGTGGCTTTAGTAGTTGAGTGAGTGAGTTCCAGAACAGCCAAAACCTCGAAATGCATGTTTCTAAATATGGAGAGAAAACCCGGAGGACTCGGAGAAAAATCCATGCAACCACAAGAACATGCACACTCCAAATATACAGGCGTCATAATCGAGATCGAACCCACAACCTCCTGTACAAAAGGCGAGGTAGTTAATATCTCACCACCATGGCGCTCCACTTTCTTGACTCAGTCACCCACTCACCCACCCATTCAGCCACCTACCCACTCAGAAACACCCACCCACTCAAAAACCCGCACCTTGCCACCAACTCAACCACTTACCGACGCATCCACTTACACACCCACCCATCCACCCACTCAATCTCTAACTCGCACACTCACCAGTCCACCCGCTCACCCAGCTACTTACCTACTCACCCACTCACCCTGCCACCCACTCACCCTGCCGCCCACTCACCCTCTAACCGACCTACCGACCCAACCAGCCACCCATCCCCTAAACTAAACTACTTTTCATTTCACCAGGTAAGGCTCATTGAGCTATATAGACCCTTTTCAGAATCGGCCTGGCTACAAATGATAGATAAACGAAGTGGCTTATCACATACATTTATTGCAGCCAAATCCTCAAAAGGCATGTTGATTCTAAATGCAGCGGAAAGGACCCGACCAGGGGGAGAACATGCAAACTCCAAATATACAGGCGGCAGGATCGCAATCGAATCCACAACCTCATGTATACTAGGCGAGCTAGTGAACATTTCACCACCGTAGCGCTCCACTCTTTGACTCACCCAATCACTCACAAGCTAACTTACCCACTCAACCTCCCACATTAACTTACCCACCCAGCAGTCACTCACCCATTCACTCACTCACCTACTTTCTGACCCCATTCAGTCAACAACTCACCGACCCACCCAACCACTCACTTAGTTAACCACTTGCTCACCCACCCACTCACCCTATGACCCACTTAATCTCTAAATCACTCACTCACTAAACTACACACTCACCCACCAACATACTAACTCAAACACTCACCAACGAACTCACTCATCCAACCACGAACTGACCCACTCACTCACCCACAAACTCGCGAACCAAAAACACACATACCCAACCCATCACTCACCGACTTACTCAATCACCCATCCAGACACTCACCCACTGACCGACCCACCAACTCATTAACTCACCCAGGACTCACTCACTCTGCCACCCATTCAATTTCTAACCCACCCACACACCTACTCCCTCAGCCACTCACCTCTTCACACACTCACCCACTACCCACGTAATTATTCACCCACCCACTAACTCAACCACCCACTAACGCAACCACTGACCCACTCGAACTCATCCACTCAAAAAGCCACCCACTAAAATATCTAAACCACACTCATGCAACCACCCACCCACTCACCCTCACACTTACCAATGCACTTTCCCACTCACTCACCCATCAACTCACTAACCCATTAATTCAGGAACTCACCGAGCAACTGACCTACTCACCCAAGACGCACTACCCACGGAACCACCCACCCACCAACTGACTCAATTTCTCACCCACTCACTCACCCACCCACCCACTAGTGCTCCCACTAACTAATTCATTCATCTACTCACTCACCCACCCCTCACTCACCTAACCATTCACTGCTTCAAGCTCCCATACTGACCAAATCACCCACCGACTAAATCACCCACAAATATCCACTCACTCACCACCCACTCACCCACTACTCACACAACCACTCACCAACTCATTCACTTGCTCACCCACGCATTCACTCACCCCACTCACTCACCAACCATCCACTCACTCACCCACTCACTGAACCACCCCTTCACTTACCCACCCCCTCCATACTTAACCGCAATAACTCACCCACTCAACCTCTCACATCCATCCACTCACTCACCAACCCAACCTTCCACGGTCATCCAATCTCGTACCCACTAACTCAATCACTCACCAACGCACTCACCGTCTCACTCATCCATTCCCTCATCCATCCACTCACTCACCCATTCACCAAATCAATCACGCACAAATTAACTCACCAATTCAACCAGCCACTGAGCTACTCACCCACGAGCCACGTAACCACTCACCCACCCTCCCTCCCACTGAATCTCTAACCTACCCACTCACACATCAACTAACCCACCCATCATCATCTCACTAACCCACCCATCATCTCACCCACTCACCCAGCCACCCACTCAATCTCGCACCCACCAATTCAATCACTCACCCCCCATCCAAGCATTCAATCACCCATTCACTCACCATTTAAATCTCCCACTCATCCAATTACCCTCCCACTCATCGAATCACCCACCCACTCATCCAATCACCCACCCACTAACTCAAACATAAACATCTATTCACTCACCCAATCCTCCGCTCACCTACTCAATCACATAACCACCAACTCAATATCTAACGCAAACACTCACCAACGAACTCTCAACCTCCCACACTCATGCACTCACCCACCTAACCAGTAACTCAACCACACAAATCCACTAATTCACCCCTTTGCTCAGCCAATCAATCACACAACCACCCACTCAATCTATAACCCATCCACTCACTCAACGACCCATCTTCTCACCCACTCAGACAACCACCCACTCAACCACACACTAACTGATCAATCCACTCATTCACCCACCCACCAACTCACCCAACCCCTCACTCACGCAACCCCTCACCTCCACCCACCCAACCTCCCACTCTCACCCTACTACTCAATCACCCACTCAATTTACAAACTCAATCACCGACTCCATCACCCATCCACCCATACTGACCCACCCCCTAACTCACCCGCACACCCACTCAGCCACCCAATAATTCACCCACTCAACTAACCCACCCCTTCACTCATTCACACACCCACTTAACTTCCCACGCTCACCCACCCATACAACCATTAAATTACACATCCACTCACCCCCTCAACCTCCCACAATCATCCACTCACCCACCCACCCACTAACTCATCCACACACACACTCACTAAACCACAAACACTCATTCACCTACCCCTCCGTTCAGCCATTCAATCACACGATGATTGATAAAATCACTAACCCGCCCACTCGCTCCCCCACTCACTCCCTCACCCACTTATGCACTCCCCAACCCACTCACGCACTCCCCAACCCACTCATCCTCTCACTTACCCACCCATACACGCACTCACTGACTCACCAAGCCATTTACACAATTAACAATGCACTTACCAAATCACCCACGCATCCACTCACCCACTCAAACTCCCCCACCCACTCACCATCCGTCTCACTCACCCACTCGACCCCCTCACTCACCCACTCGACCTCCCACACTCACCCACCTACTCACCAACCCACTCTCTCATCCAACCATTCATTCACCCCCTCAACCTCCCACATTCACCCACTCGGCCACCTACCAACTAACTCAACCACATACACCCGCTCACTCAACATTACCCACTCACCCTCTACCCACGCAATCAATCAATGCCTCCTTCACTCACCCAACCTGTCGCTCACCCAACCCCTCAGCCACCTACCTCCGTCTCAAGCCTCGTGCAGTCCAAGCTCCACGAGGGCCTCCTCGAACCCGCCGAGGTTGAGTCCCGTGTACGTGCCCTCGTGGCCCCGCACGCTCACGCGCACACGGGGTCGCGCGTTTGTTCTCGCCACGCGAACCTCGGCCGTTATCTCCCACCCGAGTCCCCGCCCACTGGAGCCCCATTAGGGTCCCCGTCGGGGGGAACAATGAGGTGTCCATCCGCTGTGTCTCCTCCCCTCTCGACCCCGCTAGGACCCCCTGCGCCGCTCACGATATCCCCCCAGGACCCTGTCCCTCCTGTTTCCATCTCGCGGGGTCGCCTCTCCGCACTCCCGCGCTTCAGCAGGCTCAGTGCTTGCACCACCATGCGGCGCTCCTCAGAACCTGCGGGGGTGGACGAGGGTGGGGGGGATCATCATCGTCAGCAGCAGATGCAGCATCATTATTATTATAAGCAGCTACAGCAAGTCGCAGCATCATAATCATCATCTGAATTACCACCACCAGCAGGAGCACTATCATCACCATCTTCAACTTGCCAAGCCATCATCATTAAATCATCACCAGATTAATAGATCTCTACCATCACCATGCGTAAAGACATTAGCATTATAATCACTATCTCCTGCATATCCTAATCTCAACATAATTATCGTTAACATTATAATCAACATCATATCGATCAACGCACCGGTGTAAATTGTTCTAGTTGTATTCAATACAAATCAGTTAATATTTGCATCACTCGAACGTGCCACACCACTGCTCCACTCCCCGCTGCCCTTCTCCATCCTCCCCCTTGCTCCTTGGCCCCTTACCATCTGCCAACTGCCCCCTTGCTGCCCGGGCTCGTGGGTACCCTCAGAGGATTTGTATTCAGCTGTAATATCGAGGCTAGAATACATTTCCGGAGTGATAAGCCACTTCGTTGAGTTATTATTTGTGATAGCCAGGTCGCTTCAGAGAAACATCTATATAGCTCAGTGAGCTTTACCGGGTAAAATACAAAATTGTTTAGTTTTTTTGTCTGATGGTAAGGTACCACGCAAACCACCACCATCATGACTGCTGTCAGGCTCCGTAGAGCAGGGTGCGTGTTTGTTGTCATCGTCTACAAGAGCTACACGTGGCAAACCGGGGGTGCTGTCGCATGGCTCGGCGATTGCGCATTTGCAGAATTAATCTGGCAAGGGTCACATGATCAGAAAAGGGGCAGTCCAGCAACATGAACCCTTGCACTGTGCCGCTCCCCACACCTGCAACCAACCAGCGTGGTGAAGTATGGTCAAATACACCGCAACGATCCGCTAGGTTGTGGCGGTCCCCATACAGCAGCGGAATCGTGAAAGGGCCATAGCGTGGACGCACATCCATCGTCCCACGTGATACCACCTGCGGGGCACGCCTCGCAACGCTCAGGTGAGCGTTACCTGCACTCGCTTCCTGCCGGATAGCTTCAACCACCTGCCAGCCATCGTATCCCGAGGGGAGGTCGGGTCGCTTCATTTGCTCGTCGCTCCACAATTGGAAGTTCCTGGCAAAGGTGCGCGAGGTGGATGAGCTGGAGTCCTGTCTGTGAGCATGTGGGTTTAGCACGCTGCGCTACAATGAATCCGGCGACCCGAGCTCGATTCCCGCTTACATCCACCATCACCAGTGCATCCTGGATCTTGAGAGGTCGGTTCAGCCTTAAATTAGTATCTGGTACGATGTGTACACATCGCAACTCGGCAGAAAAAGGCAGCTGAGGGTGGTCCCGGCCACCCACACAGAACATGTGTGAAACCCAGAGATTATGCGTGAAACACGTGCAGATCATTAGAAAAACAGGCAAATATCTTGTGTGATATCAAGTAAGGATCATGCGTAAAACACATACCGATCATACGCAAGAAACACACACTCAGGCAATGTATGAAAACACACTCATATGCTGCTGTAGGATACGTTGGTTCAGCAGATGTACAGGGTGATGGATTACAATGTTAAGTTTTTTTTAAATGGCGATGAAGAATATTGTCCATTCATTTGCAGTCCAGCCGTACACTCATTCATTCACGTGCTATCTTTTCGTCTATGCATCGGTCAATCCGCAAGTCAATTATGCAAGAGGACTCAGTCCCCCCCTGCCCCGCCCCCCTCTGCAAGTAGTAGCAGCTCCCTGCACCACCCAGCTAACCCCACACTGCATGCCGCGTTCTGCGCGATGCCTCAAGTTCAAGGTCGTGTGGGTAACACATTACCGTGGTGATTATTTGAAATGTAACTTTTTATTTTGCCAGGTAAGTGAGCCATATAGCTCTTTTTTAAGAAGCGATCTGGTCACAAATGTTAGTTTTAACGGAGTGGCTCATCTTGTGGAAATTTATAGCAGGAAAATACTCTAAACCAGGGGTCTCAAACGCGGCCCGCAGGCCAATTGTGGCCCGCAGAACGATATTTTGTGGCCCACTATTTGACACCATTTATTTATTTATTTATTATTATATTTTTCCCCCATAGCTCAGGCTCGTGACAGCTTCCGGTGTTTGTTGACAAGTTAGCCAACGCGAATTAGCAACGTTAGTCACATGGTTGAAACGTGATTCCGGAGTGACACCAAGTGGAAGGAAAATATATCCTGTCACCCAGTGCAAGGTACAGAGGACTTAGGAAGTGGGCGGAGTCAACAAGTGTAATCAGTGACCTAATAAAGACAACAGAGTGTTGCAATAGGAAAGGGAAAATAATTACATGGATAGCAAATAACATGAGATGGGTGGCAAGAACAAAAGCCAAATGGTGGTTAGAACCTGAATATTATAAAGAAGTTATAGATTATTATTACAAGAGAAACAAAGAAAAGGAAAAAGGACAGATATGTGCAATCGCAAAAGAAAATAATTTACCAAGAACAATTTAATCAAAAAGAGCAAGAAATAAAAAGATATAAAACATGAGACAATGCACTTTATATTCTTAGTTTTTTCGGTAAAGTCACGTTGAAGAGAAACAACAAAATAACAAAATATATATAAAACAATAAAAAATTTCTCGGTCATCATCAGGTGTGTCGGTTTGCATAAATTATGCAAACCGACACACCTGATGACCGTTTGAGTTATGGTCGAAACGTCGTGAGAATTTTTTTTTATTGTTTTATATATATTTTGTTATTTTGTTGTTTCTCTTCAACGTGACTTTACCGAAAAAACTAAGAATATGAATTACTGCAGTCACGAAAGCTTTAAATCAAAATTTAATGCACTTTATGTTAAGAATTAAGACAGGTGGAGTAACATGGACGCCAGAGTTAGCTCAATGGCATCCAGAGAGATTCGGTAGAGCAGAAGGATATGTAGGATGTGAACAAAAAGAAGAAAATCTAGATCACTTTATTTATGAATGTGAAAGGTATAAACACCTGAGAGAGAACACGATTGATGAATTTAATAATGATAAGAAAAACGTGTGCTCAAAAAAAGCATGAACAATGATAAAGTTTTCAAATACCTCTCAGAATATATAGAAAGGGCATACTAAATAAGATCCCAAATACTCACGTATTGGGATAAAAACATGTAAATATATCACCCCCACCTTCCCTGAGCTTTCCAGGATGTTCAAGCGGACCATGTGCCTTTTTGGGAGCACATATCTGTGTGAAAAGCTCTTTTGCACCATGAACTTTAATAAGTCAAAGTACAGGTCCAAACTTACTGATGAGCATTTCAAGCCATACTGAGAGTCTCAATTGCTTCCTCCCTCAAGCCAAATGTGGCTCAGCTGTGTAAGAAGAGGAAGCGCTGCCAGGTATCTGGAAGCATGGAGTAGGTAAGAGAAGCCTATGTTCTGAAGAACCGTTCATGTTCTGAACTGTTATTAATAAAGATTGAGAAGATTGGATCAGTTGCACTTTTTTTTGGAATACTTGATGAGGCCCAGCCTCACCCAGACTCTACCTCCAGCGGCCCCCAGGTAAGTTGAGTTTGAGACTCCTGCTCTGAACGCATGTTTCTAAATATGGAGGGAAAAACTGGAAGACCTGGAGAACAATCCACGCGACCACGGGAGAGAGAGACATGCAAACTCCAAATATACAAGCGTCAGGGTCCAGATCGAACCCACGACCTCTTGCATACCAGGTGAAGGAGTTAACATCCCACCACCGCGGCACCCTTATGTACCAGGTTACACAGTCACAGACTCAAATGAAGACACAGTCCCTTCATTTAACAGTCTGTTCGATAAATAAGTGCTGTTAGCGAGCACCTATTAAGGCTAGCATGCCACACGAGGGGGTGGGTGGTCAGTTTTACCCAGGATAGCCCTACTGGCTCTTTTCAGGAGGGTTCTACCACATTTCCCAGCAATGATTACTAGGCACAGTATATTCCAACTGGGTAATTTGCGGGCAATTGTATTTAATTCGGTTAATCTGGTCCATGACGCTGGGATCTTCAACGTCCACTGAAGCAGACGGCACATGGTGTCTTTGCGGTGAACACGCCTGTAGCATTAAACAAGGCGGCCGCTGGATTCAAACCGCGAACATCTACAACAAGCGGCACACGTACAACTGCTACAGACACACGCCGAGTGTGTAATCACTCAAAATGTGAGTGATTACACGCAACATTGTTGTGTGATTAAACACAACGTTGTTGTGTGTAATCACACACAAAAACATTGATGAGACGCAACGACATTGTGTTGAGTGTAATCACTCACAACGACGTTGTGTTTAGTGTAATCACTAACAACGACGTTGTGTTGAGTGTAATCACTTACAACAACAACGTTGTGTTGAGTGTAATCACAGGCAACAATGTTGATGACACACAGCGTCCAACAGAGGGCGTCGTAGTCGTGCCATGGGGAGGCGGCGAGTGATGAACGCCACTGCGGCGCCGCAAAGAGATCAGAGCCGTGATATTTATTTATTTGTACACTGGAGGAGGAATCCGATGAGCTACGAAGTTCTTTATCACAAACGTCCAGCGTCTTGGCCGCCACGATAGAACGAGGCCGATAAACGTGGAGGTATAAATGAGGGTGATGCTAAGTCGGTGTGCCGTGCCCTAAGTGAGGTTGCCATGGGCGTGTGTGTTGGCCGTGTCAGGAGCGGGTGAGGAGGACGAGGCAAGGGGTGAGGAGGACGAGGTGAAGGGTAAGAAGAACGAGGTCAGGAGGTGAGGAGGACGAGATGAGGTGTGAGGAGGACGAGATGAGGGGTGAGGAGGACGAGGGGTGAGGAGGACGAGGGGTGAGGAGGACGAGGGGTGAGGAGGACGAGGGGTGAGGAGGACGAGGGGTGAGGAGGACGAGGGGTGAGGAGGACGAGGGGTGAGGAGGACAGGAGTGAGGAGGACGAGGGGTGAGGGGTGAGGAGTAAGAAGAACGAGCTGTGGGGGTGAGGACGAGGTGAGGGTTGAGGACAAGTGAGGTGGACGAGGTGAGGGGTGAGAATGAGGTGAGGGGTCAAGAGGACGAGGTGAGGGGTCAAGCGGACGACGTGAGGGGTAAGGAGGACGAGGTGAGGGGTGAGGAGGATGAGGAGCAGGGTGCGGTGGACAAGCGAGGGGTGAGGAGGACGAGGGGCGAGGAGGACGAGGTGAGGGCTGAGGAGAGCGAGGCGTGAGAGCAAGGGGTGAGGAGAGCGAGGGGTGAGGACAGCGAGGGGTGAGGACAGCGAGGGGTGAGGAGGACGAGGGGTGAGGAGGTGAGGAGCAGGGTGCGGTGGACGAGCGAGGGGTGAGGACGGGGGGTGAGAAGAAAAACGAGGTGTGGGGGTAAGGACGAGGGTTGAGGAGAGCGAGGGGTGAAGAGAGCGAGGGGTGAGGAGAGCGAGCGGTGAGGAGAGCGAGGGGTGAGGAGGCAGAGGGGTGAGGAGAGCGAGGGGTGAGGAGAGCGAGGGCTGAGGAGAGCGAGGGGTGAGGAGGCAGAGGGGTGAGGAGAGCGAGGGGTGAGGAGGCCGAGGGGTGAGGAGAGCGAGCGGTGAGGAGAGCGAGGGGTGAGGAGAGCGAGGGGTGAGGAGGCCGAGGGGTGAGGAGGACGAGGGGTGCGGAGGACGAGTCGAGGGGCGAGGAGGAAGAGGTGAGGGGTAAGAAGAACGCGGTGTGGGTGAGAAGGACGAGGTGAGGGGTGAGGCGGGCGAGGCATGAGGATGACGAGGCGCGGGGTGCGGTGGACGAGGTGAGGTGAGGGGTGAGGATGACGAGCTGAGGGGTGAGGAGAACGAGGGGTGAGGAGAACGAGCGGTGAGGAGGACAATGGGTGAGGACAATGGGTGAGGAGGGTGAGGTGAGGTGAGGGGTGAGTAAGACGAGTCGAGTGGTGAGGAGGACAAGATGAGGGGTAAGAAGAACGAGGTGTGGGGTGAGGAGGACGAGGTGAAAGGTGAGGCGGACGAGGGGTGAGGACGATGGGTGAGGAAGATGAGGCGAGGGGTGAGGAGGATGAGAGGTGAGGAGGACGAGGGGTGAGGAGGATGAGGGGTGAGAAGGACGAGCTGAGGGGTGAGGAGGACGAGGGGTGAGGAGGACGAACTGAGGAGTGAGGAGGATGAGCTGAGGGGTAAAGCGGATGAGGTGAGGGGTGAGGAAGACGAGGTGATGGGTGAGGATGAGGTGAGGGGTGTGGACGAGGTGAAAGGTCAAGCGGACGACGTGAGGGGTGAGGACGAGGTGAGGAAGACGAGCTGAGGAGGATGAGGTGAGGGGTGAGGAGGACGAGGTGAGGGTGAGGAGGATGAGCTGAGGGGTAAAGATGACGAGGCAAGGGGTGAAGAGGACGAGGCGAGGACGAGGTGAGGGGTGAGGACGAGGTGAGGGGTGAGGAGGACGAAGTGAGAAGTGAGTACGAGGCGAGGGGTGAGGAGAACGAGGGGTGAGGAGGACGAGGCGAGGGGTGAGGAGGAGGCGAGGGGTGAGGTGAGGTGAGGGGTGAGGAGGGTGAGGTGAGGTGAGGGGTGAGTAGGATGAGTCGAGTGGTGAGGAGGACAAGATGAGGGGTAAGAAGAACGAGGTGTGGGGTGAGGAGGACGAGGCAAATGGTGAGGACAGCGAGGGGAGGACGAGGAGTGAGGACGATCTAAGGGTGAGGAGGACGAGGCGAGGGCGAGGTGAGCGGTGAGGAGGACGAGGTGAGCGGTGAGGACGAGTCGAGGGGTGAGGAGGACGAGGTAGAAGGTGAGGCGGAAGAGGGGTGAGGAGGACGATGGGTGAGGAAGATGAGGCGAGGGGTGAGGAGGACGAGGGGTGAGGAGGACGAGGGGTGAGGAGAGTGAGGGGTGAGGAGTAAGAAGAACGAGCTGTGGGGGTGAGGAGGACGAGGTGAGGGGTGAGAACGAGGTGAGGGTTGAGGACAAGTGAGGTGGACGAGGTGAGGGGTGAGAACGAGGTGAGGGGTCAAGAGGACGAAATGAGGGGTCAAGCGGACGACGTGAGGGGTAAGGAGGACGAGGTGAGGGGTGAGGAGGATGAGGAGCAGGGTGCGGTGGACAAGCGAGGGGTGAGGAGAACGAGAAGTGAGGAGGACGGGGGGTGAGGAGGACGAGGGGTGCCGAAGACGAGGGGTGAGGACGGGAGTGAGGAGGACGAGGGGTGAGGAGAGTGAGGGGTGAGGAGGACGAGGGGTGAGGAGGACGAGAGTGAGGAGGACGAGGGGTGAGGAGAGTGAGGAGTAAGAAGAACGAGCTGTGGGGGTGAGGACGAGGTGAGGGGTGAGAACGAGGTGAGGGTTGAGGACAAGTGAGGTGGACGAGGTGAGGGGTGAGAATGAGGTGAGGGGTCAAGCGGACGACGTGAGGGGTAAGGAGGACGAGGTGAGGGGTGAGGAGGATGAGGAGCTGGGTGCGGTGGACGAGCGAGGGGTGAGGAGGACGAGGGGCGAGGAGGACGGGGGGTGAGAAGTAAGAAGAACGAGGTGTGGGGGTGAGGAGGACGAGGGGTGAGGAGGACGAGGTGAGGGCTGAGGAGAGCGAGGCGTGAGAGGGAGGGGTGAGGAGAGCGAGGGGTGAGGACAGCGAGGGGTGAGGAGGACGAGGAGTGAGGAGGTGAGGAGCAGGGTGCGGTGGACGAGCGAGGGGTGAGGACGGGGTGTGAGAAGAAAAACGAGGTGTGGGGGTGAGGACCAGGGTTGAGGAGAGCGAGGGGTGAAGAGAGCGAGGGGTGAAGAGAGCGAGGGGTGAAGAGGACGAGGGGTGAGGAGGACGAGTCGAGGGGTGAGGAGGAAAAGGTGAGGGGTAAGAAGAACGCGGTGTGGGTGAGAAGGACGAGGTGAGGGGTGAGGTGGGCGAGGCGTGAGGATGACGAGGCGCGGGGTGCGGTGGACGAGGTGAGGTGAGGGGTGAGGAAGACGAGCTGAGGGGTGAGGAGAACGAGCGGTGAGGAGGACGAGGGGTGAGGAGGACGAGGGGTGAGGAGGGTGAGGTGAGGGGTGAGTAGGACGAGTCGAGTGGTGAGGAGGACAAGCTGAGGGGTAAAGATGACGAGGCAAGGGGTGAGGAGGACGAGGCGAGGACGAGGTGAGGGGTGAGGAGGACGAAGTGACGGGTGAGGAGGATGAAGTGAGGGGTGAGTACGAGGCGAGGGGTGAGGAGAACGAGGGGTGAGGAGGACGAGGCGAGGGGTGAGGTGAAGAGGACGAGCTGAGGAGGACGAGGTGAGGGGTGAGGAGGACGAGGTGAGGGGTGAGGAGGACGAGGTGAGGGGTGAGGAGGACGAAGTGAGGGGTGAGGAGAACGAGGGGTGAGGAGAACGAGGGGTGAGGAGGACGAGGCGAGCGGTGAGGAGGAGGCGAGGGGTGGAACGAGGGTTGAGGAGGACGAGGCGATGGGTGAGGAGGACGAGGTGATGGGTGAGGACGAGGTGAGGAGAGCGAGGGGTTAGAGAAGGACGAGGTGAGGGTGAGGAGGATGAGCTAAGGGGTAAAGATGACGAGGCAAGGGTTGAGGACGAGGCGAGGACGAAGTGAGGGCGAGGTGAGGGGTGAGGAATACGAGCTGAGGGATGAGAAGAACGAGGTGAGGGGTGAGGAGGACGAGGTGAGGGGTGAAGGAGAACGGGGTGAGGAGGACGAGGCGAGATGCGAGGACGGGGTGAGGACGAGGTGAAGGGTGAGGAGGAGGTGATGTTTGATTCGTGACAAAACATGTAATAAAGTTAATAACAATCTGAATTATAGTCAATTATTCACGTTTACTACATAGAGTGCAGGTAGCCGTGTGAGGATGAGGTGAGAACGAGGTGAGGGGTAACGACGAGGTGAGTAGAACGAGAGGCGAGGGGTGAGAACGAGGTGAGGGTTGAGGACGACGGGTGAGGTGGACGAGGTGAGGGGTGAGGATGAGTCGAGGGGTGAGGAGGACGAGGTAAAACGTGAGGCAGACGAGGGGTGAGGAGGACGATGGGTGAGAAAGATGAGGCGAGGGGTGAGGAGGACGAGGGGTGAGGAGGACGAGGGGTGAGGAGGACGAGGGGTGAGGAGGATGAGGGGTGAGAAGGACGAGTCGAGGGGTGAGGAGGACGAGGTGAGGGGTGAGGAAGACGAGCTGAGGGGTGAGGAGGACGCGGGGTGAGGAGGACGAGCTGAGGGGTAAAGCGGATGAGGTGAGGGGTGAGGAAGACGAGGTGATGGGTGAGGATAAGGTGAGGGGTGTGGACGAGGTGAAAGGTCAAGCGGACGACGTGAGGGGTAAGGACGAGGTGAGGGTGAGGAGGATGAGCTAAGGGGTAAAGATGACGAGGCAAGGACGAGGTGAGGGGTGAGGAGGACGAAGTGAGGGCGAGGTGAGGGGTGAGGAATACGAGCTGAGGGATGAGAAGGACGAGGTGAGGGGTGAGGAGGACGAGGGGTGAGGAGGACAAGGCGAGGGGTGAGGAGGAGGCGAGGGGTGAGAACGAGGGTTGAGGAGGACGAGGTGATGGGTGAGGACGAGGTGAGGAGAGCGAGGGGTTAGAGAAGGACGAGGTGAGGGTGAGGAGGATGAGCTAAGAGGTAAATATGACGAGGCGAGGACGAGGTGAGGGGTGAGGAGGACGAAGTGAGGGCGAGGTGAGGGGTGAGGAATACGAGCTGAGGGATGAGAAGGACGAGGTGAGGGGTGAGGAGGACGAAGTGAGGGCGAGGTGAGGGGTGAGGAATACGAGCTGAGGGTTGAGGAGGACGAGGTGATGGGTGAGGAGGACGAGGCGATGGGTGAGGAGGACGAGGTGATGGGTGAGGACGAGGTGAGGGGTGAGGAGGACGAGGTAAAACGTGAGGCAGACGAGGGGTGAGGAGGACGATGGGTGAGAAAGATGAGTCGAGGGGTGAGGAGGACGAGGGGTGAGGAGGACGAGGGGTGAGGAGGATGAGGGGTGAGAAGGACGAGTCGAGGGGTGAGGAGGACGAGGTGAGGGGTGAGGAAGACGAGCTGAGGGGTGAGGAGGACGCGGGGTGAGGAGGACGAGCTGAGGGGTAAAGCGGATGAGGTGAGGGGTGAGGAAGACGAGGTGATGGGTGAGGATGAGGTGAGGGGTGTGGACGAGGTGAAAGGTCAAGCGGACGACGTGAGGGGTAAGGACGAGGTGAGGGTGAGGAGGATGAGCTAAGGGGTAAAGATGACGAGGCGAGGACGAGGTGAGGGGTGAGGAGGACGAAGTGAGGGCGAGGTGAGGGGTGAGGAATACGAGCTGAGGGATGAGAAGGACGAGGTGAGGGGTGAGGAGGACGAGGGGTGAGGAGGACAAGGCGAGGGGTGAGGAGGAGGCGAGGGGTGAGAACGAGGGTTGAGGAGGACGAGGTGATGGGTGAGGACGAGGTGAGGAGAGCGAGGGGTTAGAGAAGGACGAGGTGAGGGTGAGGAGGATCAGCTAAGAGGTAAATATGACGAGGCGAGGACGAGGTGAGGGGTGAGGAGGACGAAGTGAGGGCGAGGTGAGGGGTGAGGAATACGAGCTGAGGGATGAGAAGGACGAGGTGAGGGGTGAGGAGGACGAAGTGAGGGCGAGGTGAGGGGTGAGGAATACGAGCTGAGGGATGAGAAGGACGAGGTGAGGGGTGAGGAGGACGAGGGGTGAGGAGGACGAGGCGAGGGGTGAGGAGGCGAGGGGTGAGAACGAGGGTTGAGCAGGACGAGGTGATGGGTGAGGACGAGGTGAGGAGAGCGAGGGGTTAGAGAAGGACGAGGTGAGGGTGAGGAGGATGAGCTGAGGGGTAAAGATGACGAGGCGAGGACGAGGTGAGGGGTGAGGAGGACGAAGTGAGGGCGAGGTGAGGGGTGAGGAATACGAGCTGAGGGTTGAGGAGGACGAGGTGATGGGTGAGGAGGACGAGGCGATGGGTGAGGAGGACGAGGTGATGGGTGAGGACGAGGTGAGGAGAGCGAGGGGTTAGAGAAGGACGAGGTGAGGATGAGGAGCAGGGTGCGGTGGACGAGCGAGGGGTGAGGAGAACGAGAAGTGAGGAGGACGGGGGGTGAGAAGTAAGAAGAACGAGGTGTGGGGGTGAGGAGGACGAGGGGTGAGGAGGACGAGGCGAGGGCTGAGGAGAGCGAGGCGTGAGGAGCGCGAGGGGTGAGGACAGCGAGGGGTGAGGAGGACGAGGGGTGAGGAGGTGAGGAGCAGGGTGCGGTGGACGAGCGAGGGATGAGGACGGGGGGTGAGAAGAAAAACGAGGTGTGGGGGTGAGGACGAGGTTTGAGGAGAGCGAGGGGTGAAGAGAGCGAGCGGTGAGGAGAGCGAGGGGTGAGGAGGACGAGGGGTGAGGAGAGCGAGGGGTGAGGAGAATGAGGGGTGAGGAGGACGAGGGGTGAGGAGGTGAGGGGTGAGGAGGTGAGGGGTGCGGAGGACGAGTCGAGCGGTGAGGAGGAAGAGGTGAGGGGTAAGAAGAACGCGGTGTGGGTGAGAAGGACGAGGTGAGGTGTGAGGCGGGCGAGGCGTGAGGATGACGAGGCGCGGGGTGGGGTGGACGAGGTGAGGGGTGAGGAAGACGAGCTGAGGGGTGAGGAGAACGAGCGGTGAGGACAATGGGTGAGGAGGACAATGGGTGAGGAGGACGAGGGGTGAGTAGGATGAGGTGAGGAGTGAGTAGGACGAGTCGAGTGGTGAGGAGGACAAGATGAGGGGTAAGAAGAACGAGGTGTGGGGTGAGGAGGACGAGGCAAATGGTGAGGACAGCGAGGGGAGGGGAGGACGAGGAGTGAGGACGAGCTAAGGGTGAGGAGGACGAGGCGAGGGAGAGGTGAGGGGTGAGGACGACGACGGGTGAGGAGGACGAGCTGAGGTGAGAGGTGAGGACGAGTCGAGGGGTGAGCAGGACGAGGTGAAAGGTGAGGCGGACGAGGGGTGAGGAGGACGATGGGTGAGGGGTGAGGAGGACGAGAGGTGACGATGACGAGAGTGAAGAGGACGAGGGGTGAGGAGAGTGAGGGGTGAGGAGTAAGAAGAACGAGCTGTGGGGGTGAGAACGAGGTGAGGGGTGAGAACGAGGTGAGGATTGAGGACAAGTGAGGTGGACGAGGTGAGGGGTGAGAACGAGGTGAGGGGTCAAGAGGACGAGGTGAGGGGTCAAGAGGACGAGGTGAGGGGTCAAGCGGACGACGTGAGGGGTAAGGAGGACGAGGTGAGGGGTGAGGAGGATGATGAGCAGGGTGCGGTGGACGAGCGAGGGGTGAGGAGGATGAGAAGTGAGGAGGACGGGGGGTGAGACGTAAGAAGAACGAGGTGTGTGGGTGAGGAGGACGAGGCGAGGGCTGAGGAGAGCGAGGGGTGAGGACGGGGGGTGAGAAGAAAAACGAGGTGAGGACGAGGGTTGAGGAGAGCGAGGGGTGAAGAGAGCGAGGGGTGAAGAGAGCGAGGGGTGAGGAGACCGAGGGGTGAGGAGACCGAGGGGTGAGGAGACCGAGGGGTGAGGAGGATGAGGGGTGAGAAGGACGAGTCGAGGGGTGAGGAGGACGAGGTGAGGGGTGAGGAAGACGAAGTGATGGGTGAGGATGAGGTGAGGGGTGTGGACGAGGTGAAAGGTCAAGCGGACGACGTGAGGGGTGAGGACGAGGTGAGGAAGACGAGCTGAGGGGTGAGGAGGACGAGGTGAGGAGGACGAGGGGTGAAGAGGACGAGCTGAGGAGGACGAGGTGAGGGGTGAGGAGGACGAGGTGAGGGTGAGGAGGATGAGCTGAGGGGTAAAGATGACGAGGCAAGGGGTGAGGACGAGGCGAGGACGAGGTGAGGGGTGAGGAGGACGAAGTGAGGGGTGAGTACGAGGCGAGGGGTGAGGAGAACGAGGGGTGAGGAGGACGAGGGGTGAGGAGGACGAGGCGAGGGGTGAGGAGGCGAGGGGTGAGAACGAGGGTTGAGGAGGACGAGGCGATGGGTGAGGAGGACGAGGCGATGGGTGAGGAGGACGAGGTGATGGGTGAGGACGAGGTGAGGAGAGCGAGGGGTTAGAGAAGGACGAGGTGAGGGTGAGGAGGATGAGCTAAGGGGTAAAGATGACGAGGCGAGGACGAGGTGAGGGGTGAGGAGGACGAAGTGAGGGCGAGGTGAGGGGTGAGGAATACGAGCTGAGGGATGAGAAGGACGAGGTGAGGGGTGAGGAGGACGAGGGGTGAGGAGGACAAGGCGAGGGGTGAGGAGGAGGCGAGGGGTGAGAACGAGGGTTGAGGAGGACGAGGTGATGGGTGAGGACGAGGTGAGGAGAGCGAGGGGTTAGAGAAGGACGAGGTGAGGGTGAGGAGGATCAGCTAAGAGGTAAATATGACGAGGCGAGGACGAGGTGAGGGGTGAGGAGGACGAAGTGAGGGCGAGGTGAGGGGTGAGGAATACGAGCTGAGGGATGAGAAGGACGAGGTGAGGGGTGAGGAGGACGAAGTGAGGGCGAGGTGAGGGGTGAGGAATACGAGCTGAGGGATGAGAAGGACGAGGTGAGGGGTGAGGAGGACGAGGGGTGAGGAGGACGAGGCGAGGGGTGAGGAGGAGGCGAGGGGTGAGAACGAGGGTTGAGGAGGACGAGGTGATGGGTGAGGACGAGGTGAGGAGAGCGAGGGGTTAGAGAAGGACGAGGTGAGGGTGAGGAGGATGAGCTGAGGGGTAAAGATGACGAGGCGAGGACGAGGTGAGGGGTGAGGAGGACGAAGTGAGGGCGAGGTGAGGGGTGAGGAATACGAGCTGAGGGTTGAGGAGGACGAGGCGATGGGTGAGGAGGACGAGGCGATGGGTGAGGAGGACGAGGTGATGGGTGAGGACGAGGTGAGGAGAGCGAGGGGTTAGAGAAGGACGAGGTGAGGATGAGGAGCAGGGTGCGTTGGACGAGCGAGGGGTGAGGAGAACGAGAAGTGAGGAGGACGGGGGGTGAGAAGTAAGAAGAACGAGGTGTGGGGGTGAGGAGGACGAGGGGTGAGGAGGACGAGGCGAGGGCTGAGGAGAGCGAGGTGTGAGGAGCGCGAGGGGTGAGGACAGCGAGGGGTGAGGAGGACGAGGGGTGAGGAGGTGAGGAGCAGGGTGCGGTGGACGAGCGAGGGATGAGGACGGGGGGTGAGAAGAAAAACGAGGTGTGGGGGTGAGGACGAGGTTTGAGGAGAGCGAGGGGTGAAGAGAGCGAGCGGTGAGGAGAGCGAGGGGTGAGGAGGACGAGGGGTGAGGAGAGCGAGGGGTGAGGAGAATGAGGGGTGAGGAGGACGAGGGGTGAGGAGGTGAGGGGTGAGGAGGTGAGGGGTGCGGAGGACGAGTCGAGCGGTGAGGAGGAAGAGGTGAGGGGTAAGAAGAACGCGGTGTGGGTGAGAAGGACGAGGTGAGGGGTGAGGCGGGCGAGGCGTGAGGATGACGAGGCGCGGGGTGGGGTGGACGAGGTGAGGGGTGAGGAAGACGAGCTGAGGGGTGAGGAGAACGAGCGGTGAGGAGGACAATGGGTGAGGAGGACAATGGGTGAGGAGGACGAGGGGTGAGTAGGATGAGGTGAGGAGTGAGTAGGACGAGTCGAGTGGTGAGGAGGACAAGATGAGGGGTAAGAAGAACGAGGTGTGGGGTGAGGAGGACGAGGCAAATGGTGAGGACAGCGAGGGGAGGGGAGGACGAGGAGTGAGGACGAGCTAAGGGTGAGGAGGACGAGGTGAGGGAGAGGTGAGGGAGAGGTGAGGGGTGAGGACGACGACGGGTGAGGAGGACGAGCTGAGGTGAGAGGTGAGGACGAGTCGAGGGGTGAGGAGGACGAGGTGAAAGGTGAGGCGGACGAGGGGTGAGGAGGACGATGGGTGAGGGGTGAGGAGGACGAGAGGTGACGATGACGAGAGTGAAGAGGACGAGGGGTGAGGAGAGTGAGGGGTGAGGAGTAAGAAGAACGAGCTGTGGGGGTGAGAATGAGGTGAGGGGTGAGAACGAGGTGAGGATTGAGGACAAGTGAGGTGGACGAGGTGAGGGGTGAGAACGAGGTGAGGGGTCAAGAGGACGAGGTGAGGGGTCAAGAGGACGAGGTGAGGGGTCAAGCGGACGACGTGAGGGGTAAGGAGGACGAGGTGAGGGGTGAGGAGGATGAGGAACAGGGTGCGGTGGACGAGCGAGGGGTGAGGAGGATGAGAAGTGAGGAGGACGGGGGGTGAGACGTAAGAAGAACGAGGTGTGTGGGTGAGGAGGACGAGGCGAGGGCTGAGGAGAGCGAGGGGTGAGGACGGGGGGTGAGAAGAAAAACGAGGTGAGGACGAGGGTTGAGGAGAGCGAGGGGTGAAGAGAGCGAGGGGTGAGGAAGACCGAGGGGTGAGGAGACCGAGGGGTGAGGAGGACGAGGGTGAGGAGGACGAGAGGTAAGGAGGTGAGGGGTGCGAAGGACGAGTCGAGGGGTGAGTAGGAAGAGGTGAGGGGTAAGAAGAACGCGGTGTGGGTGAGAAGGACGAGGTGAGGGGTGAGGTGGGCGAGGCGTGAGGATGACGAGGCGCGGGGTGCGGTGGACGAGGTGAGGTGAGGGGTGAGGAGAACGAGGGGTGAGGAGAACGAGCGGTGAGGAGGACGATGTGTGAGGAGGACGATGTGTGAGGAGGACGAGGGGTGAGGAGGACGAGGGGTGAGGAGGGTGAGGTGAGGGGTGAGTAGGACGAGTCGAGTGGTGAGGAGGACAAGATGAGGGGTAAGAAGAACGAGGTGTGGGGTGAGGAGGACGAGGCAAATGGTGAGGACAGCGAGGGGAGGGGAGGACGAGGAGTGAGGACGAGGTAAGGGTGAGGAGGACGAGGCGAGGGAGAGGTGAGGGGTGAGAAGGACGAGGTGAGCGGTGAGGACGACGACGGGTGAGGAGGACGAGCTGAGGTGAGAGGACGAGTCGAGGGGTGAGGAGGACGAGGGGTGAGGAGGACGATGGGTGAGGAAGATGAGGCGAGGAGTGAGGAAATGAGGCGAGGGGTGAGGAGGACGAGGGGTGAGGAGGATGAGGGGTGAGAAGGACGAGTCGAGGGGTGAGGAGGACGAGGTGAGGGGTGAGGAAGACGAAGTGATGGGTGAGGATGAGGGGTGGGGTGTGGACGAGGTGAAAGGTCAAGCGGACGACGTGAGGGTTGAGGACGAGGTGAGGAGGACGAGGGGTTAAGAGGACGAGCTGAGGAGGACGAGGTGAGGGGTGAGGAGGACGAGGTGAGGGTGAGGAGGATGAGCTGAGGGGTAAAGATGACGAGGCAAGGGGTGAGGAGGACGAGGACGAGGTGAGGGGTGAGGAGGACGAAGTGAGGGGTGAGGAGAACGAGGGGTTAGAACGAGGGTTTAGGAGGACGAGGCGATGGGTGAGGAGGACGAGGCGATGGGTGAGGAGGACGAGGTGATGGGGGAGGACGAGGTGAGGAGAGCGAGGGGTTAGAGAAGGACGAGGTGAGGGTGAGGAGGATGAGCTAAGGGGTAAAGATGACGAGGCAAGGGGTGAGGACGAGGCGAGGACGAGGTGAGGGGTGAGGAGGACGAAGTGAGGGCGAGGTGAGGGGTGAGGAATACGAGCTGAGGGATGAGAAGGACGAGGTGAGGGGTGAGGAGGACGAGGCGAGGGGTGAAAACGAGGGGTGAAGGAGAACGGGGTGAGGAGGACGAGGCGAGATGCGAGGACGGGGTGAGGACGAGGTCAAGGGTGAGGAGGAGGTGATGTTTGATTCGTGACAAAACATGTAATAAAGTTATTAATAACAATCTGAATTATAGTCAATTATTCACGTCTACTACATAGAGTGCAGGTAGCCGTGTGAGGATGAGGTGAGAACGAGGTGAGGGGTAAGGACGAGGTGAGTAGAACGAGAGGCGAGGGGTGAGAACGAGGTGAGGGTTGAGGACGACGGGTGAGGTGGACGAGGTGAGGGGTGAGTATGAGGCGAGGGGTGAGGATGAGGCGAGCGGTGAGGACGAGGTGAGTAGAACGGGGGTGAGGACGAGGCGAGGGGTGAGGAAAACGAGGTGAGAAGATGAGGGGTGAGGAGAACGAGGGGTGAGGAGAACGAGGGGTGAGGAGAACGAGGGGTGAGGAGGGCGAGGTGAGGGGTTAGGGGTGAGGAGGACGAGGCTAGGGGTGAGGAGGACGAGGCTAGGGGTGAGGAGGACGAGGTGAGGTCGGTAAGGGAGGTGTCCGTCTCCGGAGTGTTGCATGATATTTGTTGCTATGCTCGATGTTTGGTTGGTGACATAACATTCAATACAGTTCTAAATAACATCCTGAAAGATAATAAATTACTCGTGTCTGCTGCATAGAGGCCAGGTACCCGCGTTTGCCTTCCGCGTGTGCGTGTAGATAAATCAGAATCTGTATTTTACATGAGTTTTGACGTTCTCTTTCACACACGTCCAGAAGGGTCGGGTTAGCCAGTTGCATCAACAACAAAATGCAATTAAAGATACTCGAGTAAGGATTGAGAAAATGTAGTCAAGTCACGAATAAATGTCATGTAAAATCAAACTGTGCAAGCTCATACCTTCTTGTAGATTTGTCAACATCAAATCCAAGCTTGGACAAGATGGCAAAACACCAACAGTCAAAGGACCATACCAAGACAGTGGCCTCGATTAAATTGCATTCAAACATTGAACTCTCGACACGTGGGTGAAGAGGTTCCGAGTTTCAAATCGCAGACCCAAAAGCCGCGTCGAGAACTTTGAGCCCTGGCTGATACGGAGGCAGCTTCCTCTGCCCCCATAGGGTGCCTGGGGGCACGTGATGTGGCTCCGCCCATGGTAGGCGGGGCCAATTGCGTCACTTCCTGCGCTCTCACCTCCGACCCCAATGGCGTTACGTCACTCCGGCAGGGCGAGCGAGCTGAGCGGCTGCGTTTGTCTCTTGCGCCCCCAACAGGAGCCATGAAGTTCTTCAAGAGACGGCAGCAGATGCAAGCGACGCTGGAGACTCCAAATTCGTCAACAGCGGAGGTGAGTGGCGCCACCTCTTGCGTTGGAGTTATACGAAGTAACAAATATAGTACTGTGATCACATCGAGAAAAATATTATTTTTTAAAATATTTAAATTTTACTTTAAATTGAGCGCTTGATGCGTGGGTAACGAGGTTCATAGTTTAAGATCACAGATTGAGAGTTTCATCAAGGATTTTAGTCGGAGAAAGCTTTCTCTGGGCAGTTGGTCCTTGTTTGCGTTGCCAAGGTGATAGCATCTCGTGTCAACTGCCATTTCCCAGCAGCTGTGCCTGGGGGTCACGTGACGTTTGGTGACGCAATAAGGCCCGAGCCATTGGCTCCGCCCTTTTTGGGTAAAGCCAGTGACGTAAACACTGCCATTGATGACGTCATCACTGTATTCGATGCCTTCTTCACTGAAATTGACGTCTTCACTGTAATTGATGACGTCATCACTAATCGATGTCATCGCTGTAGTCGATGGCGTAATCGCTGCATCTGATGACGTCATCGCTGCATTTGATTACGTCAGCGCTGCGGGCTCCTTATCGCTGCGTGGTGGCCTGTAATTCGGGCAAAGCCAGCGATCTGAGCACCTGTGTTTCTTTATCTGCGTCGGCAAGAATATACATGATATTCTTCAACAGACCACAGTTGAGAAAGCAACACATGAGACAATGAATGTGTCAACAGAGTAGGTGCGTAGTGCCACCTCTTGGGGGCCGTCCATAAATGACGTCACGCACTTGGGGGGGGGGGGCAGACATTTGTGACGATGTGTGACGGGGGGGGGGGGTTTGAGAAATGTGATGTCACATCAAAATGCGCAATTTTAAATAAAAATAGACAACACGTTCTGCTTAATTAAATAGACTTTTTAATAAATGTTCTACAACATCAGAGTGCAGCACCACATTAATACGCACTACAAGGCAATAGTTTAAGATGTTTTCTTGTTCATGTTTTTGTTTGTTGCGGTTGCACCCGATTTGGGGGGGGGGGTCTGACTTTTTGTGACACCGTGTGACAAAGGGGGAGGGGTCCAAAATCGCGTGACGTCATTTATGGACGGCCCCTTGTGTTTTGATGTCAGAGGAGTTGTACTCGGTAAGAGAGGTAGGGGACAGACACAAATCTAGGCTGGAGTGGAGGCCACCACTCTGCCACTTACCAGCTAAAATGCAAACGTGTATGGAATGATAAAAAAAAGCTTTGCCCCAACACCAGATTGACACCTTTTACAAGGCAGCAAGTCCGCATGAACCACAAATACCTGCTAACACCAGTGGCGAGGGATATCTGAGCCAGTGTTGGGACTCCCCTATGTCGACTTAGGCTGAAATGAATACAGGCAGTCTCACTTAGCGCTCAAGATGCCTATGTGGAGAAGTGAGCATTCAGGAAATCAGCGCGAAAAGGGTTATACCATTATATATGGGGATGACTTCTCGACAGCGTTATCTCTTATGAACAATAAATGAGGGCTTCATTGGAGTATCAGCGCTATTTTATGAGAGTAATAAAACAGATGGTAAACATTCCATCAAAACGAATTTTTTTTTAAATAATAGCATCAGGAAGTATTATGTGCTGTACTCACCAGTGTAACCGCCATATGCTCACTCACCTCGACCGGCCTTATCACTGGCATGTTGACATTCCCAGACATTTTGGGGCTAAGGCAGACAGACCAAGGAGGAGCAAACACGTCGGCGGACGAGTTTGTCTTTTAAAAAATGGCGAGCGCTGTGTGGCTCAGAGCGTACTGTGATAAAACTGAATATCAAATTAACCTTATGGCGGGACCCCGAGGTCCCGAATAAACGTAAGTCAAAATCGTAATGAATAAATTTTTGGTGACTCCGTCACACCGCGCACATAAACGGCGCGAACTACCTGGCGCGGATCATTCTGTTGTCATGCCGTCCAAGCGCAGCGAGGACGAATGCGCAGAAGAAACCAAACTTTGAAACTTTGATTAGCGCATCGTGTAGAGCTCGTCGAGAGGAATAGATTGCCGTTTCATTCGCCTTCAACAGACAATGACGTCGCAACGCAGTTTATGCGAGAGCCGGGGGCTTATGGGACCCCATAAGGTTCAAATATTGTATTAACATTGACGAAATTATTGATTTTTTTTAAGTACTCATGGCCATGAATGCTGGTTGTCTTGGAGCGTTTGTCACTCTCATTGGCTGAGCGAATGTAAATGAAGATGGTGTGGGTGCGTTTCCTAGGCCAGCGCTGCTGCGCATTCTACCACTCTGTTTAGGCTGTGCGGGGAATCGTGGTGTTGCCTTTGCTTGGGTGTGTGGGTGTCAGCCCATCTGTCCTATGTGTGTCTACCTGTGTATTAGGCACCTCACTTGCCATGTGCCATGGTGTTGTCTCCACCATCCGATGGCGAATGTCATGTCACGATGCGATTGAAGGCAGGATTTACGCTGGGAGGAGCTAACGTGCCCGTGCCATGTGCCCTTGCTCCCGTCGCAGTTGGAAATGCCGGAAAAGGAAATGCACCACCTGTCCCGGGAGGTGTCGACCCTGCGGGACAATCTGAGCAGGGCAAGAGCGCAGTTCGCTACCCTGCGTGGCGCACTGAGCCAGACAGAGAAGAGTCTCCATGAGATGCTGCACCAACTCAAGAAAAACCATGCTGAGGAGGTACTGTGGCCACCACCAACCCCCCTGTCCCCTTGTTACACGGAGCACGGCTAAAGTGAAACTTCGTTTGTCAAGATTTCGCCGATCTTACATTTACATGCAAATTTCATCAAGCCCTGCCCACTGACCCTTGAGCTACACCCATCTCAAACCTTTTTAACTCCCTACCTTAGCAGCGCTCCCGCCATATATTTTTTCCTGCCTCGGCAGCTCTCCTGCCATATCCTTCACTTGATGACGATTGCTTGTGTTGCGATCGAAACGTCGTGATATTGTTATTATTATTATTTTTGTATCTACATGGCCTTACCGAAAGACCCAAATAATGTGTTCACGTTGTGAAGCTGCGTGGCACACAAGCAGAGATAACAAAACCTCAACATATTCGTCAATAACGCTGCAATGGATATTGCTTTGACTTCTCTGATGTGATGAAGGCCCATTGCCTGAAACATCACCTTTTAGAAGCTCTGCCCTATTAAGTGCATCATTATTGATTCATGCGTTGAGTTTTTATTCAGAGTTACGATCTGAACGTCAAGGAAATGGCACATTAAATGAGTGCATTCTGGGAGGTAGCTAGGTGCCCCAGGGGTCAGACATGCTGTGCCAGCATGGCTGAGATGCCAGGATTGAATGTGGATTACAGCTGCCCAACCACAGTGATTAAACCGGATTCTCAAGCATAGTGGTCTCAGCCTAGTTGCTAATGAGTGCACAAAAAACCCATCGAATTATATTTTGGTTCCGTAATAAATTTTGCTAAATTCACTGTAGCGAGTGGTCCATGGTTTTATTCCCAATAATGTTGAAAATGAAAGATAAAAGCAGATCAAACTAATTTTTTGTATCATAGCATCTCCCCACATAATGTGCATGTATTATGTTTTATTGATTAATACATCTGTACGGTGCTGACCAGCATGGGGAAGTATAGTCAAACACATTCCCATGACCGACATGGTGTGAGGAGGCGTTGTGAGTTATTTGTTTTGAATATTGACTCAATTTGAAGATGAACATTTGGGTGCAACGAGTTTCTTCATTATCTTATGATGAAGAACGTTGCCATGTTGTATGCACGCTTACCAATCGTTGATTGATGTATACAATGTATCATGGTTCTATTTTTTGACTTTCTATTATCATTCTAAATATTTTAAACGTGATTGTGGTATGTTCAATAAGACCACAGGTGTTTACCTTGCATATTTTTGTAGTTCTTGATTTGTTTACAATAGAATCTCAATTTCTTATTTTCATCTTGAAAAGCATCCACTGCACGTGTGCGTCCGTCTGCATGCGAGGCGCCTGTATGTGCGTCTCTGTACTCAATGCCCGTGTCTCCGCATTCTTATCTTGTCTCCCTCTGCATGTTCTGCCTTTGGCTATGTACATCTCTCTCCACATGCACTGTCTTTCCATAATGTGTCCAAATTTGTATGACTTGCTTGTGTCTTTGTGTGTATGTCTCTGCATCTGTAATTTATTTTCTTGTGCCTCCTGCCCATGTCTATAGTCTCTTATCTCTCTGTACAACTACATGCTCCGTGTGTCTGTATGTCTGTACCTGTCCTCATCTGCACGCTGCATGTGTCTGTGATGAAGGGCTGCCCACCTATGCATGCACGTGCCTGTGACACTGTGCCCTTCTGCCCGTGAGCAGCTAATGGCACACTCGCAGGCCATCAACAGCCTGCAGGTGGAGTTGGAGGCAGTGCGGTGGGGCGAGCGCGAGGAGCAGCTGAGGCGTGAGCACGATGCGACTCTGCATCTGGCATACATAGAGCTGGCCGAATATCGTGCATCACATATGCACGACAATTCAGAGTACGACGCTCACGTTGTGCACATCACGGTCCTCCAGAAGGTGAGGCCTCCACTCTCGCAACAGCCACCCCCCTTCTTGCAACAGCAATGTGTCCTGCCCAAGCCCACTTATTTTCTCAATATTTTGGATGAATGCTAAACAATTTATTAATATATTCAAATTACATGTTGTAATTACGTGTAATTTAGATGCTGCCCGTCTCCGCCCGCAGGCGCTGAAGGAGCGTGACGAGCTGCTGCGGCGCTCAGAGGCAGACCTGGTGGCGGCGCGGGAAGAGGCGCGAGAGCGCGGGACTGAAACCGAGCGGCTGGGCACCGAGGCCGCGGAGCTGAGAGCGAACATGCGCGACCTCTTTACCAACCAAGAGGTGCAGCAGACCGAGGTGGACAACCTGCGGCATGAAGTACTGGAGCTGCAGCAACGACTGCAGGAGGCTAACGCTTGCTGCGAGGAGACCGGTGGGTAGGGGCCTGTGCTCCAAAATCTTTCTGAATCCACGGACCCATTGAACACTAATTTTTGTCGAGCACTGTGCACCAATAACTTCTTTTTACGAGTTAAAACGAGTAATTCCTCGTTTTTACTTCATTTCCCACGTGGACCACTTCCGCTGTCTAACATAGGACTGCACTGGGTTTACTAACTGCTCTCTCACTAGGCCCTTCCTGTGCATATATTATTATTCTGGACCCTGTGTTTGCATGCAAGCTGGTGAATAGGTCTGAGGGACCTCAGACCTATTCTGTCTGCTACTACTCCCGCTGCTGGTACTCTTCCTCCTGAGCTGCTGCTCCTTCTCTGTCTGCTGCCACTGGTGGCTGTACTGTCTTCATCGCCATGGTTTTGTGTCCCTTCCGACAGGCAATTCTCTGGAGCAACAGACGGACTTTCTCAAGGCCGAGCTGGGAGTCTCCAGGGCAGAGGAGGCCGCGAGGGCACAGGAGGTGGTGCAGCTGCAGCACACACTTCAGCACACGGATGCTGAGATGGAGTGCATGCACGGCCAGATCGCCGGGCTGCAGCACCAGGTAACCAGAGCCTTATGCGGCAGCCCCCCCACCTCCATGTGTGTGCATGAGGCCTGTCCTCATCGCCTGAGCAGTGCACCATCGCATGTTAGAGAATGTTTTTTTAGGTAAAGTCACGTAGAAATAAGAAATAATAAAATTAATAATAAAAAACCAAAGAATAATTCCTGCAGTCACGAAAGCTCCAAATTCAAGTTTCATTTCGATTTAAAGCTTTCGTGACTGCAATGATTCATCTTCTTTGGTTCTTTCGGTAAAGTCACGTAGAATGAGAATAAAATAATAAATTGATAAAATAAAATAACACAATAATATTCTCACGACGTTTCGGCCACAACAACCTGATGAAGGCCGCTTGTGTTGTGGCCAAAACGTCGTGAGAATATTATTGAGTTATTTTATTTTATCAATTTATTATTTTATTCTCATTCTACGTGACTTTACCGAAAGAACCAAAGAAGATAGTTCAAGTTTCATGTTAGAGAATGGTTTGCAGAAGCATAAATCACATAACTACTTCTGAGAAATATTTAAGTGCCCTCTGGTACCCACACAATAGGAGGAAATACTTTGATATCTGCCCTGCTATGGAGAGTAATGAGTAATGTTCATCACAAAACAGTCTGATCTTTGGTTTTCAGAGCTGGAACTTAGCTCGATTTAGTGTAAAGCCGACATTGTTTTCATGGGCTTTTCTGTGAAGTCATTGATGATCAGGCTGAGATCATTAACTCACTGCACATGTGAACCTGGCTTAATCACAGGTGGCTGAAACCTGAAGTGGTTATATAAGTAATATGGATGCAGCCAGGAAGGCAGACAGCCAGAATGTTTTTTTTTTCGAATGTAGTATGATAATGCATTTCTATATGGCAAAAGGTATAATTGTGACCACAGGATCGGTCCTCCCCTCATGGCTCTTAATTTTGTCTGCAGATAGGTGAATGTTGGATGAGGTAATTACACTAGACAAGGCAATCCCTGACTAGGCCTTTAACTAATTCACTCCCTCTCATAATTTGTCATAATTCAGAGTTGCGAATGTTTTTTCTCACATTTTAATACTTTCAGTTAGAATAAATACAATTTAATTATAAAGTCAGCTGCAGTTTACAGGACTTTTTCTAAAATGTGATTGGCTTGCATTTGTTAGAGAAACAATATAGGCTTGCAGACACACAGCTATATGCACACCACAGAGTTTAAATGACTTAAGTGGTAATTATTTATCTGTTTGCAAGCCGGGCTTAATTACAGCTGGGTCTTTTCCAACCCAGAAAATATTTCCACATTCTGCACACCATATTCAGTATACTTCCCCAGACATGAATCCAACATTGTGGAACGTGTGCGTGCCTGTAGCTGAAGGAGTCGGAGGGGCACGTCCAGGCACTTGGGATGGAGAAGGCGCAGCAGCAGGACGCGCATCGGAAAGAGGCCTGCGAGCTGGCGACAGGGCTGGAGGAGGTCCGGCTCACCCTCGCCGATGCTTTTAAGCAGTTCGAGCGCAACTCCAAGAAGGTATCGGCTCGCAAGGGCACGCGTGGTGAAGCCGCGATTGGCACTGAAGAGGGGCGCCACGGTGGCGAGATGTTAACTACCTCGCCTGTATGCAGGAGGTTGTGGGTTTGATCCCAACCCCGACACCTGTATATTTGGAGTTTGCATGTTCTCCCTGTGGTCACGTGGATTTTTTCCGGGTCCTCCGGTTCTTCCTCCACATTTAGAAACGTGCGTTTAGATTCTATAGCTGCAATACATTTCCACATGATAAGCCACTTCGTTGAACTTTCATTTGTGGGCAGGTCGCTTCTGAAAAAGAGCTATATAGTTCAGTAGGCCTTAGCTGGTAAAATAAAGATAATTCAAGTTTGAGTTTTAAGACATTTGTGGCAGCGTTCACAAGAGGAGGAGACCCTTGTGCGGCGAAATATTTATGATGATATACAACGTATTAATTTACTGTGATGAGCCTTCTGCACTCTGAACCAAGCTGTCCGAGTTTGATTACCAACCATGGCTAGCATTGGTGGCCAGTGAAATCTGACCCAGTCTTGGGTGTACCACTTCATGCTGACCAGTGTGATGAAGTATGATCAATTAATTCCCATGACCGGTATGGCTCAGGGAAACTTTCATCCAGCAGTATCACAAAAACACATTCAGCGGTGGACGGATCATGGCTGTTCATGATGATGATGGTGATGATTACGATGGTAAAACGAACGTTGCCTGTATTAAGGCTCAGGAGGACGAGGACACAATCACTCGGCTGAGGGAGGAGCTCAAGGCGAGCAAGGAGGAGCTCGCAGCGAGTGAGGCGGAGCGCACCAGTGCCCAGCCGGAGCTCTCCACCCCCCAACAGGGACTGTCGGCGCTGCAGGATCAGCTGACCACGTCCCAAGCTGAGAATGAGGACACTCTGCGTCAGGTAATGCTCCCAGCCTCGTTCCCACGGCCGCTGAGAACCCAGGCTCTCCTGGCCCCGGAACGGCCCAGGTCTGACCGTGACACAGCACTTGAGTCGTCAGGCTGTGTAGGGTCTGACCATCTGCTCCCCTCTGCTACGTGCATGTCCATGCCCTCCCTGTCCTGGTTTGGGAAGCGATTTTAATCTGACCTTTTACTGCAGATTTTGGGTTACTTAATCCATATATGTGGGCTTTTATAGGCGTAATCATGGGTTGTGTGCATGATGGTCTGACAAGATTGGGTGCATCCTGGGTGATTTGGTCAAACATGGGGTATGGACATCTGTGAAAAATATTTTCACAGCTCATCAGACTCCTCCAATATGAATAAAGATTCTGGTTCTAAATGTGTCTGTTGTTGCATCTGTATGCAACAACAGACACAATAACCGCACACAGTCGTTAAAATGCTTTTCTCTGTCCCTCTGCCTGTGGCCCAAGCAGCTGTTCGAGAGGAGCCAGGAGCTGGGATCCCTGCATGCGGGGATTCTTTGGTATCAGCGTATGCTGGCCGAGCTGCACACAGAGCTGGAGCAGTACCGCGAAAACGCACAGATCGGACGCTCACAGCTGCAGCATTTGGACATGCTGCGCCAGCAGAGCGAGGCGGAGGTGAGTACACTGCATTCGCACGTCGCAGACAAAGACTCCCCGTATAGCCTTAATAGACTGTTGGGGAAAGTACTGTTAGTGAGCAGCACCTATGAAGGCCGGCATGGCACACAAGGGGGTGATTGGCCAGCACCATGCCTCGCTGCCTTTGTCTCTCCAGTGGTGGTGTTTACACATCGCACCAGGTACTCATTTGAGGCTGGGTCGATCTAGGGGACGCCCAGGACCGGTTCACATAATCGTCACTGGTGTTGGCCATGAACGGGAATCGAACTCGGGTCGCCGCTTTCGAAGGCTAATCGCTACACTACCGCTCCCCACACATTCACTTTCATACACATAGACACGTACGCGTGCACACACACACACTTATAGGCAAACACTTGCTCCAAGCGCCATCCTGAATTATTACATGTCGCGGAGGATTGCTCCACTGAACAAAATAGTGACGCGGTTCAATTTTCAAGTGCGAGTTCGCGTTTAAAGCCAATGTTATAAAATATATATTTGATGGAAGCAGGTTCGTAAGTGCAGGTGTTTGTAAGTTGAGGACTGCCTATATATACACGTATTTTTCACACAGATGTGTATATGCGCACTGGGTTACTGAGCATCCTCTGTTTAGGGACTGTACCACATTACAATCCACCATCCCACCTCTAGTAAAAGTACCTACTACTACTAGAACATCTGCTCCCCTCTGCTACGTGCATCTCCATCCCCTTCCTATTTTTGGTTGGGAAGCAATTATAATCGGACATTTTAAAGTAGCTTTTGGGTTAATTAATCCATATATCTGGGCTTTTATAGGTGTTATCTTGGGTTGTATGGATGGTGGTCACCCATCCAAGTACCATCAAAGTTCAACCCTGCTTTTCTTCCAAGATCTTATAATATTGGGTGCATTCCGGGTCATTTAGTCATAGGTGGTGTGGTGTATGGACATCTGTGAAAAAGAGTTTCATAGCTTATCAGATTCCTTCATTTAAAATAAAGATACTGGTTCTGTATGTGTTGCATTTGTATGTTCTTTAACAACTGCACGCAGTCGTTAAAATGCTTAGCCATGTCCTTCTGCTGCCGTTTGTCCGTGGCCCATGCAGCTCATCGAAAAGAATGAGCATCTGGGATCCCTGCAGGTGGGGATTTTGGGTTACCAGCGTGTGGTGGCAGAGCTGCACGCTGAGCTGGCGCCATGCCAAGAAAACCTGCAGAGCATTCACTGTCAGCTCCAGGATCTGCAAGTGCTGCACCAGCAGAGTGAGGCGAAGGTGAGCAAGTGCTGTTAGCGAGCACCTATGAAGTCCGGCATGGCACAAACGCACATATATACAGTAATACCATTATTTACGCCCTCCCGTTGTACGTACTTTCACTATTAACGTACTCAAGTCATTGATAGCCAATCACATGTTATGTACTGTGGTACCTTGCCATAGCGTACTTGAGATTTACGAACTTTACTATAAAGACCCAAATAGTTTACGGTGGATGGCGACAGTAAGGCACCAGATGACGCCCAAGCGTTTGCATCTCTGACTACAGTAGTCACTTTCATGTGTACATGTGTAGTGACTAACTCAGAGACAGTAAGACTTTTAGGCGCTTCTTTTATTTAATGAGCACCATTGGGATAATACAGACACCCTACGTGGGTACACACTATTACCGTTGCTTGCCTATACAAAACACTAACCATCTAACACTGACAGCACTGAACGGAGACAGCGAACACCTATCTAGCAGCGTAATATCGAGTGAAGACGGCAGCGACGATGGCGACAAGACGACAGCGACGAGACGACAACGACGATGACGAGATGGTGACGACGACTATCTTAAATATACGAACAGCACGACGAGGATCCCACTTCGAGCAACAGCCACAAGGTCCCTCACAGGGGCCCTTCTTATACTCTCAGCGTGGCCTCGCTCCGCCACGGCCACGCCCCCTCTCTGGAACCTACTAGCGGGTTCCCGATGGCCCCCCCTCTGTGACCTTTCCCCTAGATGTCCCCCTCTCGTGTCTATCGTGGCCTGCTGACGTGGGTACTACCATACACCGCAGTTACCCTTTTTTACCAGCAGCCAGTGCTATGCCACTACACATACTCTATCAATATTTTTTCCCCACATACCGGATTTATGGTGAATATTTTTCAAGTGTAAACTAATTTTACATGATAAACAACTAATAATACACAGTATAATAGACAAATATATCAATAATATGGCAGTCCTCGACTTACGAATGCATTTAGTTCCTGAGGCCCATTCATAAGTCGGAACGGTTCGTAAGTCGGAATACAATAATGTGCGATATTTAAATTCCCATATTGTCAGTGTTATAAAATGTGTTAAGGTTCAACAAAAGAGTCAAGCATTGTTAAACTCGTAAATAAGAAATCATGTACATTTGCATTAACACTAAAATTATAGTGTATCGTAAGTAATACGTAAAATGTAGTAAAAATATTTTTTATTTTCACTCACCGCTTTCAAATCACAAGCGTGCTCACCGCTACACTTCCGATCCGCACAAAGATCCACCGTGTAGCTTTAATAGGCTGTTGGGGCACGTGCTGTTAGCGATAGCCTATGAAAGCCAGCACGGCATGCGAGGGGTTGTGTGCCAGCACCACACCCAGCTGCATTTGTGTCCCGAGTGGTGATGTTTATACAGCGCGCTAGGTGCTCATTTGAGGCCGAGTTGACCAACGGGAGGCCCAGGAATGGTTCAGATAATCGTCACTGGTGTTGGCCGTGAGTTGGAATTGAACTTGGGTCGGTGGGTTTGTAGCGCAGCGCGTGAACTGCAACACTACCGCTCCCCACACAATCACTTTCACATATACGCACATGTGCGCGTGCACGAGGCTGACTCATGACATCTCGTGGAGGATCGCAGCACTGAACAAAATAGTTCTGTGGTTCAGTTTGGAAGTGCAAGTTCGCGTTTTAAAGTCAATGGTAACCAAAAATTAATACATTTCATAGAAACAGATTCGGAAGTCGGGTATCCGTAAGTCGGGTCTCCGTAAGTATGGTGTTCCTAAGTCGAGGACTGTATGTATACACTTATTTTTCACACTGATGGTTGTACAGAATGGATGCGCACTAGGTTACTGAGCATTCTCTGTTTAGGGACTGTACCACGTTACGATCCACCATCCCACCTCTAGTAGAAGTACCTACGACTACTAGACCATCTGCTCCCCTTTGCTACATGCATCTCCATCCCCTCCCTTTTTTTGGTTGGGAAGCGATCTTAATCTATTATTTTAATCCAGATTTTGGGTTAATTAATTCCTAAAAAATGTTTAACATAAAACTTTCGTGACTGCAGGAATTCATATTCTTGATTCTTTCGGTAAAGTCACGTACTTTTTTTTAATAATATAAAAAAAACCCACGACGTTTCGATTGCAACACAAGCGGTCTTCATCATGCTTTTATAGGTGTTATCTTGGTTTGTATTGATGGTGGTTGCCCATCCAAGCACTTGAGGTTCAACCATGCTTTTCTTCCAAGATCTGAGATGATTGGATGCATTTCGGTTTATTTGGTCAAAGGTGGTGTATGGACATGTGTAAAAGAGCTTCGTAGCTCATTACATTACTCAATTATAAATGAAGATCCTGGTTGTGTGTGTGTTATTATACCTGTATGTTCTGCAATAACCTCACGCAGTCGTTAAAATGCTTTCCTGTGTCCCTCTGCCGCCATTTGCCCGTGGCCCACGCAGCTCATTGACAGGAACTGGCAACTGGAATCTCTGCAGGCAGAGATTCAGTGGTATCAACGTGTAGTGGCGGAGCTGCACGCTGAGCTGGCGCCCTACCGCGACAACGAGCAGAGTGGACACTCGGAGCAGCAGCGTCTGCAGAGCGAGGTGGAGGTGAGTGTACAGCACTCGCGCATCGCACACACACACACACGTATATAATTTGCGTTTAACGTAAATAATAGATTCATGCACACACGATTCAGTGTATTATGATAATGATGAGCTGGTCTAACCATCACGTTAAGCCGTCATGGTCCCCGTTTACAAATACAGATTATCTATCTATAGACAATTTCATTATTGCTGGATACAGTGATAATGATGAGAATGATTTAGCACCTTTCTGTACACCGGGGCATCTCAGAGCGCTTTACATCTCATCTCAACACGTGTGAAAGGGCACCCCCAATGACAGATGTCCCTGTGGGCACAAGGTGACTCAGCACCTGGTGTGCAATTGGCATTTGTCTGCCAGTAGGGGGTGCTGATTGTTGTGTGTAATCCCAGTTGAGCTGGTAGAAGTACTGAGTTGTGTGTAGTGTCTAATGGGTCAGTATGTCCACAGCTTGTCACGGTTGAGGAGGAAGAGGACATCTCTGGCTGCTCACTGGAGCCCGGCATTCAAGAAGCCTCCCAAGACCTGCCCCCCCAGGCCTCGAACACCCTCTGAGCATCTCACAGCCCCCCACACTTCCAGCACCACCCACCCCCACCAGCACCTCCCCTTCCTTACAAGGCGTCGCGTTTTAATAATAAATATTTGTATCTAATACTATCGCCTCGTCTCAATTCTTTTGAGTGTTTGGGACATGCGAGTGGCTCACATTTATAACGCTAAGGGCTGTCTACATCCACAGTGTGGCTGTTGCGGAGCTTCTAGAAACCAAATGTGAGGCAGAGTTCTGTGTCCCTTGGGTTATGCCAGCCCTCCAAGGGGTTTGCACTGAGCTTGAGTTGGGGGCGACAAGCACAAGGTTGTGGAGGTGGTGATGGTGGTGGAAATTTAGGAGGATGGCAAGGAGGAGATGCCCATCAATAAACTAGTTGGCCACGGTGAAGCCAGCAACCATAGTCGTTCCTACGTCCCCTGATGTGAGCGGCAGTGCTGGAGGGCAGTTCCACGGTCTCAGACGGACGTGGATACTCATTACCATAATCGCACAGTTATCTTACCTTGGGCAAAGTATTTCAACCAAGAGATTCAGATAGAAATCATCTGTGTGAATAATGTCATTTCTAAAGCAATAATTACCTTCTATATTATATCCCATATAAATATATAAAATTAAGATGATGCTGAAATTGTGATGTTTGCCTAATATGTGGAACTGCCCTACATGTAGTGCCAAACACTGACGCTCTGAAAAATATTTCTGCAGCAAATCTGTAGCCCTATCCCTAACTCCAAGCCTGAATAGACTATGGAATATATGAAAACTCAATGTCCAATTCACAAATTCGGAGGCATCATCACAGCGATGCACCAACTCTACTTCTTACACAATGATCTGGCTCAACCACCTCAATCCAATATAGTTGTTGCTCTACATAAACGTCGACCATACGAAGAACATGACTCCAACCCCTGTTCGTCCCCTTGTGCTAATTCATTGCTCAAGACAATGCGTTTCCATGTAGTTCTCCCCTCTTCGGGTTTTGAGAGATCCTTCTTCCCATGATGTGTCCCCAGGTTGTGTACGTCACAGATGGCAACTCTTATCCTCGTACATGGACGGTCACGTTGCGTCCCTGGTCTCCTCCCATCACCCATCACTTGCCATCCCCCCCCCCACCCCAATGTAATCACTCAAAACCAACTGTGATTGACTGCAGCAGTGTTTTTAACAGACACCAGTCGTGTTACGGCTATTGGTGTTGTTATCGTTTATTGTAATAAACGCATTGCCTCCAAGAGAAGTCTCGCTCTACGTTCATACCCACAACACAGACGCAAAATACATTACAGAAGTTATGTTAAGCAGCGGCAAAGTTTGAGTGATAGCTCATCTGACACTGACTCCTCTCACAACGACCAACTTTCCGAATACTCATTCAGTAGTAAGACTCTTAAATTGACGGAGAAAGCTCTCGTCAGAATCCCCTATTTTGATCCACACAATTGGAACAGAGACATACACAATCATATCACAACAGTAGAAGTGGAGGCAATGATCAGAGGTCTGAGGAAGTTGGACGAGAAAACAAGTGCTGAACATTCTATACCATGGGTAAAGTCGCTGCCATACAAGGTTAGGAATTATTAAAAAAACTCAGCCTAACAGTGATTACGAAGTTTGGAGAATATTCAACACTGAGTGGTTTAATGCTGTCAAATTTATGACCCAGTGCGTAAATGAGGAGTGTATTACGCAGGTGATGTTGATCAATACCACGAAGGTGACAAAAAGTTCAAGATTGTTTTTTTTAATCCTTGAGTCTAGAGATTACAGAAATTGTGGGAATGGTTTTGGACCCAGAGACGGCCTCCTTACACCACATACAGAATAGGGTTCACACGGCATGGCTATATATATATCATTCGGACAAAACACAGGGAGAGAGATAATGCACCCCGCCATCTAGGGGGAAGTAAAAATCACGTGAGCAGCTACAGCACCTCACACCAAGCCCCACAATACAGAGAGGAGCAAGCACCCACGAACTACCAACATAATTACACGCAGAGATGGCAAGGTAACAATCCAGCGAGAGAGTGGCACACCAATCCGAAGCAACCACAGCACACAAAGACAGGTAATTATTGGAATGTCTGGGTGTGGAAGCCAAGAGCGGAATCATACCAGCACCCCATGCCACGACAAACTCAAGGTTAAACACAATCTGCCCATTCCCCCTTCGATACCCCCACCCGGCTATACCAGGAGGGAGTAGAGAAACAGGAAACAAAAATGGACTCAACTCAGATACAAAATGTGGCACAAACACGTGGTGAATCACCCACATTAATTGAGAATGAGCTGCCAGTGAGAGCACTGCCCACTGAATTACTGAAAAATAGTTTTTCATCCAAAGGCCGATGCCTGCATTCCTCAGGGCGTGTCCCTGTAGCACGTTCCTCTGCCCCATCCATCCTACAATCATGCAAATCCGCGAGACAATGGGCGACTTTTCCAATTACCTGGCGATTAGGTTTTACTCCCCCTCCCTGCGGTTTATCATCTCCTGTCGGATGTAGATCGGAGTGCTGAAATGGGGGAAGGGAAGATTCACAATGGATCGGGAATTATGTTGAAACCCAGCACACCCAAAAGCACAAAAGGGGGGAGGACCCAACGGGGCACGGAATCGTATCGACTCATCGAGTTAAATGTACGGATCAATGAGTGGTGGCCCACTTTACTCCAGTGACCCGGGTGCTGCTGCGGGGTCCACTTTCTGCCCCGCCTCCTTCCCCCCCCCCCCCTTCTCTCTCCCCCCTACAGCCGAGGCCTATATAACCTCGTGCCACGGCAGATCTCTCGCCTACTTCAGCAGTTTTTTCTTGCTGTGGTTGTCCCACCTGATGGGAGGGACTTGATCACATCAGCCGCGTCACACAAAGTAAGATGTGGGGATGGCTGTCATTTTTAAAGGGGTCTGAGTAATTTACCATACACAAGGAATCGGTTATAATCGACTTGGTAATCGAATCGTTCCAGCTTTAGTACTCGCGCATATAATACACTAGCTGTACTACCCAGCTTCTCCTGGGACTTGGATCCACCACGCCCGGCGGCCTTTGTCTCCCCAGTGGCGATGTTTACACACCACAGCAGTTACTCGTTTTGAGGCTGAGTCGACGTAGGGGAGGCCCAGGACCGGTTAAAATAATAGTCACTGGTAGTGGCCGTGAGCGGGAATCGAACTCGGGTTGCCGGATTCGTAGCGCAGCGCGCTAACCACTACACAACAATGCGTTACGCTTCCACATGTGCGGGTCACGTGACAGATTTGACCTCACAGCTCACTTGCCGTACAAAAAATAAATGCATTATTGAGCTCCCCCCCCCCACACACAAAAAAGTGTATTTTCATAACTTTTGCATGGTGTTGAGTCTGGAAAGTACCCACATGGTAAATTTCAAGTTTGTTGCATGTCGGGAAGTACGCTAAACATTTTGAACAGACACATATTTACAACTTTTATATATATGGAGATAACACAAAATAATCATTACCACATTTGCGTTCGTTTGAGCATTCAGTGTCTCAAACCGACGCTGGTGAACTGCCAGATATTTGCAGGCAAGGATGCTCTCTGTTAGTTACAGGTCCTAGTTCTATGCAAAACTGTGGAATACTTCACAAAAAGTCATCATGAGCTTTGCAGAGCTGAAAACCATTCTGACGTTTGCTCGTGTTGAACCAATGCTGCTGAAATAAAAATCACGGCCAGAAAGGCCGTAGGCTTTCACGACCAATATTATTCATAATAAACGTTTTTGGGTTAGATCGCATTACTCATAAATGTGTCGTAACCCTCCACTACCTGACACGGCCAATCAGTAAAAAATGTGTCACATTGACAAAAGAGAAATAGATCACTCCTTCAGCCCACCGGTGTGTTGAAGAGTAAATCCACAACATTTACAATTTTTGAGTACGACGTTTCGCTGGTAATTACATCCAACATCATCGGGCAATTTGCCAGAAAGGTGAAGCCCTCACTTCCTCCCGGTCTAAAAAACCGGGAGCACCGTCACCATCGCAGCATGACACATGTGTGCCCGTTGAAACGTGCAGCCCTCGATCGCAATAGAACCGATAATTATTGTTGGTATAACTTTCTTACTCATGAAAGCTCTGCGAAGTTTCAATATAATTGGCTTACATCGTGGATATGAGTAACAAAATTAACACGCAAACGATGATTCCCCTCCTTCACATATCTGTCTTTCCACTTAAAAAATACAAGTATTTGTACACATCCCATTAGCCACATGGCTTTCCTTCTGGGAGTGCATCATTTCAGCAGTATTGGTTGTACATAAACCAAGCTCTGGTCCGGTTTTTATATTCATCAGCACGCTCCAGCTCACTTGAAGCAATGCTGGTGAACTGCCAGCTGTTATAGGTTAGGGCCCGCTCTGTGAGATATGGGTGCTCGAAGGTTGTTGTATATGTAGGTTATGAAAATTTGATGAAAATAATGAAAATTTGATTAAATTTGAAATTTTAATAATTTATCTGAATTAATTGGTGTAATTATGTGCTTAAACTATGCTAATTCGAGAGATAATCGTATTAATTCATGCGAGTGGGCGTGGTTATGATGATGCAGGTCGTTATGATAATTAGGTCCAGCCTCGGTGACGAAGGTTGGTTATTAATGGCAACAACGCAATTAATCGTATGCAGTTGTGCAGGTATTGTGAGCGTGAATGAGAGAGAGTCGACTCGACTTGCTATTTAATTGCGTATTTTCAATAAGGATACAATTATCTTCGATTTAACGCTTATTGATTATGTGCTGGATTAGTGATTAGTGTGCTTATGATAGGTAACCGAGATTCAGATCTCATTCGCAGAACAATTCTATGCAGAATCACGGAAAGAATCACACACAACTCTTCTGCTTTAATCAATTTTATTTTCTAGCTAAACTTAAATTTTTGGACAATATGAGAACTCTCAACTTCGGAATTTCAACACAGCATTAACATGGTACACATCACGATTGCGTTGTTTCACTTCGATAACGGCACCTGTGGTTAATTCCCGACGCGTAACGCAATGTTGTTGTTGTTGAGAGAGATGAAAACATGCAAACTATTCTATCAAAACCTTAACCTTATAATATGTAATTCGTATTTAAATTGTTACACAACACGGCATTCGGTCATTGATCATATGCAACCCTTAATGCAGATTCTTGTCACGTTGTTAACAGTAGGACGATTGATTATTATGCAACGCTGTTCATATGGAAATACACTCAAACCATTATTATTCCTAAAGGCACAAATATGCGTTCATAGATTCGTCTTGTTCATTCATGGATACCAGCAAGATTATGCAATAGAAAAAAAACGAACCACTCAAATACCATGAACTGTGATATGGTCGCTGAGGTGAATGAGAACATGTGGGGGCACCGCGCTACAGACACATGCGCGACACTTTCCGCAATACGCTTTTATGCTTCGTTGCAATAACGAGCAACAATTATTCTTCAAACATTGAGGGCCTTGTGGCTCTATGGCCACAAATCCTTTCATTACTCCGACCACTTCCCACCCTCCCTTTTGCCCACAGCCAGATGAAAGCGACAATATTTATTTTTCAATTATTATTAACGTGGTTGAGATGACTTACACATATACCCAGCTGGAATCTGTTTTTTTTACATTTATTGCCATGAACTTCACCTTAATCAGCACTAACTTGACGATTGCCTCTCTTTTGCATTGACTCCGTGACATCACGACCGTTTCCAAGGTCGGCCAACATCAAAGCGAGCAGCTCCCATAGGAAAGTGGGCCAAGTGGCACAGTTTAAGGGGCCTGCGTGGCCCACTTGGGGCAGGCGTCACCCACTGAGGCTGCCGTGGGCATCCAGGCTGGGCCTAGATACCTGGTTGACAAACTGGATTGTTACATTGGCTTCTCTCTTGTGCATGTGTGCGCCCACTCTCAGGTGTCTGCAGGACACCTTCATGGAAGTGGACGCGAGCACCGTCCCACCCATGGACATGACTGATCGCAAACGGTTTGGGGCGCGTTCGCGCGTCACCAATGATACCGCTCATCTCCCCTTCCGTTCTGCCCCCGCCACTCGCTCCCCCCCCTTCCTTCATCACTGTTGCCGCTCCGGCCCCGGCTACGATCTCCAAAAACCATGGTCGCCTACCATCATCGTTTCCGTCGACAAACTGCTGGATGGATTCCACGGGAGGCGTTTGTGCAGCGAGCGGAGTCCACCTGGGATTACTGGTGATCTCTGCACACGTCCCACCAACCCTTTCCTCAATTGTTGATTGTTTTAACCCCAGTTGGGGGGAAGAGGACAAGATAAAAAATATAATTGTATTTGAAACTTGCGTCCTCAAACACACTAACACCTAGTACCCTGGTTGTTATTTCCCCCCACCCTTATAAACGTGACATCACAGGATGTTGCCATGATGTAATGGTTGGTACACAATATAGAAGTCGCCGGTTCGATTTATCGTGGCCATTTTAATGTGGACTTTTCTTAAATCCCTCCGGCTTCTGTCCACACAACCGGTACGAATGAGTGGATAAACAATTGGGAGAACTCAAACATCCCCAAGAAGTGCCTCATCGTGGATCAAACCATCAAGAAGCTCGCTGGCCCCCCACCACCGCAAGCAGTGGGGGGCCACCGTACACCGGATCCAACCTGGCCATGGCACGAACAATTGCCTCCACAAATGGAAAACAAAAGCATCACCAAAATGCCACGGCGGGGCACCGCAACGGTGAAAAACGCACAAACGCATCAGGAAGCTCTCTTCACCTGCTGGAGGCCTGCATTACCATTAAGAGGCTATGGTCTTGGATTATTCTTCGTGTTATTTAGGGTCCCTGACTCTGTTCACGACCATTAAAGACCATGATGGTGGGCAGGCCCACGGAACGCTGCATGGCCGGGTGTCAGAGCCATTTCCTCATCTTTACTGTAGGGTGTGATGGGGATGTCCTCTGGCCCCGACACTATTTCAAGTATTCTTGATCGCAGTCTTACGAGATATAATTCCCGGTTGTGGCCAAAATCAGTGATGAATTATATTCTAATCGACCCTATGCCTCCCCTAAGTCGACTTAACCTTAAATTAGTATCAGGTGTGGTTGGTAAACATCACCACTGGAGAGACAAAGGTGGCTGAGTGTGTTTCTGGAAACAAATCCCCACCATGACAAGTTTGCCTCTGAATGCCAGTTTCTTGGCCCAAGCCACTGTATAAAGTCCAGCAAATATGCATCCGACACAAGATCCTAACCTTTTATATAGTCATATTCATAGCCAGTGTAATGTCATCATTTTTTTTACTCAAAATTATTCACCTCAATTTTGGTTCACACGACGAACAAATAATGCTACTCAGCTGATTCGGCGTGAGACCTCTGCTGACTGCATAAGTACGGAAACTTCTCCACTTTCTCTACGACTGCCCCATCACTCATACAAAGATCCCCCTAGAGTGACGGTGATGTCACGTCGACCCACGCGGCACAGCAATCTCACGCGGTACAGCAGTCTCACGCGGCAGAGCAGCCTCACGCAGAAACCTCACGTGGCACAGCAGTCTCACGCAGCAGCCTCACGCAGCAGCCTCACACGTGGCGCAGCAGCCTAATGCACAAGCCGCACGTGGCACAGTAGCCTCATGCAGAAGCTGCACGTGGCACAGCAGGCATAAAGGAAGCTGTGGAACAACTCGAGGAGCTGCTTGGCCTCGTCTGGCAACCCTGGTCAGCTGGTTCAGAACTGGAGGAGGAGAAGCAGCTGTTGTGAATCCCTGCAACAGCTGTCCCTGTGAGCTGCCCCTCACTACAGAGAGCTCCATGGAGAGCATGGCGATGATCACACCCACTCACCCACCCACCCAATCACCCACCGACCCACTCACCCTGTAACTCACTTACTCACCCTCATAACTTACCCAATCATTTACCCAGTCATCCACCCATCCACTCAATCACCCACTCACTCACCCACCCATCCACTCACTAACTCACTCACCAACCCACTCGTCCACCAACCCCACACCCACTCACCCACTTATTAACACAGGCATTCATTCACTAACTCAACCACTAACTCACCCATCCACCAACTCACCCACAAACTCACTAACCAACCCAACCACCCACTCATTCACTTAACAAACCACCTACTCACTCAAGAACCAACCCACTCACCACCCACTCACCTACTACCAACGCAACCTCTCACCCACTCACCCACCCATTCACTCACTGACGTATCCACTCACTAACTCACTCATCCCAACCACTCCTTCACGCACCCACCAACCGATTAACCACCCACTCACTCACCCACTCACCCTCTCACTTGCCAACACACTCACCCAATCAATCACCCACCCATCCACTCACTCACTCACCTACCCACGCACCGTTTCACCCATCAACTCACTCAACAACCCATCCACTCACTCAAAAACCCATGCATGAACTCAACCATCCACCGAGCCACCAGCACAGACTCACCCAGTCACCGACTCCATCACCCACAGACTAACACACAAATTAACTCAAACACCCACTAACTCACCCACTGAATCACCAATCCACTCAACCACTCACTCAATCTCTAACCCATCCACTCACTCGTGCACTCACCCACCCACTCACCAATCCACTCACTAACTCACCCACTCACTCATTCACCCCACTCAATCAACAACCCATCCACTCTGACTCACTATCGCATCTTCACTATCGCATCCACTAAGTCGCCTGTCACTAACGAACCCACGCACGTAGTCACCCAGTGAACAACCCACCCACTCACCCATTACCCAGGCTACCACTCCACTATTCCCCCACCCACCTAGTCACTCCTGACCCACCCACAAACCCACTCACCTACTCGCCAACCCACTCACCTACCCGCCAACCCACTCAACTACCCGCCAACCCACTCAGCAACCACTCGCGCATAAACTCACCGACTCAACCTCCCACACTCACCACCTACCCACTCACTCAACCAACTATTCACTCACCCTATTCACTCACCCATCCATACATTCACTCACCCACCCCCTCACTCACCGAACCCTTCACTCATCCACACACTCACCCAAAAACTCACCCACTGAACCTCCCACATTCACCCACCCACTAACCAACCCACCCTCTCAACCAACCATTTAATCACCCATCGACTCATCCCTTCAACCTCGCACAGTCATCCAATCACCCACCCACTAACTCAAACACCCATTCACTCACCCATCCCTCCACTCACCTACTCAATCACATAACCACCAACTCAATCTCTAACCCAAACACTCACCAACTCACCCATCTTCTTATTCACTCAATCTTGTACCCATTAACTCTAATCACTCACCCACCCTCCCATTCACCAACTCACTCACCGACACACTCACACACCAACTCAGCCAGCCACGACCCACTACCCACGTAACCACTCACCCACCCAAGCATTAAATCACCCATCCACTCACCTTTTCAACCTCCCACTCATCCAATCACCCACCCACTGACTCAAACACAAACATCCATTCACTCACCCACCCACCTGCTCACTCACCCACCCACCTGCTCACTCACCCACGCACCAAACCACCCACCCAATCACTCACCCACCCACCTTTTCACCCAGCCACCCTCTCAAACCCGTACCCACTAACACACCCACTGACCCACCCTCACCCACCCACTCATGAACTCACCCATCCAATTATTAACCCACCCACTAACTCACCCACTAATTCACCAACCCGACCACTCACCAACACAGCCTAAATATAAATTGTTTGTTTTACCAGGCAAGGCCCACTGACATATATGGATGATTTTCAGAAGCAACTTCGCCACAAATGATAGCTCAACAGAGTGGCTTATCACGTATACATTTATAGCAGCCAACTCCTCTAAATGCATGTTTCTAAATGTGGAATCGAACCCACAACATCCTGTAAACTCGGCGAGGTAGTTAACATCTTGCCACCATGACACTCCATTCTCTGACTCTCCCACCCACGAAACCACACTCAAACACCGACCCACTAACTCAACCATCCATTAATTCAACCACCGAGCCTTGCACACACTCACTCACCCAGCCACGCACTCGCCAAGCCACGCACTCAATCTCTAATCCACACTCACTCACCAAGCCTCTCACCTACTACCCATCGAACGTCGCACTCACTCATCCACGCACCCACCCACAAAACCGCCCATCTACACACCAAATAAAAATGTAGCTTTTTTTTACTTTACTAGGTAAGGCCCATGCTATATACATCTTTTTCAGAAACAAGCAGAGTACAAATGATTGCTCAATGGAATGGCTTTTCACATAGAACGTTATAGCAGTCAAAGTCTATAAATGAATGTTTCTAAATGTGGAGGGGCAACCTGGAGTACCCAGAGAAAATTCCATGCAACCACGGGGGAGAACGTGCAAACTCTAGATATACAGGCGAGGTTCTTAAAATTTTGCCACCTTGACATTCCACTCTTTAACTCAACCACCCACCCACCCACACACAAACCACTTGTAGAGTAAAATGGGGACGTGACGTCATGTGTGCCGTCTAGTGCGATGACGTCACGGAACGTGGCGTCATGCACGCTGGGCGGCTCGATGACGTCATGTCTCTAGTATTTAAGGGGGACCCCGTGACGAAAGCGGGATCACTGTGGGAACGGGTAGAGTGAGAAGGGTGGAGAGGGAACCAGGGGTAGAGAGGGATCGACGAAGAGTCAGGAGTGAAGCTGGTGGTAGCCGTAGGAGGTGCTGCTCTTCCCGGTCGGTGGGGTTGGCAAGTTCCCCCATCCGACTCGAGGGAGAGAGACCGGAGCTAGCCGGGCTGGACCAGGACTTAGTGTAGGACCCCTAACTCCTGGGAAGTTGTCACACCCTTTGTGTTATTGTAATATACTTAATAAACCTTTGGCGAAAGCCCTTACCTTCAAGCCGTCTCCGAGTCGTCGTCGGGAACTCCTCAACACACTAACCAAATCAATCTCTAACCGACTGACTCACCCACACACCCACAAACTAATTCACCAACCCACTTACCAGCCCACCCACTACCTAACTCAACAACCCACTCACTCAACAATCCACTCACCCACCAGGTCACCTATTCACTCCCTCACACACCCACCCATCCACCAACTCAATGTCTAACTCACACACTCACCCACCCAACCAATCACAAACTCACCCAGCCACTCACCCTGCCACAAAATCAATCTCTAACCCACGCACTCAACATTCCACCTACTCACTAATCCAAACTGACTAAATTCAACTATTTTTTAAGTTACCAGGTAAGACCCACAGAGCTATATAAAATATTTTTCCAAAGTAACCTGGCCACAAATGAGAGCTTCACTAAGTGGCCTATCACATAGTAATGTATAGCAGCCAAATCCGATAAATGAATGTTTCTAAATGTGGAGTCGAAATCCACGTGACCATAGAGCACATGCAAACCCCAAATATGCAAGCATCAGGGTTGGGATGGAACCTACGAACTCCAAAATACCAGGCGACGTAGCTAACATCTCGCCACAGTGGCGTACAATTCTCGAACTCAGCCACTCAACTACTAAAGCCACCCACCAACCCACTCACAAACCCGCTCACCCTGCCATGCACTCAATTTCTAATCAACGCACACACGCACACACCCACTCACTCACTCAACCACTCATCCACGCACCCACCTACACATGCACTCACTAACTCACTCACCCACCCACCCACCCAACCTACCCACCCACTCACCTCACCCACCCACTCACTCAGTGACCAACTCACGCTCCAACCCACCCACTCACACTGTGACCCACTCAATCTCCCAACAACTCACCCAGCACCTCACCTACTTACTTAACCACCCATTCACTCACCCACCGACGCACTCACCGCCCACTCACCCAACTGTAAACTAAAATTTAACTATTTTAATTTTACCAGGAAAGGCCGACGGAGCTATATAGATTTTTTTCATAAGCGACGCGGCCACAAATGACTGCTCAAATAAGTCAGTGAGTGCGTGTGTAGGTGGGTGCGTGGATGAGTGGTTGAGCGAGTGAGTGGGTGTGTGCGTGAGTGCATTGATTAAAAATTGAGTGCATGGTAGGGTGAGCAGGTTTGTGAGTGGGTTGGTGGGTGGCTTTAGTAGTTGAGTGAGTGAGTTCCAGAACAGCCAAAACCTCGAAATGCATGTTTCTAAATATGGAGAGAAAACCCGGAGGACTCGGAGAAAAATCCATGCAACCACAAGAACATGCACACTCCAAATATACAGGCGTCATAATCGAGATCGAACCCACAACCTCCTGTACAAAAGGCGAGGTAGTTAATATCTCACCACCATGGCGCTCCACTTTCTTGACTCAGTCACCCACTCACCCACCCCTTCAGCCACCTACCCACTCAGAAACACCCACCCACTCAAAAACCCGCACCTTGCTACCAACTCAACCACTTACCGACGCATCCACTTACACACCCACCCATCCACCCACTCAATCTCTAACTCGCACACTCACCAGTCCACCCGCTCACCCAGCTACTTACCTACTCACCCACTCACCCTGCCACCCACTCACCATGCCGCCCACTCAACCTCTAACCGACCTACCGACCCAACCAGCCACCCATCCCCTAAACTAAACTACTTTTTATTTCACCAGGTAAGGCTCATTGAGCTATATAGACCCTTTTCAGAATCGGCCTGGCTACAAATGATAGATAAACGAAGTGGCTTATCACATACATTTATTGCAGCCAAATCCTCAAAAGGCATGTTGATTCTAAATGCAGCGGAAAGGACCCGGAGAACATGCAAACTCCAAATATACAGGCGGCAGGATCGCAATCGAATCCACAACCTCATGTATACTAGGCGAGCTAGTGAACATTTCACCACCGTAGCGCCCCACTCTTTGACTCACCCAATCACTCACAAGCTAACTTACCCACTCAACCTCCCACATTAACTTACCCACCCAGCAGTCACTCACCCATTCACTCACTCACCTACTTTCTGACCCCATTCAGTCAACAACTCACCGACCCACCCAACCACTCACTTAGTTAACCACTTGCTCACCCACCCACTCACCCTATGACCCACTTAATCTCTAAATCACTCACTCACTAAACTACACACTCACCCACCAACATACTAACTCAAACACTCACCAACGAACTCACTCACCCAACCACGAACTGACCCACTCACTCACCCACAAACTCGCGAACCAAAAACACACATACCCAACCCATCACTCACCCAACCCCTCACTCACCGACTTACTCAATCACCAATCCAGACACTCACCCACTGACCGACCCACCAACTCATTAACTCACCCAGGACTCACTCACTCTGCCACCCATTCAATTTCTAACCCACCCACACACCTACTCCCTCAGCCACTCACCTCTTCACACACTCACCCACTACCCACGTAATTATTCACCCACCCACTAACTCAACCACCCACTAACGCAACCACTGACCCACTCGAACTCATCCACTCAAAAAGCCACCCACTAAAATATCTAAACCACACTCATGCAACCACCCACCCACTCACCCTCACACTTACCAATGCACTTTCCCACTCACTCACCCATCAACTCACTAACCCACCCATTAATTCAGGAACTCACCGAGCAACTGACCTACTCACCCAAGACGCACTACCCACGGAACCACCCACCCACCAACTGACTCAATTTCTCACCCACTCACTCATCCACCCACTAGTGCTCCCACTAACTAATTCATTCATCTACTCACTCACCCACCCCTCACTCACCTAACCATTCACTGCTTCAAGCTCCCATACTGACCAAATCACCCACCAACTAAATCACCCACAAATATCCACTCACTCACCACCCACTCACCCACTACTCACACAACCACTCACCAACTCATTCACTTGCTCACCCACGCATTCACTCACCCCACTCACTCACCAACCATCCACTCACCCACTCACTGAACCACCCCTTCACTTACCCACCCCCTCCATACTTAACCGCAATAACTCACCCACTGAACCTCTCACATCCATCCACTCACTCACCAACCCAACCTTCCACGGTCATCCAATCTCGTACCCACTAACTCAATCACTCACCAACGCACTCACCGTCTCACTCATCCATTCCCTCATCCATCCACTCACTCACCCATTCACCAAATCAATCACGCACAAATTAACTCACCAATTCAACCAGCCACTGAGCTACTCACCCACGAGCCACGTAACCACTCACCCACCCTCCCTCCCACTGAATCTCTAACCTACCCACTCACACATCAACTAACCCACCCATCATCATCTCACTAACCCACCCATCATCTCACCCACTCACCCAGCCACCCACTCAATCTCGCACCCACCAATTCAATCACTCACCCCCCATCCAAGCATTCAATCACCCATTCACTCACCATTTAAATCTCCCACTCATCCAATTACCCTCCCACTCATCCAATCACCCACCCACTCATCCAATCACCCACCCACTAACTCAAACATAAACATCTATTCACTCACCCAATCCTCCGCTCACCTACTCAATTACATAACCACCAACTCAATATCTAACTCAAACACTCACCAACGAACTCTCAACCTCCCACACTCATGCACTCACCCACCTAACCAGTAACTCAACCACACAAATCCACTAATTCACCCCTTTGCTCAGCCAATCAATCACACAACCACCCACTCAATCTATAACCCATCCACTCACTCAACGACCCATCTTCTCACCCACTCAGCCAACCACCCACTCAGCCAACCACCCACTCAACCACACACTAACTGATCAATCCACTCATTCACCCACCCACCAACTCACCCAACCCCTCACTCATGCAACCCCTCACCTCCACCCACCCAACCTCCCACTCTCACCCTACTACTCAATCACCCACTCAATTTACAAACTCAATCACCGACTCCATCACCCATCCACCCATACTGACCCACCCCCTAACTCACCCGCACACCCACTCAGCCACCCAATAATTCACCCACTCAACTCACCCACCCCTTCACTCATTCACACACCCACTTAACTTCCCACGCTCACCCACCCATACAACCATTAAATTACACATCCACTCACCCCCTCAACCTCCCACAATCATCCACTCACCCACCCACTAACTCATCCACACACACACTCACTAAACCACAAACACTCATTCACCTACCCCTCCGTTCAGCCATTCAATCACACGATGATTGATTAAATCACTAACCCGCCCACTCACTCCCCCACCCACTTATGCACTCCCCAACCCACTCACGCACTCCCCAACCCACTCATCCTCTCACTTACCCACCCATGCACGCACTCACTGACTCACCGAGCCATTTACACAATTAACAATGCACTTACCAAATCACCCACGCATCCACTCACCCACTCAAACTCCCCCACCCACTCACCATCCGTCTCACTCACCCACTCGACCCCCTCACTCACCCACTCGACCTCCCACACTCACCCACCTACTCACCAACCCACTCTCTCATCCAACCATTCATTCACCCCCTCAACCTCCCACATTCACCCACTCGGCCACCTACCAACTAACTCAACCACATACACCCGCTCACTCAACATTACCACTCACCCTCTACCCACGCAATCAATCAATGCCTCCTTCACTCACCCAACCTGTCACTCACCCAACCCCTCAGCCACCTACCTCTGTCTCAAGCCTCGTGCAGTCCAAGCTCCAGGAGGGCCTCCTCCTCCTCGAACCCGCCGAGGTTGGGTCCCGTGTACATGCCCTCGTGGCCCCGCACGCTCACGCGCACACGGGGTCGCGCGTTTGTTCTCGCCACGCGAACCTCGGCCGTTATCTCCCACCCGAGTCCCCGCCCACTGGAGCCCCATTAGGGTCCCCGTCGGGGGGAACAATTAGGTGTCCATCCGCTGTGTCTCCTCCCCTCTCGACCCCGCTAGGACCCCCTGCGCCGCTCACGATATCCCCCCAGGAGGACCCTGTCCCTCCTGTTTCCATCTCGCGGGGTCGCCTCTCCGCACTCCCGCGCTTCAGCAGGCTCAGTGCTTGCACCACCATGCGGCGCTCCTCAGAACCTGCGGGGGTGGACGAGGGTGGGGGGGATCATCATCGTCAGCAGCAGATGCAGCATCATTATTATTATAAGCAGCTACAGCAAGTCGCAGCATCATAATCATCATCTGAATTACCACCACCACCACCAGCAGGAGCACTATCATCACCATCTTCAACTTGCCAAGCCATCATCATTACATCATCACCAGATTAATAGATCTCTACCATCACCATGCGTAAAGACATTAGCATTATAATCACTATCTCCTGCATATCCTAATCTCAACATAATTATCGTTAACATTATAATCAACATCATATCGATCAACGCACCGGTGTAAATTGTTCTAGTTGTATTCAATACAAATCAGTTAATATTTGCATCACTCGAACGTGCCACACCACTGCTCCACTCCCCGCTGCCCTTCTCCATCCTCCCCCTTGCTCCTTGGCCCCTTACCATCTGCCAACTGCCCCCTTGCTGCCCGGGCTCGTGGGTACCCTCAGAGGATTTGTATTCAGCTGTAATATCGAGGCTAGAATACATTTCCGCGTGATAAGCCACTTCGTTGAGTTATCATTTGTGATAGCCAGGTCGCTTCAGAGAACCATCTATATAGCTCAGTGAGCTTTACCGGGTAAAATGCAAAATTGTTTAGTTTTTTTGTCTGATGGTAAGGTACCACGCAAACCACCACCATCATGACTGCTGTCAGGCTCCGTAGAGCAGGGTGCGTGTTTGTTGTCATCGTCTACAAGAGCTACACGTGGCAAACCGGGGGTGCTGTCGCATGGCTCGGCGATTGCGCATTTGCAGAATTAATCTGGCAAGGGTCACATGATCAGAAAAGGGGGAGTCCAGCAACATGAACCCTTGCACTGTGCCGCTCCCCACACCTGCAACCAACCAGCGTGGTGAAGTATGGTCAAATACACCGCAACGATCCGCTAGGTTGTGGCGGTCCCCATACAGCAGCGGAATCGTGAAAGGGCCATAGCGTGGACGCACATCCATCGTCCCACGTGATACCACCTGCGGGGCACGCCTCGCAACGCTCAGGTGAGCGTTACCTGCACTCGCTTCCTGCCAGATAGCTTCAACCACCTGCCAGCCATCGTATCCCGAGGGGAGGTCGGGTCGCTTCATTTGCTCGTCGCTCCACAATTGGAAGTTCCTGGCAAAGGTGCGCGAGGTGGATGAGCTGGAGTCCTGTCTGCGAGCGTGTGGGTTTAGCACGCTGCGCTACAATGAATCCGGCGACCCGAGCTCGATTCCCGCTTACAGCCACCATCACCAGTGCGTCCTGGATCTTGAGAGGTCGGTTCAGCCTTAAATTAGTATCTGGTACGATGTGTACACATCGCAACTCGGGAGAAAAAGGCAGCTGAGGGTGGTCCCGGCCACCCACACAGAACATGTGTGAAACCCAGAGATTATGCGTGAAACACGTGCAGATCATTAGAAAAACAGGCAAATATATTGTGTGATATCAAATATGGATCATGCGTAAAACACATACCGATCATACGCAAGAAACACACAATCAGGCAATGTATGAAAACACACTCATATGCTACTGTAGGATACGTTGGTTCAGCAGATGTACAGGGTGATGGATTACAATGTTAAGTTTTTTTAAAATGGCGATGAAGAATATTGTCCATTCATTTGCAGTCCAGCCGTACACTCATTCATTCACGTGCTATCTTTTCGTCTATGCATCGGTCAATCCGCAAGTCAATTATGCAAGAGGACTCAGTCCCCCCCTGCCCCGCCCCCCTCTGCAAGTAGTAGCAGCTCCCTGCACCACCCAGCTAACCCCACACTGCATGCCGCGTTCTGCGCGATGCCTCAAGTTCAAGGTCGTGTGGGTGACACATTACCGTGGTGATTATTTGAAATGTAACTTTTTATTTTACCAGGGAAGTGAGCCATATAGCTCTTTTTAAGAAGCGATCTGGTCACAAATGTTAGTTTTAACGGAGTGGCTCATCTTGTGGAAATTTATAGCAGTAAAATACTCTAAACCAGGGGTCTCAAACTCACGGCCCGCAGGCCAATTGTGGCCCGCGGAACGATATTTTGTGGCCCACTATTTGGCATCAATTTTTTATTTTTTATTATTATATTTTTTTACCATAGCTCAGGCTCGTGACAGCTTCCGGTGTTTGTTGACAAGTTAGCCAACGCGAATTAGCAACGTTAGTCACTTGGTTGAAACGTGATTCCGGAGTGACACCAAATGGAAGGAAAATATATCCTGTCACCCAGTGCAAGGTACAGAGGACTTAGGAAGTGGGCGGACTCAACAAGTGTAATCAGTGACCTAATAAAGACAACAGAGTGTTGCAATAGGAAAGGGAAAATAATTACATGGATAGCAAATAGCATGAGATGGGTGGCAAGAACAAAAGCCAAATGGTGGTTAGAACCTGAATATTATAAAGAAGTTATAATTATTATTACAAGAGAAACAAAGAAAAGGAAAAAGGACAGATATGTGCAATTGCAAAAGAAAATAATTTACCAAGAACAATTTAATCAAAAAGAGCAAGAAATTAAAAGATATAAAACATGAGACAATGCACTTGATGTTAAGAATTAAGACAGGTGGAGTAACATGGACACCAGAGTTAGCTCAATGGCATCCAGAGAGATTCGGTAGAGCAGAAGGATATGTAGGATGTGAACAAAAAGAAGAAAATCTAGATCACTTTATTTATGAATGTGAAAGTTATAAACACCTGAGAGAACACGATTGATGAATTTAATAATGATTAAAAAAAACGAAGTGCTCAAAAAAAGCATGAACAATGATAAAGTTTTCAAATACCTCTCAGAATATATAGAAAGGGCATACTAAATAAGATCCCAAATACTCAGGTATTGGGATAAAAACATGTAAATATATCACCCCCACCTTCCCTGAGCTTTCCAAGATGTTCAAGTGGACCATGTGCCTTTTTGGGAGCACATATCTGTGTTAAAAGCTCTTTTGCACCATGAACTTTAATAAGTCAAAGTACAGGTCCAAACTTACTGATGAGCATTTCAAGCCATACTGAGGGTCTCAATTGCTTCCTCCCTCAAGCCAAATGTGGCTCAGCTGTGTAAGAAGAGGAAGCGCTGCCAGGTCTCTGGAAGCATGGAGTAGGTAAGAGAAGCCTATGTTCTGAAGAACCGTTCATGTTCTGAACTGTTATTAATAAAGATTGAGAAGATTGGATCAGTTGCACTTTTTTTTGAATACTTGATGAGGCCCAGCCTCACCCAGACTCTACCTCCAGCGGCCCCCAGGTAAGTTGAGTTTGAGACTCCTGCTCTGAACGCATGTTTCTAAATATGGAGGGAAAAACTGGAAGACCTGGAGAACAATCCACGCGACCACGGGAGAGAGAGACATGCAAACTCCAAATATTCAGGCGTCAGGGTCCGGATCGAACCCACGACCTCTTGCAAACCAGGTGAAGGAGTTAACATCCCACCACCGCGGCACCCTTATGTACCAGGTTACACAGTCACGGACTCAAATGAAGACACAGTCCCTTCATTTAACAGTCTGTTCGATAAATAAGTGCTGTTAGCGAGCACCTATTAAGGCTAGCATGCCACACGAGGGGGTGGCTGGTCAGTTTTACCCAGGATAGCCCTACTGGCTCTTTACAGGAGGGATCTACCACATTTCCCAGCAATGATAACTAGGCACAGTATATTCCAACTGGGTAATTTGCGGGCAATTGTATTTAATTCGGTTAATCTGGTCCATGACGCTGGGATCTTCAACGTCCACTGAAGCAGACGGCACATGGTGTCTTTGCGGTGAACACGCCTGTAGCATTAAACAGGGCGGCCGCTGGATTCAAACCGCGAACATCTACGACAAGCGGCACACGTACAACTGCTACAGACACACGCCGAGTGTGTAATCACTCAATATGTGAGTGATTACACGCAACATTGTTGTGTGATTAAACACAACGTTGTTGTGTGTGTAATCACACACAAAAATATTGATGAGACGCAACGACGTTGTGTTGAGTGTAATCACAAACAACAACGTTGTGTTGAGTGTAATCACTCAAAACGACATTGTGTTGAGTGTAATCACTCACAACGACGTTGTGTTGAGTGTAATCACTTACAACAACAATGTTGTGTTGAGTGTAATCACTTACAACAACAACAACGTTGTGTTGAGTGTAATCACTTACAACAACAACGTTGTGTTGAGTGTAATCACAGGCAACAATGTTGATGACACACAGCGTCCAACAGAGGGCGTCGTAGTCGTGCCATAGGGAGGCGGCGAGTGATGAACGTCACTGCGGCGCCGCAAAGAGATCAGAGCCGTGATATTTATTTATTTATTTGTACACTGGAGGAGGAATCCGATGAGCTACGAAGTTCTTTATCACAAACGTCCAGCGTCTTGGCCGTCACGATAGAACGAGGCCGATAAACGTGGAGGTATAAATGAGGGTGATGCTAAGTCGGTGTGCCGTGCCCTAAGTGAGGTTGCCATGGGCGTGTGTGTTGGCCGTGTCAGGAGCGGGTGAGGAGGACGAGGCAAGGGGTCAGGATGACGAGGTGAAGGGTAAGAAGAACGAGGTCAGGAGGTGAGGGGTGAGGAGGACGAGATGAGGTGTGAGGAACGCGAGGAGAAAGGTGAGGAGAACGAGGAGTGAAGAGAACGAGGGGTGAGGAGGACGAGGCGTGAGGAGGACGAGGGGTGAGGAGGGTGAGGTGAGGGGTGAGTAGGATGAGTCGAGTGGTGAGGAGGACAAGATGAGGGGTAAGAAGAACGAGGTGAAGGGTGAGGAGGACGAGGTGAGCGGTGAGGACGACGACGGGTGAGGAGGACGAGCTGAGGTGAGGACGAGCTGAGGTGAGAGGTGAGGACGCGTCGAGGGGTGAGGAGGACGAGTTGAAAGGTGAGGCGGACGAGGGGTGAGGACGATGGGTGAGGACGATGAGGCGAGGGGTGAGGAGGACGAGGGGTGAGGATGAGAGGTGAGGACGAGGGGTGAGGAGGATGAGGGGTGAGAAGGACGAGTCGAGGGGTGAGGAGGACGAGGTGAGAGGTGAGGAAGACAAGCTGAGGAGTGAAGAGGACGAGGGGTGAGGAGGACGAGGGGTGTGGAGGACGAGCTGAGGAGTGAGGAGGATGAGCTGAGGGGTAAAGCGGATGAGGTGAGGGGTGAGGAAGACGAGGTGATGGGTGAGGATGAGGTGAGGGGTGTGAACGAGGTGAAAGGTCAAGCGGACGACGTGAGGGGTGAGGACGAGGTGAGGAAGACGAGCTGAGGGGTGAAGAGGACGAGGTGAGGGGTGAGGAGGACGAGGGGTGAAGAGGACGAGCTGAGGAGGACGAGGTGAGGGGTGAGGAGGACGAGGTGAGGGTGAGGAGGATGAGCTGAGGGGTAAAGATGACGAGGCAAGGGGTGAGGAGGACGAGGCGAGGACGAGGTGAGGGGTGAGGAGGACGAGGTGAGGGGTGAGGAGGACGAAGTGAGGGGTGAGTACGAGGCAAGGGGTGAGGAGGAGGAGAGGGGTGAGAACGAGGGTTGAGGAGGACGAGGGGTGAGCAGAACGAGGGGTGAGGAGGACGAAGTGAGGGGTGAGTACGAGGCGAGGGGTGAGGAGGACGAGGGGTGAGGAGGGTGAGGTGAGGGATGAGTAGGATGAGTCGAGTGGTGAGGAGGACAAGATGAGGGGTAAGAAGAACGAGGTGTGGGGTGAGGAGGACGAGGCAAATGGTGAGGACAGCGAGGGGAGGACGAGGAGTGAGTACGAGCTAAGGGTGAGGAGGACGAGGTGAGCGGTGAGGACGACGACGGGTGAGAAGGACGAGCTGAGGTGAGGACGAGTCGAGGGGTGAGGAGGACGAGGTAAAAGGTGAGGCGGACGAGGGGTGAGGAGGACGATGGGTGAGGAAGATGAGGCGAGGGGTGAGGAGGACGAGGGGTGAGGAGGACAAGGGGTGACGATGACGAGAGTGAGGAGGACGAGGGGTGAGGAGAGTGAGGGGTGAGGAGTAAGAAGAACGAGCTGTGGGGGTGAGGAGGACGAGGTGAGGGGTGAGAACGAGGTGAGGGTTGAGGACAAGTGAGGTGGACGAGGTGAGGGGTGAGAACGAGGTGAGGGGTCAAGAGGACGAGGTGAGGGGTCAAGCGGACGACGTGAGGGGTAAGGAGGACGAGGTGAGGGGTGAGGAGGATGAGGAGCAGGGTGCGGTGGACGAGCGAGGGGTGAGGAGAACGAGAAGTGAGGAGGACGGGGGGTGAGGAGGACGAGGCGAGGGCTGAGGAGAGCGAGGCGTGAGGAGAGCGAGGGGTGAGGAGAGTGAGGGGTGAGGAGGACGAGGGGTGGGGAGGATGAGGGGTGAGGAGGACGAGGGGTGAGGAGGACGAGGGGTGAGGAGGTGAGGAGCAGGGTGCGGTGGACAAGCGAGGGGTGAGGACGGGGGGTGAGAAGAAAAACGAGGTGTGGGGGTGAAGACGAGGGTTGAGGAGAGCGAGGGGTGAAGAGAGCGAGGGGTGAGGAGGACGAGGGGTGAGGAGGACGAGGGGTGAGGAGAGCGAGGGGTGAGGAGGTGAGGGGTGCGGAGGACGAGTCGAGCGGTCAGGAGGAAGAGGTGAGGGGTAAGAAGAACGCGGTGTGGGTGAGAAGGACGAGGTGAGGGGTGGGGCGGGCGAGGCGTGAGGATGACGAGGCGCGGGGTGGGGTGGACGAGGTGAGGGGTGAGGAAGACGAGCTGAGAGGTGAGAAGAACGAGGGGTGAGGAGAACGAGCGGTGAGGAGGACAATGGGTGAGGAGGACAATGGGTGAGGAGGACAATGGGTGAGGAGGACGAGGGGTGAGGAGGGTGAGGTGAGGGGTGAGTAGGACGAGTCGAGTGGTGAGGAGGACAAGATGAGGGGTAAGAAGAACGAGGTGTGGGGTGAGGAGGACGAGGCAAATGGTGAGGACAGCGAGGGGAGGGGAGGACGAGGAGGACGAGCTAAGGGTGAGGAGGACGAGGCGAGGGAGAGGTGAGGGGTGAGGAGGACGAGGTGAGCGGTGAGGACGGCGACGGGTGAAAAGGACGAGCTGAGGTGAGAGGTGAGGATGAGTCGAGGGGTGAGGAGGACGAGGTGAAAGGTGAGGCGGACGAGGGGTGAGGAGGACGATGGGTGAGGAAGATGAGGCGTGAGGGGTGAGGAGGACGAGGGGTGAGGGGTGAGGAGGACGAGAAGTGAGGAGGACGGGGGGTGAGAAGTAAGAAGAACGAGGTGTGGGGGTGAGGAGGACGAGGCGAGGGCTGAGGAGAGCGAGGGGTGAAGAGAGCGAGGGGTGAGGAGAGCGAGGGGTGAGGAAGACGAGGGGTGAGGAGAGCGAGGGGTGAGGAGGACAAGGGGTGAGGAGGAAGAGGTGAGGGGTAAGAAGAACGCGGTGTGGGTGAGAAGGACGAGGTGAGGGGTGAGGTGGGCGAGGCGTGAGGATGACGAGGCGCGGGGTGGGGTGGACGAGGTGAGGTGAGGGGTGAGGAAGACGAGCTGAGGGGTGAGGAGAACGAGGGGTGAGGAGAACGAGCGGTGAGGAGGACAATGTGTGAGGAGGACAATGTGTGAGGAGGACAATGGGTCGAGGAGGACGAGGGGTGAGGAGGACGAGGGGTGAGGTGAGGGGTGAGTAGGATGAGTCGAGTGGTGAGGACAAGATGAGGGGTAAGAAGAACAAGGTGTGGGGTGAGGAGGACGAGGCAAATGGTGAGGACAGCGAGGGGAGGGGAGGACGAGGAGTGAGGACGAGCTAAGGGTGAGGAGGACGAGGCGAGGGAGAGGTGAAGGGTGAGAAGGACGAGGTGAGCGGTGAGGACGACGACGGGTGAGGAGGACGAGCTGAGGTGAGAGGACGAGTCGAGGGGTGAGGGGGACGAGGTAAAAGGTGAGGCGGACGAGGGGTGAGGAGGACGATGGGTGAGAAAGATGAGGCGAGGGGTGAGGAGGACGAGGGGTGAGGACGACGAGGGGTGAGGACGACGAGGGGTGAGGACGACGAGGGGTGAGGAGGATGAGGGGTGAGAAGGACGAGTCGAAAGGTGAGGAGGACGAGGTGAGGGGTGAGGAAGACGAGCTGAAGGGTGAGGAGGACGAGGGGTGAGGAGGACGAGCTGAGGGGTAAAGCGGATGAGGTGAGGGGTGAGGAAGACGAGGTGATGGGTGAGGATGAGGTGAGGGGTGTGGACGAGGTGAAAGGTCAAGCGGACGACGTGAGGGGTGAGGACGAGGTGAGGAAGACGAGCTGAGGGGTGAGGAGGATGAGGTGAGGAGGACGAGGGGTGAAGAGGACGAGCTGAGGAGGACGAGGTGAGGGGTGAGGAGGACGAGGTGAGGGTGAGGATGAGCTGAGGGGTAAAGATGACGAGGCAAGAGGTGAGGAGGACGAGGCGATGACGAGGTGAGGGGTGAGGAGGACGAAGTGAGGGGTGAGTATGAGACGAGGGGTGAGGAGAACAAGAGGCGAGGAGAACGAGGGGTGAGGAGGACGAGGCGAGGGGTGAGGAGGAGACGAGGGGTGAGAACGAGGGTTGAGGAGGACGAGGCGATGGGTGAGGAGGACGAGGCGATGGGTGAGGAGGACGAGGCGATGGGTGAGGAGGACGAGGTGATGGGTGAGGATGAGGTGAGGAGAGTGAGGGGTTAGAGAAGGACGAGGTGAGGGTGAGGAGGATGAGCTAAGGGGTAAAGATGACGAGGCGAGGACGAGGTGAGGGGTGAGGAGGGCGAAGTGAGGGCGAGGTGAGGGGTGAGGAATACGAGCTGAGGGATGAGAAGGACGAGGTGAGGGATGAGGAGGACGAGGGGTGAGGAGGACGAGGCGAGGGGTGAGGAGGAGGCGAGGGGTGAGAACGAGGGTTGAGGAGGACGAGGCGATGGGTGAGGAGGACGAGGTGATGGGTGAGGACGAGGTGAGGAGAGCGAGGGGTTAGAGAAGGACGAGGTGAGGGTGAGGAGGATGAGCTAAGGGGTAAAGATGACGAGGCAAGGGGTGAGGACGAGGCGAGGACGAGGTGAGGGGTGATGAGGACGAAGTGAGGGCGAGGTGAGGGGTGAGGAATACGAGCTGAGGGATGAGAAGGACGGGGTGAGGAGGACGAGGCGACCCGAGCTCGATTCCCGCTTACAGCCACCATCACCACTGCGTCCTGGATCTCGAGAGGTCGGTTCAGCCTTAAATTAGTATCTGGTACGATGTGTACACATCGCAACTCGGGAGAAAAAGGCAGCTGAGGGTGGTCCGGGCCACCCACACAGAACATGTGTGAAACCCAGAGATTATGCGTGAAACACGTGCAGATCATTAGAAAAACAGGCAAATATCTTGTGTGATATCAAATATGGATCATGCGTAAAACACATACCGATCATACGCAAGAAACACACACTCAGGCAAAGTATGAAAACACACTCATATGCTGCTGTAGGATACGTTGGTTCAGCAGATGTACAGGGTGATGGATTACAATGTTAAGTTTTTTTTAAAATGGCGATGAAGAACATTGTCCATTCATTTGCAGTCCAGCCGTACACTCATTCATTCACGTGCTATCTTTTCGTCTATGCATCGGTCAATCCGCAAGTCAATTATGCAAGAGGACTCAGTCCCCCCCTGCCCCGCCCCCCTCTGCAAGTAGTAGCAGCTCCCTGCACCACCCAGCTAACCCCACACTGCATGCCGCGTTCTGCGCGATGCCTCAAGTTCAAGGTCGTGTGGGTAACACATTACCGTGGTGATTATTCGAAATGTAACTTTTTATTTTACCAGGTAAGTGAGCCATATAGCTCTTTTTAAGAAGCGATCTGGTCACAAATGTTAGTTTTAACGGAGTGGCTCATCTTGTGGAAATTTATAGCAGTAAAATACTCTAAACCAGGGGTCTCAAACTCGCGGCCCGCAGGTCAATTGTGGCCCGCGGAACGATATTTTGTGGCCCACTATTTGACACCAATTTATTATTTATTTTTTAATTATTATATTTTTTACCATAGCTCAGGCTCGTGACAGCTTCCGGTGTTTGTTGACAAGTTAGCCAACGCGAATTAGCAACGTTAGTCACTTGGTTGAAACGTGATTCCGGAGTGACACCAAGTGGAAGGAAAATATATCCTGTCACCCAGTGCAAGGTAGAGAGGACTTAGGAAGTGGGCGGACTCAACAAGTGTAATCAGTGACCTAATAAAGACAACAGAGTGTTGCAATAGGAAAGGGAAAATAATTACATGGATAGCAAATAGCATGAGATGGGTGGCAAGAACAAAAGCCAAATGGTGGTTAGAACCTGAATATTATAAAGAAGTTATAATTATTATTACAAGAGAAACAAAGAAAAGGAAAAAGGACAGATATGTGCAATCACAAAAGAAAATAATTTACCAAGAACAATTTAATCAAAAAGAGCAAGAAATTAAAAGATATAAAACATGAGACAATGCACTTGATGTTAAGAATTAAGACAGGTGGAGTAACATGGACACCAGAGTTAGCTCAATGGCATCCAGAGAGATTCGGTAGAGCAGAAGGATATGTAGGATGTAAACAAAAAGAAGAAAATCTAGATCACTTTATTTATGAATGTGAAAGTTATAAACACCTGAGAGAACACGATTGATGAATTTAATAATGATAAGAAAAACGAAGTGCTCAAAAAAAGCATGAACAATGATAAAGTTTTCAAATACCTCTCAGAATATATAGAAAGGGCATACTAAATAAGATCCCAAATACTCAGGTATTGGGATAAAAACATGTAAATATATCACCCCCACCTTCCCTGAGCTTTCCAAGATGTTCAAGCGGACCATGTGCCTTTTTGGGAGCACATATCTGTGTGAAAAGCTCTTTTGCACCATGAACTTTAATAAGTCAAAGTACAGGTCCAAACTTACTGATGAGCATTTCAAGCCATACTGAGGGTCTCAATTGCTTCCTCCCTCAAGCCAACTGTGGCTCAGCTGTGTAAGAAGAGGAAGTGCTGCCAGGTCTCTGGAAGCATGGAGTAGGTAAGAGAAGCCTATGTTCTGAAGAACCGTTCATGTTCTGAACTGTTATTAATAAAGATTGAGAAGATTGGATCAGTTGCACTTTTTTTTGAATACTTGATGAGGCCCAGCCTCACCCAGACTCTACCTCCAGCGGCCCCCAGGTAAGTTGAGTTTGAGACTCCTGCTCTGAACGCATGTTTCTAAATATGGAGGGAAAAACTGGAAGACCTGGAGAACAATCCACGCGACCACGGGAGAGAGACATGCAAACTCCAAATATTCAGGCGTCAGGGTCCGGATCGAACCCACGACCTCTTGCAAACCAGGTGAAGGAGTTAACATCCCACCACCACGGCACCCTTATGTACCAGGTTACACAGTCACGGACTCAAATGAAGACACAGTCCCTTCATTTAACAGTCTGTTCGATAAATAAGTGCTGTTAGCGAGCACCTATTAAGGCTAGCATGCCACACGAGGGGGTGGCTGGTCAGTTTTACCCAGGATAGCCCTACTGGCTCTTTACAGGAGGGATCTACCACATTTCCCAGCAATGATAACTAGGCACAGTATATTCCAACTGGGTAATTTGCGGGCAATTGTATTTAATTCGGTTAATCTGGTCCATGACGCTGGGATCTTCAACGTCCACTGAAGCAGACGGCACATGGTGTCTTTGCGGTGAACACGCCTGTAGCATTAAACAGGGCGGCCGCTGGATTCAAACCGCGAACATCTACGACAAGCGGCACACGTACAACTGCTACAGACACACGCCGAGTGTGTAATCACTCAATATGTGAGTGATTACATGCAACATTGTTGCGTGATTAAACACAACGTTGTTGTGTGTGTAATCACACACAAAAATATTGATGAGACGCAACGACGTTGTGTTGAGTGTAATCACAAACAACAACGTTGTGTTGAGTGTAATCACTCAAAACGACATTGTGTTGAGTGTAATCACTCACAACGACGTTGTGTTGAGTGTAATCACTTACAACAACGTTGTGTTGAGTGTAATCACTTACAACAACAACGTTGTGTTGAGTGTAATCACAGGCAACAATGTTGATGACACACAGCGTCCAACAGAGGGCGTCGTAGTCGTGCCATTGGGAGGCGGCGAGTGATGAACGTCACTGCGGCGCCGCAAAGAGATCAGAGCCGTGATATTTATTTATTTGTACACTGGAGGAGGAATCCGATGAGCTACGAAGTTCTTTATCACAAACGTCCAGCGTCTTGGCTGTCACGATAGAACGAGGCCGATAAACGTGGAGGTATAAATGAGGGTGATGCTAAGTCGGTGTGCCGTGCCCTAAGTGAGGTTGCCATGGGCGTGTGTGTTGGCCGTGTCAGGAGCGGGTGAGGAGGACGAGGCAAGGGGTCAGGATGACGAGGTGAAGGGTAAGAAGAACGAGGTCAGGAGGTGAGGGGTGAGGAGGACGAGATGAGGTGTGAGGAACGTGAGGAGAAAGGTGAGGAGAACGAGGAGTGAAGAGAACGAGGGGTTAGGAGGACGAGGGGTGAGGAAGACGAGAGGTGAGGAGAACGAGGGGTGAGGAGGACGATGGGTGAGAAAGATGAGGCGAGGGGTGAGGAGGACGAGGGGTGAGGAGAGTGAGGGGTGAGGAGTAAGAAGAACGAGCTGTGGGGGTGAGGACGAGGTGAGGGGTGAGAACGAGGTGAGGGTTGAGGACAAGTGAGGTGGACAAGGTGAGGGGTGAGAATGAGGTGAGGGGTCAAGAGGACGAGGTGAGGGGTCAAGCGGACGACGTGAGGGGTAAGGAGGACGAGGTGAGGGGTGAGGAGGATGAGGAGCAGGGTGCGGTGGACGAGCGAAGGGTGAGGAGGACGAGGGGCGAGGAGGACGGGGGGTGAGAAGTAAGAAGAACGAGGTGTGGGGGTGAGGAGGACGAGGGGTGAGGAGGACGAGGTGAGGGCTGAGGAGAGCGAGGCGTGAGGAGAGCGAGGGGTGAGGAGAGCGAGGGGTGAGGACAGCGAGGGGTGAGGAGGACGAGGGGTGAGGAGGACGAGGGGTGAGGAGGTGAGGAGCAGGGTGCGGTGGACGAGCGAGGGGTGAGGACGGGGGGTGAGAAGAAAAACGAGGTGTGGGGGTGAGGACGAGGGTTGAGGAGAGTGAGGGGTGAAGAGAGCGAGGGGTGAGGAGAGCGAGGGGTGAGGAGGACGAGGGGTGAGGAGAGCGAGGGGTGAGGAGAGCGAGGGGTGAGGAGGACGAGGGGTGAGGAGGACGAGGGGTGAGGAGGGTGAGGTGAGGGGTGAGTAGGATGAGTCGAGTGGTGAGGAGGACAAGATGAGGGGTAAGAAGAACGAGGTGAAGGGTGAGGAGGACGAGGTGAGCGGTGAGGACGACGACGGGTGAGGAGGACGAGCTGAGGTGAGGACGAGCTGAGGTTAGAGGTGAGGACGCGTCGAGGGGTGAGGAGGACGAGGTGAAAGGTGAGGCGGACGAGGGGTGAGGACGATGGGTGAGGAAGATGAGGCGAGGGGTGAGGAGGACGAGGGGTGAGGATGAGAGGTGAGGACGAGGGGTGAGGAGGATGAGGGGTGAGAAGGACGAGGTGAGGGGTGAGGAGGACGAGGGGTGAGGATGAGAGGTGAGGACGAGGGGTGAGGAGGACGAGGGGTGTGGAGGACGAGCTGAGGGGTGAGGAGGACGAGCTGAGGAGTGAGGAGGATGAGCTGAGGGGTAAAGCGGATGAGGTGAGGGGTGAGGAAGACGAGGTGATGGGTGAGGATGAGGTGAGGGGTGTGAACGAGGTGAAAGGTCAAGCGGACGACGTGAGGGGTGAGGACGAGGTGAGGAAGACGAGCTGAGGGGTGAGGAGGACGAGGTGAGGGGTGAGGAGGACGAGGGGTGAAGAGGACGAGCTGAGGAGGACGAGGTGAGGGGTGAGGAGGACGAGGTGAGGGTGAGGAGGATGAGCTGAGGGGTAAAGATGACGAGGCAAGGGGTGAGGAGGACGAGGCGAGGACGAGGTGAGGGGTGAGGAGGACGAGGTGAGGGGTGAGGAGGACGAAGTGAGGGGTGAGTACGAGGCAAGGGGTGAGGAGGAGGAGAGGGGTGAGAACGAGGGTTGAGGAGGACGAGGGGTGAGCAGAACGAGGGGTGAGGAGGACGAAGTGAGGGGTGAGTACGCGGCGAGGGGTGAGGAGGACGAGGGGTGAGGAGGGTGAGGTGAGGGGTGAGTAGGATGAGTCGAGTGGTGAGGAGGACAAGATGAGGGGTAAGAAGAACGAGGTGTGGGGTGAGGAGGACGAGGCAAATGGTGAGGACAGCGAGGGGAGGACGAGGAGTGAGGACGAGCTAAGGGTGAGGAGGACGAGGTGAGCGGTGAGGACGACGACGGGTGAGAAGGACGAGCTGAGGTGAGGACGAGTCGAGGGGTGAGGAGGACGAGGTAAAAGGTGAGGCGGACGAGGGGTGAGGAGGACGATGGGTGAGGAAGATGAGGCGAGGGGTGAGAAGGACGAGGGGTGAGGAGGACAAGGGGTGACGATGACGAGAGTGAGGAGGACGAGGGGTGAGGAGAGTGAGGGGTGAGGAGTAAGAAGAACGAGCTGTGGGGGTGAGGAGGACGAGGTGAGGGGTGAGAACGAGGTGAGGGTTGAGGACAAGTGAGGTGGACGAGGTGAGGGGTGAGAACGAGGTGAGGGGTCAAGAGGACGAGGTGAGGGGTCAAGCGGACGACGTGAGGGGTAAGGAGGACGAGGTGAGGGGTGAGGAGGATGAGGAGCAGGGTGCGGTGGACGAGCGAGGGGTGAGGAGAACGAGAAGTGAGGAGGACGGGGGGTGAGGAGGACGAGGCGAGGGCTGAGGAGAGCGAGGCGTGAGGAGAGCGAGGGGTGAGGAGAGTGAGGGGTGAGGAGGACGAGGGGTGGGGAGGATGAGGGGTGAGGAGGACGAGGGGTGAGGAGGACGAGGGGTGAGGAGGTGAGGAGCAGGGTGCGGTGGACAAGCGAGGGGTGAGGACGGGGGGTGAGAAGAAAAACGAGGTGTGGGGGTGAAGACGAGGGTTGAGGAGAGCGAGGGGTGAAGAGAGCGAGGGGTGAGGAGGACGAGGGGTGAGGAGGACGAGGGGTGAGGAGAGCGAGGGGTGAGGAGGTGAGGGGTGCGGAGGACGAGTCGAGCGGTCAGGAGGAAGAGGTGAGGGGTAAGAAGAACGCGGTGTGGGTGAGAAGGACGAGGTGAGGGGTGGGGCGGGCGAGGCGTGAGGATGACGAGGCGCGGGGTGGGGTGGACGAGGTGAGGGGTGAGGAAGACGAGCTGAGAGGTGAGGAGAACGAGGGGTGAGGAGAACGAGCGGTGAGGAGGACAATGGGTGAGGAGGACAATGGGTGAGGAGGACGAGGGGTGAGGAGGGTGAGGTGAGGGGTGAGTAGGACGAGTCGAGTGGTGAGGAGGACAAGATGAGGGGTAAGAAGAACGAGGTGTGGGGTGAGGAGGACGAGGCAAATGGTGAGGACAGCGAGGGGAGGGGAGGACGAGGAGGACGAGCTAAGGGTGAGGAGGACGAGGCGAGGGAGAGGTGAGGGGTGAGGAGGACGAGGTGAGCGGTGAGGACGGCGACGGGTGAAAAGGACGAGCTGAGGTGAGAGGTGAGGATGAGTCGAGGGGTGAGGAGGACGAGGTGAAAGGTGAGGCGGACGAGGGGTGAGGAGGACGATGGGTGAGGAAGATGAGGCGTGAGGGGTGAGGAGGACGAGGGGTGAGGGGTGAGGAGGACGAGAAGTGAGGAGGACGGGGGGTGAGAAGTAAGAAGAACGAGGTGTGGGGGTGAGGAGGACGAGGCGAGGGCTGAGGAGAGCGAGGGGTGAGGAGGACGAGGGGTGAGGAGGACGAGGGGTGAGGAGGACGAGGGATGAGGAGGTGAGGAGCAGGGTGTGGTGGACGAGCGAGGGGTGAGGACGGGGGGTGAGAAGAAAAACGAGGTGAGGACGAGGGTTGAGGAGAGCGAGGGGTGAAGAGAGCGAGGGGTGAGGAGAGCGAGGGGTGAGGAGAGCGAGGGGTGAGGAAGACGAGGGGTGAGGAGAGCGAGGGGTGAGGAGGACGAGGGGTGAGGAGGAAGAGGTGAGGGGTAAGAAGAACGCGGTGTGGGTGAGAAGGACGAGGTGAGGGGTGAGGTGGGCGAGGCGTGAGGATGACGAGGCGCGGGGTGCGGTGGACGAGGTGAGGTGAGGGGTGAGGAAGACGAGCTGAGGGGTGAGGAGAACGAGGGGTGAGGAGAACGAGCGGTGAGGAGGACAATGGGTGAGGAGGACGAGGGGTGAGGAGGACGAGGGGTGAGGAGGGTGAGGTGAGAGGTGAGTAGGACGAGTCGAGTGGTGAGGACAAGATGAGGGGTAAGAAGAACGAGGTGTGGAGTGAGGAGGACGAGGCAAATGGTGAGAACAGCAAGGGGAGGGGAGGACGAGGAGTGAGGACGAGCTAAGGGTGAGGAGGACGAGGCGAGGGGTGAGGAGGACGAGGGGTGAGGGTGAGGAGGACGAGGGGTGAGGAGGACGAGGGGTGAGGAGGACGAGGTGAGGGGTGAGGAAGACGAGCTGAGGGGTGAGGAGGACGAGGGGTGAGGAGGACGAGCTGAGGGGTAAAGCGGATGAGGTGAGGGGTGAGGAAGACGAGGTGATGGGTGAGGATGAGGTGAGGGGTGTGGACGAGGTGAAAGGTCAAGCGGACGACCTGAAGGGTGAGGACGAGGTGAGGAAGACGAGCTGAGGGGTGAGGAGGACGAGGTGAGGAGGACGAGGTGAGGAGGACGAGGTGAGGAGGACGAGGGGTGAAGAGGACGAGCTGAGGAGGACGAGGTGAGGGGTGAGGAGGACGAGGTGAGGGTGAGGAGGATGAGCTGAGGGGTAAAGATGACGAGGCAAGGGGTGAGGAGGACGAGGCGAGGACGAGGTGAGGAGGACGAAGTGAGGGGTGAGGAGGATGAAGTGAGGGGTGAGTACGAGGCGAGGGGTGAGGAGAACGAGGAGTGAGGAGGACGAGGCGAGGGGTGAGGTGAAGAGGACGAGCTGAGGAGGACGAGGTGAGGGGTGAAGGAGGACGAGGTGAGGGGTGAGGAGGACGAGGTGAGGGGTGAGGAGGACGAAGTGAGGGGTGAGGAGAATGAGGGGTGAGGGGAACGAGGGGTGAGGAGGACGAGGCGATGGGTGAGGAGGACGAGGTGATGGGTGAGGACGAGGTGAGGAGAGCGAGGGATTAGAGAAGGACGAGGTGAGGGTGAGGACGATGAGCTAAGGGGTAAAGATGACGAGGCAAGGGGTGAGGACGAGGCGAGGACGAGGCGAGGGGTGAGGACGAAGTGAGGGTGAGGTGAGGGGTGAGGAATACGAGCTGAGGGATGAGAAGAACGAGGTGAGGGGTGAGGAGGACGAGGTGAGGGGTGAGAACGAGGGGTGAAGGTGAACGGGGTGAGGAGGACGAGGCGAGATGCGAGGACGGGGTGAGGACGAGGTGAAGGGTGAGGAGGAGGTGATGTTTGATTCGTGACAAAACATGTAATAAAGTTATTAATAACAATCTGAATTATAGTCAATTATTCACGTCTACTACATAGAGTGCAGGTAGCCGTGTGAGGATGAGGTGAGAACGAGGTGAGGGGTAACGACGAGGTGAGTAGAACGAGAGGCGAGGGGTGAGAACGAGGTGAGGGTTGAGGACGACGGGTGAGGTGGACGAGGTGAGGGGTGAGGATGAGTCGAGGGGTGAGGAGGACGAGGTAAAACGTGAGGCAGACGAGGGGTGAGGAGGACGATGGGTGAGAAAGATGAGGCGAGGGGTGAGGAGGACGAGGGGTGAGGAGGACGATGGGTGAGGAGGATGAGGGGTGAGAAGGACGAGTCGAGGGGTGAGGAGGACGAGGTGAGGGGTGAGGAAGACGAGCTGAGGGGTGAGGATGACGCGGGGTGAGGAGGACGAGCTGAGGGGTAAAGCGGATGAGGTGAGGGGTGAGGAAGACGAGGTGATGGGTGAGGATGAGGTGAGGGGTGTGGACGAGGTGAAAGGTCAAGCGGACGACGTGAGGGGTGAGGACGAGGTGAGGAAGACGAGGTGAGGGGTGAGGAGGACGAGGTGAGGGTGAGGAGGATGAGCTGAGGGGTAAAGATGACGAGGCAAGGGGTGAGGACGAGGCGAGGACGAGTCGAGGGGTGAGGAGGACGAGGTAAAAGGTGAGGCAGACGAGGGGTGAGGAGGACGATGGGTGAGAAAGATGAGGCGAGGGGTGAGGAGGACGAGGGGTGAGGAGGACGAGGGGTGAGGAGGACGAGGGGTGAGGAGGATGAGGGGTGAGAAGGACGAGTCGAGGGGTGAGGAGGACGAGGTGAGGGGTGAGGAAGACGAGCTGAGGGGTGAGGAGGACGCGGGGTGAGGAGGACGAGCTGAGGGGTAAAGCGGATGAGGTGAGGGGTGAGGAAGACGAGGTGATGGGTGAGGATGAGGTGAGGGGTGTGGACGAGGTGAAAGGTCAAGCGGACGACGTGAGGGGTGAGGACGAGGTGAGGAAGACGAGCTGAGGGGTGAGGAGGACGAGGTGAGGAGGACGAGGGGTGAAGAGGACGAGCTGAGGAGGACGAGGTGAGGGGTGAGGAGGACGAGGTGAGGGTGAGGAGGATGAGCTGAGGGGTAAAGATGACGAGGCAAGGGGTGAGGACGAGGCGAGGACGAGGTGAGGGGTGAGGAGGACGAAGTGAGGGGTGAGTACGAGGCGAGGGGTGAGGAGAACGAGGGGTGAGGAGAACGAGGGGTGAGGAGGCCGAGGCGAGGGGTGAGGAGACGAGGGGTGAGAACGAGGGTTGAGGAGGCCGAGGCGAGGGGTGAGTACGAGGCGAGGGGTGAGGAGAACGACGGGTGAGGAGGACGAGGCGAGGGGTGAGGAGGAGGCGAGGGGTGAGAACGAGGGTTGAGGAGGACGAGGCGATGGGTGAGGAGGACGAGGCGATGGGTGAGGAGGACGAGGTGATGGGTGAGAATGAGGTGAGGAGAGCGAGGGGTTAGAGAAGGATGAGGTGAGGGTGAGGAGGATGAGCTAAGGGGTAAAGATGACGAGGCGAGGACGAGGTGAGGGGTGAGGAGGACGAAGTGAGGGCGAGGTGAGGGGTGAGGAATACGAGCTGAGGGATGAGAAGGACGAGGTGAGGGGTGAGGAGGACGAGGGGTGAGGAGGACGAGGCGAGGGGTGAGGAGGAGGCGAGGGGTGAGAACGAGGGTTGAGGAGGACGAGGCGATGGGTGAGGAGGACGAGGCGATGGGTGAGGAGGACGAGGTGAGGAGAGCGAGGGGTTAGAGAAGGACGAGGTGAGGGTGAGGAGGATGAGCTAAGGGGTAAAGATGACGAGGCAAGGGGTGAGGACGAGGCGAGGACGAGGTGAGGGGTGAGGACCAAGTGAGGGCGAGGTGAGGGGTGAGGAATACGAGCTGAGGGATGAGAAGAACGAGGTGAGGGGTGAGGAGGACGAGGTGAGGGGTGAGAACGAGGGGTGAAGAAGAACGGGGTGAGGAGGACGAGGCGAGATGCGAGGACGGGGTGAGGACGAGGTGAAGGGTGAGGAGGAGGTGATGTTTGATTCGTGACAAAACATGTAATAAAGTTAATAACAATCTGAATTATAGTCAATTATTCACGTCTACTACATAGAGTGCAGGTAGCCGTGTGAGGATGAGGTGAGAACGAGGTGAGGGGTAACGACGAGGTGAGTAGAACGAGAGGCGAGGGGTGAGAACGAGGTGAGGGTTGAAGACGACGGGTGAGGTGGACGAGGTGAGGGGTGAGGATGAGTCGAGGGGTGAGGATGAGTCGAGGGATGAGGATGAGTCGAGGGGTGAGGATGAGGCGAGCGGTGAGGACGAGGTGAGTAGAACGGGGGTGAGGAGAACGAGGGGTGAGGAGAACGAGGGGTGAGGAGAACGAGGGGTGAGGAGAACGAGGGGTGAGGAGGGCGAGGGGTGAGGAGGGCGAGGTGAGGGGTTAGGGGTGAGGAGGATGAGGTGAGGTCGGTAAGGGAGGTGTCCGTCTCCGGAGAGTTGCATGATATTTGTTGCTATGCTCGATGTTTGGTTGGTGACATAACATTCAATAAAGTTCTAAATAACATCCTGAAAGATAATAAATTACTCGTGTCTGCTGCATAGAGGCCAGGTACCCGCGTTTGCCTTCTGCGTGTGCGTGTAGATAAATCAGAATCTGTATTTTACATGAGTTTTGACGTTCTCTTTCACACACGTCCAGAAGGGTCGGGTTAGCCAGTTGCATCAACAACAAAATGCAATTAAAGATACTCGAGTAAGGATTGAGAAAATGTAGTCAAGTCACGAATAAATGTCATGTAAAATCAAACTGTGCAAGCTCATACCTTCTTGTAGATTTGTCAACATCAAATCCAAGCTTGGGCAAGATGGCAAAACACCAACAGTCAAAGGACCATACCAAGACAGTGGCCTCGATTAAATTGCATTCAAACATTGAACTCTCGACACGTGGGTGAAGAGGTTCCGAGTTTCAAATCGCAGACGCAAAAGCCGCGTCGAGAACTTTGAGCCCTGGCTGATACGGAGGCAGCTTCCTCTGCCCCCATAGGGTGCCTGGGGGCACGTGATCTGGCTCCGCCCATGGTAGGCGGGGCCAATTGCGTAACTTCCTGCGCTCTCACCTCCGACCCCAATGGCGTTACGTCACTCCGGCAGGGCGAGCGAGCTGAGCGGCTGCGTTTGTCTCTTGCGCCCCCAACAGGAGCCATGAAGTTCTTCAAGAGACGGCAGCAGATGCAAGCGACGCTGGAGACTCCAAATTCGTCAACAGTGGAGGTGAGTGGCGCCACCTCTTGCGTTGGAGTTATACGAAGTAACAAATATAGTACTGTGATCACATCGAGAAAAAATATTATTTTTTTAAATATTTAAATTTTACTTTAAATTGAGCGCTTGATGCGTGGGTAACGAGGTTCATAGTTTAAGATCACAGATTGAGAGTTTCATCAAGGATTTTAGTCGGAAAAAGCTTTCTCTGGGCAGTTGGTCCTTGTTTGCGTTGCCAAGGTGATAGCATCTCGTGTCAACTGCCATTTCCCAGCAGCTGTGCCTGGGGGTCACGTGACGTTTGGTGACGCAATAAGGCCCGAGCCATTGGCTCCGCCCTTTTTGGGTAAAGCCAGTGACGTAATCACTGCCATTGATGACGTCATCACTGTATTCGATGCTTTCTTCACTGAAATTGACGTCGTCACTGTAATTGATGACGTCATTACTAATCGATGTCGTCATCGCTGTGGTCGATGGCGTAATCGCTGCATATGATGACGTCATCGCTGCATTTGATTACGCCAGCGCTGCGGGCTCCTTATCGCTGCGTGGTGGCCTGTAATTCGGGCAAAGCCAGCGATCTGAGCACCTGTGTTTCTTTATCTGCGTCGGCAAGAATATACATGATATTCTTCAACAGACCACAGTTGAGAAAGCAACACATGAGACAATGAATGTGTCAACAGTGTAGGTGCGTAGTGCCACCTCTTGGGGGCCGTCCATAAATGACGTCACGCACTTGGGGGGGGGGGCAGACATTTGTGACGATGTGTGACGGGGGGGGGGGGTTTGAGAAATGTGATGTCACATCAAAATGCGCAATTTTAAATAAAAATAGACAACACGTTCCACTTAATTAAATAGACTTTTTAATAAATGTTCTACAACATCAGAGTGCAGCACCACATTAATACGCACTACAATGACAATAGTTTAAGATGTTTTCTTGTTCATGTTTTTGTTTGTTGCGGGTGCACCCGAATCAAGAGCTGAATGGCTCACAGGGCTATACCAAATAAATGGAACTGTGAACTAAAGCGATTTGAAGCATGTTTTTTTTGGGGGGTCTGACTTTTTGTGACACCGTGTGACAAAGGGGGAGGGGTCCAAAATCGCGTGACGTCATTTATGGACGGCCCCTTGTGTTTTGATGTCAGAGGAGTTGTACTCGGTAAGAGAGGTAGGGGACAGACACAAATCTAGGCTGGAGTGGAGGCCACCACTCTGCCACTTACCAGCTAAAATGCAAACGTGTATGGAATGATAAAAAAAGCTTTGCCCCAACACCAGATTGACACCTTTTACAAGGCAGCAAGTCCGCATGAACCACAAATACCTGCTAACACCAGTGGCGAGGGATATCTGAGCCAGTGTTGGGACTCCCCTATGTCGACTTAGGCTGAAATGAATACAGGCAGTCTCGCTTAGCGCTCAAGATGCCTATGTGGAGAAGTGAGCATTCAGGAAATCAGCGCGAAAAGGGTTATACCATTATATATGGGGATGACTTCTCGACAGCGTTATCTCTTATGAACAATAAATGAGGGCTTCATTGGAGTATCAGCGCTATTTTATAAGAGTAATAAAACAGATGGTAAACATTCCATCAAAACGAATTTTTTTTTTAATAGCATCAGGAAGTATTATGTACTGTACTCACCAGTGTAACCGCCATATGCTCACTCACCTCGACCGGCCTTATCACTGGCATGTTGACATTCCCAGACATTTTGGGGCTAAGGCAGAGATACCAAGGAGGAGCAAACACATCGACGGACGAGTTTGTCTTTTAAAAATTGGCGAGCGCTGTGTGGCTCAGAGCGTACTGTGATAAAACTGAACAACAAATTAACCTTATGGCGGGACCCCGAGGTCCCGAATAAACGTAAGTCAAAATCGTAATGAATAAATTTTTGGTGACTCCGTCACACCGCGCACATAAACGACGCGACCTACCTGGCGAGGATCATTCTGTTGTCATGCCGTCCAAGCGCAGCGAGGACGAATGCGCAGAAGAAACCAAACTTTGAAACTTTGATTAGCGCATCGTGTAGAGCTCGTCGAGAGGAATAGATTGCCGTTTCATTCGCCTTCAACAGACAAAATGACGTCGCAACGCAGTTTATGCGAGAGCCGGGGGCTTATGGGACCCCATAAGGTTCAAATATTGTATTAACATTGACGAAATTATTGATTTTTTTTAAGTACTCATGGCCATGAATGCTGGTTGTCTTGGAGCGTTTGTCACTCTCATTGGCTGAGCGAATGTAAATGAAGATGGTGTGGGTGCATTTCCTGGGCCAGCGCTGCTGCGCATTCTACCACTCTGTTTAGGCTGTGCGGGGAATCGTGGTGTTGCCTTTGCTTGGGTGTGTGGGTGTCAGCCCATCTGTCCTATGTGTGTCTACCTGTGTATTAGGCACCTCACTTGCCATGTGCCATGGTGTTGTCTCCACCATCCGATGGCGAATGGCATGTCACGATGCGATTGAAGGCAGGATTTACGCTGGGAGGAGCTAACGTGCCCGTGCCATGTGCCCTTGCTCCCGTCGCAGTTGGAAATGCCGGAAAAGGAAATGCACCACCTGTCCCGGGAGGTGTCGACCCTGCGGGACAATCTGAGCAGGGCAAGAGCGCAGTTCGCCACCCTGCGTGGCGCACTGAGCCAGACAGAGAAGAGTCTCCACGAGATGCTGCACCAACTCAAGAAAAACCATGCTGAGGAGGTACTGTGGCCACCACCAACCCCCCTGTCCCCTTGTTACACGGAGCACGGCTAAAGTGAAACTTCGTTTGTCAAGATTTCGCCGATCTTACATTTACATGCAAATTTCATCAAGCCCTGCCCACTGACCCTTGAGCTACACCCATCTCAAACCTTTTTAACTCCCTACCTTAGCAGCGCTCCCGCCATATATTTTTTCCTGCCTCGGCAGCTCTCCTGCCATATCCTTCACTTGATGACGATTGCTTGTGTTGCGATCGAAACGTCGTGATATTGTTATTATTATTTTTGTATCTACATGGCCTTACCGAAAGACCCAAATAATGTGTTCACGTTGTGAAGCTGCGTGGCACACAAGCAGAGATAACAAAACCTCAACATATTCGTCAATAACGCTGCAATGGATATTGCTTTGACTTCTCTGATGTGATGAAGGCCCATTGCCTGAAACATCACCTTTTAGAAGCTCTGCCCTATTAAGTGCATCATTATTGATTCATGCGTTGAGTTTTTATTCAGAGTTAGGATCTGAACGTCAAGGAAATGGCACATTAAATGAGTGCATTCTGGGAGGTAGCTAGGTGCCCCAGGGGTCAGACATGCTGTGCCAGCATGGCTGAGATGCCAGGATTGAATGTGGATTACAGCTGCCCAACCACAGTGATTAAACCGGATTCTCAAGCATAGTGGTCTCAGCCTAGTTGCTAATGAGTGCACAAAAAACCCATCGAATTATATTTTGGTTCCGTAATAAATTTTGCTAAATTCACTGTAGCGAGTGGTCCATGGTTTTATTCCCAATAATGTTGAAAATGAAAGATAAAAGCAGATCAAACTAAATTTTTGTATCATAGCATCTCCCCACATAATGTGCATGTATTATGTTTTATTGATTAATACATCTGTACAGTGCTGACCAGCATGGGGAAGTATAGTCAAACACATTCCCATGACCGACATGGTGTGAGGAGGCGTTGTGAGTTATTTGTTTTGAATATTGACTCAATTTGAAGTTGAACATTTGGGTGCAACGAGTTTCTTCATTATCTTATGATGAAGAACGTTGCCATGTTGTATGCACGCTTACCAATCGTTGATTGATGTATACAAGTATCATGGTTCTATTTTTTGACTTTCTATTATCATTCTAAATATTTTAAACGTGATTGTGGTATGTTCAATAAGACCACAGGTGTTTACCTTGCATATTTTTGTAGTTCTTGATTTGTTTACAATAGAATCTCAATTTCTTATTTTCATCTTGAAAAGCATCCACTGCACGTGTGCGTCCGTCTGCATGCGAGGCGCCTGTATGTGCGTCTCTGTACTCAATGCCCGTGTCTCCGCATTCTTATCTTGTCTCCCTCTGCATGTTCTGCCTTGGGCTATGTACATCTCTCTCCACATGCACTGTCTTTCCATAATGTGTCCAAATTTGTATGACTTGCTTGTGTCTTTGTGTGTATGTCTCTGCATCTGTAATTTATTTTCTTGTGCCTCCTGCCCATGTCTATAGTCTCTTATCTCTCTGTACAATTACATGCTCCGTGTGTCTGTATGTCTGTACCTGTCCTCATCTGCACGCTGCATGTGTCTGTGATGAAGGGCTGCCCACCTATGCATGCACGTGCCTGTGACACTGTGCCCTTCTGCCCGTGAGCAGCTAATGGCACACTCGCAGGCCATCAACAGCCTGCAGGTGGAGTTGGAGGCAGTGCGGTGGGGCGAGCGCGAGGAGCAGCTGAGGCGTGAGCACGATGCGACTCTGCATCTGGCATACATAGAGCTGGCCGAATATCGTGCATCACATATGCACGACAATTCAGAGTACGACGCTCACGTTGTGCACATCACGGTCCTCCAGAAGGTGAGGCCTCCACTCTCGCAACAGCCACCCCCCTTCTTGCAACAGCAATGTGTCCTGCCCAAGCCCACTTATTTTCTCAATATTTTGGATGAATGCTAAACAATTTATTAATATATTCAAATTACATGTTGTAATTACGTGTAATTTAGATGCTGCCCGTCTCCGCCCGCAGGCGCTGAAGGAGCGTGACGAGCTGCTGCGGCGCTCAGAGGCAGACCTGGTGGCGGCGCGGGAAGAGGCGCGAGAGCGCGGGACTGAAACCGAGCGGCTGGGCACCGAGGCCGCGGAGCTGAGAGCGAACATGCGCGACCTCTTTACCAACCAAGAGGTGCAGCAGACCGAGGTGGACAACCTGCGGCATGAAGTACTGGAGCTGCAGCAACGACTGCAGGAGGCTAACGCTTGCTGCGAGGAGACCGGTGGGTAGGGGCCTGTGCTCCAAAATCTTTCTGAATCCACGGACTCATTGAACACTAATTTTTGTCGAGCACTGTGCACCAATAACTTCTTTTTACGAGTTAAAACGAGTAATTCCTCGTTTTTACTTCATTTCCCACGTGGACCACTTCCGCTGTCTAACATAGGACTGCACTGGGTTTACTAACTGCTCTCTCACTAGGCCCTTCCTGTGCATATATTATTATTCTGGACCCTGTGTTTGCATGCAAGCTGGTGAATAGGTCTGAGGGACCTCAGACCTATTCTGTCTGCTACTACTCCCGCTGCTGGTACTCTTCCTCCTGAGCTGCTGCTCCTTCTCTGTCTGCTGCCACTGGTGGCTGTACTGTCTTCATCGCCATGGTTTTGTGTCCCTTCCGACAGGCAATTCTCTGGAGCAACAGACGGACTTTCTCAAGGCCGAGCTGGGAGTCTCCAGGGCAGAGGAGGCCGCGAGGGCACAGGAGGTGGTGCAGCTGCAGCACACACTTCAGCACACGGATGCTGAGATGGAGTGCATGCACGGCCAGATCGCCGGGCTGCAGCACCAGGTAACCAGAGCCTTATGCGGCAGCCCCCCCACCTCCATGTGTGTGCATGAGGCCTGTCCTCATCGCCTGAGCAGTGCACCATCGCATGTTAGAGAATGTTTTTTTAGGTAAAGTCACGTAGAAATAAGAAATAATAAAATTAATAATAAAAAACCAAAGAATAATTCCTGCAGTCACGAAAGCTCCAAATTCAAGTTTCATTTCGATTTAAAGCTTTCGTGACTGCAATGATTCATCTTCTTTGGTTCTTTCGGTAAAGTCACGTAGAATGAGAATAAAATAATAAATTGATAAAATAAAATAACACAATAATATTCTCACGACGTTTCGGCCACAACAACCTGATGAAGGCCGCTTGTGTTGTGGCCGAAACGTCGTGAGAATATTATTGAGTTATTTTATTTTATCAATTTATTATTTTATTCTCATTCTACGTGACTTTACCGAAAGAACCAAAGAAGATAGTTCAAGTTTCATGTTAGAGAATGGTTTGCAGAAGCATAAATCACATAACTACTTCTGAGAAATATTTAAGTGCCCTCTGGTACCCACACAATAGGAGGAAATACTTTGATATCTGCCCTGCTATGGAGAGTAATGAGTAATGTTCATCACAAAACAGTCTGATCTTTGGTTTTCAGAGCTGGAACTTAGCTCGATTTAGTGTAAAGCCGACATTGTTTTCATGGGCTTTTCTGTGAAGTCATTGATGATCAGGCTGAGATCATTAACTCACTGCACATGTGAACCTGGCTTAATCACAGGTGGCTGAAACCTGAAGTGGTTATATAAGTAATATGGATGCAGCCAGGAAGGCAGACAGCCAGAATGTTTTTTTTTTTCGAATGTAGTATGATAATGCATTTCTATATGGCAAAAGGTATAATTGTGACCACAGGATCGGTCCTCCCCTCATGGCTCTTAATTTTGTCTGCAGATAGGTGAATGTTGGATGAGGTAATTACACTAGACAAGGCAATCCCTGACTAGGCCTTTAACTAATTCACTCCCTCTCATAATTTGTCATGATTCAGAGTTGCGAATGTATTTTCTCACATTTTAATACTTTCAGTTAGAATAAATACAATTTAATTATAAAGTCAGCTGCAGTTTACAGGACTTTTTCTAAAATGTGATTGGCTTGCATTTGTTAGAGAAACAATATAGGCTTGCAGACACACAGCTATATGCACACCACAGAGTTTAAATGACTTAAGTGGTAATTATTTATCTGTTTGCAAGCCGGGCTTAATTACAGCTGGGTCTTTTCCAACCCAGAAAATATTTCCACATTCTGCACACCATATTCAGTATACTTCCCCAGACATGAATCCAACATTGTGGAACGTGTGCGTGCCTGTAGCTGAAGGAGTCGGAGGGGCACGTCCAGGCACTTGGGATGGAGAAGGCGCAGCAGCAGGACGTGCATCGGAAAGAGGCCTGCGAGCTGGCGACAGGGCTGGAGGAGGTCCGGCTCACCCTCGCCGATGCTTTTAAGCAGTTCGAGCGCAACTCCAAGAAGGTATCGGCTCGCAAGGGCACCCGTGGTGAAGCCGCGATTGGCACTGAAGAGGGGCGCCACGGTGGCGAGATGTTAACTACCTCGCCTGTATGCAGGAGGTTGTGGGTTTGATCCCAACCCCGACACCTGTATATTTGGAGTTTGCATGTTCTCCCTGTGGTCACGTGGATTTTTTCCGGGTCCTCCGGTTCTTCCTCCACATTTAGAAACGTGCGTTTAGATTCTATAGCTGCAATACATTTCCACATGATACGCCACTTCGTTGAACTTTCATTTGTGGGCAGGTCGCTTCTGAAAAAGAGCTATATAGTTCAGTAGGCCTTAGCTGGTAAAATAAAGATAATTCAAGTTTGAGTTTTAAGACATTTGTGGCAGCGTTCACAAGAGGAGGAGACCCTTGTGCGACGAAATATTTATGATGATATACAACGTATTAATTTACTGTGATGAGCCTTCTGCACTCTGAACCAAGCTGTCCGAGTTTGATTACCAACCATGGCTAGCATTGGTGGCCAGTGAAATCTGACCCAGTCTTGGGTGTACCACTTCATGCTGACCAGTGTGATGAAGTATGATCAATTAATTCCCATGACCGGTATGGCTCAGGGAAACTTTCATCCAGCAGTATCACAAAAACACATTCAGCGGTGGACGGATCATGGCTGTTCATGATGATGATGGTGATGATTACGATGGTAAAACAAACGTTGCCTGTATTAAGGCTCAGGAGGACGAGGACACAATCACTCGGCTGAGGGAGGAGCTCAAGGCGAGCAAGGAGGAGCTCGCAGCGAGTGAGGCGGAGCGCGCCAGTGCCCAGCCGGAGCTCTCCACCCCCCAACAGGGACTGTCGGCGCTGCAGGATCAGCTGACCACGTCCCAAGCTGAGAATGAGGACACTCTGCGTCAGGTAATGCTCCCAGCCTCGTTCCCACGGCCGCTGAGAACCCAGGCTCTCCTGGCCCCGGAACGGCCCAGGTCTGACCGTGACACAGCACTTGAGTCGTCAGGCTGTGTAGGGTCTGACCATCTGCTCCCCTCTGCTATGTGCATGTCCATGCCCTCCCTGTCCTGGTTTGGGAAGCGATTTTAATCTGACCTTTTACTGCAGATTTTGGGTTACTTAATCCATATATGTGGGCTTTTATAGGCGTAATCATGGGTTGTGTGCATGATGGTCTGACAAGATTGGGTGCATCCTGGGTGATTTGGTCAAACATGGGGTATGGACATCTGTGAAAAATATTTTCACAGCTCATCAGACTCCTCCAATATGAATAAAGATTCTGGTTCTAAATGTCTGTTGTTGCATCTGTATGTTCTACAATAACCGCACACAGTCGTTAAAATGCTTTTCTCTGTCCCTCTGCCTGTGGCCCAAGCAGCTGTTCGAGAGGAGCCAGGAGCTGGGATCCCTGCATGCGGGGATTCTTTGGTATCAGCGTATGCTGGCCGAGTTGCACACAGAGCTGGAGCAGTACCGCGAAAACGCACAGATCGGACGCTCACAGCTGCAGCATTTGGACATGCTGCGCCAGCAGAGCGAGGCGGAGGTGAGTACACTGCATTCGCACGTCGCAGACAAAGACTCCCCGTATAGCCTTAATAGACTGTTGGGGAAAGTACTGTTAGTGAGCAGCACCTATGAAGGCCGGCATGGCACACAAGGGGGTGATTGGCCAGCACCATGCCTCGCTGCCTTTGTCTCTCCAGTGGTGGTGTTTACACATCGCACCAGGTACTCATTTGAGGCTGGGTCGATCTAGGGGACGCCCAGGACCGGTTCACATAATCGTCACTGGTGTTGGCCATGAACGGGAATCGAACTCGGGTCGCCGCTTTCGAAGGCTAATCGCTACACTACCGCTCCCCACACATTCACTTTCATACACATAGACACGTGCGCGTGCACACACACACACTTATAGGCAAACACTTGCTCCAAGCGCCATCCTGAATTATTACATGTCGCGGAGGATTGCTCCACTGAACAAAATAGTGACGCGGTTCAATTTTCAAGTGCGAGTTCGCGTTTAAAGCCAATGTTATAAAATATATATTTGATGGAAGCAGGTTCGTAAGTGCAGGTGTTTGTAAGTTGAGGACTGCCTATATATACACGTATTTTTCACACAGATGTGTATATGCGCACTGGGTTACTGAGCATCCTCTGTTTAGGGACTGTACCACATTACAATCCACCATCCCACCTCTAGTAAAAGTACCTACTACTACTAGAACATCTGCTCCCCTCTGCTACGTGCATCTCCATCCCCTTCCTATTTTTGGTTGGGAAGCAATTATAATCGGACATTTTAAAGTAGCTTTTGGGTTAATTAATCCATATATCTGGGCTTTTATAGGTGTTATCTTGGGTTGTATGGATGGTGGTCACCCATCCAAGTACCATCAAAGTTCAACCCTGCTTTTCTTCCAAGATCTTATAATATTGGGTGCATTCCGGGTCATTTGGTCATAGGTGGTGTGGTGTATGGACATCTGTGAAAAAGAGTTTCATAGCTTATCAGATTCCTTCATTTAAAATAAAGATACTGGTTCTGTATGTGTTTGTTGCATTTGTATGTTCTTTAACAACTGCACGCAGTCGTTAAAATGCTTAGCCATGTCCTTCTGCTGCCGTTTGTCCGTGGCCCATGCAGCTCATCGAAAAGAATGAGCATCTGGGATCCCTGCAGGTGGGGATTTTGGGTTACCAGCGTGTGGTGGCAGAGCTGCACGCTGAGCTGGCGCCATGCCAAGAAAACCTGCAGAGCATTCACTGTCAGCTCCAGGATCTGCAAGTGCTGCACCAGCAGAGTGAGGCGAAGGTGAGCAAGTGCTGTTAGCGAGCACCTATGAAGTCCGGCATGGCACAAACGCACATATATACAGTAATACCATTATTTACGCCCTCCCGTTGTACGTACTTTCACTATTAACGTACTCAAGTCATTGATAGCCAATCACATGTTATGTACTGTGGTACCTTGCCATAGCGTACTTGAGATTTACGAACTTTACTATAAAGACCCAAATAGTTTACGCTGGATGGCGACAGTAAGGCACCAGATGACGCCCAAGCGTTTGCATCTCTGACTACAGTAGTCACTTTCATGTGTACATGTGTAGTGACTAACTCAGAGACAGTAAGACTTTTAGGCGCTTCTTTTATTTAACGAGCACCATTGGGATAATACAGACACCCTACGTGGGTACACACTATTACCGTTGCTTGCCTATACAAAACACTAACCATCTAACAGTGACAGCACTGAACGGAGACAGCGAACACCTATCTAGCAGCGTAATATCGAGTGAAGACGGCAGCGACGATGGCGACAAGACGACAGCGACGAGACGACAACGACGATGACGAGATGGTGACGACGACTATCTTAAATATACGAACAGCACGACGAGGATCCCACTTCGAGCAACAGCCACAAGGTCCCTCACAGGGGCCCTTCTTATACTCTCAGCGTGGCCTCGCTCCGCCACGGCCACGCCCCCTCTCTGGAACCTACTAGCGGGTTCCCGATGGCCCCCCTCTGTGACCTTTCCCCTAGATGTCCCCCTCTCGTGTCTATCGTGGCCTGCTGACGTGGGTACTACCATACACCGCAGTTACCCTTTTTTACCAGCAGCCAGTGCTATGCCACTACACATACTCTATCAATATTTTTTCCCCACATACCGGATTTATGGTGAATATTTTTCAAGTGTAAACTAATTTTACATGATAAACAACTAATAATACACATAGTATAATAGACAAATATATCAATAATATGGCAGTCCTCGACTTACGAATGCATTTAGTTCCTGAGGCCCATTCATAAGTCGGAACGGTTCGTAAGTCGGAATACAATAATGTGCGATATTTAAATTCCCATATTGTCAGTGTTATAAAATGTGTTAAGGTTCAACAAAAGAGTCAAGCATTGTTAAACTCGTAAATAAGAAATCATGTACATTTGCATTAACACTAAAATTATAGTGTATCGTAAGTAATACGTAAAATGTAGTAAAAATATTTTTTATTTTCACTCACCGCTTTCAAATCACAAGCGTGCTCACCGCTACACTTCTGATCCGCACAAAGATCCACCGTGTAGCTTTAATAGGCTGTTGGGGCACGTGCTGTTAGCGATAGCCTATGAAAGCCAGCACGGCATGCGAGGGGTTGTGTGCCAGCACCACACCCAGCTGCATTTGTGTCCCGAGTGGTGATGTTTATACAGCGCGCTAGGTGCTCATTTGAGGCCGAGTTGACCTACGGGAGGCCCAGGAATGGTTCAGATAATCGTCACTGGTGTTGGCCGTGAGTTGGAATTGAACTTGGGTCGGTGGGTTTGTAGCGCAGCGCGTGAACTGCAACACTACCGCTCCCCACACAATCACTTTCACATATACGCACATGTGCGCGTGCACGAGGCTGACTCATGACATCTCGTGGAGGATCGCAGCACTGAACAAAATAGTTCTGTGGTTCAGTTTGGAAGTGCAAGTTCGCGTTTTAAAGTCAATGGTAACCAAAAATTAATACATTTCATAGAAACAGATTCGGAAGTCGGGTATCCGTAAGTCGGGTCTCCGTAAGTATGGTGTTCCTAAGTCGAGGACTGTATGTATACACTTATTTTTCACACTGATGGTTGTACAGAATGGATGCGCACTAGGTTACTGAGCATTCTCTGTTTAGGGACTGTACCACGTTACGATCCACCATCCCACCTCTAGTAGAAGTACCTACGACTACTAGACCATCTGCTCCCCTTTGCTACATGCATCTCCATCCCCTCCCTCTTTTTGGTTGGGAAGCGATCTTAATCTATTATTTTAATCCAGATTTTGGGTTAATTAATTCCTAAAAAATGTTTAACATAAAACTTTCGTGACTGCAGGAATTCATATTCTTGATTCTTTCGGTAAAGTCACGTACTTTTTTTATAATATAAAAAAAACCCACGACGTTTCGATTGCAACACAAGCGGTCTTCATCATGCTTTTATAGGTGTTATCTTGGTTTGTATTGATGGTGGTTGCCCATCCAAGCACTTGAGGTTCAACCATGCTTTTCTTCCAAGATCTGAGATGATTGGATGCATTTCGGTTTATTTGGTCAAAGGTGGTGTATGGACATGTGTAAAAGAGCTTCGTAGCTCATTACATTACTCAATTATAAATGAAGATCCTGGTTGTGTGTGTGTTATTATACCTGTATGTTCTGCAATAACCTCACGCAGTCGTTAAAATGCTTTCCTGTGTCCCTCTGCCGCCATTTGCCCGTGGCCCACGCAGCTCATTGACAGGAACTGGCAACTGGAATCTCTGCAGGCAGAGATTCAGTGGTATCAGCGTGTAGTGGCGGAGCTGCACGCTGAGCTGGCGCCCTACCGCGACAACGAGCAGAGTGGACACTCGGAGCAGCAGCGTCTGCAGAGCGAGGTGGAGGTGAGTGTACAGCACTCGCGCATCGCACACACACACACGTATATAATTTGCGTTTAACGTAAATAATAGATTCATGCACACACGATTCAGTGTATTATGATAATGATGAGCTGGTCTAACCATCACGTTAAGCCGTCATGGTCCCCGTTTACAAATACAGATTATCTATCTATATACAATTTCATTATTGCTGGATACAGTGATAATGATGAGAATGATTTAGCACCTTTCTGTACACCGGGGCATCTCAGAGCGCTTTACATCTCATCTCAACACGTGTGAAAGGGCACCCCCAATGACAGATGTCCCTGTGGGCACAAGGTGACTCAGCACCTGGTGTGCAATTGGCATTTGTCTGCCAGTAGGGGGTGCTGATTGTTGTGTGTAATCCCAGTTGAGCTGGTAGAAGTACTGAGTTGTGTGTAGTGTCTAATGGGTCAGTATGTCCACAGCTTGTCACGGTTGAGGAGGAAGAGGACATCTCTGGCTGCTCACTGGAGCCCGGCATTCAAGAAGCCTCCCAAGACCTGCCCCCCCAGGCCTCGAACACCCTCTGAGCATCTCACAGCCCCCCACACTTCCAGCACCACCCACCCCCACCAGCACCTCCCCTTCCTTACAAGGCGTCGCGTTTTAATAATAAATATTTGTATCTAATACTATCGCCTCGTCTCAATTCTTTTGAGTGTTTGGGACACGCGAGTGGCTCACATTTATAACGCTAAGGGCTGTCTACATCCACAGTGTGGCTGTTGCGGAGCTTCTAGAAACCAAATGTGAGGCAGAGTTCTGTGTCCCTTGGGTAATGCCAGCCCTCCAAGGGGTTTGCACTGAGCTTGAGTTGGGGGCGACAAGCACAAGGTTGTGGAGGTGGTGATGGTGTTGGAAATTTAGGAGGATGGCAAGGAGGAGATGCCCATCAATAAACCAGTTGGCCACGGTGAAGCCAGCAACCATAGTCGTTCCTACGTCCCCTGATGTGAGCGGCAGTGCTGGAGGGCAGTTCCACGGTCTCAGACGGACGTGGATACTCATTACCATAATCGCACAGTTATCTTACCTTGGGCAAAGTATTTCAACCAAGAGATTCAGATAGAAATCATCTGTGTGAATAATGTAATTTCTAAAGCAATAATTACCTTCTATATTATATCCCATATAAATATATAAAATTAAGATGATGCTGAAATTGTGATGTTTGCCTAATATGTGGAACTGCCTACATGTAGTGCCAAACACTGACGCTCTGAAAAATATTTCTGCAGCAAATCTGTAGCCCTATCCCTAACTCCAAGCCTGAATAGACTATGGAATATATGAAAACTCAATGTCCAATTCACAAATTCGGAGGCATCATCACAGCGATGCACCAACTCTACTTCTAACACAATGATCTGGATCAACCACCTCAATCCAATATAGTTGTTGCTCTACATAAACGTCGACCATACGAAGAACATGACTCCAACCCCTGTTCGTACCCTTGTGCTAATTCATTGCTCGAGACAATGCGTTTCCATGTAGTTCTCCCCTCTTCGGGTTTTGAGAGATCCTTCTTCCCATGATGTGTCCCCAGGTTGTGTACGTCACAGATGGCAACTCTTATCCTCGTACATGGACGGTCACGTTGCGTCCCTTGTCTCCTCCCATCACCCATCACTTGCCATCCCTCCCCCCCCACCCCAATGTAATCACTCAAAACCAACTGTGATTGACTGCAGCAGTGTTTTTAACAGACACCAGTCGTGTTACGGCTATTGGTGTTGTTAATGTTTATTGTAATAAACGCATTGCCTCCAAGAGAAGTCTCGCTCTACGTTCATACCCACAACACAGGCGCAAAATACATTACAGAAGTTATGTTAAGCAGCGGCAAAGTTTGAGTGATAGCTCATCTGACACTGACTCCTCTCACAACGACCAACTTTCCGAATACTCATTCAGTAGTAAGACTCTTAAATTGACGGAGAAAGCTCTCGTCAGAATCCCCTATTTTGATCCACACAATAGGAACAGAGACATACACTCATATCACAACAGTCGAAGTGGAGGCAATGATCAGAGGTCTGAGGAAGTTGGACGAGAAAACAAGTGCTGAAAAGAAGGTTACATGAATATTCTATACCATGGGTAAAGTCGCTACCATACAAGGTTAGGAATTATTTCAAACAACTCAGCCTAACAGTGATTACGAAGTTTGGAGAATATGCAACACTGAGGGGTTTAATGCTGCCAAATTTATGACCCAGTGCGTAAACGAGGAGTGTATTACGCAGGTGATGTTGATCAATACCACGAAGGTGACAAAAGGTTCAAGATTGTTTTTTTAATCCTTGAGTCCAGAGATTACAGAAATTGTGGGTATGGTTTTCGACCCAGAGACGGCCTCCTTACACCACATACAGAATAGGGTTCACACGGCATGGCTATATAGAATTAGGAGCCATAATTCGGACAAAACACAGGGAGAGAGATAATGCACCCCGCCATCTAGAGGGAAGTAAAAATCACGTGAGCAGCTACAGCACCTCACACCAAGCCCCACAATACAGAGTTAGTTAGTTAGTTCATAGTTCATTTATTTGGTATAGCCCTGTGAGCCATTCGCTCTTGAATCGGGTGCAACCGCAACAAAAAAAAACATGAACAAGAAAACATCTTAAAGTGATTATGTGACTGTGCAAACAGAAAATACAGGAAAAAAATATCAAAATATTCCTGAAATAGCACCGCACACCAACGCTGTGTGCAAAAATCCCAGTGGGATGCAAGTCAAATAACAACAACAACCACAAGACAACTAAGATTAAAGCCATCAGTCTAACTCCGTACTACAATAAACAAAAACATGGCCAAAACAAAAAAAACACTTTTCGAAATCACCAAAATAAAAGCCATAAATCCAATGTAACAGTGATCATAGGGACTGTGACCAAATTTTAAACAATAAACTACATAAATAAATTATAACACCAAAATCTAGAGCCATATTTTAGGCCACTGAATAGCAGTGGCAGCTAGGGTTGTACAACTCCTCCAGAGCAGTTTTGAGTGAAGATCTCATAGATAGTGATTCAAGTTGCAGTTTATTGGCAATAGCATTCCAGACCCTGGGGGCATCAATAGCAAAGGCCCTTCCTCCAGTTTTTGTACGGCAATAGGGAATGTGAAGGTGGTAAATGAGCGAAGACCTGAGGTCAAATTTGTTCTTTGAAACAGAGAGGAGATCCAGTAGGTAGTCTGCGGTATTTTTTTTCAGAGAGGAGCAAGCACCCAAGAACTACCAACATAATTACACGCAGAGATGGCAAGGTAACAATCCAGCGAGAGTGGCACACCAATCCGAGGCAACCACAGCGCACAAAGACAGGTAATTATTGGAATTTCAGGGTGTGGAAGCCAAGAGCGGAATCATACCAGCACCCCATGCCACGACAAACTCAAGGTTAAACACAATCTGCCCATTCCCCCTTCGATACCCCCACCCGGCTATACCAGGAGGGAGTAGAGAAACAGGAAAGGAAACAAAAATTTACTCAACTCAGATACAAAATGTGGCACAAACACGTGGTGAATCACCCACATTAATTGAGAATGAGCTGCCAGTGAGAGCACTGCCCACTGAATTACTGAAAAATAGTTTTTCATCCAAAGGCCGATGCCTGCATTCCTCAGGGCGTGTCCCTGTAGCACGTTCCTCTGCCCCATCCATCCTACAATCATGCAAATCCGCGAGACAATGGGCGACTTTTCCAATTACCTGGCGATTAGGTTTTACTCCCCCTCCCTGCGGTTTATCATCTCCTGTCGGATGTAGATCGGAGTGCTGAAATGGGGGAAGGGAAGATTCACAATGGATCGGGAATTATGTTGAAACCCAGCACACCCAAAAGCACAAAAGGGGGGAGGACCCAACGGGGCACGGAATCGAATCGACTCATCGAGTTAAATGTACGGATCAATGAGTGGTGGCCCACTTTACTCCAGTGACCCGGGTGCTGCTGCGGGGTCCACTTTCTGCCCCGCCTCCTTTCCCCCCCCCCCTTCTCTCTCCCCCCTACTGCCGAGGCCTATATAACCTCGTGCCACGGCAGATCTCTCGCCTACTTCAGCAGTTTTTTCTTGCTGTGGTTGTCCCACCTGATGGGAGGGACTTGATCACATCAGCCGCGTCACAGGAAGTAAGATGTGGGGATGGCTGTCATTTTTAAAGGGGTCTGAGTAATTTACCATACACAAGGAATCGGTTATAATCGACTTGGTAATCGAATCGTTCCAGCTTTAGTACTCGCGCATATAATACACTAGCTGTATTTCGATTTAAAGCTTTCGTGACTGCAATGATTCATCTTCTTTGGTTCTTTCGGTAAAGTCACGTAGAATGATAATAAAATAATAAATTGATAAAATAAAATAACACAATAATATTCTCACGACGTTTCGGCCACAACACAAGCGGCCTTCATCAGGTGAAGGGGGGCAAGACTGTCTGGTAGGACAGCGCTGGAGTGAAAGAGCCACGTTCAGATACGGCCTTTAAGCTGTGTGAGAGGAACAAAGTGCCTTGACAAAGGAATTAGCATATAATTTATCATTGAAATGGCTGAATGATTAGCTTGTGACTGGTCACAGAAATAGCTATGTTAAAAGTTAAAGCATACACACCCGCAGAGGCACCCATTGTTAAAGGGATTAGCATAGAATTCAGCATTGAAATAGCTAAGTTAAGGCATACACATCTTGACAATGGAATTAGCATAGAATTTAGCATTGAGATAGGTGAGTGATTAGCTTGTACCTGCTGCAGAAATAGAGCTTGTACCTGCTGCAGAAATAGCTACGTTAAAGTCAGAGCATACACATTCACCGAGGCCCTTAGTACAAATCAAACAGGAGAATTTAGCATTGAAATAAGTAGGCGAATCCAGCATTGAAACAACTGAGTGATTAGCTAGTGACTGGTCACAGAAATGACTACACACCTGAGCTATTCACAGTACTACATAGTGAACCAATAAAAACTAAAATATAAATTACCTTCATGTTATCAATAAACTCTATATTCTCCAATCAGCTAAGCTACCAACAATAAGTCGTTATATATCACAATGCTATATGGCGAAAAAATGGGTGGATTCTTACCCTCAAATTTCAGCACCACGGATAGCTACGTGCCCCGTTCAGACGGACGAGTTCGTCCATGGTCGGAACAGAGGAGGGGGAGAGAGACAGCTGCGAGGCCCTAGTATGCTCCATATTGTAAAACTATACCATTAACCGTGGTGTGAGAGGTATTAAGAGGCAATGCTGGCGAAAGAGCTGCGGTCTGAAGGTCATCGTAAAAATACAATTAATTAAGAACAGAAATGATTTAAAACATCTTTCCAGTGGTTACTAAGCCTGAATCCATCTTCTCGGTTGAAATTGTCTCTGTGCTTGTATATGTGAATGGCCTCATGAACGAATCTCTCATGGTAGCCGGTTGGTTTGCAAAGAACCTCCGTCTTGGAGAAGTCAATGTCATGTGAGCCCACTGAATTATAACAGTGATCTGCCACGGCAGAGGAGTTCGTCCTACCGTGTTTCAAGTCTGCTTTGTGTTCGCGGATGCGGTCCGAGATATGTCTTTTGGTTTCTCCAATGTAGCTACTACCACAGAGGCACTTTAGTTTGTGAACGCCCGGGTACTGTATGTCTGGAACAGCATCTTTTACAGATGGAACTAAATCACGGATTTTATGTACTGTGTTGAATCGGACCTGGATCTTGTGTTTGTTCAGGATTTTGGAGATCTTTTTAGTGACCCCTGCAATGTAGGGTAAGGTGATGGTTTTGAGTGGCTCCACAAGAGGATCCTTCTTCATGACTGGAGTGATGGCTTTGCGGATTGTGTAGTCGGAGTAGCCATTAGCCCTGAGAGCCTGGTGTACGTGCTTGAGTTCACTGGTAATGTGTTCCTGGTCGGAAATGCATTGGGCTCTATGGTATAGAGTCTTGATGAGGGAGTTCTTCTGGGATGGATGGTGGTGGGAATCCGGTTTCAAATAAGCATCTGTATGGGTAGCTTTCCTGTAGACAGAGTGGCTCATTGAACCATCATGTCTTCTTTTAATTAAGACATCCAAAAGGGTAGTTTGCCATCTTTTTCGACCTCCATGGTAAATCTGATGGCTGGGTGTATGGAATTGATGTGGTCGTGGAATTGGTCTAGAGCAAGCTGGCCATGTGGCCAGATGACAAAGGTGTCATCAACGTACCTCTTCCATAAGGTCGGGCGTAGAGTGGCAGTCTGGATGGCGTCAGTTTCAAATTTTTCCATGAATACGTCATGGAAAAATTTGAAACTGACGCGTTCGCGCGTCACCAATGATACCGCTCATCTCCCCTTCCGTTCTGCCCCCGCCACTCGCTCCCCCCCCTTCCTTCATCACTGTTGCCGCTCCGGCCCCGGCTACGATCTCCAAAAACCATGGTCGCCTACCATCATCGTTTCCGTCGACAAACTGCTGGATGGATTCCACAGGAGGCGTTTGTGCAGCGAGCGGGAGTCCACCTGGGATTACTGGCGATCTCTGCACACGTCCCACCAACCCTTTCCTCAATTGTTGATTGTTTTAACCCCAGTTGGGGGGAAGAGGACAAGATAAGAAATAATTGTATTTGAAACTTGCATCCTAAAACACACTAACACCTAGTACCCTGGTTGTTATTTCCCCCCACCCTTATAAACGTGACATCACAGGATGTTGCCATGATGTAATGGTTGGTACACAATATAGAAGTCGCCGGTTCGATTTATCGTGGCCATTTTAATCAATGTGGACTTTTCTTAAATCCCTCCGGCTTCTGTCCACACAACCGGTACAAATGAGTGGATAAACAATTGGGAGAACTCAAACATCCCCAAGAAGTGCCTCATCGTGGATCAAACCATCAAGAAGCTCGCTGGCCCCCCACCACCGCAAGCAGTGGGGGGCCACCGTACACCGGATCCAACCTGGCCATGGCACGAGCAATTGCCTCCACAAATGGAAAACAAAAGCATCACCAAAATGCCACGGCGGGGCACCGCAACGGTGAAAAACGCACAAACGCATCAGGAAGCTCTCTTCACCTGCTGGAGGTCTGCATTACCATTAAGAGGCTATGGTCTTGGATTATTCTTCGTGTTATTTAGGGTCCCTGACTCTGTTCACGACCATTAAAGACCATGATGGTGGGCAGGCCCACGTAACGCTGCATGGCCGGGTGTCAGAGCCATTTCCTCATGTTTACTGTGGGGTGTGATGGGGATGTCCTCTGGCCCCGACACTATTTCAAGTATTCTTGATCGCAGTCTTACGAGATATAATTCCCGGTTGTGGCCAAAATCAGTGATGAATTATATTCTAATCGACCCTATACCTCCCCTAAGTCTACTTAACCTTAAATTAGTATCAGGTGTGGTTGGTAAACATCACCACTGGAGAGACAAAGGTGGCTGAGTGTGTTTCTGGAAACAAATCCCCACCATGACAAGTTTGCCTCTGAATGCCAGTTTCTTGGCCCAAGCCACTGTATAAAGTCCAGCAAATATGCATCCGACACAAGATCCTAACCTTTTATATAGTCATATTCATAGCCAGTGTAATGTCATCATTTTTTTTTACTCAAAATTATTCACCTCAATTTTGGTTCACACGACGAACAAATAATGCTACTCAGCTGATTCGGCGTGAGACCTCTGCTGACTGCATAAGTACGGAAACTTCTCCACTTTCTCTACGACTGCCCCATCACTCATACAAAGATCCCCCTAGACTGACGGTGATGTCACGTCGACCCACGCGGCACAGCAATCTCACGCAGCAGCCTCACGCGACACAGCAGCCTCACACGGCACAGCAGCCTCACACACCAGCCTCACACGGCACAGCAGCCTCACACACCAGCCTCACTCGGCACAGCAGCCTCACACGGCACAGCAGCCTCACGCAGCAGCCTCACTCGGCACAGCAGCCTCACACAGCAGCCTCACGCAGCAGCCTCACACGCGGCGCAGCAGCCTAATGCACAAGCCGCACGTGGCACAGTAGCCTCATGCAGAAGCCGCACGTGGCACAGCAGGCATGAAGGAAGCTGTGGAACAACTCGAGGAGCTGCTTGGCCTCGTCTGGCAACCCTGGTCAGCTGGTTCAGAATTGGAGGAGGAGAAGCAGCTGTTGTGAATCCCTGCAACAGCTGTCCCTGTGAGCTGCCCCTCACTACAGAGAGCTCCATGGAGAGCATGGCGATGATCACACCCACTCACCCACCCACCCAATCACCCACCGACCCACTCACCCTGTAACTCACTTACTCACCCTCATAACTTACCCAATCATTTACCCAGTCATCCACCCATCCACTCAATCACCCACTCACTCACCCACCCATCCACTCACTAACTCACTCACCAACCCACTCATTCACCAACCCCACACCCAGTCACCCACTTATTAACACAGGCATTCATTCACTAACTCAACCACTAACTCACCCACCCACCAACTCACCCACAAACTCACTAACCAACCCAACCACCCACTCATTCACTTAACAAACCACCTACTCACTCAAGAACCAACCAACCCACTCACCACCCACTCACCTACTACCAACGCAACCTCTCACCCACTCACCCACCCATTCACTCACTGACGTATCCACTCACTAACTCACTCATCCCAACCACTCCTTCACGCACCCACCAACCGATTAACCACCCACTCACTCACCCACTCACTTGCCAACACACTCACCCAATCAATCACCCACCCATCCACTCACTCACTCACCTACCCACGCACCGTTTCACCCATCAACTCACTCAACAACCCATCCACTCACTCAAAAACCCATCCATGAACTCAACCATCCACCGAGCCACCAGCACAGACTCAACCAGTCACCGACTCCATCACCCACAGACTAACACACAAATGAACTCAAACACCCACTAACTCACCCACTGAATCACCAATCCACTCAACCACTCACTCAATCTCTAACCCATCCACTCACTCGTGCACTCACCCACCCACTCACCAATCCACTCACTAACTCACCCACTCACTCATTCACCCCACTCAATCAACACCCATCCACTCTGACTCACTATCGCATCTTCACTATCGCATCCACTAAGTTGCCTGTCACTAACGAACCCACGCACGTAGTCACCCAGTGAACAACCCACCCACTCACCCATTACCCAGGCTACCACTCCACTACTCCCCCACCCACCTAGTCACTCCTGACCCACCCACAAACCCACTCACCTACTCGCCAACCCACTCACCTACCCGCCAACCCACTCACCTACCCGCCAACCCACTCACCTACCCGCCAACCCACTCAGCAACCACTCGCGCATAAACTCACCGACTCAACCTCCCACACTCACCACCTACCCACTCACTCAACCAACTATTCACTCACCCTATTCACTCACCCATCCATACATTCACTCACCCACCCCCTCACTCACTGAACCCTTCACTCATCCACACACTCACCCAATAACTCACCCACTGAACCTCCCACATTCACCCACCCACTAACCAACCCACCCTCTCAACCAACCATTTAATCACCCATCGACTCATCCCTTCAACCTCGCACAGTCATCCAATCACCCACCCACTAACTCAAACACCCATTCACTCACCCATCCCTCCACTCACCTACTCAATCACATAACCACCAACTCAATCTCTAACCCAGGGGTCGGGAACCTATGGCTCGCGAGCCAGATGTGGCTCTTTTGATGATTGCATATGGCTCGCAGATAAAACAAAATATTCTCACTTGTTTTAATCCATCCATCGATTTTTCACTGCGCATGTCCTGTTCAGGGCTGCAGGAGCAATTGTCCATTATTTTAATTGGATGATACTGGCCTACGTTTGCCGTTGCTGGGTAAAACAGGTAAACGCCCCCTTTTGAATCAGTCTGAGACTGCGTCTGCTCGGTCATTAGCTCAAAGCTAACCCTTCGACGAAGAAGATGGCGAAAATAAAAAAGACGACGAGTATCGTACATTTCAGGACGAATGGACCGAAGAATTCGCCTTTGTGGAGAGAGCGGGTTCTGCGGTGTGTCTAATTTGCAATGACAAAATTACATCGTTGAAACGGTCGAATGTAAAGCGGCACTTCGACACGCGCCACGCTACCTTTGCATCAAAATACCCTGCGGGAGACAGCAGAAAGAAAGCGTGCCAAGAGCTTCTGAGCAGGGTGCAAGCTAGCCAGCAGCAACTCCGCGTATGGACCCGGCAAGGTGACTATAATTCGGCTAGCTTTGCTGGTTCTTTAGCAATAGTGAGGAACGGAAAACCATTCACAGATGGCGAGTATGCTAAAACGTTCATGCTGGATGTAGCCAATGAACTTTTTGATGATCTTCCGAACAAAGACAAGATAATCAAACGGATACAAGACATGCCTCTGTCGGCAAGAACTGTTCATGATCGTACCATCGTGATGGCAAACAAAGTGGAGGAAACGCAAGTGAAGGACATAAATGCAGCGCCGTTCTTTTCTCTGGCTTTGGATGAGTCAACAGACGTGAGCCATTTGTCGCAGTTCAGCGTGATTGCAAGATATGCTGTTGGTGACACACTGCGCGAAGAAAGTCTTGCTGTTCTGCCATTAAAAGGGTCCACAAGAGGTGAGGATTTATTCAAGTCTTTCATGGAGTTTGCTCAAGAAAAAAGTCTACCTATGGATAAACTTCTCTCAGTGTGTACTGATGGTGCTCCGTGTATGGTGGGGAAAAACAAAGGATTTGTGGCGCTTCTCCGTGAACATGAAAATAGACCCATCCTAAGTTTCCATTGCATTATACACCAGGAGGCACTTTGTGCTCAGATGTGTGACAGGCAGTTTGGCGAAGTGATGTTGCTGGTCATTCGTGTGATCAACTTTATTGTTGCCCGAGCCTTAAATGATCGCCAGTTTAAAACACTGCTGGATGAAGTTGTAAATAACTATCCTGGTCTGCTTTTGCACAGCAATGTGCGTTGGTTGTCAAGAGGGAAGGTGCTTAGCCGTTTTGCGGCTTGCCTGAACGAAATCCGGACTTTCCTTGAAATGAAAGGCGTCGGGCATCCTGAGCTAGCCGACACCGAGTGGCTCCTCAAGTTTTACTATCTCGTAGATCTGACTGAACATCTGAACCAGCTCAACGTGAAAATGCAAGGCATTGGAAATACAGTGTTATCCCTTCAACAAGCTGTATTTGCTTTTGAAAACAAGCTGGAGCTTTTCATCACAGATCTTGAAACAGGTCGTTTACTACATTTTGAAAAACTGAGCCAATTTAAAGATGCATGCACAGCAAGTGAGCCCATTCAAAACCTTGATCTCCACCAGCTAGCTGGCTGCACATCCAGTCTCCTACAGTCCTTCAAAGCACGCTTTGGAGAATTTCGTGAGCACACTCGTCTTTTTAAGTTCATCACCCATCCAAACGAGTGTTCACTGAACACAGCCGACCTGAATTACATCCCTGGTGTCTCCGTCAGAGATTTTGAAGCAGAAGTGGCTGACCTGAAGGCCTCAGACATGTGGGTGAATAAGTTCAAGTCACTGAATGAAGATTTGGAAAGAATCACACGACAGAAAGCGGAGTTGGCGAGCAAGCACATGTGGACAGAAATGAAAAAACTCCAACCCGAAGACCAGCTGATTCTCAAAACTTGGAACGCGCTTCCTGTCACATACCACACACTGCAGCGTGTGAGTATTGCTGTATTGACCATGTTTGGATCTACGTATGCATGTGAGCAGTCATTCTCACATCTTAAAAACATCAAGTCCAACCTACGATCACGTTTAACGGATGAAAGCCTCAACGCTTGCATGAAGCTTAACCTCACCAAGTACCAACCCGACTACAAAGACATCAGCAAATCCATGCAGCACCAGAAGTCGCATTAATGGTGAGTGTTATAACAACATTATTTAAAAGAATAAATTCAGAGGCTTATTATACTGACATTTAGTTGAATTCACTTTTAAAATATATTATATGGCTCTCACTGAAATAAATTTCCAAATTTTTTGCTTTCATGGCTCTCTTAGTCAAAAAGGTTCCCGACCCCTGTCTAACCCAAACACTCACCAACTCACCCATCTTCTTATTCACTCAATCTTGTACCCATTAACTCTAATCACTCACCCACCCTCCCATTAACCAACTCACTCACCGACACACTCACACACCAACTCAGCCAGCCACGACCCACTACCCACGTAACCACTCACCCACCCAAGCATTAAATCACCCATCCACTCACCTTTTCAACCTCCCACTCATCCAATCACCCACCCACTGACTCAAACACAAACATCCATTCACTCACCCACCCACCTGCTCACTCACCCACCCACCTGCTCACTCACCCACGCACCAAACCACCCACCCAATCACTCACCCACCCACCTTTTCACCCAGCCACCCTCTCAAACCCGTACCCACTAACACACCCACTGACCCACCCTCACCCACCCACTCATGAACTCACCCATCCAATTATTAACCCACCCACTAACTCACCCACTAATTCACCAACCCGACCACTCACCAACACAGCCTAAATATAAATTGTTTGTTTTACCAGGCAAGGCCCACTGAGATATATGGATGATTTTCAGAAGCAACTTCGCCACAAATGATAGCTCAACAGAGTGGCTTATCACGTATACATTTATAGCAGCCAACTCCTCTAAATGCATTTTTCTAAATGTGGAATCGAACCCACAACATCCTGTATACCCGGCGAGGTAGTTAACATCTTGCCACCATGACACTCCATTCTCTGACTCTCCCACCCACGAAACCACACACTCAAACACCGACCCACTAACTCAACCATCCATTAATTCAACCACCGAGCCTTGCACACACTCACTCACCCAGCCACGAACTCGCCAAGCCACGCACTCAATCTCTAATCCACACTCACTCACCAAGCCTCTCACCTACTACCCATCGAACGTCGCACTCACTCATCCACGCACCCACCCACAAAACCGCCCATCTACACACCAAATAAAAATGTAGATTTTTTTTACTTTACTAGGTAAGGCCCATGCTATATACATCTTTTCAGAAACAAGCAGAGTACAAATGATTGCTCAATGGAATGGCTTTTCACGTAGAACGTTATAGCAGTCAAAGTCTATAAATGCATGTTTCTAAACGTGGAGGGGCAACCTGGAGTACCCAGAGAAAATTCCATGCAACCACGGGGGAGAACGTGCAAACTCTAGATATACAGGCGAGGTTCTTAAAATTTTGCCACCTTGACATTCCACTCTTTAACTCAACCACCCACTCAAACACCCACCCACACACAAACCACTTGTAGAGTAAAATGGGGACGTGACGTCATGTGTGCCGTCTAGTGCGATGACGTCACGGAACGTGGCGTCATGCACGCTGGGCGGCTCGATGACGTCATGTCTCCTCTAGTATTTAAGGGGGACCCCGTGACGAAAGCGGGATCACTGTGGGAACGGGTAGAGTGAGAAGGGTGGAGAGGGAACCAGGGGTAGAGAGGGATCGACGAAGAGTCAGGAGTGAAGCTGGTGGTAGCCGTAGGAGGTGCTGCTCTTCCCGGTCGGTGGGGTTGGCAAGTTCCCCCATCCGACTCGAGGGAGAGAGACCGGAGCTAGCCGGGCTGGACCAGGACTTAGTGTAGGACCCCTAACCCCTGGGAAGTTGTCACACCCTTTGTGTTATTGTAACATACTTAATAAACCTTTGGCGAAAGCCCTTACCTTCAAGCCGTCTCCGAGTCGTCGTCGGGAACTCCTCAACACACTAACCAAATCAATCTCTAACCGACTGACTCACCCACACACCCACAAACTAACTCACCAACCCACTTACCAGCCCACCCACTACCTAACTCAACAACCCACTCACTCAACAATCCACTCACCCACCAGGACACCTATTCACTCCCTCACACACCCACCCATCCACCAACTCAATGTCTAACACACACACTCACCCACCCAACCAATCACAAACTCAACCAGCCACTCACCCTGCCACAAAATCAATCTCTAACCCACGCACTCAACATTCCACCTTCTCACTAATCCAAACTGACTAAATTGAACTATTTTTTAAGTTACCAGGTAAGACCCACAGAGCTATATAAAATATTTTTCCAAAGTAACCTGGCCACAAATGAGAGCTTCACTAAGTGGCCTATCACATAGTAATGTATAGCAGCCAAATCTGATAAATGAATGTTTCTAAATGTGGAGTCGAAATCCACGTGACCATAGAGCACATGCAAACCCCAAATATGCAAGCATCAGGGTTGGGATGGAACCTACGAACTCCAAAATACCAGGCGACGTAGCTAACATCTCGCCACAGTGGCGTACAATTCTCGAACTCACCCACTCAACTACTAAAGCCACCCACCAACCCACTCACAAACCCGCTCACCCTGCCATGCACTCAATTTCTAATCAACACACTCACGCACACACCCACTCACTCACTCAACCACTCATCCACGCACCCACCTACACATGCACTCACTAACTCACTCACCCAGCCACCCACCCAACCTACCCACCCACTCACCTCACCCACCCACTCACTCAGTGACCAACTCACGCTCCAACCCACCCACTCACACTGTGACCCACTCAATCTCCCAACAACTCACCCAGCCCCTCACCTACTTACTTAACCACCCATTCACTCACCGACCGACGCACTCACCGCCCACTCACCCAACTGTAAACTAAAATTTAACTATTTTAATTTTACCAGGAAAGGCCCACGGAGCTATATAGATTTTTTTTCATAAGCGACGCGGCCACAAATGACTGCTCAAATAAGTCAGTGAGTGCTTGTGTAGGTGGGTGCATGGATGAGTGGTTGAGCGAGTGAGTGGGTGTGTGCGTGAGTGCGTTGATTAAAAATTCAGTGCATGGTAGGGTGAGCGGGTTTGTGAGTGGGTTGGTGGGTGGCTTTAGTAGTTGAGTGAGTGAGTTCCAGAACAGCCAAAACCTCGAAATGCATGTTTCTAAATATGGAGAGAAAACCCGGAGGACTCGGAGAAAAATCCATGCAACCACAAGAACATGCACACTCCAAATATACAGGCGTCATAATCGAGATCGAACCCACAACCTCCTGTACAAAAGGCGAGGTAGTTAATATCTCACCACCATGGCGCTCCACTTTCTTGACTCAGTCACCCACTCACCCACCCATTCAGCCACCTACCCACTCAGAAACACCCACCCACTCAAAAACCCGCACCTTGCCACCAACTCAACCACTTACCAACGCATCCACTTACACACCCACCCATCCACCCACTCAATCTCTAACTCGCACACTCACCAGTCCACCCGCTCACCCAGCTACTTACCTACTCACCCACTCACCCTGCCACCCACTCACCCTGCCGCCCACTCAACCTCTAACCGACCTACCGACCCAACCAGCCACCCATCCCCTAAACTAAACTACTTTTTATTTCACCAGGTAAGGCTCATTGAGCTATATAGACCCTTTTCAGAATCGGCCTGGCTACAAATGATAGATAAACGAAGTGGCTTATCACATACATTTATTGCAGCCAAATCCTCAAAAGGCATGTTGATTCTAAATGCAGCGGAAAGGACCCGGAGCAAAATCCACACGACCAGGGGGAGAACATGCAAACTCCAAATATACAGGCGGCAGGATCGCAATCGAATCCACAACCTCATGTATACTAGGCGAGCTAGTGAACATTTCACCACCGTAGCGCCCCACTCTTTGACTCACCCAATCACTCACAAGCTAACTTACCCACTCAACCTCCCACATTAACTTACCCACCCAGCAGTCACTCACCCATTCACTCACTCACCTACTTTCTGACCCCATTCAGTCAACAACTCACCGACCCACCCAACCACTCACTTAGTTAACCACTTGCTCACCCACCCACTCACCCTATGACCCACTTAATCTCTAAATCACTCACTCACTAAACTACACACTCACCCACCAACATACTAACTCAAACACTCACCAAGGAACTCACTCACCCAACCACGAACTGACCCACTCACTCACCCACAAACTCGCGAACCAAAAACACACATACCCAACCCATCACTCACCCAACCCCTCACTCACCGACTTACTCAATCACCCATCCAGACACTCACCCACTGACCGACCCACCAACTCATTAACTCACCCAGGACTCACTCACTCTGCCACCCATTCAATTTCTAACCCACCCACACACCTACTCCCTCAGCCACTCACCTCTTCACACACTCACCCACTACCCACGTAATTATTCACCCACCCACTAACTCAACCACCCACTAACGCAACCACTGACCCACTCGAACTCATCCACTCAAAAAACCACCCACTAAAATATCTAAACCACACTCATGCAACCACCCACCCACTCACCCTCACACTTACCAATGCACTTTCCCACTCACTCACCCATCAACTCACTAACCCACCCATTAATTCAGGAACTCACCGAGCAACTGACCTACTCACCCAAGACGCACTACCCACGGAACCACTCACCCACCAACTGACTCAATTTCTCACCCACTCACTCACCCACCCACCCACTAGTGCTCCCACTAACTAATTCATTCATCTACTCACTCACCCACCCCTCACTCACCTAACCATTCACTGCTTCAAGCTCCCATACTGACCAAATCACCCACCGACTAAATCACCCACAAATATCCACTCACTCACCACCCACTCACCCACTACTCACACAACCACTCACCAACTCATTCACTTGCTCACCCACGCATTCACTCACCCCACTCACTCACCAACCATCCACTCACTCACCCACTCACTGAACCACCCCTTCACTTACCCACCCCCTCCATACTTAACCGCAATAACTCACCCACTCAACCTCTCACATCCATCCACTCACTCACCAACCCAACCTTCCACGGTCATCCAATCTCGTACCCACTAACTCAATCACTCACCAACGCACTCACCGTCTCACTCATCCATTCCCTCATCCATCCACTCACTCACCCATTCACCAAATCAATCACGCGCAAATTAACTCACCAATTCAACCAGCCACTGAGCTACTCACCCACGAGCCACGTAACCACTCACCCACCCTCCCTCCCACTGAATCTCTAACCTACCCACTCACACATCAACTAACCCACCCATCATCATCTCACTAACCCACCCATCATCTCACCCACTCACCCAGCCACCCACTCAATCTCGCACCCACCAATTCAATCACTCACCCCCCATCCAAGCATTCAATCACCCATTCACTCACCATTTAAATCTCCCACTCATCCAATTACCCTCCCACTCATCCAATCACCCACCCACTCATCCAATCACCCACCCACTAACTCAAACATAAACATCTATTCACTCACCCAATCCTCCGCTCACCTACTCAATCACATAACCACCAACTCAATATCTAACTCAAACACTCACCAACGAACTCTCAACCTCCCACACTCATGCACTCACCCACCTAACCAGTAACTCAACCACACAAATCCACTAATTCACCCCTTTGCTCAGCCAATCAATCACACAACCACCCACTCAATCTATAACCCATCCACTCACTCAACGACCCATCTTCTCACCCACTCAGCCAACCACCCACTCAACCACACACTAACTGATCAATCCACTCATTCACCCACCCACCAACTCACCCAACCCCTCACTCATGCAACCCCTCACCTCCACCCACCCAACCTCCCACTCTCACCCTACTACTCAATCACCCACTCAATTTACAAACTCAATCACCGACTCCATCACCCATCCACCCATACTGACCCACCCCCTAACTCACCCGCACACCCACTCAGCCACCCAATAATTCACCCACTCAACTCACCCACCCCTTCACTCATTCACACACCCACTTAACTTCCCACGCTCACCCACCCATACAACCATTAAATTACACATCCACTCACCCCCTCAACCTCCCACAATCATCCACTCACCCACCCACTAACTCATCCACACACACACTCACTAAACCACAAACACTCATTCACCTACCCCTCCGTTCAGCCATTCAATCACACGATGATTGATTAAATCACTAACCCGCCCACTCGCTCTCCCACTCACTCCCCCACCCACTTATGCACTCCCCAACCCACTCACGCACTCCCCAACCCACTCATCCTCTCACTTACCCACCCATGCACGCACTCACTGACTCACCGAGCCATTTACACAATTAACAATGCACTTACCAAATCACCCACGCATCCACTCACCCACTCAAACTCCCCCACCCACTCACCATCTGTCTCACTCACCCACTCGACCCCCTCACTCACCCACTCGACCTCCCACACTCACCCACCTACTCACCAACCCACTCTCTCATCCAACCATTCATTCACCCCCTCAACCTCCCACATTCACCCACTCGGCCACCTACCAACTAACTCAACCACATACACCCGCTCACTCAACATTACCACTCACCCTCTACCCACGCAATCAATCAATGCCTCCTTCACTCACCCAACCTGTCACTCACCCAACCCCTCAGCCACCTACCTCTGTCTCAAGCCTCGTGCAGTCCAAGCTCCAGGAGGGCCTCCTCCTCCTCGAACCCGCCGAGGTTGAGTCCCGTGTACGTGCCCTCGTGGCCCCGCACGCTCACGCGCACGCGGGGTCGCGAGTTTGTTCTCGCCACGCGAACCTCGGCCGTTATCTCCCACCCGAGTCCCCGCCCACTGGGGCCCCATTAGGGTCCCCGTCGGGGGGAACAATGAGGTGTCCATCCGCTGTGTCTCCTCCCCTCTCGACCCCGCTAGGACCCCCTGCGCCGCTCACGATATCCCCCCAGGAGGACCCTGTCCCTCCTGTTTCCATCTCGCGGGGTCGCCTCTCCGCACTCCCGCGCTTCAGCAGGCTCAGTGCTTGCACCACCATGCGGCGCTCCTCAGAACCTGCGGGGGTGGACGAGGGTGGGGGGGATCATCATCGTCAGCAGCAGATGCAGCATCATTATTATTATAAGCAGCTACAGCAAGTCGCAGCATCATAATCATCATCTGAATTACCACCACCAGCAAGAGCACTATCATCACCATCTTCAACTTGCCAAGCCATCATCATTACATCATCACCAGATTAATAGATCTCTACCATCACCATGCGTAAAGACATTAGCATTATAATCACTATCTCCTGCATATCCTAATCTCAACATAATTATCGTTAACATTATAATCAACATCATATCGATCAACGCACCGGTGTAAATTGTTCTAGTTGTATTCAATACAAATCAGTTAATATTTGCATCACTCGAACGTGCCACACCACTGCTCCACTCCCCGCTGCCCTTCTCCATCCTCCCCCTTGCTCCTTGGCCCCTTACCATCTGCCAACTGCCCCCTTGCTGCCCGGGCTCGTGGGTACCCTCAGAGGATTTGTATTCAGCTGTAATATCGAGGCTAGAATACATTTCCGCGTGATAAGCCACTTCGTTGAGTTATCATTTGTGATAGCCAGGTCGCTTCAGAGAAACATCTATATAGCTCAGTGAGCTTTACCGGGTAAAATACAAAATTGTTTAGTTTTTTTGTCTGATGGTAAGGTACCACGCAAACCACCACCATCATGACTGCTGTCAGGCTCCGTAGAGCAGGGTGCGTGTTTGTTGTCATCGTCTACAAGAGCTACACGTGGCAAACCGGGGGTGCTGTCGCATGGCTCGGCGATTGCGCATTTGCAGAATTAATCTGGCAAGGGTCACATGATCAGAAAAGGGGCAGTCCAGCAACATGAACCCTTGCACTGTGCCGCTCCCCACACCTGCAACCAACCAGCGTGGTGAAGTATGGTCAAATACACCGCAACGATCCGCTAGGTTGTGGCGGTCCCCATACAGCAGCGGAATCGTGAAAGGGCCATAGCGTGGTCGCACATCCATTGTCCCACGTGATACCACCAGCGGGGCACGCCTCGCAACGCTCAGGTGAGCGTTACCTGCACTCGCTTCCTGCCGGATAGCTTCAACCACCTGCCAGCCATCGTATCCCGAGGGGAGGTCGGGTCGCTTCATTTGCTCGTCGCTCCACAATTGGAAGTTCCTGGCAAAGGTGCGCGAGGTGGATGAGCTGGAGTCCTGTCTGTGAGCATGTGGGTTTAGCACGCTGCGCTACAATGAATCCGGCGACCCGAGCTCGATTCCCGCTTACATCCACCATCACCAGTGCATCCTGGATCTTGAGAGGTCGGTTCAGCCTTAAATTAGTATCTGGTACGATGTGTACACATCGCAACTCGGCAGAAAAAGGCAGCTGAGGGTGGTCCCGGCCACCCACACAGAACATGTGTGAAACCCAGAGATTATGCGTGAAACACGTGCAGATCATTAGAAAAACAGGCAAATATCTTGTGTGATATCAAGTAAGGATCATGCGTAAAACACATACCGATCATACGCAAGAAACACACACTCAGGCAATGTATGAAAACACACTCATATGCTGCTGTAGGATATGTTGGTTCAGCAGATGTACAGGGTGATGGATTACAATGTTAAGTTTTTTTAAAATGGCGATGAAGAATATTGTCCATTCATTTGCAGTCCAGCCGTACACTCATTCATTCACGTGCTATCTTTTCGTCTATGCATCGGTCAATCCGCAAGTCAATTATGCAAGAGGACTCAGTCCCCCCCTGCCCCGCCCCCCTCTGCAAGTAGTAGCAGCTCCCTGCACCACCCAGCTAACCCCACACTGCATGCCGCGTTCTGCGCGATGCCTCAAGTTCAAGGTCGTGTGGGTAACACATTACCGTGGTGATTATTTGAAATGTAACTTTTTATTTTACCAGGTAAGTGAGCCATATAGCTCTTTTTAAGAAGCGATCTGGTCACAAATGTTAGTTTTAACGGAGTGGCTCATCTTGTGGAAATTTATAGCAGTAAAATACTCTAAACCAGGGGTCTCAAACTCGCGGCCCGCAGGCCAATTGTGGCCCGCGGAACGATATTTTGTGGCCCACTATTTGGCATCTTTTATTTATTTATTTATTATTATTCTATTTTTTTACCATAGCTCAGGCTCGTGACAGCTTCCGGTGTTTGTTGACAAGTTAGCCAACGCGAATTAGCAACGTTAGTCACATGGTTGAAACGTGATTCCGGAGTGACACCAAGTGGAAGGAAAATATATCCTGTCACCCAGTGCAAGGTACAGAGGACTTAGGAAGTGGGCGGAGTCAACAAGTGTAATCAGTGACCTAATAAAGACAACAGAGTGTTGCAATAGGAAAGGGAAAATAATTACATGGATAGCAAATAACATGAGATGGGTGGCAAGAACAAAAGCCAAATGGTGGTTAGAACCTGAATATTATAAAGAAGTTATAGATTATTATTACAAGAGAAACAAAGAAAAGGAAAAAGGACAGATATGTGCAATCGCAAAAGAAAATAATTTACCAAGAACAATTTAATCAAAAAGAGCAAGAAATAAAAAGATATAAAACATGAGACAATGCACTTTATGTTAAGAATTAAGACAGGTGGAGTAACATGGACGCCAGAGTTAGCTCAATGGCATCCAGAGAGATTCGGTAGAGCAGAAGGATATGTAGGATGTGAACAAAAAGAAGAAAATCTAGATCACTTTATTTATGAATGTGAAAGGTATAAACACCTGAGAGAGAACACGATTGATGAATTTAATAATGATAAGAAAAACGTGTGCTCAAAAAAAGCATGAACAATGATAAAGTTTTCAAATACCTCTCAGAATATATAGAAAGGGCATACTAAATAAGATCCCAAATACTCACGTATTGGGATAAAAACATGTAAATATATCACCCCCACCTTCCCTGAGCTTTCCAGGATGTTCAAGCGGACCATGTGCCTTTTTGGGAGCACATATCTGTGTGAAAAGCTCTTTTGCACCATGAACTTTAATAAGTCAAAGTACAGGTCCAAACTTACTGATGAGCATTTCAAGCCATACTGAGAGTCTCAATTGCTTCCTCCCTCAAGCCAAATGTGGCTCAGCTGTGTAAGAAGAGGAAGCGCTGCCAGGTATCTGGAAGCATGGAGTAGGTAAGAGAAGCCTATGTTCTGAAGAACCGTTCATGTTCTGAACTGTTATTAATAAAGATTGAGAAGATTGGATCAGTTGCACTTTTTTTTTGAATACTTGATGAGGCCCAGCCTCACCCAGACTCTACCTCCAGCGGCCCCCAGGTAAGTTGAGTTTGAGACTCCTGCTCTGAACGCATGTTTCTAAATATGGAGGGAAAAACTGGAAGACCTGGAGAACAATCCACGCGACCACGGGAGAGAGAGACATGCAAACTCCAAATATACAAGCGTCAGGGTCCAGATCGAACCCACGACCTCTTGCATACCAGGTGAAGGAGTTAACATCCCACCACCGCGGCACCCTTATGTACCAGGTTACACAGTCACGGACTCAAATGAAGACACAGTCCCTTCATTTAACAGTCTGTTCGATAAATAAGTGCTGTTAGCGAGCACCTATTAAGGCTAGCATGCCACACGAGGGGGTGGGTGGTCAGTTTTACCCAGGATAGCCCTACTGGCTCTTTTCAGGAGGGTTCTACCACATTTCCCAGCAATGATTACTAGGCACAGTATATTCCAACTGGGTAATTTGCGGGCAATTGTATTTAATTCGGTTAATCTGGTCCATGACGCTGGGATCTTCAACGTCCACTGAAGCAGACGGCACATGGTGTCTTTGCGGTGAACACGCCTGTAGCATTAAACAGGGCGGCCGCTGGATTCAAACCGCGAACATCTACGACAAACGGCACACGTACAACTGCTACAGACACACGCCGAGTGTGTAATCACTCAATATGTGAGTGATTACACGCGACATTGTTGCGTGATTAAACACAACGTTGTTGTGTGTGTAATCACACACAAACATATTGATGAGACGCAACGACGTTGTGTTGAGTGTAATCACAAACAACGACGTTGTGTTTAGTGTAATCACAAACAACAACGTTGTGTTGAGTGTAATTACACACAACGACATTGTGTTTAGTGTAATCACTAACAACGACGTTGTGTTTAGTGTAATCACTAACAACGACGTTGTGTTGAGTGTAATCACTAACAACGACGTTGTGTTGAGTGTAATCACTTACAACAACAACGTTGTGTTGAGTGTAATCACAGGCAACAATGTTGATGACACACAGCGTCCAACAGAGGGCGTCGTAGTCGTGCCATGGGGAGGCGGCGAGTGATGAACGCCACTGCGGCGCCGCAAAGAGATCAGAGCCGTGATATTTATTTATTTGTACACTGGAGGAGGAATCCGATGAGCTACGAAGTTCTTTATCACAAACGTCCAGCGTCTTGGCCGTCACGATAGAACGAGGCCGATAAACGTGGAGGTATAAATGAGGGTGATGCTAAGTCGGTGTGCCGTGCCCTAAGTGAGGTTGCCATGGGCGTGTGTGTTGGCCGTGTCAGGAGCGGGTGAGGAGGACGAGGCAAGGGGTGAGGAGGACGAGGTGAAGGGTAAGAAGAACGAGGTCAGGAGGTGAGGGGTGAGGAGGACGAGATGAGGGGTGAGGAGGACGAGATGAGGGGTGAGGAGGACGAGGGGTGAAGAGGACGAGGGGTGAGGAGGACGAGAGGTGCCGAAGACGAGGGGTGAGGAGGACGAGGGGTGAGGAGGACGAGGGGTGAGGAGGACGAGGGGTGAGGAGAACGAGGCGTGAGGAGGACGAGGGGTGAGGAGGACGAGGGGTGAGGAGGACGAGGGGTGAGGAGGACAGGAGTGAGGAGGACGAGGGGTGAGGGGTGAGGAGTAAGAAGAACGAGCTGTGGGGGTGAGGACGAGGTGAGGGGTGAGAACGAGGTGAGGGTTGAGGACAAGTGAGGTGGACGAGGTAAGGGGTGAGAATGAGGTGAGGGGTCAAGAGGGCGAGGTGAGGGGTCAAGCGGACGACGTGAGGGGTAAGGAGGACGAGGTGAGTGGTGAGGAGGATGAGGAGCGGGGTGCGGTGGACGAGCAAGGGGTGAGGAGGACGAGGGGCGAGGAGGACTAGGTGAGGGCTGAGGAGAGCGAGGCGTGAGGACAGCGAGGGGTGAGGAGAGCGAGGGGTGAGGACAGCGAGGGGTGAAGAGGACGAGGAGCAGGGTGCGGTGGACGAGCGAGGGGTGAGGACGGGGGTGAGAAGAAAAACGAGGTGTGGGGGTGAGGACGAGGGTTGAGGAGAGCGAGGGGTGAGGAGGACGAGGGGTGAGGAGAGCGAGGGGTGAGGAGAGCGAGGGGTGAGGAGAGCGAGGGGTGAGGAGGACGAGGGGTGAGGAGGACGAGGGTTGAGGAGGACGAGGGGTGCGGAGTACGAGTCGAGGGGTGAGGAGGAAGAGGTGAGGGGTAAGAAGAATGCGGTGTGGGTGAGAAGGACGAGGTGAGGGGTGAGGCGGGCGAGGCGTGAGGATGACGAGCTGAGGGGTGAGGAGAACGAGCGGTGAGGAGGACAATGGGTGAGGACGAGGGGTGAGGAGGGTGAGGTGAGGGGTGAGTAGGATGAGTCGAGTGGTGAGGAGGACAAGATGAGGGGTAAGAAGAACGAGGTGAGGGGTGAGGAGGACGAGGTGAGCGGTGAGGACGACGACGGGTGAGGAGGACGAGCTGAGGTGAGAGATGAGGACGAGTCGAGGGATGAGGAGGACGAGGTGAAAGGTGAGGCGGACGAGGGGTGAGGAGGACGATGCGTGAGAAAGATGAGGCGAGGGGTGAGGACGAGGGGTGAGGAGGACGAGGGGTGAGGAGGACGAGAGGTGAGGACGACGAGGTGTGAGGACGACGAGGGGTGAGGACGACGAGGGGTGAGGAGGACGAGGGGTGAGGAGGACGAGGGGTGAGGAGAGTGAGAGGTGAGGAGTAAGAAGAATGAGCTGTGGGGGTGAGGAGGACGAGGTGAGGGGTGAGAACGAGGTGAGGGTTGAGGAGAAGTGAGGTGGACGAGGTGAGGGGTGAGAAAGGGGTGAGGGGTCAAGAGGACGAGGTGAGGGGTCAAGCAGACGACCTGAGGGGTAAGGAGGACGAGGTGAGGGGTGAGGAGGATGAGGAGCAGGGTGCGGTGGACGAGCGAGGGGTGAGGAGGACGAGAAGTGAGGAGGACGGGGGGTGAGAAGTAAGAAGAACGAGGTGTGGGGGTGAGGAGGACGAGGCGAGGGGTGAGGAGAGCGAGGGGTGAGGAGGATGAGGGGTGAGGAGGACGAGGGGTGAGGAGAGCGAGGGGTGAGGAGGACGAGGGGTGAGGAGGTGAGGGGTGCGGAGGACGAGTCGAGGGGTGAGGAGGAAGAGGTGAGGGGTAAGAAGAACGCGGTGTGGGTCTGAAGGACGAGGTGACGGGTGAGGTGGGCGAGGCGTGAGGATGACGAGGCGCGGTGGACAAGGTGAGGTGAGGGGTGAGGATGACGAGCTGAGGGGTGAGGAGAACGAGCGGTGAGGAGGACAATGGGTGAGGAGGACAATGGGTGAGGACAATGGGTGAGGAGGGTGAGGTGAGGTGAGGGGTGAGTAGGACGAGTCGAGTGGTGAGGAGGACAAGATGAGGGGTAAGAAGAACGAGGTGTGGGGTGAGGAGGACGAGGCAAATGGTGAGGACAGCGAGGGGAGGGGAGGACGAGGAGTGAGGACGAGCTAAGGGTGAGGAGGACGAGGCGAGGACGAGGTGAGCGGTGAGGACGACGACGGGTGAGGAGGACGAGCTGAGGTGAGGACGAGTCGAGGGGTGAGGAGGACGAGGTAAAAGGTGAGGCGGACGAGGGGTGAGGAGGACGATGGGTGAGGAAGATGAGGCGAGGGATGAGGAGGACGAGGGGTGAGGAGGACGAGGGGTGACGATGACGAGAGTGAGGAGGACGACGGGTGAGGAGAGTGAGGGGTGAGGAGTAAGAAGAACGAGCTGTGGGGGTGAGGAGGACGAGGTGAGGGGTTAGAACGAGGTGAGGGTTGAGGACAAGTGAGGTGGACGAGGTGAGGTGTGAGAACGAGGTGAGGGGTCAAGAGGACGAGGTGAGGGGTCAAGCGGACGACGTGAGGGGTAAGGAGGACGAGGTGAGGGGTGAGGAGGATGAGGAGCAGGGTGCGGTGGACGAGCGAGGGGTGAGGAGAACGAGAGGTGAGGAGGACGGGCGGTGAGAAGTAAGAAGAACGAGGTGTGGGGGTGAGGAGGACGAGGGGTGAGGAGGACGAGGCGAGGGCTGAGGAGAGCGAGGCGTGAGGAGAGCGAGGGGTGAGGAGAGCGAGGGGTGAGAAGGACGAGGGGTGAGGAGGACGAGGGGTGAGGAGATGAGGAGCAGGGTGCGGTGGACGAGCGAGGGGTGAGGACGGGGGGTGAGAAGAAAAACGAGGTGTGGGGGTGAGGCCGAGGGTTGAGGAGAGCGAGGGGTGAGGAGGACGAGGGGTGAGGAGAGTGAGGGGTGAGGAGGTGAGGGGTGTGGAGGACGAGTCGAGCGGTGAGGAGGAAGAGGTGAGGGGTAAGAAGAACGCGGTGTGGGTGAGAAGGACGAGGTGAGCGGTGAGGCGGGCGAGGCGTGAGGATGACGAGGCGCGGGGTGGGGTGGACGAGGTGAGGGGTGAGGAAGACGAACTGAGGGGTGAGGAGAACGAGGGGTGAGGAGAACGAGCGGTGAGGAGGACAATGGGTGAGGAGGGCAATGGGTGAGGAGGACGAGGGGTGAGGAGGGTGAGGTGAGGGGTGAGTAGGACGAGTCGAGTGGTGAGGAGGACAAGATGAGGGGTAAGAAGAACGAGGTGTGGGGTGAGGAGGACGAGGCAAATGGTGAGGACAGCGAGGGGAGGGGAGGACGAGGAGTGAGGACGAGCTAAGGGTGAGGAGGACGAGGCGAGGGAGAGGTGAGGGGTGAGAAGGACGAGGTGAGCGGTGAGGACGACGACGGGTGAGGAGGATGAGCTGAGGGGTAAAGATGACGAGGCAAGGGGTGAGGAGGACGAGGCGAGGACGAGGTGAGGGGTGAGGAGGACGAAGTGAGGGGTGAGTACGAGGCGAGGGGTGAGGAGAACAAGGGGTGAGGAGGACGAGGCAAGGCGTGAGGAGGAGGCGAGGGGTGAAAACGAGGGTTGAGGACGAGGCGATGGGTGAGGAAGACGAGGCGATGGGTGAGGAGGACGAGATGATGTGTGAGGACGAGGTGAGGAGAGCGAGGGGTTAGAGAAGGACGAGGTGAGGGTGAGGAGGATGAGCTAAGGGGTAAAGATGACGAGGTGAGGACGAGGTGAGGGGTGAGGAGGACGAAGTGAGGGCGAGGTGAGCGGTGAGGAATACGAGCTGAGGGATGAGAAGGACGAGGTGAGGGGTGAGGAGGACGAGGGGTGAGGAGGAGGCGAGAGGTGAGAACGAGGGTTGAGGAGGACGAGGCAATGGGTGAGGAGGACGAGGTGATGGGTGAGGACGAGGTGAGGAGAGCGAGGGGTTAGAGAAGGACGAGGGTGAGGAGGATGAGCTAAGGGGTAAAGATGACGAGGCAAGGGGTGAGGACGAGGCGAGGACGAGGTGAGGGGTGAGGAGGACGAAGTGAGGGCGAGGTGAGGGGTGAGGAATACGAGCTGAGGGATGAGAAGGACGAGGTGAGGGGTGAGGAGGACGAGGCGACCCGAGCTCGATTCCCGCTTACAGCCACCATCACCACTGCGTCCTGGATCTCGAGAGGTCGGTTCAGCCTTAAATTAGTATCTGGTACGATGTGTACACATCGCAACTCGGGAGAAAAAGGCAGCTGAGGGTGGTCCGGGCCACCCACACAGAACATGTGTGAAACCCAGAGATTATTGCATGAAACACGTGCAGATCATTAGAAAAACAGGCAAATATCTTGTGTGATATCAAATATGGATCATGCGTAAAACACATACCGATCATACGCAAGAAACACACACTCAGGCAATGTATGAAAACACACTCATATGCTGCTGTAGGATACGTTGGTTCAGCAGATGTACAGGGTGATGGATTACAATGTTAAGTTTTTTTTAAATGGCGATGAAGAATATTGTCCATTCATTTGCAGTCCAGCCGTACACTCATTCATTCACGTGCTATCTTTTCGTCTATGCATCGGTCAATCCGCAAGTCAATTATGCAAGAGGACTCAGTCCCCCCCTGCCCCGCCCCCCTCTGCAAGTAGTAGCAGCTCCCTGCACCACCCAGCTAACCCCACACTGCATGCCGCGTTCTTCGCGATGCCTCAAGTTCAAGGTCGTGTGGGTGACACATTACCGTGGTGATTATTTTAAATGTAACTTTTTATTTTACCAGGTAAGTGAACCATATAGCTCTTTTTAAGAAGCGATCTGGTCACAAATGTTAGTTTTAACGGAGTGGCTCATCTTGTGGAAATTTATAGCAGTAAAATACTCTAAACCAGGGGTCTCAAACTCGCGGCCCGCAGGCCAATTGTGGCCCGCGGAACGATATTTTGTGGCCCACTATTTGACATCAATTTTTTATTTTTAATTATTATATTTTTTTACCATAGCTCAGGCTCGTGACAGCTTCCGGTGTTTGTTGACAAGTTAGCCAACGCGAATTAGCAACTTTAGTCACTTGGTTGAAACGTGATTCCGGAGTGACACCAAGTGGAAGGAAAATATATCCTGTCACCCAGTGCAAGGTACAGAGGACTTAGGAAGTGGGCGGACTCAACAAGTGTAATCAGTGACCTAATAAAGACAACAGAGTGTTGCAATAGGAAAGGGAAAATAATTACATGGATAGCAAATAGCATGAGATGGGTGGCAAGAACAAAAGCCAAATGGTGGTTAGAACCTGAATATTATAAAGAAGTTATAGATTATTATTACAAGAGAAACAAAGAAAAGGAAAAAAAAACAGATATGTGCAATCGCAAAAGAAAATAATTTACCAAGAACAATTTAATCAAAAAGAGCAAGAAATTAAAAGATATAAAACATGAGACAATGCACTTGATGTTAAGAATTAAGACAGGTGGAGTAACATGGACACCAGAGTTAGCTCAATGGCATCCAGAGAGATTCGGTAGAGCAGAAGGATATGTAGGATGTGAACAAAAAGAAGAAAATCTAGATCACTTTATTTATGAATGTGAAAGGTATAAACACCTGAGAGAGAACACGATTGATGAATTTAATGATAAGAAAAACGAAGTGCTCAAAACAAGCATGAACAATGATAAAGTTTTCAAATACCTCTCAGAATATATAGAAAGGGCATACTAAATAAGATCCCAAATACTCAGGTATTGGGATAAAAACATGTAAATATATCACCCCCACCTTCCCTGAGCTTTCCAAGATGTTCAAGCGGACCATGTGCCTTTTTGGGGGCACACATCTGTGTGAAAAGCTCTTTTGCACCATGAACTTTAATAAGTCAAAGTACAGGTCCAAACTTACTGATTGGCTTGAAATGCTCTACTGAGGGTCTCAATTGCTTCCTCCCTCAAGCCAAATGTGGCTCAGCTGTGTAAGAAGAGGAAGCGCTGCCAGGTCTCTGGAAGCATGGAGTAGGTAAGAGAAGCCTATGTTCTGAAGAACCGTTCATGTTCTGAACTGTTATTAATAAAGATTGAGAAGATTGGATCAGTTGCACTTTTTTTTGGAATACTTGATGCGGCCCAGCCTCACCCAGACTCTGCCTCCAGCGGCCCCCAGGTAAGTTGAGTTTGAGACTCCTGCTCTGAACGCATGTTTCTAAATATGGAGGGAAAAACTGAAAGACCTGGAGAACAATCCACGTGACCACGGGAGAGAGAGAGACATGCAAACTCCAAATATACAGGCGTCAGGGTCCGGATCGAACCCACGACCTCTTGCATACCAGGTGAAGGAGTTAACATCCCACCACCGCGGCACCCTTATGTACCAGGTTACACAAATGAAGACACAGTCCCTTCATTTAACAGTCTGTTCGATAAATAAGTGCTGTTAGCGAGCACCTATTAAGGCTAGCATGCCACACGAGGGGGTGGGTGGTCAGTTTTACCCAGGATAGCCCTACTGGCTCTTTTCAGGAGGGTTCTACCACATTTCCCAGCAATGATTACTAGGCACAGTATATTCCAACTGGCTAATTTGCGGGCAATTGTATTTAATTCGGTTAATCTGGTCCATGACGCTGGGATCTTCAACGTCCACTGAAGCAGACGGCACATGGTGTCTTTGCGGTGAACACGCCTGTAGCATTAAACAGGGCGGCCGCTGGATTCAAACCGCGAACATCTACGACAAGCGGCACACGTACAACTGCTACAGACACACGCCGAGTGTGTAATCACTCAATATGTGAGTGATTACACGCAACATTGTTGTGTGATTAAACACAACGTTGTTGTGTGTGTAATCACACACAAAAATATTGATGAGACGCAACGACGTTGTGTTGAGTGTAATCACAAACAACAACGTTGTGTTGAGTGTAATCACTCACAACGACGTTGTGTTGAGTGTAATCACTAACAACGACGTTGTGTTTAGTGTAATCACTCACAACGACGTTGTGTTGAGTGTAATCACTAACAACGACGTTGTGTTTAGTGTAATCACTAACAAGGACGTTGTGTTTAGTGTAATCACTAACAACGACGTTGTGTTGAGTGTAATCACTAACAACGACGTTGTGTTGAGTGTAATCACTTACAACAACAACGTTGTGTTGAGTGTAATCACTCAAAACGAAATTGTGTTGAGTGTAATCACTCACAACGACGTTGTGTTGAGTGTAATCACTCACAACGACGTTGTATTTAGTGTAATCACTAACAACGACGTTGTGTTTAGTGTAATCACTAACAACAACGTTGTGTTGAGTGTAATCACTAACAACGACGTGTTGAGTGTAATCACAACAACAACAACAACGTTGTGTTGAGTGTAATCACAGGCAACAATGTTGATGACACACAGCGTCCAACAGAGGGCGTCGTAGTCGTGCCATGGGGAGGCGGCGAGTGATGAACGCCACTGCGGCGCCGCCAAGGGATCAGAGCCGTGATATTTATTTATTTGTACACTGGAGGAGGAATCCGATGAGCTACGAAGTTCTTTATCACAAACGTCCAGCGTCTTGGCCGTCACGATAGAACGAGGCCGATAAACGTGGAGGTATAAATGAGGGTGATGCTAAGTCGGTGTGCCGTGCCCTAAGTGAGGTTGCCATGGGCGTGTGTGTTGGCCGTGTCAGGAGCGGGTGAGGAGGACGAGGCAAGGGGTGAGGAGGACGAGGTGAAGGGTAAGAAGAACGAGGTCAGGAGGTGAGGGGTGAGGACGAGATGAGGTGTGAGGAGGACGAGATGAGGTGTGAGGAGGACGAGGAGAGGGGTGAGGAGAACGAGGAGTGAAGAGAACGAGGGGTGAGGAGGACGAGGGGTGAGGAGGACGAGGGGTGAGGAGGACGAGGGGTGAGGAGGTGAGGAGCAGGGTGTGGTGGACGAGCGAGGGGTGAGGACGGGGGGTGAGAAGAAAAACGAGGTGTGGGGGTGAGGACGAGGGTTGAGGAGAGCGAGGGGTGAGGACGACGAGGGGTGAGGACGACGAGGGGTGAGGAGGACGAGTCGAGGGGTGAGGAGGAAGAGGTGAGGGGTAAGAAGAACGCGGTGTGGGTGAGAAGGACGAGGTGAGGGGTGAGACGGGCGAGGCGTGAGGATGACGAGGCGCGGGGTGGGGTGGACGAGGTGAGGGGTGAGGAAGACGAGCTGAGGGGTGAGGAGAACGAGCGGTGAGGAGGACAATGGGTGAGGACGAGGGGTGAGGAGGGTGAGGTGAGGTGAGGGGTGAGTAGGATGAGTCGAGTGGTGAGGAGGACAAGATGAGGGGTAAGAAGAACGAGGTGAGGGGTGAGGAGGACGAGGTGAGCGGTGAGGACGACGACGGGTGAGGAGGACGAGCTGAGGTGAGAGGTGAGGACGAGTCGAGGGGTGAGGAGGACGAGGTGAAAGGTGAGGCGGACGAGGGGTGAGGAGGACGATGGGTGAGAAAGATGAGGCGAGGGGTGAGGACGAGGGGTGAGGAGGACGAGGGGTGAGGAGGACGAGGGGTGAGGACGACGAGGGGTGAGGAGGACGAGGGGTGAGGAGGACGAGGGGTGAGGAGGACGAGGGGTGAGGAGGACGAGGGGTGAGGAGAGTGAGAGGTGAAAAGTAAGAAGAATGAGCCGTGGGGGTGAGGAGGACGAGGTGAGGGGTGAGAACGAGGTGAGGGTTGAGGACAAGTGAGGTGGACGAGGTGAGGGGTGAGAAAGGGGTGAGGGGTCAAGAGGACCAGGTGAGGGGTCAAGCGGACGACGTGAGGGGTAAGGAGGACGAGGTGAGGGGTGAGGAGGATGAGGAGCAGGGTGCGGTTGACGAGCGAGGGGTGAGGAGGACGAGAAGTGAGGAGGACGGGGGGTGAGAAGTAAGAAGAACGAGGTGTGGGGGTGAGGAGGACGAGGGGTGAGGAGGACGAGGCGAGGGGTGAGGAGAGCGAGGGGTGAGGAGGACGAGGGGTGAGGAGGACGAGGGGTGAGGAGGACGAGGGGTGAGGTGAGGGGTGCGGAGGACGAGTCAAGGGGTGAGGAGGAAGAGGTGAGGGGTAAGAAGAACGCGGTGTGGGTGAGAAGGACGAGGTGAGGGGTGAGGTGGGCGAGGCGTGAGGATGACGAGGCGCGGGGTGCGGTGGACAAGGTGAGGTGAGGGGTGAGAATGACGAGCTGAGGGGTGAGGAGAACGAGGGGTGAGGAGAACGAGCGGTGAGGAGGACAATGGGTGAGGAGGACAATGGGTGAGGAGGACAATGGGTGAGGAGGACAATGGGTGAGGACAATGGGTGAGGAGGGTGAGGTGAGGTGAGGGGTGAGTAGGACGAGTCGAGTGGTGAGGAGGACAAGATGAGGGGTAAGAAGAACGAGGTGTGGGGTGAGGAGGACGAGGCGAATGGTGAGGACAGCGAGGGGAGGGGAGGACGAGGAGTGAGGACGAGCTAAGGGTGAGGAGGACGAGGCGAGGACGAGGTGAGCGGTGAGGACGACGACGGGTGAGGAGGACGAGCTGAGGTGAGGACGAGTCGAGGGGTGAGAAGGACGAGGGGTGAGGAAGATGAGGTGAGGGGTGAGGAGGACGAGGGGTGAGGAGGACGAGGGGTGAGGAGAGTGAGGGGTGAGGAATAAGAAGAACGAGCTGTGGGGGTGAGGAGGACGAGGTGAGGGGTCAAGCGGACGACGTGAGGGGTAAGGAGGACGAGGTGAGGGGTGAGGAGAACGTGGGGTGAGGAGAACGAGCGGTGAGAAGGACAATGGGTGAGGAGGACAATGGGTGAGGAGGACGAGGGGTGAGGAGGGTGAGGTGAGGGGTGAGTAGGACGAGTCGAGTGCTGAGGAGGACAAGATGAGGGGTAAGAAGAACGAGGTGTGGGGTGAGGAGGACGAGGCAAATGGTGAGGACAGCGAGGGGAGGAGAGGACGAGGAGTGAGGACGAGCTAAGGGTGAGGAGGACGAGGCGAGGGAGAGGTGAGGGGTGAGAAGGACGAGGTGAGCGGTGAGGACGACGATGGGTGAGGAGGACGAGCTGAGGTGAGACGACGAGTCGAGGGGTGAGGAGGACGAGGTAAAAGGTGAGGCAGACGAGGGGTGAGGAGGACGATGGGTGAGAAAGATGAGGCGAGTGGTGAGGAGGACGAGGGGTGAGGAGGACGAGGGGTGAGGAGGATGAGGGGTGAGAAGGACGAGTCGAGGGGTGAGGAGGACGAGGTGAGGGGTGAGGAAGTCGAGCTGAGGGGTGAGGAGGACGAGGGGTGAGGAGGACGAGCTGAGGGGTAAAGCGGATGAGGTGAGGGGTGAGGAAGACGAGGTGATGGGTGAGGATGAGGTGAGGGGTGTGGACGAGGTGAAAGGTCAAGCGGACGACGTGAGGGGTGAGGACGAGGTGAGGAAGACGAGCTGAGGGGTGAGGAGGACGAGGTGAGGAGGACGAGGGGTGAGGAGGACGAGGGGTGAAGAGGACGAGCTGAGGACGAGATGAGGGGTGAGGAGGACGAGGGGTGAGGAGGACGAGGCGAGGGGTGAGGTGAAGAGGACGAGCTGAGGAGAACGAGGTGAGGGGTGAGGAGGACGAGGTGAGGGGTGAGGAGGACGAAGTGAGGGGTGAGGAGAACGAGGGGTGAGGAGAACGAGGGGTGAGGAGGACGAGGCGAGCAGTGAGGAGGAGGTGAGGGGTGAGAACGAGGGTTGAGGAGGACGAGGCGATGGGTGAGGAGGACGAGGTGATGGGTGAGGACGAGGTGAGGAGAGCGAGGGGTTAGAAAAGGACGAGGTGAGGGTCAGGAGGATGAGCTAAGAGGTAAAGATGACGAGGCAAGGGGTGAGGGACGAGGCGAGGACGAGGTGAGGGGTGAGGAGGACGAAGTGAGGGCGAGGTGAGGGGTGAGGAATACGAGCTGAGGGATGAGAAGGACGAGGTGAGGGGTGAGGAGGACGAGGCGACCCGAGCTCGAGTCCCGCTTACAGCCACCATCACCACTGCGTCCTGGATCTCGAGAGGTCGGTTCAGCCTTAAATTAGTATCTGGTACGATTTGTACACATTGCAACTCGGGAGAAAAAGGCAGCTGAGGGTGGTCCGGGCCACCCACACAGAACATGTGTGAAACCCAGAGATTATGCGTGAAACACGTGCAGATCATTAGAAAAACAGGCAAATATCTTGTGTGATATCAAATATGGATCATGCGTAAAACACATACCGATCATACGCAAGAAACACACACTCAGGCAATGTATGAAAACACACTCATATGCTGCTGTAGGATACGTTGGTTCAGCAGATGTACAGGGTGATGGATTACAATGTTAAGTTTTTTTTAAATGGCGATGAAGAATATTGTCCATTCATTTGCAGTCCAGCCGTACACTCATTCATTCACGTGCTATCTTTTCGTCTATGCATCGGTCAATCCGCAAGTCAATTATGCAAGAGGACTCAGTCCCCCCCTGCCCCGCCCCCCTCTGCAAGTAGTAGCAGCTCCCTGCACCACCCAGCTAACCCCACACTGCATGCCGCGTTCTGCGCGATGCCTCAAGTTCAAGGTCGTGTGGGTAACACATTACCGTGGTGATTATTTGAAATGTAACTTTTTATTTTACCAGGTAAGTGAGCCATATAGCTCTTTTTAAGAAGCGATCTGGTCACAAATGTTAGTTTTAACGGAGTGGCTCATAAATTTTGATTTAAAATTTTGATTTAAAACTTTCATCTTGTGGAAATTTATAGCAGTAAAATACTCTAAACCAGGGGTCTCAAACTCGCGGCCCGCAGGCCAATTGTGGCCCGCGGAACGATATTTTGTGGCCCACTATTTGACATCAATTTTTTATTTTTTAATTATTATATTTTTTTACCATAGCTCAGGCTCGTGACAGCTTCCGGTGTTTGTTGACAAGTTAGCCAACGCGAATTAGCAACGTTAGTCACTTGGTTGAAACGTGATTCCGGAGTGACACCAAGTGGAAGGAAAATATATCCTGTCACCCAGTGCAAGGTACAGAGGACTTAGGAAGTGGGCGGACTCAACAAGTGTAATCAGTGACCTAATAAAGACAACAGAGTGTTGCAATAGGAAAGGTAAAATAATTACATGGATAGCAAATAGCATGAGATGGGTGGCAAGAACAAAAGCCAAATGTTGGTTAGAACCTGAATATTATAAAGTAGTTATAGATTATTATTACAAGAGAAACAAAGAAAAGGAAAAAGGACAGATATGTGCAATCGCAAAAGAAAATAATTTACCAAGAACAATTTAATCAAAAAGAGCAAGAAATTAAAAGATATAAAACATGAGACAATGCACTTGATGTTAAGAATTAAGACAGGTGGAGTAACATGGACACTAGAGTTAGCTCAATGGCATCCAGAGAGATTCGGTAGAGCAGAAGGATATGTAGGATGTGAACAAAAAGAAGAAAATCTAGATCACTTTATTTATGAATGTGAAAGGTATAAACACCTGAGAGAGAACACGATTGATGAATTTAATAATGATAAGAAAAACGAAGTGCTCAAAAAAAGCATGAACAATGATAAAGTTTTCAAATACCTCTCAGAATATATAGAAAGGGCATACTAAATAAGATCCCAAATACTCAGGTATTGGGATAAAAACATGTAAATATATCACCCCCACCTTCCCTGAGCTTTCCAGGATGTTCAAGCGGACCATGTGCTTTTTTGGGAGCACACATCTGTGTGAAAAGCTCTTTTGCACCATGAACTTTAATAAGTCAAAGTACAGGTCCAAACTTACTGATTGGCTTGAAATGCTCTACTGAGGGTCTCAATTGCTTCCTTCCTCAAGCCAAATGTGGCTCAGCTGTGTAAGAAGAGGAAGCGCTGCCAGGTCTCTGGAAGCATGGAGTAGGTAAGAGAAGCCTATGTTCTGAAGAACCGTTCATGTTCTGAACTGTTATTAATAAAGATTGAGAAGATTGGATCAGTTGCACTTTTTTTTGGAATACTTGATGCGGCCCAGCCTCACCCAGACTCTACCTCCAGCGGCCCCCAGGTAAGTTGAGTTTAAGACTCCTGCTCTGAACGCATGTTTCTAAATATGGAGGGAAAAACTGGAAGACCTGGAGAACAATCCACGCGACCACGGGAGAGAGATAGACATGCAAACTCCAAATATACAGGCGTCAGGGTCCGGATCGAACCCACGACCTCTTGGATACCAGGTGAAGGAGTTAACATCCCACCACCGCGGCACCCTTATGTACCAGGTTACACAGTCACGGACTCAAATGAAGACACAGTTCCTTCATTTAACAGTCTGTTCGATAAATAAGTGCTTTTAGCGAGCACCTATTAAGGCTAGCATGCCACACGAGGGGGTGGGTGGTCAGTTTTACCCAGGATAGCCCTACTGGCTCTTTTCAGGAGGGTTCTACCACATTTACCAGCAATGATTACTAGGCACAGTATATTCCAACTGGGTAATTTGCGGGCAATTGTATTTAATTCGGTTAATCTGGTCCATGACGCTGGGATCTTCAACGTCCACTGAAGCAGACGGCACATGGTGTCTTTGCGGTGAACACGCCTGTAGCATTAAACAGGGCGGCCGCTGGATTCAAACCGCGAACATCTATGACAAGCGGCACACGTACAACTGCTACAGACACACGCCGAGTGTGTAATCACTCAATATGTGAGTGATTACACGCAACATTGTTGTGATTAAACACAACGTTGTTGTGTGTGTAATCACACACAAAAATATTGATGACACGCAACGACGTTGTGTTGAGTGTAATCACAAACAACAACGTTGTGTTGAGTGTAATCACTCAAAACGACATTGTGTTGAGTGTAATCACTCACAACGACGTTGTGTTTAGTGTAATCACTAACAACGACGTTGTGTTGAGTGTAATCACTCAAAACGACATTGTGTTGAGTGTAATCACTCACAACGACGTTGTGTTTAGTGTAATCACTAACAACGACGTTGTGTTGAGTGTAATTACACACAACGACGTTGTGTTTTGTGTTATCACACACAACGACGTTGTGTTGAGTGTAATCACTAACAACGACGTTGTGTTTAGTGTAATCACTAACAACGACGTTGTGTTTAGTATAATCACTAACAACGACGTTGTGTTTAGTATAATCACTAACAACGACGTTGTGTTGAGTGTAATCACTAACAACGACGTTGTGTTGAGTGTAATCACTAACAACGACGTTGTGTTTAGTATAATCACTAACAACGACGTTGTGTTTAGTGTAATCACTTACAACAACGTTGTGTTGAGTGTAATCACTCACAACGACGTTGTTTTGAGTGTAATCACTCACAACGACGTTGTGTTGAGTGTAACCACTCACAACGACGTTGTGTTTAGTGTAATCACTCACAACGACGTTGTGTTAAGTGTAATCACAACAACGTTGTGTTGAGTGTAATCACTTACAACAACAACGTTGTGTTGAGTGTAATCACTCACATAGACGTTGTGTTGAGTGTAATCACTCACAACGACGTTGTGTTTAGTGTAATAACTCACAACGACGTTGTGTTAAGTGTAATCACAACAACAACGTTGTGTTGAGTGTAATCACGTACAACAACAACGTTGTGTTGAGTCTAATCACTAACAACGACGTTGTGTTTAGTGTAATCACTAACAACGACGTTGTGTTTAGTGTAATCACTAACAACGACGTTGTGTTTAGTGTAATCACTAACAACGACGTTGTGTTTAGTGTAATCACTAACAACGACGTTGTGCTGAGTGTAATCACTTACAACAACAACGTTGTGTTGAGTGTAATCACAGGCAACAATGTTGATGACACACAGCGTCCAACAGAGGGCGTCGTAGTCGTGCCATGGGGAGGCGGCGAGTGATGAACGCCACTGCGGCGCCGCAAAGAGATCAGAGCCGTGATATTTATTTATTTGTACACTGGAGGAGGAATCCGATGAGCTACGAAGTTCTTTATCACAAACGTCCAGCGTCTTGGCCGTCACGATAGAACGAGGCCGATAAACGTGGAGGTATAAATGAGGGTGATGCTAAGTCGGTGTGCCGTGCCCTAAGTGAGGTTGCCATGGGCGTGTGTGTTGGCCGTGTCAGGAGCGGGTGAGGAGGACGAGGCAAGGGGTGAGGAGGACGAGGTGAAGGGTAAGAAGAACGAGGTCAGGAGGTGAGGGGTGAGGACGAGATGAGGTGTGACGAGGACGAGATGAGGTGTGAGGAGGACGAGGAGAGGGGTGAGCAGAACGAGGAGTGAAGAGAACGAGGGGTGAGGAGGACGAGGGGTGAGGAGGACGAGGGGTGCCGAAGACGAGGGGTGAGGAGGACGAGGAGTGAGGAGAGTGAGGGTGAGGAGTAAGAAGAACGAGCTGTGGGGGTGAGGACGAGGTGAGGGGTGAGAACGAGGTGAGGGTTGAGGACAAGTGAGGTGGACGAGGTGAGGGGTGAGAATGAGGTGAGGGGTCAAGCGGACGAGGTGAGGGGTGAGGAGGATGAGGAGCAGGGTGCGGTGGACGAGCGACGGGTGAGGAGGACGAGGGGCGAGAAGGACCGGGGGTGAGAAGTAAGAAGAACGAGGTGTGGGGGTGATGAGGACGAGGGGTGAGGAGGACGAGGGGTGAGGATAAAAACGAGGTGTGGGGGTGAGGACGAGGGTTGAGGAGAGCGAGGGGTGAGGAGAGCGAGGGGTGAGGAGGACGAGGGGTGAGGAGGACGAGTCGAGGGGTGAAGAGGAAGAGGTGAGGTGTAAGAAGAACGCGGTGTGGGTGAGAAGGACGAGGTGAGGGGAGAGGCGGGCGAGGCGTGAGGATGACGAGGCGCGGGGTGCGGTGGACGAGGTGAGGTGAGGGGTGAGGAAGACGAGCTGAGGGGTGAGGAGAACGAGGGGTGAGGAGAACGAGCGGTGAGGAGGACGAGGGGTGAGGAGGGTGAGGTGAGGTGAGGGGTGAGTAGGATGAGTCGAGTGGTGAGGACAAGATGAGGGGTAAGAAGAACGAGGTGAGGGGTGAGGAGGACGAGGTGAGCGGTGAGGACGACGACGGGTGAGGAGGACGAGCTGAGGTGAGAGGTGAGGACGAGTCGAGGGGTGAGGAGGACGAGTCGAGGGATGAGGAGGACGAGGTGAAAGGTGAGGCGGACGAGGGGTGAGGAGGACGATGGGTGAGAAAGATGAGGCGGAGGACGAGGGGTGACGATGACGAGAGTGAGGAGGACGAGGGGTGAGGAGAGTGAGGGGTGAGGAGTAAGAAGAACGAGCTGTGGGGGTGAGGAGGACGAGGTGAGGGGTGAGAACGAGGTGAGGGTTGAGGACAAGTGAGGTGGACGAGGTAAGGGGTGAGAAAGGGGTGAGGGGTCAAGAGGACGAGGTGAGGGGTCAAGCGGACGACGTGAGGGGTAAGGAGGACGAGGTGAGGGGTGAGGAGGACGAGAAGTGAGGAGGACGGGGGGTGAGAAGTAAGAAGAACGAGGTGTGGGGGTGAGGAGGACGAGGGGTGAGGAGGACGAGGTGAGGGCTGAGGAGAGCGAGGGGTGAGGAGAGCGAGGGGTGAGGAGGACGAGGAATGACGAGGTGAGGAGCAGGGTGCGGTGGACGAGCGAGGGGTGAGGACGAGGGGTGAGGAGAGCGAGGGGTGAGGAGAGCGAGGGGTGAGGAGAGCGAGGGGTGAGGAGAGCGAGGCGTGAGGATGACGAGGCGCGGGGTGCGGTGGACGAGGTGAGGGGTGAGGAAGACGAGCTGAGGGGTGAGGAGAACGAGGGGTGAGGAGAACGAGCGGTGAGGAGGACAATGGGTGAGGACGAGGGGTGAGGAGGGTGACGTGAGGTGAGGGGTGAGTAGGATGAGTCGAGTGGTGAGGACAAGATTAGGGGTAAGAAGAACGAGGTGAGGGGTGAGGAGGACGACGGGTGAGGAGGACGAGCTGAGGTGAGAGGTGAGGACGAGTCGAGGGGTGAGGAGGACGAGGGGTGAGGAGGACGAGGGGTGAGGAGGACGAGGGGTGAGGAGGACGGGGGGTGAGGAGGACGAGGGGTGAGGAGGACGAGGGGTGAGGAGGACGAGAAGTGAGGAGGACGGGGGGTGAGAAGTAAGAAGAACGAGGTGTGGGGGTGAGGAGGACGATGGGTGAGGAGGACGAGGGGTGAGGAAGACGATGGGTGAGGAGGACGAGGGGTGAGGAGGACGAGGGGTGAGGAGGACGAGGGGTGAGGAGGACGAGAAGTGAGGAGGACGGGGGGTGAGAAGTAAGAAGAACGAGGTGTGGGGGTGAGGAGGACGAGGGGTGAGGAGGACGAGGCGAGGGCTGAGGAGAGCGAGGGGTGAGAAGGACCGGGGGTGAGAAGTAAGAAGAACGAGGTATGGGGGTGAGGAGGACGAGGGGTGAGGAGGACGAGGGGTGAGGATAAAAACGAGGTGTGGGGGTGAGGACGAGGGTTGAGGAGAGCGAGAGGTGAGGAGAGCGAGGATTGAGGAGAGCGAGGGGTGAGGAGGACGAGGGGTGAGGAGGACGAGTCGAGGGGTGAAGAGGAAGAGGTGAGGTGTAAGAAGAACGCAGTGTGGGTGAGAAGGACGAGGTGAGGGGAGAGGCGGGCGAGGCGTGAGGATGACGAGGCGCGGGGTGCGGTGGACGAGGTGAGGTGAGGGGTGAGGAGAACGAGGGGTGAGGAGAACGAGCGGTGAGGAGGACGATGTGTGAGGAGGACGATGTGTGAGGAGGACGAGGGGTGAGGAGGACGAGGTGAGGGCTGAGGAGAGCGAGGGGTGAGGAGAGCGAGGGGTGAGGAGGACGAGGAATGAGGAGGTGAGGAGCAGGGTGCGGTGGACGAGCGAGGGGTGAGGACGAGGGGTGAGGAGAGCGAGGGGTGAGGAGAGCGAGGGGTGAGGAGAGCGAGGGGTGAGGAGAGCGAGGGGTGAGGAGAGCGAGGCGTGAGGATGACGAGGCGCGGGGTGCGGTGGACGAGGTGAGGGGTGAGGAGAACGAGGGGTGAGGAGAACGAGCGGTGAGGAGGACAATGGGTGAGGACGAGGGGTGAGGAGGGTGACGTGAGGTGAGGGGTGAGTAGGATGAGTCGAGTGGTGAGGACAAGATGAGGGGTAAGAAGAACGAGGTGAGGGGTGAGGAGTACGACGGGTGAGGAGGACGAGCTGAGGTGAGAGGTGAGGACGAGTCGAGGGGTGAGGAGGACGATGGGTGAGGAGGACGAGGGGTGAGGAGGACGAGGGGTGAGGAGGACGAGGGGTGAGGAGGACGAGAAGTGAGGAGGACGGGGGGTGAGAAGTAAGAAGAACGAGGTGTGGGGGTGAGGAGGACGAGGGGTGAGGAGGACGAGGCGAGGGCTGAGGAGAGCGAGGGGTGAGGAGAGCGAGGGGTGAGGAGAATGAGGGGTGAGGAGGACGAGGGGTGAGGGGGTGAGGAGGTGAGGGGTGAGGAGGACGAGTCGAGCGGTGAGGAGGAAGAGGTGAGGGGTAAGAAGAACGCGGTGTGGGTGAGAAGGACGAGGTGAGGTGTGAGGCGGGCGAGGCGTGAGGATGACGAGGCGCGGGGTGGGGTGGACGAGGTGAGGGGTGAGGAAGACGAGCTGAGGGGTGAGGAGAACGAGCGGTGAGGAGGACAATGGGTGAGGAGGACAATGGGTGAGGAGGACGAGGGGTGAGTAGGATGAGGTGAGGGGTGAGTAGGACGAGTCGAGTGGTGAGGAGGACAAGATGAGGGGTAAGAAGAACGAGGTGTGGGGTGAGGAGGACGAGGCAAATGGTGAGGACAGCGAGGGGGGGGAGGACGAGGAGTGAGGACGAGCTAAGGGTGAGGAGGACGAGGCGAGGGAGAGGTGAGGGGTGAGGACGACGACGGGTGAGGAGGACGAGCTGAGGTGAGAGGTGAGGACGAGTCGAGGGGTGAGGAGGACGAGGTGAAAGGTGAGGCGGACGAGGGGTGAGGAGGACGATGGGTGAGGGGTGAGGAGGACGAGAGGTGACGATGACGAGAGTGAAGAGGACGAGGGGTGAGGAGAGTGAGGGGTGAGGAGTAAGAAGAACGAGCTGTGGGGGTGAGGAGGACGAGGTGAGGGGTGAGAACGAGGTGAGGATTGAGGACAAGTGAGGTGGACGAGGTGAGGGGTGAGAACGAGGTGAGGGGTCAAGAGGACGAGGTGAGGGGTCAAGAGGACGAGGTGAGGGGTCAAGCGGACGACGTGAGGGGTAAGGAGGATGAGGTGAGGAGGATGAGGAGCAGGGTGCGGTGGACGAGCGAGGGGTGAGGAGGATGAGAAGTCAGGAGGACGGGGGGTGAGACGTAAGAAGAACGAGGTGTGTGGGTGAGGAGGACGAGGCGAGGGCTGAGGAGAGCGAGGGGTGAGGACGGGGGGTGAGAAGAAAAACGAGGTGAGGACGAGGGGTGAAGAGAGCGAGGGGTGAGGAGAGCGAGGGGTGAGGAGAGCGAGGGGTGAGGAGACCGAGGGGTGAGGAGACCGAGGGGTGAGGAGGACGAGAGGTAAGGAGGTGAGGGGTGCGAAGGACGAGTCGAGGGGTGAGGAGGAAGAGGTGAGGGGTAAGAAGAACGCGGTGTGGGTGAGAAGGACGAGGTGAGGCGTGAGGTGGGCGAGGCGTGAGGATGACGAGGCGCGGGGTGCGGTGGACGAGGTGAGGGGTGAGGAAGACGAGGGGTGAGGAGGACGATGTGTGAGGAGGACGAGGGGTGAGGAGGACGAGGGGTGAGGAGGGTGAGGTGAGGGGTGAGTAGGACGAGTCGAGTGGTGAGGAGGACAAGATGAGGGGTAAGAAGAACGAGGTGTGGGGTGAGGAGGACGAGGCAAATGGTGAGGACAGCGAGGGGAGGGGAGGACGAGGAGTGAGGACGAGCTAAGGGTGAGGAGGACGAGGCGAGGGAGAGGTGAGGGGTGAGAAGGACGAGGTGAGCGGTGAGGACGACGACGGGTGAGGAGGACGAGCTGAGGTGAGAGGACGAGTCGAGGGGTGAGGAGGACGATGGGTGAGGAAGATGAGGCGAGGGGTGAGGAAGATGAGGCGAGGGGTGAGGAGGACGAGGTGAGGGGTGAGGAAGACGAAGTGATGGGTGAGGATGAGGTGAGGGGTGTGGACGAGGTGAAAGGTCAAGCGGACGACGTGAGGGTTGAGGACGAGGTGAGGAGGACGAGGGGTTAAGAGGACGAGCTGAGGAGGACGAGGTGAGGGGTGAGGAGGACGAGGGTGAGGAGGATGAGCTGAGGGGTAAAGATGACGAGGCAAGGGGTGAGGAGGACTAGGCGAGGACGAGGTGAGGGGTGAGGAGGACGAAGTGAGGGGTGAGGAGAACGAGGGGTTAGAACGAGGGTTTAGGAGGACGAGGCGATGGGTGAGGAGGACGAGGTGATGGGTGAGGACGAGGTGAGGAGAGCGAGGGGTTAGAGAAGGACGAGGTGAGGGTGAAGAGGATGAGCTAAGGGGTAAAGATGACGAGGCAAGGGGTGAGGACGAGGCGAGGACGAGGTGAGGGTGAGGAGGACGAAGTGAGGGCGAGGTGAGGGGTGAGGAATACGAGCTGAGGGATGAGAAGAACGAGGTGAGGGGTGAGGAGGACGAGGCGAGGGGTGAAAACGAGGGGTGAAGGAGAACGGTGTGAGGAGGACGAGGCGAGATGCGAGGACGGGGTGAGGACGAGGTGAAGGGTGAGGAGGAGGTGATGTTTGATTCGTGACAAAACATGTAATAAAGTTATTAATAACAATCTGAATTATAGTCAATTATTCACGTCTACTACATAGAGTGCAGGTAGCCGTGTGAGGATGAGGTGAGAACGAGGTGAGGGGTAAGGACGAGGTGAGTAGAACGAGAGGCGAGGGGTGAGAACGAGGTGAGGGTTGAGGACGACGGGTGAGGTGGACGAGGTGAGGGGTGAGGATGAGGCGAGGCGTGAGGATGAGGCGAGCGGTGAGGACGAGGTGAGTAGAACGGGGGTGAGGACGAGGCGAGGTGTGAGGAGAACGAGGTGAGAAGATGAGGGCTGAGGAGAACGAGGGGTGAGGAGAACGAGGGGTGAGGAGAACGAGGGGTGAGGAGAACGAGGGGTGAGGAGGGCGAGGTGAGGGGTTAGGGGTGAGGAGGACGAGGCTAGGGGTGAAGAGGACGAGGCTAGGGTGAGGAGGACGAGGTGAGGTCGGTAAGGGAGGTGTCCGTCTCCGGAGTGTTGCATGATATTTGTTGCTATGCTCGATGTTTGGTTGGTGACATAACATTCAATAAAGTTCTAAATAACATCCTGAAAGATAATAAATTACTCGTGTCTGCTGCATAGAGGCCAGGTACCCGCGTTTGCCTTTCGCGTGTGCGTGTAGATAAATCAGAATCTGTATTTTACATGAGTTTTGACGTTTTCTTTCACACACGTCCAGAAGGGTCGGGTTAGCCAGTTGCATCAACAACAAAATGCAATTAAAGATACTCGAGTAAGGATTGAGAAAATGTAGTCAAGTCACGAATAAATGTCATGTAAAATCAAACTGTGCAAGCTCATACCTTCTTGTAGATTTGTCAACATCAAATCCAAGCTTGGGCAAGATGGCAAAACACCAACAGTCAAAGGACCATACCAAGACAGTGGCCTCGATTAAATTGCATTCAAACATTGAACTCTCGACACGTGGGTGAAGAGGTTCCGAGTTTCAAATCGCTGACGCAAAAGCCGCGTCGAGAACTTTGAGCCCTGGCTGATACGGAGGCAGCTTCCTCTGCCCCCATAGGGTGCCTGGGGGCACGTGATATGGCTCCGCCCATGGTAGGCGGGGCCAATTGCGTCACTTCCTGCGCTCTCACCTCCGACCCCAATGGCGTTACGTCACTCCGGCAGGGCGAGCGAGCTGAGCGGCTGCGTTTGTCTCTTGCGCCCCCAACAGGAGCCATGAAGTTCTTCAAGAGACGGCAGCAGATGCAAGCGACGCTGGAGAATCCAAATTCGTCAACAGTGGAGGTGAGTGGCGCCACCTCTTGCGTTGGAGTTATACGAAGTAACAAATATAGTACTGTGATCACATCGAGAAAAATATTATTTTTTAAATATTTAAATTTTACTTTAAATTGAGCGCTTGATGCGTGGGTAACGAGGTTCATAGTTTAAGATCACAGATTGAGAGTTTCATCAAGGATTTTAGTCGGAGAAAGCTTTCTCTGGGCAGTTGGTCCTTGTTTGCGTTGCCAAGGTGATAGCATCTCGTGTCAACTGCCATTTCCCAGCAGCTGTGCCTGGGGGTCACGTGACGTTTGATGACGCAATAAGGCCCGAGCCATTGGCTCCGCCCTTTTTGGGTAAAGCCAGTGACGTAATCACTGCCATTGATGACGTCATCACTGTATTCGATGCTTTCTTCACTGAAAATGACGTCGTCACTGTAATTGTTGACGTCATCACTAATCGATGTCGTCATCGCTGTCGTCGATGGCGTAATCGCTGCATCTGATGACGTCATCGTTGCATTTGGTTACATCAGTGCTGCGGGCTCCTTATCGCTGCGTGGTGGCCTGTAATTCGGGCAAAGCCAGCGATCTGAGCACCTGTGTTTCTTTATCTGCGTCGGCAAGAATATACATGATATTCTTCAACAGACCACAGTTGAGAAAGCAACACATGAGACAATGAATGTGTCAACAGAGTAGGTGCGTAGTGCCACCTCTTGGGGGCCGTCCATAAATGACGTCACGCACTTGGGGGGGGGCAGACATTTGTGACGATGTGTGACGGGGGGGGGGGGTGAGAAATGTGATGTCACATCAAAATGCGCAATTTTAAGTAAAAATAGACAACACGTTCTACTTAATTAAATAGACTTTTTAATAAATGTTCTACAACATCAGAGTGCAGCACCACATTAATACGCACTACAATGACAATAGTTTAAGATGTTTTCTTGTTCATGTTTTTGTTTGTTGCGGTTGCACCCGATTTGGGGGGGGGGGTCTGACTTTTTGTGACACCGTGTGACAAAGGGGGAGGGGTCCAAAATCGCGTGACGTCATTTATGGACGGCCCCTTGTGTTTTGATGTCAGAGGAGTTGTACTCGGTAAGAGAGGTAGGGGACAGACACAAATCTAGGCTGGAGTGGAGGCCACCACTCTGCCACTTACCAGCTAAAATGCAAACGTGTATGGAATAATAAAAAAAAGCTTTGCCCCAACACCAGATTGACACCTTTTACAAGGCAGCAAGTCCGCATGAACCACAAATACCTGCTAACACCAGTGGCGAGGGATATCTGAGCCAGTGTTGGGACTCCCCTATGTCGACTTAGGCTGAAATGAATACAGGCAGTCTCGCTTAGCGCTCAAGATGCCTATGTGGAGAAGTGAGCATTCAGGAAATCAGCGCGAAAAGGGTTATACCATTATATATGGGGATGACTTCTCGACAGCGTTATCTCTTATGAACAATAAATGAGGGCTTCATTGGAGTATCAGCGCTATTTTATAAGAGTAATAAAACAGATGGTAAACATTCCATCAAAACGAATTTTTTTTTTAATAATAGCATCAGGAAGTATTATGTACTGTACTCACCAGTGTAACCGCCATATGCTCACTCACCTCGACCGGCCTTATCACTGGCATGTTGACATTCCCAGACATTTTGGGGCTAAGGCAGAGAGACCAAGGAGGAGCAAACACGTCGGCGGACGAGTTTGTCTTTTAAAAATTGGCGAGCGCTGTGTGGCTCAGAGCGTACTGTGATAAAACTGAATATCAAATTAACCTTATGGCGGGACCCCGAGGTCCCGAATAAACGTAAGTCAAAATCGTAATGAATAAATTTTTGGTGACTCCGTCACACCGCGCACATAAACGGCGCGACCTACCTGGCGCGGATCATTCTGTTGTCATGCCGTCCAAGCGCAGCGAGGACGAATGCGTAGAAGAAACCAAACTTTGAAACTTTGATTAGCGCATCGTGTAGAGCTCGTCGAGAGGATTAGATTGCCGTTTCATTCGCCTTCAACAGACAAAATGACGTCGCAACGCAGTTTATGCGAGAGCCGGGGGCTTATGGGACCCCATAAGGTTCAAATATTGTATTAACATTGACGAAATTATTGATTTTTTTTAAGTACTCATGGCCATGAATGCTGGTTGTCTTGCAGCGTTTGTCACTCTCATTGGCTGAGCGAATGTAAATGAAGATGGTGTGGGTGCGTTTCCTAGGCCAGCGCTGCTGCGCATTCTACCACTCTGTTTAGGCTGTGCGGGGAATCGTGGTGTTACCTTTGCTTGGGTGTGTGGGTGTCAGCCCATCTGTCCTATGTGTGTCTACCTGTGTATTAGGCACCTCACTTGCCATGTGCCATGGTGTTGTCTCCACCATCCGATGGCGAATGGCATGTCACGATGCGATTGAAGGCAGGATTTACGCTGGGAGGAGCTAACGTGCCCGTGCCATGTGCCCTTGCTCCCGTCGCAGTTGGAAATGCCGGAAAAGGAAATGCACCACCTGTCCCGGGAGGTGTCGACCCTGCGGGACAATCTGAGCAGGGCAAGAGCGCAGTTCGCCACCCTGCGTGGCACACTGAGCCAAACAGAGAAGAGTCTCCTCGAGATGCTGCACCAACTCAAGAAAAACCATGCTGAGGAGGTACTGTGGCCACCACCAACCCCCCTGTCCCCTTGTTACACGGAGCACGGCTAAAGTGAAACTTCGTTTGTCAAGATTTCGCCGATCTTACATTTACATGCAAATTTCATCAAGCTCTGCCCACTGACCCTTGAGCTACACCCATCTCAAACCTTTTTAACTCCCTACCTTAGCAGCGCTCCCGCCATATATTTTTTCCTGCCTCGGCAGCTCTCCTGCCATATCCTTCACTTGATGACGATTGCTTGTGTTGCGATCGAAACGTCGTGATATTGTTATTATTTTATTATTTTTGTATCTACATGGCCTTACCGAAAGACCCAAATAATGTGTTCACGTTGTGAAGCTGCGTGGCACACAAGCAGAGATAACAAAACCTCAACATATTCGTCAATAACGCTGCAATGGATATTGCTTTGACTTCTCTGATGTGATGAAGGCCCATTGTCTGAAACATCACCTTTTAGAAGCTCTGCCCTATTAAGTGCATCATTATTGATTCATGCGTTGAGTTTTTATTCAGAGTTACGATCTGAACGTCAAGGAAATGGCACATTAAATGAGTGCATTCTGGGAGGTAGCTAGGTGCCCCAGGGGTCAGACATGCTGTGCCAGCATGGCTGAGATGCCAGGATTGAATGTGGATTACAGCTGCCCAACCACAGTGATTAAACCGGATTCTCAAGCATAGTGGTCTCAGCCTAGTTGCAAATGAGTGCACAAAAAACCCATCGCATTATATTTTGGTTCCATAATAAATTTTGCTAAATTCACTGTAGCGAGTGGTCCATGGTTTTATTCCCAATAATGTTGAAAATGAAAGATAAAAGCAGATCAAACTAAATTTTTGTATCATAGCATCTCCCCACATAATGTGCATGTATTATGTTTTATTGATTAATACATCTGTACGGTGCTGGCCAGCATGGGGAAGTATAGTCAAACACATTCCCATGACCGACATGGTGTGAGGAGGCGTTGTGAGTTATTTGTTTTGAATATTGACTCAATTTGAAGATGAACATTTGGGTGCAACGAGTTTCTTCATTATCTTATGATGAAGAACGTTGCCATGTTGTATGCATGCTTACCAATCGTTGATTGATGTATACAAGTATCATGGTTCTATTTTTTGACTTTCTATTATCATTCTAAATATTTTAAACGTGATTGTGGTATGTTCAATAAGACCACAGGTGTTTACCTTGCATATTTTTGTAGTTCTTGATTTGTTTACAATAGAATCTCAATTTATTATTTTCATCTTGAAAAGCATCCACTGCACGTGTGCGTCCGTCTGCATGCGAGGCGCCTGTATGTGCGTCTCTGTAGTCAATGCCCGTGTCTCCGCATTCTTATGCGTCTTGTCTCCCTCTGCATGTTCTGTTTTTGGCTATGTACATCTCTCTCCACATGCACTGTCTTTCCATAATGTGTCCAAATTTGTATGACTTGCTTGTGTCTTTGTGTGTATGTCTCTGCATCTGTAATTTATTTTCTTGTGCCTCCTGCCCATGTCTCTAGTCTCTTATCTCTCTGTACAACTACATGCTCCGTGTGTCTGTATGTCTGTACCTGTCCTCATCTGCACGCTGCATGTGTCTGTGATGAAGGGCTGCCCACCTATGCATACACGTGCCTGTGACACTGTGCCCTTCTGCCCGTAAGCAGCTAAAGGCACACTCGCAGGCCATCAACAGCCTGCAGGTGGAGTTGGAGGCAGTGCGGTGGGGCGAGCGCGAGGAGCAGTTGAGGCGTGAGCACGATGCGACTCTGCATCTGGCATGCATGGAGTTGGCCGAATATCGTGCATCACACATGCACGACGATTCAGAGTACGACGCTCACGTTGTGCACATCACGGTCCTCCAGAAGGTGAGGCCTCCACTCTCGCAACAGCCACCCCCCTTCTTGCAACAGCAATGTGTCCTGCCCAAGCCCACTTATTTTCTCAATATTTTGGATGAATGCTAAACAATTTATTAATATATTCAAATTACATGTTGTAATTACGTGTAGTTTAGATGCTGCCCGTCTCCGCCCGCAGGCGCTGAAGGAGCGTGACGAGCTGCTGCGGCGCTCAGAGGCAGACCTGGTGGCGGCGCGGGAAGAGGCGCGAGAGCGCGGGACTGAAACCGAGCGGCTGGGCACCGAGGCCGCGGAGCTGAGAGCGAACATGCGCGACCTCTTTACCAACCAAGAGGTGCAGCAGACCGAGGTGGACAACCTGCGGCATGAAGTACTGGAGCTGCAGCAACGACTGCAGGAGGCTAACGCTTGCTGCGAGGAGACCGGTGGGTAGGGGCCTGTGCTCCAAAATCTTTCTGAATCCACGGACCCATTGAACACTAATTTTTGTCGAGCACTGTGCACCAATAACTTCTTTTTACGAGTTAAAACGAGTAATTCCTCGTTTTTACTTCATTTCCCACGTGGACCACTTCCGCTGTCTAACATAGGACTGCACTGGGTTTACTAACTGCTCTCTCACTAGGCCCTTCCTGTGCATATATTATTATTCTGGACCCTGTGTTTGCATGCAAGCTGGTGAATAGGTCTGAGGGACCTCAGACCTATTCTGTCTGCTACTACTCCCGCTGCTGGTACTCTTCCTCCTGAGTTACTGCTCCTTCTCTTTCTGCTGCCACTGGTGGCTGTACTGTCTTCATCGCCATGGTTTTGTGTCCCTTCCGACAGGCAATTCTCTGGAGCAACAGACGGACTTTCTCAAGGCCGAGCTGGGAGTCTCCAGGGCAGAGGAGGCCGCGAGGGCACAGGAGGTGGTGCAGCTGCAGCACACACTTCAGCACACGGATGCTGAGATGGAGTGCATGCACGGCCAGATCGCCGGGCTGCAGCACCAGGTAACCAGAGCCTTATGCGGCAGCCCCCCCACCTCCATGTGTGTGCATGAGGCCTGTCCTCATCGCCTGAGCAGTGCACCATCGCATGTTAGAGAATGTTTTTTTAGGTAAAGTCACGTAGAAATAAGAAATAATAAAATTAATAATAAAAAACCAAAGAATAATTCCTGCAGTCACAAAAGCTCCAAATTCAAGTTTCATTTCGATTTAAAGCTTTTGTGACTGCAATGATTCATCTTCTTTGGTTCTTTCGGTAAAGTCACGTAGAATGAGAATAAAATAATAAATTGATAAAATAAAATAACACAATAATATTCTCACGACGTTTCGGCCACAACAACCTGATGAAGGCCGCTTGTGTTGTGGCCGAAACGTCGTGAGAATATTATTGAGTTATTTTATTTTATCAATTTATTATTTTATTCTCATTCTACGTGACTTTACCGAAAGAACCAAAGAAGATAGTTCAAGTTTCATGTTAGAGAATGGTTTGCAGAAGCATAAATCACATAACTACTTCTGAGAAATATTTAAGTGCCCTCTGGTACCCACACAATAGGAGGAAATACTTTGATATCTGCCCTGCTATGGAGAGTAATGAGTAATGTTCATCACAAAACAGTCTGATCTTTGGTTTTCAGAGCTGGAACTTAGCTCGATTTAGTGTAAAGCCGACATTGTTTTCATGGGCTTTTCTGTGAAGTCATTGATGATCAGGCTGAGATCATTAACTCACTGCACATGTGAACCTGGCTTAATCACAGGTGGCTGAAACCTGAAGTGGTTATATAAGTAATATGGATACAGCCAGGAAGGCAGACAGCCAGAATGTTTTTTTTTTCGAATGTAGTATGATAATGCATTTCTATATGGCAAAAGGTATAATTGTGACCACAGGATCGGTCCTCCCCTCATGGCTCTTAATTTTGTCTGCAGATAGGTGAATGTTGGATGAGGTAATTACACTAGACAAGGCAATCCCTGACTAGGCCTTTAACTAATTCACTCCCTCTCATAATTTGTCATGATTCAGAGTTGCGAATGTATTTTCTCACATTTTAATACTTTCAGTTAGAATAAATACAATTTAATTATAAAGTCAGCTGCAGTTTACAGGACTTTTTCTAAAATGTGATTGGCTTGCATTTGTTAGAGAAACAATATAGGCTTGCAGACACACAGCTATATGCACACCACAGAGTTTAAATGACTTAAGTGGTAATTATTTATCTGTTTGCAAGCCGGGCTTAATTACAGCTGGGTCTTTTCCAACCCAGAAAATATTTCCACATTCTGCACACCATATTCAGTATACTTCCCCAGACATGAATCCAACATTGTGGAACGTGTGCGTGCCTGTAGCTGAAGGAGTCGGAGGGGCACGTCCAGGCACTTGGGATGGAGAAGGCGCAGCAGCAGGACGCGCATCGGAAAGAGGCCTGCGAGCTGGCGACAGGGCTGGAGGAGGTCCGGCTCACCCTCACCGATGCTTTTAAGCAGTTCGAGCGCAACTCCAAGAAGGTATCGGCTCGCAAGGGCACGCGTGGTGAAGCCGCGATTGGCACTGAAGAGGGGCGCCACGGTGGCGAGATGTTAACTACCTCGCCTGTATGCAGGAGGTTGTGGGTTTGATCCCAACCCCGACACCTGTATATTTGGAGTTTGCATGTTCTCCCTGTGGTCACGTGGATTTTTTCCGGGTCCTCCGGTTCTTCCTCCACATTTAGAAACGTGCGTTTAGATTCTATAGCTGCAATACATTTCCACATGATAAGCCACTTCGTTGAACTTTCATTTGTGGGCAGGTCGCTTCTGAAAAAGAGCTATATAGTTCAGTAGGCCTTAGCTGGTAAAATAAAGATAATTCAAGTTTGAGTTTTAAGACATTTGTGGCAGCGTTGACAAGAGGAGGAGACCCTTGTGCGGCGAAATATTTATGATATACAACGTATTAATTTACTGTGATGAGCCTTCTGCACTCTGAACCAAGCTGTCCGAGTTTGATTACCAACCATGGCTAGCATTGGTGGCCAGTGAAATCTGACCCAGTCTTGGGTGTACCACTTCATGCTGACCAGTGTGATGAAGTATGATCAATTAATTCCCATGACCGGTATGGCTCAGGGGAACTTTCATCCAGCAGTATCACAAAAACACATTCAGCGGTGGACGGATCATGGCTGTTCATGATGATGATGGTGATGATTACGATGGTAAAACGAACGTTGCCTGTATTAAGGCTCAGGAGGACGAGGACACAATCACTCGGCTGAGGGAGGAGCTCAAGGCGAGCAAGGAGGAGCTCGCAGCGAGTGAGGCGGAGCGCGCCAGTGCCCAGCCGGAGCTCTCCACCCCCCAACAGGGACTGTCGGCGCTGCAGGATCAGCTGACCACGTCCCAAGCTGAGAATGAGGACACTCTGCGTCAGGTAATGCTCCCAGCCTCGTTCCCACGGCCGCTGAGAACCCAGGCTCTCCTGGCCCCGGAACGGCCCAGGTCTGACCGTGACACAGCACTTGAGTCGTCAGGCTGTGTAGGGTCTGACCATCTGCTCCCCTCTGCTATGTGCATGTCCATGCCCTCCCTGTCCTGGTTTGGGAAGCGATTTTAATCTGACCTTTTACTGCAGATTTTGGGTTACTTAATCCATATATGTGGGCTTTTATAGGCGTAATCATGGGTTGTGTGCATGATGGTCTGACAAGATTGGGTGCATCCTGGGTGATTTGGTCAAACATGGGGTATGGACATCTGTGAAAAATATTTTCACAGCTCATCAGACTCCTCCAATATGAATAAAGATTCTGGTTCTAAATGTGTCTGTTGTTGCATCTGTATGTTCTACAATAACCGCACACAGTCGTTAAAATGCTTTTCTCTGTCCCTCTGCCTGTGGCCCAAGCAGCTGTTCGAGAGGAGCCAGGAGCTGGGATCCCTGCATGCGGGGATTCTTTGGTATCAGCGTATGCTGGCCGAGCTGCACACAGAGCTGGAGCAGTACCGCGAAAACGCACAGATCGGACGCTCACAGCTGCAGCATTTGGACATGCTGCGCCAGCAGAGCGAGGCGGAGGTGAGTACACTGCATTCGCACGTCGCAGACAAAGACTCCCCGTATAGCCTTAATAGACTGTTGGGGAAAGTACTGTTAGTGAGCAGCACCTATGAAGGCCGGCATGGCACACAAGGGGGTGATTGGCCAGCACCATGCCTCGCTGCCTTTGTCTCTCCAGTGGTGGTGTTTACACATCGCACCAGGTACTCATTTGAGGCTGGGTCGATCTAGGGGACGCCCAGGACCGGTTCACATAATCGTCACTGGTGTTGGCCATGAACGGGAATCGAACTCGGGTCGCCGCTTTCGAAGGCTAATCGCTACACTACCGCTCCCCACACATTCACTTTCATACACATAGACACGTGCGCGTGCACACACACACACTTATAGGCAAACACTTGCTCCAAGCGCCATCCTGAATTATTACATGTCGCGGAGGATTGCTCCACTGAACAAAATAGTGACGCGGTTCAATTTTCAAGTGCGAGTTCGCGTTTAAAGCCAATGTTATCAAATATATATTTGATGGAAGCAGGTTCGTAAGTGCAGGTGTTTGTAAGTTGAGGACTGCCTATATATACACGTATTTTTCACACAGATGTGTATATGCGCACTGGGTTACTGAGCATCCTCTGTTTAGGGACTGTACCACATTACAATCCACCATCCCACCTCTAGTAAAAGTACCTACTACTACTAGAACATCTGCTCCCCTCTGCTACGTGCATCTCCATCCCCTTCCTATTTTTGGTTGGGAAGCAATTATAATCGGACATTTTAAAGTAGCTTTTGGGTTAATTAATCCATATATCTGGGCTTTTATAGGTGTTATCTTGGGTTGTATGGATGGTGGTCACCCATCCAAGTACCATCAAAGTTCAACCCTGCTTTTCTTCCAAGATCTTATAATATTGGGTGCATTCCGGGTCATTTGGTCATAGGTGGTGTGGTGTATGGACATCTGTGAAAAAGAGTTTCATAGCTTATCAGATTCCTTCATTTAAAATAAAGATACTGGTTCTGTATGTGTTTGTTGCATTTGTATGTTCTTTAACAACTGCACGCAGTCGTTAAAATGCTTAGCCATGTCCTTCTGCTGCCGTTTGTCCGTGGCCCATGCAGCTCATCGAAAAGAATGAGCATCTGGGATCCCTGCAGGTGGGGATTTTGGGTTACCAGCGTGTGGTGGCAGAGCTGCACGCTGAGCTGGCGCCATGCCAAGAAAACCTGCAGAGCATTCACTGTCAGCTCCAGGATCTGCAAGTGCTGCACCAGCAGAGTGAGGCGAAGGTGAGCAAGTGCTGTTAGCGAGCACCTATGAAGTCCGGCATGGCACAAACGCACATATATACGGTAATACCATTATTTACGCCCTCCCGTTGTACGTACTTTCACTATTAACGTACTCAAGTCATTGATAGCCAATCACATGTTATGTACTGTGGTACCTTGCCATAGCGTACTTGAGATTTACGAACTTTACTATAAAGACCCAAATAGTTTACGCTGGATGGCGACAGTAAGGCACCAGATGACGCCCAAGCGTTTGCATCTCTGACTACAGTAGTCACTTTCATGTGTACATGTGTAGTGACTAACTCAGAGACAGTAAGACTTTTAGGCGCTTCTTTTATTTAACGAGCACCATTGGGATAATACAGACACCCTACGTGGGTACACACTATTACCGTTGCTTGCCTATACACAACACTAACCATCTAACACTGACAGCACTGAACGGAGACAGCGAACACCTATCTAGCAGCGTAATATCGAGTGAAGACGGCAGCGACGATGGCGACAAGACGACAGCGACGAGACGACAACGACAATGACGAGATGGTGACGACGACTATCTTATATATACGAACAGCACGACGAGGATCCCACTTCCAGCAACAGCCACAAGGTCCCTCACAGGGGCCCTTCTTATACTCTCAGCGTGGCCTCGCTCCGCCACGGCCACGCCCCCTCTCTGGAACCTATTAGCGGGTTCCCGATGGCCCCCCCTCTGTGACCTTACCCCTAGATGTCCCCCTCTCGTGTCTATCGTGGCCTGCTGACGTGGGTACTACCATACACCGCAGTTACCCTTTTTTACCAGCAGCCAGTGCTATGCCACTACACATACTCTATCAATATTTTTTCCCCACATACCGGATTTATGGTGAATATTTTTCAAGTGTAAACTAATTTTACATGATAAACAACTAATAATACACATAGTATAATAGACAAATATATCAATAATATGGCAGTCCTCGACTTACGAATGCATTTAGTTCCTGAGGCCCATTCATAAGTCGGAACGGTTCGTAAGTCGGAATACAATAATGTGCGATATTTAAATTCCCATATTGTCAGTGTTATAAAATGTGTTAAGGTTCAACAAAAGAGTCAAGCATTGTTAAACTCGTAAATAAGAAATCATGTACATTTGCATTAACACTAAAATTATAGTGTATCGTAAGTAATACGTAAAATGTAGTAAAAATATTTTTTATTTTCACTCACCGCTTTCAAATCACAAGCGTGCTCACCGCTACACTTCCGATCCGCACAAAGATCCACCGTGTAGCTTTAATAGGCTGTTGGGGCACGTGCTGTTAGCGATAGCCTATGAAAGCCAGCACGGCATGCGAGGGGTTGTGTGCCAGCACCACACCCAGCTGCATTTGTGTCCCGAGTGGTGATGTTTATACAGCGCGCTAGGTGCTCATTTGAGGCCGAGTTGACCAACGGGAGGCCCAGGAATGGTTCAGATAATCGTCACTGGTGTTGGCCGTGAGTTGGAATTGAACTTGGGTCGGTGGGTTTGTAGCGCAGCGCGTGAACTGCAACACTACCGCTCCCCACACAATCACTTTCACATATACGCACATGTGCGCGTGCACGAGGCTGACTCATGACATCTCGTGGAGGATCGCAGCACTGAACAAAATAGTTCTGTGGTTCAGTTTGGAAGTGCAAGTTCGCGTTTTAAAGTCAATGGTAACCAAAAATTAATACATTTCATAGAAACAGATTCGGAAGTCGGGTATCCGTAAGTCGGGTCTCCGTAAGTATGGTGTTCCTAAGTCGAGGACTGTATGTATACACTTATTTTTCACACTGATGGTTGTACAGAATGGATGCGCACTAGGTTACTGAGCATTCTCTGTTTAGGGACTGTACCACGTTACAATCCACCATCCCACCTCTAGTAGAAGTACCTACGACTACTAGACCATCTGCTCCCCTTTGCTACATGCATCTCCATCCCCTCCCTCTTTTTGGTTGGGAAGCGATCTTAATCTATTATTTTAATCCAGATTTTGGGTTAATTAATTCCTAAAAAATGTTTAACATAAAACTTTCGTGACTGCAGGAATTCATATTCTTGATTCTTTCGGTAAAGTCACGTACTTTTTTTTAATAATATAAAAAAACCCACGACGTTTCGATTGCAACACAAGCGGTCTTCATCATGCTTTTATAGGTGTTATCTTGGTTTGTATTGATGGTGGTTGCCCATCCAAGCACTTGAGGTTCAACCATGCTTTTCTTCCAAGATCTGAGATGATTGGATGCATTTCGGTTTATTTGGTCAAAGGTGGTGTATGGACATCTGTGTAAAAGAGCTTCGTAGCTCATTACATTACTCAATTATAAATGAAGATCCTGGTTGTGTGTGTGTTATTATACCTGTATGTTCTGCAATAACCTCACGCAGTCGTTAAAATGCTTTCCTGTGTCCCTCTGCCGCCATTTGCCCGTGGCCCACGCAGCTCATTGACAGGAACTGGCAACTGGAATCTCTGCAGGCAGAGATTCAGTGGTATCAACGTGTAGTGGCGGAGCTGCACGCTGAGCTGGCGCCCTACCGCGACAACGAGCAGAGTGGACACTCGGAGCAGCAGCGTCTGCAGAGCGAGGTGGAGGTGAGTGTACAGCACTCGCGCATCGCACACACACACACACGTATATAATTTGCGTTTAACGTAAATAATAGATTCATGCACACACGATTCAGTGTATTATGATAATGATGAGCTGGTCTAACCATCACGTTAAGCCGTCATGGTCCCCGTTTACAAATACAGATTATCTATCTATAGACAATTTCATTATTGCTGGATACAGTGATAATGATGAGAATGATTTAGCACCTTTCTGTACACCGGGGCATCTCAGAGCGCTTTACATCTCATCTCAACACGTGTGAAAGGGCACCCCCAATGACAGATGTCCCTGTGGGCACAAGGTGACTCAGCACCTGGTGTGCAATTGGCATTTGTCTGCCAGTAGGGGGTGCTGATTGTTGTGTGTAATCCCAGTTGAGCTGGTAGAAGTACTGAGTTGTGTGTAGTGTCTAATGGGTCAGTATGTCCACAGCTTGTCACGGTTGAGGAGGAAGAGGACATCTCTGGCTGCTCACTGGAGCCCGGCATTCAAGAAGCCTCCCAAGACCTGCCCCCCCAGGCCTCGAACACCCTCTGAGCATCTCACAGCCCCCCACACTTCCAGCACCACCCACCCCCACCAGCACCTCCCCTTCCTTACAAGGCGTCGCGTTTTAATAATAAATATTTGTATCTAATACTATCGCCTCGTCTCAATTCTTTTGAGTGTTTGGGACACGCGAGTGGCTCACATTTATAACGCTAAGGGCTGTCTACATCCACAGTGTGGCTGTTGCGGAGCTTCTAGAAACCAAATGTGAGGCAGAGTTCTGTGTCCCTTGGGTTATGCCAGCCCTCCAAGGGGTTTGCACTGAGCTTGAGTTGGGGGCGACAAGCACAAGGTTGTGGAGGTGGTGATGGTGGTGGAAATTTAGGAGGATGGCAAGGAGGAGATGCCCATCAATAAACTAGTTGGCCACGGTGAAGCCAGCAACCATAGTCGTTCCTACGTCCCCTGATGTGAGCGGCAGTGCTGGAGGGCAGTTCCACGGTCTCAGACGGACGTGGATACTCATTACCATAATCGCACAGTTATCTTACCTTGGGCAAAGTATTTCAACCAAGAGATTCAGATAGAAATCATCTGTGTGAATAATGTCATTTCTAAAGCAATATTATATCCAATAAAAATATATAAAATTAAGATGATGCTGAAATTGTGATGTTTGCCTAATATGTGGAACTGCCCTACATGTAGTGCCAAACACTGACGCTCTGAAAAATATTTCTGCAGCAAATCTGTAGCCCTATCCCTAACTCCAAGCCTGAATAGACTATGGAATATATGAAAACTCAATGTCCAATTCACAAATTCGGAGGCATCATCACAGCGATGCACCAACTCTACTTCTTACACAATGATCTGGCTCAACCACCTCAATCCAATATAGTTGTTGCTCTACATAAACGTCGACCATACGAAGAACATGACTCCAACCCCTGTTCGTCCCCTTGTGCTAATTCATTGCTCAAGACAATGCGTTTCCATGTAGTTCTCCCCTCTTCGGGTTTTGAGAGATCCTTCTTCCCATGATGTGTCCCCAGGTTGTGTACGTCACAGATGGCAACTCTTATCCTCGTACATGGACGGTCACGTTGCGTCCCTGGTCCCCTCCCATCACCCATCACTTGCCATCCCTCCCCCCCCAATGTAATCACTCAAAACCAACTGTGATTGACTGCAGCAGTGTTTTTAACAGACACCAGTCGTGTTACGGCTATTGGTGTTGTTATCGTTTATTGTAATAAACGCATTGCCTCCAAGAGAAGTCTCGCTCTACGTTCATACCCACAACACAGGCGCAAAATACATTACAGAAGTTATGTTAAGCAGCGGTAAAGTTTGAGTGATAGCTCATCTGACACTGACTCCTCTCACAACGACCAACTTTCCGAATACTCATTCAGTAGTAAGGAGGCAATGATCAGAGGTCTGAGGAAGTTGGACGAGAAAACAAGTGCTGAAAAGAAGGTTACATGAATATTCTATACCATGGGTAAAGTCGCTACCATACAAGGTTAGGAATTGTTTCAAACAACTCAGCCTAACAGTGATTACGAAGTTTGGAGAATATTCAACACTGAGGGGTTTAATGCTGCCAAATTTATGACCCAGTGCGTAAACGAGGAGTGTATTACGCAGGTGATGTTGATCAATACCACGAAGGTGACAAAATGTTCAAGATTGTTTTTTTAATCCTTGAGTCCAGAGATTACAGAAATTGTGGGTATGGTTTTGGACCCAGAGACGGCCTCCTTACACCACATACAGAATAGGGTTCACACGGCATGGCTATATAGAATTAGGAGCCATAATTCGGACAAAACACAGGGAGAGAGATAATGCACCCCGCCATCTAGAGGGAAGTAAAAATCACGTGAGCAGCTACAGCACCTCACACCAAGCCCCACAATACAGAGTTAGTTAGTTCATAGTTCATTTATTTGGTATAGCCCTGTGAGCCATTCGCTCTTGAATCGGGTGCAACCGCAACAAACAAAAAACATGAACAAGAAAACATCTTAAAGTGATTATGTGACTGTGCAAACAGAAAATACAGGACAAAAATATCAAAATATTCCTGAAATAGCACCGTACACCAACGCTGTGTGCAAAAATCCCAGTGGGATGCAAGTCAAATAACAACAACAACCACAAGACAACTAAGATTAAAGCCATCAGTCTAACTCCGTACTACAATAAACAAAAACATGGCCAAAACAAAAAAAACACTTTTCGAAATCACCAAAATAAAAGCCATAAATCCAATGTAACAGTGATCATAGGGACTGTGACCGAATTTTTAACAATAAACTACATAAATAAATTCTAACACCAAAATCTAGAGCCATATTTTAGGCCACTGAATAGCAGTGGCAGCTAGGGTTGTACAACTCCTCCAGAGCAGTTTTGAGTGAAGATCTCATAGATAGTGATTCAAGTTGCAGTTTATTGGCAATAGCATTCCAGACCCTGGGGGCATCAATAGCAAAGGCCCTTCCTCCAGTTTTTGTACGGCAATAGGGAATGTGAAGCTGGTAAATGAGCGAAGACCTGAGGTCAAATGTGTTCTTTGAAACAGAGAGGAGATCCAGTAGGTAGTCTGCGGAATGTTTTTTCAGAGAGGAGCAAGCACCCAAGAACTACCAACATAATTACACGCAGAGATGGCAAGGTAACAATCCAGCGAGAGAGTGGCACACCAATCCGAGGCAACCACAGCGCACAAAGACAGGTAATTATTGGAATTTCAGGGTGTGGAAGCCAAGAGCGGAATCATACCAGCACCCCATGCCAGGACAAACTCAAGGTTAAACACAATCTGCCCATTCCCCCTTCGATACCCCCACCCGGCTATACCAGGAGGGAGTAGAGAAACAGGAAAGGAAACAAAAATGGACTCAACTCAGATACAAAATGTGGCACAAACACGTGGTGAATCACCCACATTAATTGAGAATGAGCTGCCAGTGAGAGCACTGCCCACTGAATTACTGAAAAATTGTTTTTCATCCAAAGGCCGATGCCTGCATTCCTCAGGGCGTGTCCCTGTAGCACGTTCCTCTGCCCCATCCATCAATCATGCAAATCCGCGAGACAATGGGCGACTTTTCCAATTACCTGGCGATTAGGTTTTACTCCCCCTCCCTGCGGTTTATCATCTCCTGTCGGATGTAGATCGGAGTGCTGAAATGTGGGAAGGGAAGATTCACAATGGATCGGGAATTATGTTGAAACCCAGCACACCCAAAAGCACAAAAGGGGGGAGGACCCAACGGGGCACGGAATCGAATCGACTCATCGAGTTAAATGTACGGATCAATGAGTGGTGGCCCACTTTACTCCAGTGACCCGGGTGCTGCTGTGGGGTCCACTTTCTGCCCCGCCTCCTTTCCCTCCCCCCTTCTCTCTCCCCCCTACTGCCGAGGCCTCTATAACCTCGTGCCACGGCAGATCTCTCGCCTACTTCAGCAGTTTTTTCTTGCTGTGGTTGTCCCACCTGATGGGAGGGACTTGATCACATCAGCCGCGTCACAGGAAGTAAGATGTGGGGATGGCTGTCATTTTTAAAGGGATATGAGTAATTGACCATACACAAGGAATCGGTTATAATCGACTTGGTAATCGAATCGTTCCAGCTTTAGTACTCGCGCATATAATACACTAGCTGTACTACCCAGCTTCTCCTGGGACTTGGATCCACCACGCCCGGCCGCCTTTGTCTCCCCAGTGGCGATGTTTACACACCACAGCAGTTACTCGTTTTGAGGCTGAGTCGACGTAGGGGAGGCCCAGGACCGGTTAAATTAATCGTCACTGGTAGTGGCCGTGAGCGGGAATCGAACTCGGGTTGCCGGATTCGTAGCGCAGCGCGCTAACCACTACACGACAATGCGTTACGCTTCCACATGTGCGGGTCACGTGACAGATTTGACCTCAGCTCACTTGCCGTACAAAAAATAAATGCATTATTGAGCTCCCCCCCCACACACAAAAAAGTGTATTTTCATAACTTTTGCATGGTGTAGAGTCTGAAAAGTACCCACATGGTAAATTTCAAGTTTGTTGCATGTCGGGAAGTACGCTAAACATTTTGAACAGACACATATTTACAACTTTTATATATATGGAGATAACACAAAATAATCATTACCACATTTGCGTTCGTTTGAGCATTCAGTGTCTCAAACCGACGCTGGTGAACTGCCAGATATTTGCAGGCAAGGATGCTCTCTGTTCGTTACAGGTCCTCGTTCTATGCAAAACTGTGGAATACTTCACAAAAAGTCATCATGAGCTTTGCAAAGCTGAAAACCATTCTGACGTTTGCTCGTGTTGAACCAATGCTGCTGAAATAAAAATCACGGCCAGAAAGGCCGTAGGCTTTCACGACCAATATTATTCATAATAAACGTTTTTGGGTTAGATCGCATTATTCATGTGTCGTAACCCTCCACTACCCGACACGGCCAATCAGTAAAAAATGTGTCACATTGACAAAAGAGAAATAGATCACTCCTTCAGCCCACCGGTGTGTTGAAGAGTGAATCCACAACATTTACAATTTTTGAGTACGACGTTTCGCTGGTAATTACATCCAGCATCATCGGGCAATTTGCCAGAAAGGTGAAGCCCTCACTTCCTCCCGGTCTTAAAAAACCGGGAGCACCGTTACCATCGCAGCATGACACATGTGTGCCCGTTGAAACGTGCAGCCCTCGATCGCAATAGAACCGATAATAATTATTGTTGGTACAACTTTCTTACTCATGAAAGCTCTGCGAAGTTTCAATATAATAATTGGCTTACATCGTGGATATGAGTAACAAAATTAACACGCAAACGATGATTCCCCTCCTTCACATATCTGTCTTTCCACTTAAAAAATACATGTATTTGTACACATCCCATTAGCCACACGGCTTTCCTTCTGGGAGTGCATCATTTCAGCAGTATTGGTTGTACATAAACCAAGCTCTGGTCCGGTTTTTATATTCATCAGCACGCTCCAGCTCACTTGAAGCAATGCTGGTGAACTGCCAGCTGTTATAGGTTAGGGCCCGCTCTGTGAGATATGGGTGCTCGAAGGTTGTTGTATATGTAGGTTATGAAAATTTGATGAAAATGAAAATTTGATTAAATTTGAAATTTAAATAATTTATCTGAATTAATTGGTGTAATTATGTGCATAAACTATGCTCATTCGAGAGATAATCGTATTAATTTATGCGAGTGGGCGTGGTTATGATGATGCAGGTCGTTATGATAATTAGGTCCAGCCTCGGTGACGAAGGTTGGTTATTAATTGGAACAACGCAATTAATCGTATGCAGTTGTGCAGGTATTGTGAGCGTGAATGAGAGAGTCGACTCGACTTGCCATTTAATTCCGTATTTTCAATAAGGATACAATTATCTTCAATTTAACGCTTATTGATTATGTGCTGAATTAGTGATTAGTGTGCTTATGATAGGTAACCGAGATTCAGATCTCATTCGCAGAACAATTCTATGCAGAATCACGGAAAGAATCACACACAACTCTTCTGCTTTAATCAATTTTATTTTCTAGCTAAACTTAAATTTTTGGATAATATGAGAACTCTCAACTTCGGAATTTCAACACAGCATTAACATGGTACACATCACGATTGCGTTGTTTCACTTCGATAACGGCACCTGTGGTTAATTCCCGACGCGTAACGCAATGTTGTTGTTGTTGTTGAGAGAGACTAAAACATGCAAACTATTCTATCAAAACCTTAACCTTATAATATGTAATTCGTATTTAAATTGTTACACAACACGGCATTCGGTCATTGATCATATGCAACCCTAAATGCAGATTCTTGTCACGTTAACAGTAGGACGATTGATTATTATGCAACGCTGTTCATATGGAAAGACACTCAAACCATTATTATTCCTAAAGGCACAAATATGCATTCATAGATTCGTCTTGTTCATTCATGGATACCAGCAAGATTATGCAATAGAAAAAAACGAACCACTCAAATACCATGAACTGTGATATGGTCGCTGAGGTGAATGAGAACATGTGGGGGCACCGCGCTACAGACACATGCGCGACACTTTCCGCAATACGCTTTTATGCTTCGTTGCAATAACGAGCAACAATTATTCTTCAAACATTGAGGGCCTTGTGGCTCTATGGCCACAAATCCTTTCATTACTCCGACCACTTCCCACCCTCCCTTTTGCCCACAGCCAGATGAAAGCGACAATATTTATTTTTCAATTATTATTAACGTGGTTGAGATGACTTACACATATACCCAGCTGGAATCTGTTTTTTTACATTTATTGCCATAAACTTCACCTTAATCAGCACTAACTTGACGATTGCCTCTCTTTTGCATTGACTCCGTGACATCACGACCGTTTCCAAGGTCGGCTAACATCAAAGCGAGCAGCTCCCATAGGAAAGTGGGCCAAGTGGCACAGTTTAAGGGGCCTGCGTGGCCCACTTGGGGCAGGCGTCGCCCACTGAGGCTGCCGTGGGCATCCAGGCTGGGCCTAGATACCTGGTTGACAAACTGGATTGTTACATTGGCTTCTCTCTTGTGCATGTGTGCGCCCACTCTCAGGTGTCTGCAGGACACCTTCATGGAAGTGGACGCGAGCACCGTCCCACCCATGGACATGACTGATCGCAAACGGTTTGGGGCGCGTTCGCGCGTCACCAATGATACCGCTCATCTCCCCTTCCGTTCTGCCCCCGCCACTCGCTCCCCCCCCTTCCTTCATCACTGTTGCCGCTCCGGCCCCAGCTACGATCTCCAAAAACCATGGTCGCCTACCATCATCGTTTCCGTCGACAAACTGCTGGATGGATTCCACAGGAGGCGTTTGTGCAGCGAGCGGGAGTCCACCTGGGATTACTGGCGATCTCTGCACACGTCCCACCAACCCTTTCCTCAATTGTTGATTGTTTTAACCCCAGTTGGGGGGGAAGAGGACAAGATAAAAAATAATTGTATTTGAAACTTGCGTCCTCAAACACACTAACACCTAGTACCCTGGTTGTTATTTCACCCCACCCTTATAAACGTGACATCACAGGATGTTGCCATGATGTAATGGTTGGTACACAATATAGAAGTCGCCGGTTCGATTTATCATGGCCATTTTAATCAATGTGGACTTTTCTTAAATCCCTCCGGCTTCTGTCCACACAACCGGTACGAATGAGTGGATAAACAATTGGGAGAACTCAAACATCCCCAAGTGCCTCATCGTGGATCAAACCATCAAGAAGCTCGCTGGCCCCCCACCACCGCAAGCAGTGGGGGGCCATCGTACACCGGATCCAACCTGGCCATGGCACGAACAATTGCCTCCACAAATGGAAAACAAAAGCATCACCAAAATGCCATGGCGGGGCACCGCAACGGTGAAAAACGCACAAACGCATCAGGAAGCTCTCTTCACCTGCTGGAGGTCTGCATTACCATTAAGAGGCTATGGTCTTGGATTATTCTTCGTGTTATTTAGGGTCCCTGACTCTGTTCACGACCATTAAAGACCATGATGGTGGGCAGGCCCACGTAACGCTGCATGGCCGGGTGTCAGAGCCATTTCCTCATGTTTACTGTGGGGTGTAATGGGGATGTCCTCTGGCCCCGACACTATTTCAAGTATTCTTGATCGCAGTCTTACGAGATATAATTCCCGGTTGTGGCCAAAATCAGCGATGAATTATATTCTAATCGACCCTATGCCTCCCCTAAGTCGACTTAACCTTAAATTAGTATCAGGTGTGGTTGGTAAACATCACCACTGGAGAGACAAAGGTGGCTGAGTGTGTTTCTGGAAACAAATCCCCACCATGACAAGTTTGCCTCTGAATGCCAGTTTCTTGGCCCAAGCCACTGTATAAAGTCCAGCAAATATGCATCCGACACAAGATCCTAACCTTTTATATAGTCATATTCATAGCCAGTGTAATGTCATCATTTTTTTTACTCGAAATTATTCACCTCAATTTTGGTTCACACGACGAACAAATAATGCTACTCAGCTGATTCGGCGTGAGACCTCTGCTGACTGCATAAGTACGGAAACTTCTCCACTTTCTCTACGACTGCCCCATCACTCATACAAAGATCCCCCTAGACTGACGGTGATGTCACGTCGACCCACGTGGCACAGCAATCTCACGCGGCACAGCAGCCTCACGCGGCACAGCAGCCTCACGCAGCAGCCTCACACAGCAGCCTCACACGCGGCGCAGTAGCCTCACACAGCAGCCTCACTCGGCACAGCAGCCTCACACAGCAGCCTCACTCGGCACAGCAGCCTCACACAGCAGTCTCACTCGGCACAGCAGCCTCACACAGCAGCCTCACTCGGCACAGCAGCCTCACACAGCAGCCTCACTCGGCACAGCAGCCTCACACAGCAGCCTCACTCGGCACAGCAGCCTCACACAGCAGTCTCACTCGGCACAGCAGCCTCACACAGCAGCCTCACGCAGCAGCCTCACGCAGCAGCCTCACACGTGGCGCAGCAGCCTAATGCACAAGCCGCACGTGGCACAGTAGCCTCATGCAGAAGCTGCACGTGGCACAGCAGGCATGAAGGAAGCTGTGGAACAACTCGAGGAGCTGCTTGGCCTCGTCTGGCAACCCTGGTCAGCTGGTTCAGAACTGGAGGAGGAGAAGCAGCTGTTGTGAATCCCTGCAACAGCTGTCCCTGTGAGCTGCCCCTCACTACAGAGAGCTCCATGGAGAGCATGGCGATGATCACACTCACCCACCCACCCAATCACCCACCGACCCACTCACCCTGTAACTCACTTACTCACCCTCATAACTTACCCAATCATTTACCCAGTCATCCACCCATCCACTCAATCACCCACTCACTCACCCACCCATCCACTCACTAACTCACTCACCAACCCACTCATTCACCAACCCCACACCCAGTCACCCACTTATTAACACAGGCATTCATTCACTAACTCAACCACTAACTCACCCACCCACCAACTCACCCACAAACTCACTAACCAACCCAACCACCCACTCATTCACTTAACAAACCACCTACTCACTCAAGAACCAACCCACTCACCACCCACTCACCTACTACCAACGCAACCTCTCACCCACTCACCCACCCATTCACTCACTGACGTATCCACTCACTAACTCACTCATCTCAACCACTCCTTCACGCACCCACCAACCGATTAACCACCCACTCACTCACCCACTCACCCTCTCACTTGCCAACACACTCACCCAATCAATCACCCACCCATCCACTCACTCACTCACCTACCCACGCACCGTTTTACCCATCAACTCACTCAACAACCCATCCACTCACTCAAAAACCCATCCATGAACTCAACCATCCACCGAGCCACCAGCACAGACTCACCCAGTCACCGACTCCATCACCCACAGACTAACACACAAATTAACTCAAACACCCACTAACTCACCCACTGAATCACCAATCCACTCAACCACTCACTCAATCTCTAACCCATCCACTCACTCGTGCACTCACCCACCCACTCACCAATCCACTCACTAACTCACCCACTCACTCATTCACCCCACTCAATCAACAACCCATCCACTCTGACTCACTATCGCATCTTCACTATCGCATCCACTAAGTCGCCTGTCACTAACGAACCCACGCACGTAGTCACCCAGTGAACAACCCACCCACTCACCCATTACCCAGGCTACCACTCCACTACTCCCCCACCCACCTAGTCACTCCTGACCCACCCACAAACCCACTCACCTACTCGCCAACCCACTCACCTACCCGCCAACCCACTCAGCAACCACTCGCGCATAAACTCACCGACTCAACCTCCCACACTCACCACCTACCCACTCACTCAACCAACTATTCACTCACCCTATTCACTCACCCATCCATACATTCACTCACCCACCCCCTCACTCACCGAACCCTTCACTCATCCACACACTCACCCAATAACTCACCCACTGAACCTCCCACATTCACCCACCCACTAACCAACCCACCCTCTCAACCAACCATTTAATCACCCATCGACTCATCCCTTCAACCTCACACAGTCATCCAATCACCCACCCACTAACTCAAACACCCATTCACTCACCCATCCCTCCACTCACCTACTCAATCACATAACCACCAACTCAATCTCTAACCCAAACACTCGCCAACTCACCCATCTTCTTATTCACTCAATCTTGTACCCATTAACTCTAATCACTCACCCACCCTCCCATTCACCAACTCACTCACCGACACACTCACACACCAACTCAGCCAGCCACGACCCACTACCCACGTAACCACTCACCCACCCAAGCATTAAATCACCCATCCACTCACCTTTTCAAACTCCCACTCATCCAATCACCCACCCACTGACTCAAACACAAACATCCATTCACTCACCCACCCACCTGCTCACTCACCCACCCACCTGCTCACTCACCCACGCACCAAACCACCCACCCAATCACTCACCCACCCACCTTTTCACCCAGCCGCCCTCTCAAACCCATACCCACTAACACACCCACTGACCCACCCTCACCCACCCACTCATGAACTCACCCATCCAATTATTAACCCACCCACTAACTCACCCACTAATTCACCAACCCGACCACTCACCAACACAGCCTAAATATAAATTGTTTGTTTTACCAGGCAAGGCCCACTGAGATATATGGATGATTTTCAGAAGCAACTTCGCCACAAATGATAGCTCAACAGAGTGGCTTATCACGTATACATTTATAGCAGCCAACTCCTCTAAATGCATGTTTCTAAATGTGGAATCGAACCCACAACATCCTGTATACTCGGCGACGTAGTTAACATCTTGCCACCATGACACTCCATTCTCTGACTCTCCCACCCACGAAACCACACACTCAAACACCGACCCACTAACTCAACCATCCATTAATTCAACCACCGAGCCTTGCACACACTCACTCACCCAGCCACGCACTCGCCAAGCCACGCACTCAATCTCTAATCCACACTCACTCACCAAGCCTCTCACCTACTACCCATCGAACGTCGCACTCACTCATCCACGCACCCACCCACAAAACCGCCCATCTACACACCAAATAAAAATGTAGCTTTTTTTACTTTACTAGGTAAGGCCCATGCTATATACATCTTTTTCAGAAACAAGCAGAGTACAAATGATTGCTCAATGGAATGGCTTTTCACATAGAACGTTATAGCAGTCAAAGTCTATAAATGCATGTTTCTAAATGTGGAGGGGCAACCTGGAGTACCCAGAGAAAATTCCATGCAACCACGGGGGAGAACGTGCAAACTCTAGATATACAGGCGAGGTTCTTAAAATTTCGCCACCTTGACATTCCACTCTTTAACTCAACCACCCACTCAAACACCCACCCACCCACACACCACTTGTAGAGTAAAATGGGGACGTGACGTCTTGTGTGCCGTCTAGTGCGATGACGTCACGGAACGTGGCTTCATGCGTGCTGGGCGGCTCGATTACATCATGTCTCCTCTAGTATTTAAGGGGGACCCCGTGACGAAAGCGGGATCACTGTGGGAACGGGTAGAGTGAGAAGGGTGGAGAGGGAACCAGGGGTAGAGAGGGATCGACGAAGAGTCAGGAGTGAAGCTGGTGGTAGCCGTAGGAGGTGCTGCTCTTCCCGGTCGGTGGGGTTGGCAAGTTCCCCCATCCGACTCGAGGGAGAGAGACCGGAGCTAGCCGGGCTGGACCAGGACTTAGTGTAGGACCCCTAACCCCTGGGAAGTTGTCACACCCTTTGTGTTATTGTAATATACTTAATAAACCTTTGGCGAAAGCCCTTACCTTCAAGCCGTCTCCGAGTCGTCGTCGGGAACTCCTCAACACACTAACCAAATCAATCTCTAACTGACTGACTCACCCACACACCCACAAACTAACTCACCAACCCACTTACCAGCCCACCCACTACCTAACTCAACAACCCACTCACTCAACAATCTACTCACCCACCAGGTCACCTATTCACTCCCTCACACACCCACCCATCCATCAACTCAATGTCTAACTCACACACTCACCCACCCAACCAATCACAAACTCACCCAGCCACTCACCCTGCCACAAAATCAATCTCTAACCCACGCACTCAACATTCCACCTACTCACTAATCCAAACTGACTAAATTCAACTATTTTTTAAGTTACCAGGTAAGACCCACAGAGCTATATAAAATATTTTTCCAAAGTAACCTGGCCACAAATGAGAGCTTCACTAAGTGGCCTATCACATAGTACTGTATAGCAGCCAAATCCGATAAATGAATGTTTCTAAATGTGGAGTAGAAATCCACGTGACCATAGAGCACATGCAAACCACAAATATACAAGCATCAGGGTTGGGATGGAACCTACGAACTCCAAAATACCAGGCGACGTAGCTAACATCTCGCCACAGTGGCGTACAATTCTCGAACTCACCCACTCAACTATTAAAGCCACCCACCAACCCACTCATAAACCCGCTCACCCTGCCATGCACCCAATTTCTAATCAACGCACTCACGCACACACCCACTCACTCACTCAACCACTCATCCACGCACCCACCTACACATGCACTCACTAACTCACTCACCCACCCACTCACCTCACCCACCCACTCACTCAGTGACCAACTCACGCTCCAACCCACCCACTCACACTGTGACCCACTCAATCTCCCAACAACTCACCCAGCCCCTCACCTACTTAGTTAACCACCCATTCACTCACCGACCGACACACTCACCGCCCACTCACCCAACTGTAAACTAAAATTTAACTATTTTAATTTTACCAGGAAAGGCTCACGGAGCTATATAGATTTTTTTCATAGGCGACGCGGCCACAAATGACTGCTCAAATAAGTTAGTGAGTGCGTGTGTAGGTGGGTGCGTGGATGAGTGGTTGAGTGAGTGAGTGGGTGTGTGCGTGAGTGCGTTGATTAAAAATTGAGTGCATGGTAGGGTGAGCGGGTTTGTGAGTGGGTTGGTGGGTGGCTTTAGTAGTTGAGTGGGTGAGTTCGAGAACAGCCAAAACCTCGAAATGCATGTTTCTAAATATGGAGAGAAAACCCGGAGGACTCGGAGAAAAATCCATGCAACCACAAGGAGAACATGTACACTCCAAATATACAGGCGTCATAATCGAGATCGAACCCACAACCTCCTGTACAAAAGGCAAGGTAGTTAATTTCTCACCACCATGGCGCTCCACTTTCTTGACTCAGTCACCCACTCACCCACCCATTCAGCCACCTACCCACTCAAACACCCACCCACTCAAAAACCCGCACCTTGCCACCAACTCAACCACTTACCGACGCATCCACTTACACACCCACCCATCCACCCACTCAATCTCTAACTCGCACACTCACCAGTCCACCCGCTCACCCAGCTACTTACCTACACTCACCCACTCACCCTGCCACCCACTCAACCTGCCGCCCACTCAACCTCTAACCGACCTACCGACCCAACCAGCCACCCACCCCCTAAACTAAACTACTTTTTATTTCACCAGGTAAGGCCCATTGAGCTATATAGACCCTTTTCAGAATCGGCCTGGCTACAAATGATAGATAAACGAAGTGGCTTATCACATACATTTATTGCAGCCAAATCCTCAAAAGGCATGTTGATTCTAAATGCAGCGGAAAGGACCCGGAGCAAAATCCACACGACCAGGGGTAGAACATGCAAACTCCAAATATACAGGCGGCAGGATCGCAATCGAATCCACAACCTCATGTATACTAGGCGAGGTAGTGAACATTTCACCACCGTAGCGCCCCACTCTTTGACTCACCCACTCACTCACAAGCTAACTTACCCACTCAACCTCCCACATTAACTTACCCACCCAGCAGTCACTCACCCATTCACTCACTCACCTACTTTCTGACCCCATTCAGTCAACAACTCACCGACCCACCCAACCACTCACTCACTTAGTTAACCACTTGCTCACCCACCCACTCACTCTATGACCCACTTAATCTCTAAATCACTCACTCACTAAACTACACACTCACCCACCAACATACTAACTCAAACACTCACCAACGAACTCACTCACACAACCACAAACTGACCCACTCACTCACCCACAAACTCGCGAACCAAAAACACACATACCCAACCCATCACTCACCCAACCCCTCACTCACCGACATACTCAATCACCCATCCAGACACTCACCCACTGACCGACCCACAAACTCATTAACTCACCCAGGACTCACTCACTCTGCCACCCATTCAATTTCTAACCCACCCACACACCTACTCCCTCAGCCACTCACCTCTTCACACACTCACCCACTACCCACGTAATTATTCACCCACCCACTAACTCAACCACCCACTAACGCAACCACTGACCCACTCGAACTCATCCACTCTAAAAGCCACCAACTAAAATATCTAAACCACACTCATGCAACCACCCACCCACTCACCCTCACACTTACCAATGCACTTTCCCACTCACTCACCCATCAACTCACTAACCCACCCATTAATTTAGGAACTCACCGAGCCACTGACCTACTCACCCAAGACGCACTACCCACGGAACCACCCACCAACTGACTCAATTTCTCACCCACTCACTCACCCACCCACTAGTGCTCCCACTAACTAATTCATTCATCTACTCACTCACCCACCCCTCACTCACCTAACCATTCACTGCTTCAAGCTCCCATACTGACCAAATCACCCACCGACTAAATCACCCACAAATATCCACTCACTCACCACCCACTCACCCACTACTCACACAACCACTCACCAACTCATTCACTTGCTCACCCACGCATTCACTCACCCCACTCACTCACCAACCATCCACTCACTCACCCACTCACTGAACCACCCCTTCACTTACCCACCCCCTCCATACTTAACCGCAATAACTCACCCACTCAACCTCTCACATCCATCCACTCACTCACCAACCCAACCTTCCACGGTCATCCAATCTCGTACCCACTAACTCAATCACTCACCAACACACTCACCATCTCACTCATCCATTCCCTCATCCATCTACTCACTCACCCATTCACCAAATCAATCACGCACAAATTAACTCACCAATTCAACCAGCCACTGAGCTACTCACCCACGAGCCACGTAACCACTCACCCACCCTCTCTCCCACTGAATCTCTAACCCACCCACTCACACATCAACTAACCCACCCATCATCATCTCACTAACCCACCCATCATCATCTCACTAAACCACCCATCATCTCACCCACTCACCCAGCCACCCACTCAATCTCGTACCCACCAATTCAATCACTCACCCCCCATCCAAGCATTCAATCACCCATTCACTCACCATTTAAATCTCCCACTCATCCAATTACCCTCCCACTCATCCAATCACCCACCCACTCATCCAATCACCCACGCACTAACTCAAACATACATTCACTCACCCAATCCTCCGCTCACCTACTCAATCACATAACCACCAACTCAATATCTAACTCAAACACTCACCAACGAACTCTCAACCTCCCACACTCATGCACTCACCCACCTAACCAGTAACTCAACCACACAAATCCACTAATTCACCCCTTTGCTCAGCCAATCAATCACACAACCACCCACTCAATCTATAACCCATCCACTAACTCAACGACCCATCTTCTCACCCACTCAGACAACCACCCACTCAACCACACACTAACTGATCAATCCACTCATTCACCCACTCACCAACTCACCCAACCCCTCACTCACGCAACCCCTCACCTCAACCCACCCAACCTCCCACTCTCACCCTACTACTCAATCACCCACTCAATTTACAAACTCAATCACCGACTCCATCACCCATCCACCCATACTGACCCACCCCCTAACTCACCCGCACACCCACTCAGCCACCCAATAATTCACCCACTCACTCACCCCAATTATCCAACAACCTACCTACTCAACTCACCCACCCCTTCACTCATTCACACACACACTTAACTTCCCACGCTCACCCACCCATACAACCATTAAATTACACATCCACTCACCCCCTCAACCTCCCACAATCATCCACTCACCCACCCACTAACTCATCCACACACACACTCACTAAACCACAAACACTCATTCACCTACCCCTCCGTTCAGCCATTCAATCAAACGATGATTGATTAAATCACTAACCCGCCCACTCGCTCCCCCACTCACTCCCCAACCCACTCATCCTCTCACTTACCCACCCATGCACGCACTCACTGACTCACCGAGCCATTTACACAATTAACAATGCACTTACCAAATCACCCACGCATCCACTCACCCACTCAAACTCCCCCACCCACTCACCATCCGTCTCACTCACCCACTCGACCCCCCTCACTCACCCACTCGACCTCAGTTTAACACGTAGGCTTTCGCGACCAATATTATTCATAGTAAAGGTTTTTGGGTTAGATCGCGTTTATTTATAAATGTGTCGTAACCCTCCACCACCCGACACGGCCAATCAGCAAAAAAAGTGTCACGTTGACAAAAGACAAATAATTCACTACTTCAGCCCACCGGTGTGTTGAAGAGTTAATCCACATTTACAGTTTGAGTACGACGTTTCGCTGGTAAATACTTCCAGCATCATCGGGCAATTCGCCAGAATGGTAAAGCCCTCACTTGCTCCCGGTTTTATATAGAGCAGCAGGGTGACGTCATCACTTAACTCATCAGGTGCAGTGATTAGAGGCGGAGGGGGGGGGGTGATGTAATTATATAATCGATTAGTAATCAGTCATTGGTTATGATTAGTAATGAGTTGTATATTAGTAATTCTTTAAATCAAAATGTAATGTGTATTATTTAATAATACGCTTTTTTTTGCTGATTGGCCGTGTCGGGTGGTGGAGGGTTACGACACATTTATAAATAAACGCGATCTAACCCAAAAACCTTTACTACCACTCGACCTCCCACACTCACCCACCTACTCACCAACCCACTCTCTCATCCAACCATTCATTCACCCCCTCAACCTCCCACATTCACCCACTCGGCCACCTACCAACTAATTCAACCACATACACCCGCTCACTCAACATTACCCACTCACCCTCTACCCACGCAATCAATCAATGCCTCCTTCACTCACCCAACCTGTCACTCACCCAACCCCTCAGCCACCTACCTCCGTCTCAAGCCTCGTGCAGTCCAAGCTCCAGGAGGGCCTCCTCCTCCTCGAACCCGCCGAGGTTGGGTCCCGTGTACGTGCCCTCGTGGCCCCGCACGCTCACGCGCACACGGGGTCGCGCGTTTGTTCTCGCCACGCGAACCTCGGCCGTTATCTCCCACCCGAGTCCCCGCCCACTGGGGCCCCACTAGGGTCCCCGTCGGGGGGAACAATGAGGTGTCCATCCGCTGTGTCTCCTCCCCTCTCGACCCCGCTAGGACCCCCTGCGCCGCTCACGATATCCCCCCAGGAGGACCCTGTCCCTCCTGTTTCCATCTCGCGGGGTCGCCTCTCCGCATTCCCGCGCTTCAGCAGGCTCAGTGCTTGCACCACCATGCGGCGATCCTCAGAACCTGCGGGGGTGGACGAGGGTGGGGGGGATCATCATCGTCAGCAGCAGATGCAGCATCAGTATTATTATAAGCAGCTACAGCAAGTCGCAGCATCATAATCATCATCTGAATTACCACCACCACCAGCAGGAGCACTATCATCACCATCTTCAACTTGCCAAGCCATCATCATTACATCATCACCAGATTAATAGTTCTCTACCATCACCATGCGTAAAGACATTAGTATTATAATCACTATCTCCTGCATATCCTAATCTCAACATAATTATCGTTAACATTATAATCAACATCATATCGATCAACGCACCGGTGTAAATTGTTCTAGTTGTATTCAATACAAATCAGTTAATATTTGCATCACTCGAACGTGCCACACCACTGCTCCACTCCCCGCTGCCCTTCTCCATCCTCCCCCTTGCTCCTTGGCCCCTTACCATCTGCCAACTGCCCCCTTGCTGCCCGGGCTCGTGGGTACCCTCAGAGGATTTGTATTCAGCTGTAATATCGAGGCTAGAATACATTTCCGCGTGATAAGCCACTTCGTTGAGTTATCATTTGTGATAGCCAGGTCGCTTCAGAGAAACATCTATATAGCTCAGTGAGCTTTACCGGGTAAAATACAAAATTGTTTAGTTTTTTTGTCTGATGGTAAGGTACCACGCAAACCACCACCATCATGACTGCTGTCAGGCTCCATAGAGCAGGGTGCGTGTTTGCTGTCATCGTCTACAAGAGCTACACGTGGCAAACCGGGGGTGCTGTCGCATGGCTCGGCGATTGCGCATTTGCAGAATTCATCTGGCAAGGGTCACATGATCAGAAAAGGGGCAGTCCAGCAACATGAACCCTTGCACTGTGCCGCTCCCCACACCTGCAACCAACCAGGTTGTGGCGGTCCCCATACAGCAGCGAAATAGTGAAAGGGCCATAGCGTGGTCGCACATCCATCGTCCCACGTGATACCACCTGCGGGGCACGCCTCGCAACGCTCAGGTGAGCGTTACCTGCACTCCCTTCCTGCCGGAGAGCTTCAACCACCTGCCAGCCATCGTATCCCGAGGGGAGGTCGGGTCGCTTCATTTGCTCGTCGCTCCACAATTGGAAGTTCCTGGCAAAGGTGCGCGAGGTGGATGAGCTGGAGTCCTGTCTGCGAGCATGTGGGTTTAGCACGCTGCGCTACAATGAATCCGGCGACCCGAGCTCGATTCCTGCTTACAGCCACCATCACCACTGCGTCCTGGATCTCGAGAGGTCGGTTCAGCCTTAAATTAGTATCTGGTACGATGTGTACACATCGCAACTCGGGAGAAAAAGGCAGCTGAGGGTGGTCCCGGCCACCCACACAGAACATGTGTGAAACCCAGAGAACATGTGTGAAACCCAGAGAGTGTTGCAATAGGAAAGGGAAAATAATTACATGGATAGCAAATAGCATGAGATGGGTGGCAAGAACAAAAGCCAAATGTTGGTTAGAACCTGAATATTATAAAGAAGTTATAGATTATTATTACAAGAGAAACAAAGAAAAGGAAAAAGGACAGATATGTGCAATCGCAAAAGAAAATAATTTACCAAGAACAATTTAATCAAAAAGAGCAAGAAATTAAAGATATAAAACATGAGACAATGCACTTGATGTTAAGAATTAAGACAGGTGGAGTAACATGGACACCAGAGTTAGCTCAATGGCATCCAGAGAGATTCGGTAGAGCAGAAGGATATGTAGGATGTGAACAAAAAGAAGAAAATCTAGATCACTTTATTTATGAATGTGAAAGGTATAAACACCTGAGAGAGAACACGATTGATGAATTTAATAATGATAAGAAAAACGAAGTGCTCAAAAAAAGCATGAACAATGATAACGTTTTCAAATACCTCTCAGAATATATAGAAAGGGCATACTAAATAAGATCCCAAATACTCAGGTATTGGGATAAAAACATGTAAATATATCACCCCCACCTTCCCTGAGCTTTCCAGGATGTTCAAGCAGACCATGTGCCTTTTTGGGAGCACATATCTGTGTGAAAAGCTCTTTTGCACCATGAACTTTAATAAGTCAAAGTACAGGTCCAAACTTACTGATGAGCATTTCAAGCCATACTGAGGGTCTCAATTGCTTCCTCCCTCAAGCCAAATGTGGCTCAGCTGTGTAAGAAGAGGAAGCGCTGCCAGGTCTCTGGAAGCATGGAGTAGGTAAGAGAAGCCTATGTTCTGAAGAACCGTTCATGTTCTGAACTGTTATTAATAAAGATTGAGAAGATTGGATCAGTTGCATTTTTTTTTGGAATACTTGATGCGGCCCAGCCTCACCCAGACTCTACCTCCAGCGGCCCCCAGGTAAGTTGAGTTTGAGACTCCTGCTCTGAACGCATGTTTCTAAATATGGAGGGAAAAACTGGAAGACCTGGAGAACAATCCACGCGACCACGGGAGAGAGAGAGACATGCAAACTCCAAATATACAGGCGTCAGGGTCCGGATCGACCACACGACCTCTTGCATACCAGGTGAAGGAGTTAACATCCCACCACCGCGGCACCCTTATGTACCAGGTTACACAGTCACGGACTCAAATGAAGACACAGTCCCTTCATTTAACAGTCTGTTCGATAAATAAGTGCTGTTAGCGAGCACCTATTAAGGCTAGCATGCCACACGAGGGGGTGGGTGGTCAGTTTTACCCAGGATAGCCCTACTTGCTCTTTTCAGGAGGGTTCTACCACATTTCCCAGCAATGATTACTAGGCACAGTATATTCCAACTGGGTAATTTGCGGGCAATTGTATTTAATTCGGTTAATCTGGTCCATGACGCTGGGATCTTCAACGTCCACTGAAGCAGACGGCACATGGTGTCTTTGCGGTGAACACGCCTGTAGCATTAAACAGGGCGGCCGCTGGATTCAAACCGCGAACATCTACGACAAGCGGCACACGTACAACTGCTACAGACACACGCCGAGTGTGTAATCACTCAATATGTGAGTGATTACACGCAACATTGTTGCGTGATTAAACACAACGTTGTTGTGTGTAATCACACCCAAAAATATTGATGAGACGCAACAACGTTGTGTTGAGAGTAATCACAAACAACGACGTTGTGTTGAGTGTAATCACTCAAAACGACATTGTGTTGAGTGTAATCACAAACAACGACGTTGTGTTGAGTGTAATCACTTACAACAACGTTGTGTTGAGTGTAATCACTCAAAACGACGTTGTGTTGAGTGTAATCACAAACAACAACGTTGTGTTGAGTGTAATCACTCAAAACGACATTGTGTTGAGTGTAATCACTCACAACGACGTTGTGTTGAGTGTAATTACACACAACGACGTTGTGTGTAATCACTAACAACGACGTTGTGTTGAGTGTAATCACTTACAACAACAACGTTGTGTTGAGTGTAATCACAGGCAACAATGTTGATGACACACAGCGTCCAACAGAGGGCGTCGTAGTCGTGCCATGGGGAGGCGGCGAGTGATGAACGCCAATGCGGCGCCGCAAAGAGATCAGAGCCGTGATATTTATTTATTTGTACACTGGAGGAGGAATCCGATGAGCTACGAAGTTCTTTATCACAAACGTCCAGCGTCTTGGCCGTCACGATAGAACGAGGCCGATAAACGTGGAGGTATAAATGAGGGTGATGCTAAGTCGGTGTGCCGTGCCCTAAGTGAGGTTGCCATGGGCGTGTGTGTTGGCCGTGTCAGGAGCGGGTGAGGAGGACCAGGCAAGGGGTGAGGAGGACGAGGTGAAGGGTAAGAAGAACGAGGTCAGGAGGTGAGGTGTGAGGAGGACGAGATGAGGTGTGAGGAGGACGAGGAGAGGGGTGAGGAGAACGAGGAGTGAAGAGAACGAGGGGTGAGGAGGACGAGGGGTGAGGAGGACGAGGGCTGAGGACGAGGGGTGCCGAAGACGAGGGGTGAGGAAGACGGGAGTGAGGAGGACGAGGGGTGAGGAGAGTGAGGGGTGAGGAGGACGAGGGGTGAGGAGGACGAGAGTGAGGAGGACGAGAGGTGAGGAGAGTGAGGGGTGAGGAGTAAGAAGAACGAGCTGTGGGGGTGAGGACGAGGTGAGGGGTGAGAACAAGGTGAGGGTTGAGGACAAGTGAGGTGGACGAGGTGAGGGGTGAGAATGAGGTGAGGGGTCAAGAGAACGAGGTGAGGGGTCAAGCGGACGACGTGAGGGGTAAGGAGGACGAGGTGAGGGGTGAGGAGAATGAGGAGCAGGGTGCGGTGGACAAGCGAGGGGTGATCAGGACGAGGGGCGAGGAGGACGGGGGGTGAGAAGTAAGAAGAACGAGGTGTGGGGGTGAGGAGGACGAGGGGTGAGGAGGACGAGGTGAGGGCTGAGGAGAGCGAGGCGTGAGGAGAGCGAGGGGTGAGGAGAGCGAGGGGTGAGGAGAGCGAGGGGTGAGGACAGCGAGGGGTGAGGAGGACGAGGGGTGAGGAGGACGAGGGGTGAGGAGGTGAGGAGCAGGGTGCGGTGGACGAGCGAGGGGTGAGGACGGGGGGTGAGAAGAAAAACGAGGTGTGGGGTGAGGACGAGGGTTGAGGAGAGCGAAAGGTGAAGAGAGCAAGGGGTGCAGAGAGCGAGAGGTGAGGAGAGCGAGGGGTGAGGAGGCCGAGGGGTGAGGAGGACGAGGGGTGAGGAGGACGAGTCGAGGGGTGAGGAGGAAGAGGTGAGGGGTAAGAAGAACGCGGTGTGGGTGAGAAGGACGAGGTGAGGGGTGAGGTGGGCGAGGCGTGAGGATGACGAGGCGCGGGGTGCGGTGGACGAGGTGAGGTGAGGGGTGAGGAAGACGAGCTGAGGGGTGAGGAGAACGAGCGGTGAGGAGGACAATGGGTGAGGAGGACAATGGGTGAGGAGGACGAGGGGTGAGGAGGACGAGGGGTGAGGAGGGTGAGGTGAGGGGTGAGTAGGACGAGTCGAGTGGTGAGGAGGACAAGATGAGGGGTAAGAAGAACGAGGTGTGGGGTGAGGAGGACGAGGCAAATGGTGAGGACAGCGAGGGGAGGGGAGGACGAGGAGTGAGGACGAGCTAAGGGTGAGGAGGACGAGGCGAGGGAGAGGTGAAGGGTGAGAAGGACGAGGTGAGCGGTGAGGACGACGACGGGTGTGGAGGACGAGCTGAGGTGAGAGGACGAGTCGAGGGGTGAGGAGGACGAGGTAAAAGGTGAGGCGGACGAGGGGTGAGGAGAGCGATGGGTGAGGAAGATGAGGCGAGGGGTGAGGAGGACGAGGTGAGGGGTGAGGAAGACGAGCTGAGGGGTGAGGAGGACGAGGGGTGAGGAGGACGAGCTGAGGGGTAAAGCGGATGAGGTGAGGGGTGAGGATGAGATGAGGGGTGTGGACGAGGTGAAAGGTCAAGCGGACGACGTGAGGGGTGAGGACGAGGTGAGGAAGACGAGCTGACGGGTGAGGAGAACGAGGGGTGAGGAGAACGAGCGGTGAAGAGGACAATGGGTGAGGACAATGGGTGAGGAGGGTGAGGTGAGGTGAGGGGTGAGTAGGACGAGTCGAGTGGTGAGGAGGACAAGATCAGGGGTAAGAAGAACGAGGTATAGGGTGAGGAGGACGAGGCGAATGGTGAGGACAGCGAGAGGAGGGGAGGACGAGGAGTGAGGACGAGCTAAGGGTGAGGAGGACGAGGCGAGGACGAGGTGAGCGGTGAGGACGACGATGGGTGAGGAGGACGAGCTGAGGTGAGGACGAGTCTAGGGGTGAGGAGGACGAGGTAAAAGGTGAGGCGGACGAGGGGTGAGGAGGACGATGGGTGAGGAAGATGAGGCGAGGGGTGAGGAGAACGAGGGGTGAGGAGGACAAGGGGTGACGATGACGAGAGTGAGGAGGACGAGGGGTGAGGAGAGTGAGGGGTGAGGAGTAAGAAGAACGAGCTGTGGGGGTGAGGAGGACGAGGTGAGGGGTGAGAACGAAGTGAGGGTTGAGGACAAGTGAGGAGGACGAGTCGAGGGGTGAGGAGGAAGAGGTGAGGGGTAAGAAGAACGCGGTGTGGGTGAGAAGGACGAGGTGAGGGGTGAGGCGGGCGAGGCGTGAGGATGACGAGGCGCGGGGGTGGGGTGGACGAGGTGAGGGGTGAGGAAGACGAGCTGAGGGGTGAGGAGAACGAGGGGTGAGGAGAACGAGGGGTGAGGAGAACGAGCGGTGAGGAGGACAATGGGTGAGGAGGACAATGGGTGAGGAGGACGAGGGGTGAGGAGGACGAGGGGTGAGGAGGGTGAGGTGAGGGGTGAGTAAAACGAGTCGAGTGGTGAGGAGGACAAGATGAGGGGTAAGAAGAACGAGGTGTGGGGTGAGGAGGACGAGGCAAATGGTGAGGACAGCGAGGGAAGGGGAGGACGAGGAGGACGAGCTAAGGGTTAGGAGGACGAGGTGAGGGAGAGGTGAGGGGTGAGGAGGACGAGGTGAGCGGTGAGGACGACGACGGGTGAGGAGGACGAGCTGAGGTGAGAGGTGAGGACGAGTCGAGGGGTGAGGAGGACGAGGTGAAAGGTGACGCGGACGAGGGGTGAGGAGGACGATGGGTGAGGAAGATGAGGCGTGAGGGGTGAGGAGGACGAGGGGTGAGGGGTGAGGAGGACGAGAAGTGAGGAGGACGGGGGGTGAGAAGTAAGAAGAACGAGGTGTGGGGGTGAGGAGGACGAGGGGTGAGGAGGACGAGGGGTGAGGAGGACGAGGGGTGAGGAGGACGAGGAGGTGAGGAGCAGGGTGCGGTGGACGAGCGAGGGGTGAGGACGGGGGGTGAGAAGAAAAACGAGGTGAGGACGAGGGTTGAGGAGAGCGAGGGGTGAAGAAGACGAGGGGTGAGGAGAGGACGACGACGGGTGAGGAGGACGAGCTGAGGTGAGAGGTGAGGACGAGTCGAGGGGTGAGGAGGACGAGTCGAGGGGTGAGGAGGACGAGGTGAAAGGTGAGGCGGACGAGGGGTGAGGAGGACAATGGGTGAGAAAGATGAGGCGAGGGGTGAGGACGAGGGGTGAGGAGGACAAGGGGTGAGGAGGACGAGGGGTGAGGAGAGCGAGGGGTGAGGAGGACGAGGGGTGAGGAGGACGAGGGGTGAGGAGGACGAGGGGTGAGGAGGACGAGGGGTGAGGAGGACGAGAGTGAGGAGGACGAGGGGTGAGGAGAGTGAGGGGTGAGGAGAGTGAGGGGTGAGGAGTAAGAAGAACGAGCTGTGGGGGTGAGGACGAGGTGAGGGGTGAGAACAAGGTGAGGGTTGAGGACAAGTGAGGTGGACGAGGTGAGGGGTGAAAAAGGGGTGAGGGGTCGAGAGGACGAGGTGAGGGGTCAAGCGGACGACGTGAGGGGTAAGGAGGACGAGGTGAGGGGTGAGGAGGATGAGGAGCAGGGTGCGGTGGACGAGCGAGGGGTGAGCAGGACGAGAAGTGAGGAGGACGGGGGGTGAGAAGTAAGAAGAACGAGGTGTGTGGGTGAGGAGGACGAGGGGTGAGGAGGACGAGGCGAGGGGAGGAGAGCGAGGGGTGAGGAGAGCGAGGGGTGAGGAGGACGAGGGGTGAGGAGGTGAGGAGCAGGGTGCGGTGGACGAGCGAGGGGTGAGGACGGGGGGGGGGTGAGAAGAACGAGGTGTGGGGGTGAGGACGAGGGGTGAGGAGATCGAGGGGTGAGGAGGACGAGGGGTGAGGAGGACGAGTCGAGGGGTGAGGAGGAAGAGGTGAGGGGTAAGAAGAACGCGGTGTGGGTGAGAAGGACGAGGTGAGGGGTGAGGCGGGCGAGGCGTGAGGATGACGAGGCGCGGGGTGCGGTGGACGAGGTGTGAGGAAGACGAGCTGAGGGGTGAGGAGAACGAAGGGTGAGGAGAACGAGCGGTGAGGAGGACAATGGGTGAGGACGAGGGGTGAGGACGAGGGGTGAGGAGGGTGAGGTGAGGGGTGAGTAGGATGAGTCGAGTGGTGAGGACAAGATGAGGGGTAAGAAGAACGAGGTGAGGGGTGAGGACGAGGTGAGCGGTGAGGACGACGACGGGTGAGGAGGACGAGCTGAGGTGAGAGGTGAGGACGAGTCGAGGGGTGAGGAGGACGAGGGGTGAGGAGGACGAGGGGTGAGAAGGACGGGGGGTGAGAAGTAAGAAGAACGAGGTGTGGGGGTGAGGACGAGGGGTGAAGAGGACGAGGCGAGGGCTGAGGAGAGCGAGGGGTGAGGAGAGCGAGGGGTGAGGAGAGCGAGGGGTGAGGAGGACGAGGGGTGAGGAGGTGAGGGGTGCGGAGGACGAGTCGAGGGGTGAGTAGGAAGAGGTGAGGGGTAAGAAGAACGCGGTGTGGGTGAGAAGGACGAGGTGAGGGGTGAGGCGGGCGAGGCGTGAGGATGACGAGGCGCGGGGTGCGGTGGACGAGGTGAGGGGTGAGGAAGACGAGCTGAGGGGTGAGGAGAACGAGGGGTGAGGAGAACGAGCGGTGAGGAGGACAATGGGTGAGGAGGACAATGGGTGAGGAGGACAATGGGTGAGGAGGACAATGGGTGAGGTGAGGTGAGGGGTGAGTAGGACGAGTCGAGTGGTGAGGAGGACAAGATGAGGGGTAAGAAGAACGAGGTGTGGGGTGAGGAGGACGAGGCGAGGGGAGGACGAGGTGAAAGGTGAGGCGGACGAGGGGTGAGGAGGACGATGGGTGAGGAAGATGAGGCGAGAGGTGAGGAGGACGAGGGGTGAGGAGGACGAGGGGTGAGGAGGACGAGGGGTGAGGAGGACGAGGAGTGAGGAGGACGAGGGGTGACGATGACGAGAGTGAAGAGGACGAGGGGTGAGGAGAGTGAGGGGTGAGGAGTAAGAAGAACGAGCTGTGGGGGTGAGGAGGACAAGGTGAGGGGTGAGAACGAGGTGAGGGTTGAGGATAAGTGAGGTGGACGAGGTGAGGGGTGAGAACGAGGTGAGGGGTCAAGAGGACGACGTGAGGAGTCAAGCGGACGACGTGAGGGTTAAGGAGGACGAGGTGAGGAGGATGAGGAGCAGGGTGCGGTGGACGAGCGAGGGGTGAGGAGAACGAGAAGTGAGGAGGACGGGGGGTGAGAAGTAAGAAGAACGAGGTGTGGGGGTGAGGAGGACGAGGGGTGAGGAGGACGAGGGGTGAGGAGGACGAGGGGTGAGGAGGACGAGGGGTGAGGAGGACGAGGGGTGAGGAGGACGAGGGGTGGGGTGGATGAGGGGTGAGGAGGACGAGGGGTGAGGAGGACGAGGGGTGAGGAGGTGAGGAGCAGGGTGCGGTGGACGAGCGAGGGGTGAGGACGGGGGGGTGAGAAGAAAAACGAGGTGTGGGGGTGAGGACGAGGGGTGAGGAGAGCGAGGGGTGAGGAGAGCGAGGGGTGAGGAGGACGAGGGGTGAGGAGAGCGAGGGGTGAGGAGAGCGAGGGGTGAGGAGGATGAGGGGTGAGGAGGACGAGGGGTGAGGAGGTGAGGGGTGCGGAGGACGAGTCGAGCGGTGAGGAGGAAGAGGTGAGGGGTAAGAAGAACGCGGTGTGGGGTGAGGAGGACGAGGCAAATGGTGAGGACAGCGAGGGGTGGGGTGGACGAGGTGAGGTGAGGGGTGAGGAAGACGAGCTGAGGGGTGAGGAGAACGAGCGGTGAGGAGGACAATGGGTGAGGAGGACAATGGGTGAGGAGGACGAGGGGTGAGGAGGGTGAGGTGAGGGGTGAGTAGGACGAGTTGAGTGGTGAGGACAAGATGAGGGGTAAGAAGAACGAGGTGTGGGGTGAGGAGGACGAGGCAAATGGTGAGGACAGCGAGGGGAGGACGAGGAGTGAAGACGAACTAAGGATGAGGAGGACGAGGCGAGGGAGAGGTGAGGGGTGAGGAGGACGAGGTGAGCGGTGAGGACGACGACGGGTGAGGAGGACGAGCTGAGGTGAGAGGTGAGGACGAGTGGAGGGGTGAGGAGGACGAGGTGAAAGGTGAGGCGGACGAGGGGTGAGGAGGACGATGTGTGAGGAAGATGAGGCGAGGGGTGAGGAGGACGAGCTGAGGTGAGAGGTGAGGACGAGTCGAGGGGTGAGGAGGACGAGGTGAAAGGTGAGGCGGACGAGAGGTGAGGAGGACGATGTGTGAGGGCTGAGGAGGACGAGAGGTGACGATGACGAGAGTGAAGAGGACGAGGGGTGAGGAGAGTGAGGGGTGAGGAGAGTGAGGGGTGAGGAGTAAGAAGAACGAGCTGTGGGGGTGAGGAGGACGAGGTGAGGGGTGAGAACGAGGTGAGGGGTGAGAACGAGGTGAGGATTGAGGACAAGTGAGGTGGACGAGGTGAGGGGTCAAGAGGACGAGGTGAGGGGTCAAGCGGACGACGTGAGGGGTAAGGAGGACGAGGTGAGGGGTGAGGAGGATGAGGAGCAGGGTGCGGTGGACGAGCGAGGGGTGAGGAGGACGAGAAGTGAGGAGGACGGGGGGTGAGAAGTAAGAAGAACGAGGTGTGTGGGTGAGGAGGACGAGGCGAGGGCTGAGGAGAGCGAGAGGTGAGGACGGGGGGTGAGAAGAAAAACGAGGTGAGGACGAGGGTTGAGGAGAGCGAGGGGTGAAGAGAGCGAGGGGTGAAGAGAGTGAGGGGTGAGGAGAGCGAGGGGTGAGGAAGACGAGGGGTGAGGAGGACGAGGGGTGAGGAGGACGAGAGGTAAGGAGGTGAGGGGTGCGAATGACTAGTCGAGGGGTGAGGAGGAAGAGGTGAGGGGTAAGAAGAACGCGGTGTGGGTGAGAAGGACGAGGTGAGGGGTGAGGTGGGCGAGGCGTGAGGATGACGAGGCGCGGGGTGTGGTGGACGAGGTGAGGTGAGGGGTGAGGAAGACGAGCTGAGGGGTGAGGAAAACGAGGGGTGAGGAGAACGAGTGGTGAGAAGGACAATGTGTGAGGAGGACGAGGGGTGAGGAGGGTGAGGTGAAGGGTGAGTAGGACGAGTCGAGTGGTGAGTAGGACGAGTCGAGTGGTGAGGAGGACAAGATGAGGGGTAAGAAGAACGAGGTGTGGGGTGAGGAGGACGAGGCAAATGGTGAGGACAGCGAGGGGAGTGAGGACGAGCTAAGGGTGAGGAGGACGAGGCGAGGGGTGAGAAGGACGAGGTGAGCGGTGAGGACGACGACGGGTGAGGAGGACGAGCTGAGGTGAGAGGACGAGTCGAGGGGTGAGGAGGACGAGGGGTGAGGAAGATGAGGCGAGGGGTGAGGAAGATGAGGCGAGGGGTGAGGAGGACGAGGGGTGAGGAGGATGAGGGGTGAGAAGGACGAGGTGAGGGGTGAGGAAGACGAGGTGATGGGTGAGGATGAGGTGAGGGGTGTGGACGAGGTGAAAGGTCAAGCGGACGACGTGAGGGGTGAGGACGAGGTGAGGAGGACGAGGGGTTAAGAGGACGAGCTGAGGAGGACGAGGTGAGGGGTGAGGAGGACGAGGTGAGGGGGATGAGCTGAGGGGTAAAGATGACGAGGCAAGGGGTGAGGAGGACGAGGCGAGGACGAGGTGAGGGGTGAGGAGGACGAAGTGAGGGGTGAGGAGAACGAGGGGTGAGAACGAGGGTTGAGGAGGACGAGGCGATGGGTGAGGAGGACGAGGTGATGGGTGAGGACGAGGTGAGCGAGGGGTTAGAGAAGGACGAGGTGAGGGTGAGGAGGATGAGCTAAGGGGTAAAGATGACGAGGCAAGGGGTGAGGACGAGGCGAGGACGAGGTGAGGGGTGAGGAGGACGAAGGGAGGGCGAGGTGAGGGGTGAGGAATACGAGCTGAGGGATGAGAAGGACGAGGTGAGGGGTGAGGAGGACGAGGCGAGGGGTGAAAACGAGGGGTGAAGGAGAACGGGGTGAGGAGGACGAGGCGAGATGCGAGGACGGGGTGAGGACGAGGTGAAGGGTGAGGAGGAGGTGATGTTTGATTCGTGACAAAACATGTAGTAAGTTATTAATAACAATCTGAATTATAGTCAATTATTCACGTCTACTACATAGAGTGCAGGTAGCCGTGTGAGGATGAGGTGAGAACGAGGTGAGGGGTATGGACGAGGTGAGTAGAACGAGAGGCGAGGGGTGAGAACGAGGTGAGGGTTGAGGACGACGGGTGAGGTGGACGAGGTGAGGGGTGAGGATGAGGCGAGGGGTGAGGATGAGGCGAGCGGTGAGGACGAGGTGAGTAGAACGGGGGTGAGGACGAGGCGACGGGTGAGGAGAACGAGGTGAGGAGAACGAGGGGTGAGGAGAACGAGGGGTGAGGAGAACGAGGGGTGAGGAGGGCGAGGGGTGAGGAGGGCGAGGTGAGGGGTTAGGGGTGAGGAGGACGAGGCTAGGGGTGAGGAGGACGAGGCTAGGGGTGAGGAGGATGAGGTGAGGTCGGTAAGGGAGGTGTCCGTCTCCGGAGTGTTGCATGATATTTGTTGCTATGCTCGATGTTTGGTTGGTGACATAACATTCAATAAAGTTCTAAATAACATCCTGAAAGATAATAAATTACTCGTGTCTGCTGCATAGAGGCCAGGTACCCGCGTTTGCCTTCTGCGTGTGCGTGTAGATAAATCAGAATCTGTATTTTACATGAGTTTTGACGTTCTCTTTCACACACGTCCAGAAGGGTCGGGTTAGCCAGTTGCATCAACAACAAAATGCAATTAAAGATACTCGAGTAAGGATTGAGAAAATGTAGTCAAGTCACGAATAAATGTCATGTAAAATCAAACTGTGCAAGCTCATACCTTCTTGTAGATTTGTCAACATCAAATCCAAGCTTGGGCAAGATGGCAAGACACCAACAGTCAAATGACCATACCAAGACAGTGGCCTCGATTAAATTGCATTCAAACATTGAACTCTCGACACGTGGGTGAAGAGGTTCCGAGTTTCAAATCGCAGACGCAAAAGCCGCGTCGAGAACTTTGAGCCCTGGCTGATACGGAGGCAGCTTCCTCTGCCCCCATAGGGTGCCTGGAGGCACGTGATCTGGCTCCGCCCATGGTAGGCGGGGCCAATTGCGTAACTTCCTGCGCTCTCACCTCCGACCCCAATGGCGTTACGTCACTCCGGCAGGGCGAGCGAGCTGAGCGGCTGCGTTTGTCTCTTGCGCCCCCAACAGGAGCCATGAAGTTCTTCAAGAGACGGCAGCAGATGCAAGCGACGCTGGAGACTCCAAATTCGTCAACAGTGGAGGTGAGTGGCGCCACCTCTTGCGTTGGAGTTATACGTGATCACATCGAGAAAAATATTATTTTTTAAAATATTTAAATTTTACTTTAAATTGAGCGCTTGATGCGTGGGTAACGAGGTTCATAGTTTAAGATCACAGATTGAGAGTTTCATCAAGGATTTTAGTCGGAGAAAGCTTTCTCTGGGCAGTTGGTCCTTGTTTGCGTTGCCAAGGTGATAGCATCTCGTGTCAACTGCCATTTCCCAGCAGCTGTGCCTGGGAGTCACGTGACGTTTGGTGACGCAATAAGGCCCGAGCCATTGGCTCCGCCCTTTTTGGGTAAAGTCAGTGACGTAATCACTGCCATTGCTGACGTCATCACTGTATTCGATGCCGTCTTCACTGAAATTGACGTCGTCACTGTAATTGTTGACGTCATCACTAATCGATGTCGTCATCGCTGTAGTCGATGGCGTAATCGCTGTAGTCGATGGCGTAATCGCTGTATCTGATGACGTCATCGCTGCATTTGATTACGTCAGCGCTGCGGGCTCCTTATCGCTGCGTGGTGGCCTGTAATTCGGGCAAAGCCAGCGATCTGAGCACCTGTTTCTTTATCTGCGTCGGCAAGAATATACATGATATTCTTCAACAGACCACAGTTGAGAAAGCAACACATGAGACAATGAATGTGTCAACAGTGTAGGTGCGTAGTGCCACCTCTTGGGGGCCGTCCATAAATGACGTCACACACTTGGGATTTTTGCACACAGCGTTGGTGTACGGTGCTATTTCAGGAATATTTTGATATTTTTTTCCTGTATTTTCTGTTTGCACAATCACATAATCACTTTAAGATGTTTTCTTGTTCATGTTTTTGTTTGTTGCGGTTGCACTTGATTTGGGGGGGGGGGGTCTGACTTTTTGTGACACCGTGTGACAAAGGGGGAGGGGTCCAAAATCGCGTGACGTCATTTATGGACGGCCCCTTGTGTTTTGATGTCAGAGGAGTTGTACTCGGTAAGAGAGGTAGGGGACAGACACCAATCTAGGCTGAAGTGGAGGCCACCACTCTGCCACTTACCAGCTAAAATGCAAACGTGTATGGAATGATAAAAAAAGCTTTGCCCCAACACCAGATTGACACCTTTTACAAGGCAGCAAGTCCGCATGAACCACAAATACCTGCTAACACCAGTGGCGAGGGATATCTGAGCCAGTGTTGGGACTCCCCTATGTCGACTTAGGCTGAAATGAATACAGGCAGTCTCGCTTAGCGCTCAAGATGCCTATGTGGAGAAGTGAGCATTCAGGAAATCAGCGCGAAAAGGGTTATACCATTATATGGGGATGACTTCTCGACAGCGTTATCTCTTATGAACAATAAATGAGGGCTTCATTGGAGTATCAGCGCTATTTTATAAGAGTAATAAAACAGATGGTAAACATTCCATCAAAACGAATTTTTTTTAATAATAGCATCAGGAAGTATTATGTACTGTACTCACCAGTGTAACCGCCATATGCTCACTCACCTCGACCGGCCTTATCACTGGCATGTTGACATTTCCAGACATTTTGGGGCTAAGGCAGAGAGACCAAGGAGGAGCAAACACGTCGGCGGACGAGTTTGTCTTTTAAAAATTGGCGAGCGCTGTGTGGCTCAGAGCGTACTATGATAAAACTGAATATCAAATTAACCTTATGGTGGGACCCCGAGGTCCCGAATAAACGTAAGTCAAAATCGTAATGAATAAATTTTTGGTGACTCCGTCACACCGCGCACATAAACGGCGCGACCTACCTGGCGCGGATCATTCTGTTGTCATGCCGTCCAAGCGCAGCGAGGACGAATGCGCAGAAGAAACCAAACTTTGAAACTTTGATTAGCGCATCGTGTAGAGCTCGTCGAGAGGGATAGATTGCCGTTTCATTCGCCTTCAACAGACAAAATGACGTCGCAACGCAGTTTATGCGAGAGCCGGGGGCTTATGGGACCCCATAAGGTTCAAATATTGTATTAACATTGACGAAATTATTGATTTTTTTTAAGTACTCATGGCCATGAATGCTGGTTGTCTTGGAGCGTTTGTCACTCTCATTGGCTGAGCGAATGTAAATGAAGATGGTGTGGGTGCGTTTCCTAGGCCAGCGCTGCTGCGCATTCTACCACTCTGTTTAGGCTGTGCGGGGAATCGTGGTGTTGCCTTTGCTTGGGTGTGTGGGTGTCAGCCCATCTGTCCTATGTGTGTTTACCTGTGTATTAGGCACCTCACTTGCCATGTGCCATGGTGTTGTCTCCACCATCCGATGGCGAATGGCATGTCACAATGCGATTGAAGGCAGGATTTACGCTGGGAGGCGCTAACGTGCCCGTGCCATGTGCCCTTGCTCCCGTCGCAGTTGGAAATGCCGGAGAAAGAAATGCACCACCTGTCCCGGGAGGTGTCAACCCTGCGGGACAATCTGAGCAGGGCAAGAGCGCAGTTCGCCACCCTGCGTGGCGCACTGCGCCAGACAGAGAAGAGTCTCCATGAGATGCTGCACCAACTCAAGAAAAACCATGCTGAGGAGGTACTGTGGCCACCACCAACCCCCCTGTCCCCTTGTTACACGGAGCACGGCTAAAATGAAACTTCGTTTGTCAAGATTTCGTCGATCTTACATTTACATGCAAATTTCATCAAGCCCTGCCCACTGACCCTTGAGCTACACCCATCTCAAACCTTTTTAACTCCCTGCCTTAGCAGCGCTCCCGCCATATATTTTTTCCTGCCTCGGCAGCTCTCCTGCCATATCCTTCACTTGATGACGATTGCTTGTGTTGCGATCGAAATGTCGTGATATTGTTATTTTTTTTTTATTATTTTTGTATCTACATGGCCTTACCGAAAGACCCAAATAACGTGTTCACGTTGTGAAGCTGCGTGGCACACAAGCAGAGATAACAAAACCTCAACATATTCGTCAATAACGCTGCAATGGATATTGCTTTGACTTCTCTGATGCGATGAAGGCCATTGCCTGAAACATCACCTTTTAGAAGCGCTGCCCTATTAAGTGCATCATTATTGATTCATGCGTTGAGTTTTTATTCAGAGTTACGATCTGAACGTCAAGGAAATGGCACATTAAATGAGTGCATTCTGGGAGGTAGCTAGGTGCCCCAGGGGTCAGACATGCTGTGCCAGCATGGCTGAGATGCCAGGATTGAATGTGGATTACAGCCGCCCAACCACAGTGATTAAACCGGATTCTCAAGCATAGTGGTCTCAGCCTAGTTGCAAATGAGTGCACAAAAAAACCCATCGAATTATATTTTGATTCCGTAATAAATTTTGCTAAATTCACTGTAGCGAGTGGTCCATGGTTTTATTCCCAATAATGTTGAAAATGAAAAGATAAAAGCAGATCAAACTAAATTTTTGTATCATAGCATCTCCCCACATAATGTGCATGTATTATGTTTTATTGATTAATACATCTGTACGGTGCTGACCAGCATGGGGAAGTATAGTCAAACACATTCCCATGACCGACATGGTGTGAGGAGGCGTTGTGAGTTATTTGTTTTGAATATTGACTCAATTTGAAGATGAACATTTGGGTGCAACGAGTTTCTTCATTATCTTATGATGAAGAACGTTGCCATGTTCTATGCACGCTTACCAATCGTTGATTGATGTATACAATGTATCATGGTTCTATTTTTTGACTTTCTATTATCATTCTAAATATTTTAAACGTGATTGTGGTATGTTCAATAAGACCACAGGTGTTTACCTTGCATATTTTTGTAGTTCTTGATTTGTTTACAATAGAATCTCAATTTCTTATTTTCATCTTGAAAAGCATCCACTGCACGTGTGCGTCCGTCTGCATGCGAGGCGCCTGTATGTGCGTCTCTGTACTCAATGCCCGTGTCTCCGCATTCTTATCTTGTCTCCCTCTGCATGTTCTGCCTTTGGCTATGTACATCTCTCTCCACATGCACTGTCTTTCCATAATGTGTCCAAATTTGTATGACTTGCTTGTGTCTTTGTGTGTATGTCTCTGCATCTGTAATTTATTTTCTTGTGCCTCCTGCCCATGTCTATAGTCTCTTATCTCTCTGTACAACTACATGCTCCGTGTGTCTGTATGTCTGTACCTGTCCTCATCTGCACGCTGCATGTGTCTGTGATGAAGGGATGCCCACCTATGCATGCACGTGCCTGTGACACTGTGCCCTTCTGCCCGTGAGCAGCTAATGGCACACTCGCAGGCCATCAACAGCCTGCAGGTGGAGTTGGAAGCAGTGCGGTGGGGCGAGCGCGAGGAGCAGCTGAGGCGTGAGCACGATGCGACTCTGCATCTGGCATACATAGAGCTGGCCGAATATCGTGCATCACATATGCACGACGATTCAGAGTACGACGCTCACGTTGTGCACATCACGATCCTCCAGAAGGTGAGGCCTCCACTCTCGCAACAGCCACCCCCCATCTTGCAACAGCAATGTGTCCTGCCCAAGCCCACTTATTTTCTCAATATTTTGGATGAATGCTAAACAATTTATTAATATATTCAAATTACATGTTGTAATTACGTGTAATTTAGATGCTGCCCGTCTCCGCCCGCAGGCTCTGAAGGAGCGTGACGAGCTGCTGCGGCGCTCAGAGGCAGACCTGGTGGCGGTGCGGGAAGAGGCGCGAGAGCGCGGGACTGAAACCGAGCGGCTGGGCACCGAGACCGCGGAGCTGAGAGCGAACATGCGCGACCTCTTTACCAACCAAGAGGTGCAGCAGACCGAGTTGGACAACCTGCGGCATGAAGCACTGGAGCTGCAGCAACGACTGCAGGAGGCTAACGCTTGCTGCGAGGAGACCGGTGGGTAGGGGCCTGTGCTCCAAAATCTTTCTGAATCCACGGACCCATTGAACACTAATTTTTGTCGAGCACTGTGCACCAATAACTTCTTTTTACGAGTTAAAACGAGTAATTCCTCGTTTTTATTTCATTTCCCACGTGGACCACTTCCGCTGTCTAACATAGGACTGCACTGGGTTTACTAACTGCTCTCTCACTAGGCCCTTCCTGTGCATATATTATTATTCTGGACCCTGTGTTTGCATGCAAGCTGGTGAATAGGTCTGAGGGACCTCAGACCTATTCTGTCTGCTACTACTCCCGCTGCTGGTACTCTTCCTCCTGAGCTGCTGCTCCTTCTCTGTCTGCTGCCACTGGTGGCTGTACTGTCTTCATCGCCATGGTTTTGTGTCCCTTCCGACAGGCAATTCTCTGGAGCAACAGACGGACTTTCTCAAGGCCGAGCTGGGAGTCTCCAGGGCAGAGGAGGCCGCGAGGGCACAGGAGGTGGTGCAGCTGCAGCACTCACTTCAGCACACGTATGCTGAGATGGAGTGCATGCACGGCCAGATCGCCGGGCTGCAGCACCAGGTAACCAGAGCCTTATGCGGCAGCCCCCCCACCTCCATGTGTGTGCATGAGGCCTGTCCTCATCGCCTGAGCAGTGCACCATCGCATGTTAGAGAATGTTTTTTTAGGTAAAGTCACGTAGAAATAAGAAATAATAAAATTAATAATAAAAAACAAAGAATAATTCCTGCAGTCACGAAAGCTCCAAATTCAAGTTTCATGTTAGAGAATGGTTTGCAGAAGCATAAATCACATAACTACTTCTGAGAAATATTTAAGTGCCCTCTGGTACCCACACAATAGGAGGAAATACTTTGATATCTGCCCTGCTATGGAAAGTAATGAGTAATGTTCATCACAAAACAGTCTGATCTTTGGTTTTCAGAGCTGGAACTTAGCTCGATTTAGTGTAAAGCCGACATTGTTTTCATGGGCTTTTCTGTGAAGTCATTGATGATCAAGCTGAGATCATTAACTCACTGCACATGTGAACCTGGCTTAATCACAGGTGGCTGAAACCTGAAGTGGTTATATAAGTAATATGGATGCAGCCAGGAAGGCAGACAGCCAGAATGTTTTTTTTTTTCGAATGTAGTATGATAATGCATTTCTATATGGCAAAAGGTATAATTGTGACCACAGGATCGGTCCTCCCCTCATGGCTCTTAATTTTGTCTGCAGATAGGTGAATGTTGGATGAGGTAATTACACTAGACAAGGCAATCCCTGACTAGGCCTTTAACTAATTCACTCCCTCTCATAATTTGTCATGATTCAGAGTTGCGAATGTATTTTCTCACATTTTAATACTTTCAGTTAGAATAAATACAATTTAATTATAAAGTCAGCTGCAGTTTACAGGACTTTTTCTAAAATGTGATTGGCTTGCATTTGTTAGAGAAACAATATAGGCTTGCAGACACACAGCTATATGCACACCACAGAGTTTAAATGACTTAAGTGGTAATTATTTATCTGTTTGCAAGCCGGGCTTAATTACAGCTGGGTCTTTTCCAACCCAGAAAATATTTCCACATTCTGCACACCATATTCAGTATACTTCCCCAGACATGAATCCAACATTGTGGAACGTGTGCGTGCCTGTAGCTGAAGGAGTCGGAGGGGAACATCCAGGCACTTGGGATGGAGAAGGCGCAGCAGCAGGACGCGCATCGGAAAGAGGCCTGCGAGCTGGCGACAGGGCTGGAGGAGGTCCGGCTCACCCTCGCCGATGCTTTTAAGCAGTTCGAGCGCAACTCCAAGAAGGTATCGGCTCGCAAGGGCACGCGTGGTGAAGCCGCGATTGGCACTGAAGAGGGGCGCCACGGTGGCGAGATGTTAACTACCTCGCCTGTATGCAGGAGGTTGTGGGTTTGATCCCAACCCCGACACCTGTATATTTGGAGTTTGCATGGTCTCCCTGTGGTCACGTGGATTTTTTCCGGGTCCTCCGGTTCTTCCTCCACATTTAGAAACGTGCGTTTAGATTCTATAGCTGCAATACATTTCCACATGATAAGCCACTTCGTTGAACTTTCATTTGTGGGCAGGTCGCTTCTGAAAAAGAGCTATATAGTTCAGTAGGCCTTAGCTGGTAAAATAAAGATAATTAAAGTTTGAGTTTTAAGACATTTGTGGCAGCGTTCACAAGAGGAGGAGACCCTTGTGCGGCGAAATATTTATGATGATATACAACGTATTAATTTACTGTGATGAGCCTTCTGCACTCTGAACCAAGCTGTCCGAGTTTGATTACCAACCATGGCTAGCATTGGTGGCCAGTGAAATCTGACCCAGTCTTGGGTGTACCACTTCGTGCTGACCAGTGTGATGAAGTATGATCAATTAATTCCCATGACCGGTATGGCTCAGGGAAACTTTCATCCAGCAGTATCACAAAAACACATTCAGCGGTGGACGGATCATGGCTGTTCATGATGATGATGGTGATGATTACGATGGTAAAACGAACGTTGCCTGTATTAAGGCTCAGGAGGACGAGGACACAATCACTCGGCTGAGGGAGGAGCTCAAGGCGAGCAAGGAGGAGCTCGCAGCGAGTGAGGCGGAGCACGCCAGTGCCCAGCCGGAGCTCTCCACCCCCCAACAGGGACTGTCGGCGCTGCAGGATCAGCTGACCACGTCCCAAGCTGAGAATGAGGACACTCTGCGTCAGGTAATGCTCCCAGCCTCGTTCCCACGGCCGCTGAGAACCCAGGCTCTCCTGGCCCCGGAACGGCCCAGGTCTGACCGTGACACAGCACTTGAGTCGTCAGGCTGTGTAGGGTCTGACCATCTGCTCCCCTCTGCTACGTGCATGTCCATGCCCTCTCTGTCCTGGTTTGGGAAGCGATTTTAATCTGACCTTTTAATGCAGATTTTGGGTTACTTAATCCATATATGTGGGCTTTTATAGGCGTAATCATGGGTTGTGTGCATGATGGTCTGACAAGATTGGGTGCATCCTGGGTGATTTGGTCAAACATGGTGTATGGACATCTGTGAAAAATATTTTCACAGCTCATCAGACTCCTCCAATATGAATAAAGATTCTGGTTCTAAATGTGTCTGTTGTTGCATCTGTATGTTCTACAATAACCGCACACAGTCGTTAAAATGCTTTTCTCTGTCCCTCTGCCTGTGGCCCAAGCAGCTGTTCGAAAGGAGCCAGGAGCTGGGATCCCTGCATGCGGGGATTCTTTGGTATCAGCGTATGCTGGCCGAGCTGCACACAGAGCTGGAGCAGTACCGCGGAAACGCACAGATCGGACGCTCACAGCTGCAGCATTTGGACATGCTGCGCCAGCAGAGCGAGGCGGAGGTGAGTACACTGCATTCGCACGTCGCAGACAAAGACTCCCCGTATAGCCTTAATAGACTGTTGGGGAAAGTACTGTTAGTGAGCAGCACCTATGAAGGCCGGCATGGCACACAAGGGGGTGATTGGCCAGCACCATGCCTCGCTGCCTTTGTCTCTCCAGTGGTGATGTTTACACATCGCACCAGGTACTCTTTTGAGGCTGGGTCGATCTAGGGGACGCCCAGGACCGGTTCACATAATCGTCACTGGTGTTGGCCATGAACGGGAATCGAACTCGGGTCGCCGCTTTCGAAGGCTAATCGCTACACTACCGCTCCCCACACATTCACTTTCATACACATAGACACGTGCGCGTGCACACACACACACTTATAGGCAAACACTTGCTCCAAGCGCCATCCTGAATTATTACATGTCGCGGAGGATTGCTCCACTGAACAAAATAGTGACGCGGTTCAATTTTCAAGTGCGAGTTCGCGTTTAAAGTCAATGTTATAAAATATATATTTGATGGAAGCAGGTTCGTAAGTGCAGGTGTTTGTAAGTTGAGGACTGCCTATATATACACTTATTTTTCACACAGATGTGTATATGCGCACTGGGTTACTGAGCATCCTCTGTTTAGGGACTGTACCACATTACAATCCACCATCCCACCTCTAGTAAAAGTACCTACTACTACTAGAACATCTGCTCCCCTCTGCTACGTGCATCTCCATCCCCTCCCTATTTTTGGTTGGGAAGCAATTATAATCGGACATTTTAAAGTAGCTTTTGGGTTAATTAATCCATATATCTGGGCTTTTATAGGTGTTATCTTGGGTTGTATGGATGGTGGTCACCCATCCAAGTACCATCAAAGTTCAACCCTGCTTTTCTTCCAAGATCTTATAATATTGGGTGCATTCCGGGTCATTTGGTCATAGGTGGTGTGGTGTATGGACATCTGTGAAAAAGAGTTTCATAGCTTATCAGATTCCTTCATTTAAAATAAAGATACTGGTTCTGTATGTGTTTGTTGGATTTGTATGTTCTTTAACAACTGCACGCAGTCGTTAAAATGCTTAGCCATGTCCTTCTGCTGCCGTTTGTCCGTGGCCAATGCAGCTCATCGAAAAGAATGAGCACCTGGGATCCCTGCAGGTGGGGATTTTGGGTTACCAGCGTGTGGTGGCGGAGCTGCACGCTGAGCTGGCGCTATACCAAGAAAACCTGCAGAGCATTCACTGTCAGCTCCAGGATCTGCAAGTGCTGCACCAGCAGACTGAGGCGAAGGTGAGCAAGTGCTGTTAGCGAGCACCTATGAAGTCCGGCATGGCACAAACGCACATATATACAGTAATACCATTATTTACGCCCTCCCGTTGTACGTACTTTCACTATTAACGTACTCAAGTCATTGATAGCCAATCGCATGTTATGTACTGTGGTACCTTGCCATAGCGTACTTGAGATTTACGAACTTTACTATAAAGACCCAAATAGTTTACGCTGGATGGCGACAGTAAGGCACCAGATGACGCCCAAGCGTTTGCATCTCTGACTACAGTAGTCACTTTCATGTGTACATGTGTAGTGACTAACTCAGAGACAGTAAGACTTTTAGGCGCTTCTTTTATTTAACGAGCACCATTGGGATAATACAGACACCCTACGTGGGTACACACTATTACCGTTGCTTGCCTATACACAACACCAACCATCTAACACTGACAGCACTGAACGGAGACAGCGAACACCTATCTAGCAGCGTAATATCGTGTGAAGACGGCAGCGACGATGGCGACAAGACGACAGCGACGAGACGACAACGACGATGACGAGGTGGTGACGACGACTATCTTATATATACGAACAGCACGACGAGGATCCCACTTCCAGCAACAGCCACAAGGTCCCTCACAGGGGCCCTTCTTATACTCTCAGCGTGGCCTCGCTCCGCCACGGCCACGCCCCCTCTCTGGAACCTACTAGCGGGTTCCCGATGGCCCCCCCCCTGTGACCTTTCCCCTAGATGTCCCCCTCTCGTGTCTATTGTGGCCTGCTGACGTGGGTACTACCATACACCGCAGTTACCCTTTTTTACCAGCAGCCAGCGCTATGCCACTACACATACTCTATCAATATTTTTTCCCCACATACCGGATTTATGGTGAATATTTTTCAAGTGTAAACTAATTTTACATGATAAACAACTAATAATACACATAGTATAATAGACAAATATATCAATAATATGGCAGTCCTCGACTTACGAATGCATTTAGTTCCTGAGGCCCATTCATAAGTCGAAACGGTTCGTAAGTCGGAATACAATAATGTGCGATATTTAAATTCCCATATTGTCAGTGTTATAAAATGTGTTAAGGTTCAACAAAAGAGTCAAGCATTGTTAAACTCGTAAATAAGAAATCATGTACATTTGCATTAACACTAAAAATATAGTGTATCGTAAGTAATACATAAAATGTAGTAAAAATATTTTTTTATTTTCACTCGCCGCTTTCAAATCACAAGCGTGCTCACCGCTACACTTCCGATCCGCACAAAGATCCACCGTGTAGCTTTAATAGGCTGTTGGGGCACGTGCTGTTAGCGATAGCCTATGAAAGCCAGCACGGCATGCGAGGGGTTGTGTGCCAGCACCACACCCAGCTGCATTTGTGTCCCGAGTGGTGATGTTTATACAGTGCGCTAGGTGCTCATTTGAGGCCGAGTTGACCTACGGGAGGCCCAGGAATGGTTCAGATAATCGTCACTGGTGTTGGCCGTGAGTTGGAATTGAACTTGGGTCGGTGGGTTTGTAGCGCAGCGCGTGAACTGCAACACTACCGCTCCCCACACAATCACTTTCACATATACGCACATGTGCGCGTGCACGAGGCTGACTCATGACATCTCGTGGAGGATCGCAGCACTGAACAAAATAGTTCTGTGGTTCAGTTTGGAAGTGCAAGTTCGCGTTTTAAAGTCAATGGTAACCAAAAATTAATACATTTCATAGAAACAGATTCGGAAGTCGGGTATCCGTAAGTCGGGTCTCCGTAAGTATGGTGTTCCTAAGTCGAGGACTGTATGTATACACTTATTTTTCACACTGATGGTTGTACAGAATGGATGCGCACTAGGTTACTGAGCATTCTCTGTTTAAGGACTGTACCACGTTACGATCCACCATCCCACCTCTAGTAGAAGTACCTACGACTACTAGACCATCTGCTCCCCTCTGCTACATGCATCTCCATCCCCTCCCTCTTTTTGGTTGGGAAGCGATCTTAATCTATTATTTTAATCCAGATTTTGGGTTAATTAATTCCTAAAAAATGTTTAACATAAAACTTTCGTGACTGCAGGAATTCATATTCTTGATTCTTTCGGTAAAGTCACGTACTTTTTTTAATAATATAAAAAAACCCACGACGTTTCGATTGCAACACAAGCGGTCTTCATCATGCTTTTATAGGTGTTATCTTGGTTTGTATTGATGGTGGTTGCCCATCCAAGCACTTGAGGTTCAACCATGCTTTTCTTCCAAGATCTGAGATGATTGGATGCATTTCGGTGTATTTGGTCAAAGGTGGTGTATGGACATCTGTGTAAAAGAGCTTCGTAGCTCATTACATTACTCAATTATAAATGAAGATCCTGGTTGTGTGTGTGTTATTATACCTGTATGTTCTGCAATAACCTCACGCAGTCGTTAAAATGCTTTCCTGTGTCCCTCTGCCGCCATTTGCCCGTGGCCCACGCAGCTCATTGACAGAAATTGGCAACTGGAATCTCTGCAGGCAGAGATTCAGTGGTATCAACGTGTAGTGGCGGAGCTGCACGCTGAGATGGCGCCCTACCGCGACAACGAGCAGAATGAACACTCGGAGCAGCAGCGTCTGCAGAGCGAGGTGGAGGTGAGTGCACAGCACTCGCGCATCGCACACACACACACGTATATAATTTGCGTTTAACGTAAATAATAGATTCATGCACACACGATTCAGTGTATTATGATAATGATGAGCTGGTCTAACCATCACGTTAAGCCGTCATGGTCCCCGTTTACAAATACAGATTATCTATCTATAGACAATTTCATTATTGCTGGACACAGTGATAACGATGAGAATGATTTAGCACCTTTCTGTACACCGGGGCATCTCAGAGCGCTTTACATCACATCTCATCTCAACACGTGTGAAAGGGCACCCCCAATGACAGATGTCCCTGTGGGCACAAGGTGACTCAGCACCTGGTGTGCAATTGGCATTTGTCTGCCAGTAGGGGGTGCTGATTGTTGTGTGTAATCCCAGTTGAGCTGGTAGAAGTACTGAGTTGTGTGTAGTGTCTAATGGGTCAGTATGTCCACAGCTTGTCACGGTTGAGGAGGAAGAGGACATCTCTGGCTGCTCACTGGAGCCCAGCATTCAAGAAGCCTCCCAAGACCTGCCCCCCCAGGCCTCGAACACCCTCTGAGCATCTCACAGCCCCCCACACTTCCAGCACCACCCACCCCCACCAGCACCTCCCCTTCCTTACAAGGCGTCGCGTTTTAATAATAAATATTTGTATCTAATACTATCGCCTCGTCTCAATTCTTTTGAGTGTTTGGGACACGCGAGTGGCTCACATTTATAACGCTAAGGGCTGTCTACATCCACAGTGTGGCTGTTGCGGAGCTTCTAGAAACCAAATGTGAGGCAGAGTTCTGTGTCCCTTGGGTAATGCCAGCCCTCCAAGGGGTTTGCACTGAGCTTGAGTTGGGGGCGACAAGCACAAGGTTGTGGAGGTGGTGATGGTGGTGGAAATTTAGGATGGCAAGGAGGAGATGCCCATCAATAAACTAGTTGGCCACAGTGAAGCCAGCAACCATAGTCGTTCCTACGTCCCCTGATGTGAGCGGCAGTGCTGGAGGGCAGTTCCACGGTCTCAGACGGACGTGGATACTCATTACCATAATCGCACAGTTATCTTACCTTGGGCAAAGTATTTCAACCAAGAGATTCAGATAGAAATAATCTGTGTGAATAATGTAATTTCTAAAGCAATAATTACCTTCTATATTATATCCCATATAAATATATAAAATTAAGATGATGCTGAAATTGTGATGTTTGCCTAATATGTGGAACTGCCCTACATGTAGTGCCAAACACTGACGCTCTGAAAAATATTTCTGCAGCAAATCTGTAGCCCTAACTCCAAGCCTGAATAGACTATGGAATATATGAAAACTCAACGTCCAATTCACAAATTCGGAGGCATCATCACAGCGATGCACCAACTCTACTTCTTACACAATGATCTGGCTCAACCACCTCAATCCAATATAGTTGTTGCTCTACATAAACGTCGACCATTCGAAGAACATGACTCCAACCCCTGTTCATCCCCTTGTGCTAATTCATTGCTCAAGACAATGCGTTTCCATGTAGTTCTCCCCTCTTCGGGTTTTGAGAGATCCTTCTTCCCATGATGTGTCCCCAGGTTGTGTACGTCACAGATGGCAACTCTTATCCTCGTACATGGACGGTCACGTTGCGTCCCTTGTCTCCTCCCATCACCCATCACTTGCCATCCCTCCCCCCCCACCCCAATGTAATCACTCAAAACCAACTGTGATTGACTGCAGCAGTGTTTTTAACAGACACCAGTCGTGTTACGGCTATTGGTGTTGTTAATGTTTATTGTAATAAACGCATTGCCTCCAAGAGAAGTCTCGCTCTACGTTCATACCCACAACACAGGCGCAAAATACATTACAGAAGTTATGTTAAGCAGCGGTAAAGTTTGAGTGATAGCTCATCTGACACTGACTCCTCTCACAACGACCAACTTTCCGAATACTCATTCGGTAATAAGACTCTTAAATTGACGGAGAAAGCTCTCGTCAGAATCCCCTATTTTGATCCACACAATAGGAACAGAGACATACACTCATATCACAACAGTCGAAGTGGAGGCAATGATCAGAGGTTTGAGGAAGTTGGACGAGAAAACAAGTGCTGAATTAAGGTTACATGAATATTCTATACCATGGGTAAAGTCGCTACCATACAAGGTTAGGAATTATTTCAAACAACTCAGCCTAACAGTGATTACGAAGTTTGGAGAATATTCAACACTGAGGGGTTTAATGCTGCCAAATGTATGACCCAGTGCGTAAACGAGGAGTGTATTACGCAGGTGATGTTGATCAATACCACGAAGGTGACAAAATGTTCAAGATTGTTTTTTTAATCCTTGAGTCTAGAGATTACAGAAATTGTGGGAATGGTTTTGGACCCAGAGACGGCCTCCTTACACCACATACAGAATAGGGTTCACACGGCATGGCTATATAGAATTAGGAGCCATAATTCGGACAAAACACAGGGAGAGAGATAATGCACCCCGCCATCTAGAGGGAAGTAAAAATCACGTGAGCAGCTACAGCACCTCACACCAAGCCCCACAATACAGAGTTAGTTAGTTCATAGTTCATTTATTTGGTATAGCCCTGTGAGCCATTCGCTCTTGAATCGGGTGCAACCGCAACAAACAAAAAACATGAACAAGAAAACATCTTAAAGTGATTATGTGATTGTGCAAACAGAAAATACAGGAAAAAAATATCAAAATATTCCTGAAATAGCACCGTACACCAACGCTGTGTGCAAAAATCCCAGTGGGATGCAAGTCAAATAACAACAACAACCACAAGACAACTAAGATTAAAACCATCAGTCTAACTCCGTACTACAATAAACAAAAACATGGCCAAAACAAAAAAAAACACTTTTCGAAATCACCAAAATAAAAGCCATAAATCCAATGTAACAGTGATCATAGGGACCGTAACCGAATTTTTAACAATAAACTACATAAATAAATTATAACACCAAAATCTAGAGCCATATTTTAGGCCACTGAATAGCAGTGGCAGCTAGGGTTGTACAACTCCTCCAGAGCAGTTTTGAGTGAAGATCTCATAGATAGTGATTCAAGTTGCAGTTTATTGGCAATAGCATTCCAGACCCTGGGGGCATCAATAGCAAAGGCCCTTCCTCCAGTTTTTGTACGGCAATAGGGAATGTGAAGGTGGTAAATGAGCGAAGACCTGAGGTCAAATTTGTTCTTTGAAACAGAGAGGAGATCCAGTAGGTAGTCTGCGGAATGTTTTTTCAGAGAGGAGCAAGCACCCAAGAACTACCAACATAATTACACGCAGAGATGGCAAGGTAACAATCCAGCGAGAGAGTGGCACACCAATCCGAGGCAACCACAGCGCACAAAGACAGGTAATTATTGGAATTTCAGGGTGTGGAAGCCAAGAGCGGAATCATACCAGCACCCCATGCCACGACAAACTCAAGGTTAAACACAATCTGCCCATTCCCCCTTCGATACCCCCACCCGGCTATACCAGGAGGGAGTAGAGAAACAGGAAAGGAAACAAAAATGGACTCAACTCAGATACAAAATGTGGCACAAACACGTGGTGAATCACCCACATTAATTGAGAATGAGCTGCCAGTGAGAGCACTGCCCACTGAATTACTGAAAAATTGTTTTTCATCCAAAGGCCGATGCCTGCATTCCTCAGGGCGTGTCCCTGTAGCACGTTCCTCTGCCCCATCCATCGTACAATCATGCACATCCGCGAGACAATGGGCGACTTTTCCAATTACCTGGCGATTAGGTTTTACTCCCCCTCCCTGCGGTTTATCATCTCCTGTCGGATGTAGATCGGAGTGCTGAAATGGGGGAAGGGAAGATTCACAATGGATCGGGAATTATGTTGAAACCCAGCACACCCAAAAGCACAAAAGGGGGGAGGACCCAACGGGGCACGGAATCGTATCGACTCATCGAGTTAAATGTACGGATCAATGAGTGGTGGCACACTTTACTCCAGTGACCCGGGTGCTGCTGCGGGGTCCACTTTCTGCCCCCCCCCCCCTTCTCTCTCCCCCCTACTGCCGAGGCCTATATAACCTCCTGCCACGGCAGATCTCTCGCCTACTTCAGCAGTTTTTTCTTGCTGTGGTTGTCCCACCTGATGGGAGGGACTTGATCACATCAGCCGCGTCACAGGAAGTAAGATGTGGGGATGGCTGTCATTTTTAAAGGGGTCTGAGTAATTGACCATACACAAGGAATCGGTTATAATCGACTTGGTAATCGAATCGTTCCAGCTTTAGTACTCGCGCATATAATACACTAGCTGTACTACCCAGCTTCTCCTGGAACTTGGATCCACCACGCCCGGCCGCCTTTGTCTCCCCAGTGGCGATGTTTACACACCACAGCAGTTACTCGTTTTGAGGCTGAGTCGACGTAGGGGAGGCCCAGGACCGGTTAAAATAATCGTCACTGGTAGTGGCCGTGAGCGGGAATCGAACTTGGGTTGCCGGATTCGTAGCGCAGCGCGCTAACCACTACACGACAATGCGTTACGCTTCCACATGTGCGGGTCACGTGACAGATTTGACGTCACAGCTCACTTGCCGTACAAAAAATAAATGCATTATTGAGCTCCCCCCCCACACACAAAAAAGTTTATTTTCATAACTTTTGCATGGTGTAGAGTCTGGAAAGTACCCACGTGGTAAATTTCAAGTGTGTTGCATGTCGGGAAGTACGCTAAACATTTTGAACAGACACACATATTCACAACTTTTATATATATGGAGATAACACAAAATAATCATTACCACATTTGCGTTCGTTTGAGCATTCAGTGTCTCAAACCGACGCTGGTGAACTGCCAGATATTTGCAGGCAAGGATGCTCTCTGTTAGTTACAGGTCCTAGTTCTCTGCAAAACTGTGGAATACTTCACAAAAAGTCATCATGAGCTTTGCAGAGCTGAAAACCATTCTGACGTTTGCTCGTGTTGAACCAATGCTGCTGAAAAAAAAATCACGGCCAGAAAGGCCGTAGGCTTTCACGACCAATATTATTCAAAATAAACGTTTTTGGGTTAGATCGCATTATTCATAAATGTGTCGTAACCCTCCACTACCCGACACGGCCAATCAGTAAAAAAGTGTCACATTGACAAAAGAGAAATAGATCACTCCTTCAGCCCACCGGTGTGTTGAAGAGTGAATCCACAACATTTACAATTTTTGAGTACGACGTTTCGCTGGTAATTACATCCAGCATCATCGGGCAATTTGCCAGAAAGGTGAAGCCCTCACTTCCTCCCAATCTTAAAAAACCGGGAGCACCGTCACCATCGCAGCATGACACATGTGTGCCCGTTGAAACGTGCAGCCCTCGATCGCAATAGAACCGATAATAATTATTGTTGGTACAACTTTCTTACTCATGAAAGCTCTGCGAAGTTTCAATATAATAATTGGCTTACATCGTGGATGAGTAACAAAATTAACACGCAAACGATGATTCCCCTCCTTCACATATCTGTCTTTCCACTAAAAAAATACAAGTATTTGTACACATCCCATTAGCCACACGGCTTTCCTTCTGGGAGTGCATCATTTCAGCAGTATTGGTTGTACATAAACCAAGCTCTGGTCCGGTTTTTATATTCATCAGCACGCTCCAGCTCACTTGAAGCAATGCTGGTGAACTGCCAGCTGTTATAGGTTAGGGCCCGCTCTGTGAGATATGGGTGCTCAAAGGTTGTTGTATATGTAGGTTATGAAAATTTGATGAAAATAATGAAAATTTGATTAAATTTGAAATTTAAATAATTTATCTGAATTAATTGGTGTAATTATGTGCATAAACTATGCTAATTCGAGAGATAATCGTATTAATTTATGCGAGTGGGCGTGGTTATGATGCAGGTCGTTATGATAATTAGGTCCAGCCTCGGTGACGAAGGTTGGTTATTAATTGGAACAACGCAATTAATCGTATGCAGTTGTGCAGGTATTGTGAGCGTGAATGAGAGAGAGTCGACTCGACTTGCTATTTAATTCCGTATTTTCAATAAGGATACAATTATCTTCGATTTAACGCTTATTGATTATGTGCTGGATTAGTGATTAGTGTGCTTATGATAGGTAACCGAGATTCAGATCTCATTCGCAGAACAATTCTACGCAGAATCACGGAAAGAATCACACACAACTCTTCTGCTTTAATCAATTTTATTTCTAGCTAAACTTAAATTTTTGGATAATATGAGAACTCTCAACTTCGGAATTTCAACACAACATTAACATGGTACACATCACGATTGCGTTGTTTCACTTCGATAACGGCACCTGTGGTTAATTCCCGACGCGTAACGCAATGTTGTTGTTGTTGAGAGAGATTAAAACATGCAAACTATTCTATCAAAACCTTAACCTTATAATATGTAATTCGTATTTAAATTGTTACACAACACGGCATTCGGTCATTGATCATATGCGACCCTTAATGCAGATTCTTGTCACGTTGTTAACAGTAGGACGATTGATTATTATGCAACGCTGTTCATATGGAAAGACACTCAAACCATTATTATTCCTAAAGGCACAAATATGCGTTCATAGATTCGTCTTGTTCATTCATGGATACCAGCAAGATTATGCAATAGAAAAAAACGAACCACTCAAATACCATGAACTGTGATATGGTCGCTGAGGTGAATGAGAACATGTGGGGGCACCGCGCTACAGACACATGCGCGACACTTTCCGCAATACGCTTTTATGCTTCGTTGCAATAACGAGCAACAATTATTCTTCATACATTGAGGGCCTTGTGGCTCTATGGCCACAAATCCTTTCATTACTCCGACCACTTCCCACCCTCCCTTTTGCCCACAGCCAGATGAAAGCGACAATATTTATTTTTCAATTATTATTAACGTGGTTGAGATGACTTACACATATACCCAGCTGGAATCTGTTTTTTTTACATTTATTGCCATAAACTTCACCTTAATCAGCACTAACTTGACGATTGCCTCTCTTTTGCATTGACTCCGTGACATCACGACCGTTTCCAAGGTCGGCCAACATCAAAGCGAGCAGCTCCCATAGGAAAGTGGGCCAAGTGGCACAGTTTAAGGGGCCTGCGTGGCCCACTTGGGGCAGGCGTCGCCCACTGAGGCTGCCGTGGGCATCCTGGCTGGGCCTAGATACCTGGTTGACAAACTGGATTGTTACATTGGCTTCTCTCTTGTGCATGTGTGCGCCCACTCTCAGGTGTCTGCAGGACACCTTCATGGAAGTGGACGCGAGCACCGTCCCACCCATGGACATGACTGATCGCAAACGGTTTGGGGCGCGTTCGCGCGTCACCAATGATACCGCTCATCTCCCCTTCCGTTCTGCCCCCGCCACTCGCTCCCCCCCTCTTCCTTCATCACTGTTGCCGCTCCGGCCCCGGCTACGATCTCCAAAAACCATGGTCGCCTACCATCATCGTTTCCGTCGACAAACTGCTGGATGGATTCCACAGGAGGCGTTTGTGCAGCGAGCGGGAGTCCACCTGGGATTACTGGCGATCTCTGCACACGTCCCACCAACCCTTTCCTCAATTGTTGATTGTTTTAACCCCAGTTGGGGGGAAGAGGACAAGATAAAAAAATAATTGTATTTGAAACTTGCGTCCTCAAACACACTAACACCTAGTACCCTGGTTGTTATTTCCCCCCACCCTTATAAACGTGACATCACAGGATGTTGCCATGATGTAATGGTTGGTACACAATATAGAAGTCGCCGGTTCGATTTATCGTGGCCATTTTAATCAATGTGGACTTTTCTTAAATCCCTCCGGCTTCTGTCCACACAACCGGTACGAATGAGTGGATAAACAATTGGGAGAACTCAAACATCCCCAAGAAGTGCCTCATCGTGGATCAAACCATCAAGAAGCTCGCTGGCCCCCCACCACCGCAAGCAGTGGGGGGCCACCGTACACCGGATCCAACCTGGCCATGGCACGAACAATTGCCTCCACAAATGGAAAACAAAAGCATCACCAAAATGCCACGGCGGGGCACCGCAACGGTGAAAAACGCACAAACGCATCAGGAAGCTCTCTTCACCTGCTGGAGGCCTGCATTACCATTAAGAGGCTATGGTCTTGGATTATTCTTCGTGTTATTTAGGGTCCCTGACTCTGTTCACGACCATTAAAGACCATGATGGTGGGCAGGCCCACGTAACGCTGCATGGCCGGGTGTCAGAGCCATTTCCTCATGTTTACTGTGGGGTGTGATGGGGATGTCCTCTGGCCCCGACACTATTTCAAGTATTCTTGATCGCAGTCTTACGAGATATAATTCCCGGTTGTGGCCAAAATCAGTGATGAATTATATTCTAATCGACCCTATGCCTCCCCTAAGTCGACTTAACCTTAAATTAGTATCAGGTGTGGTTGGTAAACATCACCACTGGAGAGACAAAGGTGGCTGAGTGTGTTTCTGGAAACAAATCCCCACCATGTCAAGTTTGCCTCTGAATGCCAGTTTCTTGGCCCAAGCCACTGTATAAAGTCCAGCAAATATGCATCCGACACAAGATCCTAACCTTTTATATAGTCATATTCATAGCCAGTGTAATGTCATCATTTTTTTTACTCAAAATTATTCACCTCAATTTTGGTTCACACGACGAACATATAATGCTACTCAGCTGATTCGGCGTGGGACCTCTGCTGACTGCATAAGTACGGAAACTTCTCCACTTTCTCTACGACTGCCCCATCACTCATAGAAAGATCCCCCTAGAGTGACGGTGATGTCACGTCGACCCACGCGGCACAGCAATCTCACGCGGCACAGCAGCCTCACGCGGCAGAGCAGCCTCACGCAGAAACCTCACGCGGCACAGCAGTCTCACGCAGCAGCCTCACACAGCAGCCTCACACAGCAGCCTCACACGCGGCGCAGCAGCCTCACACGCGGCGCAGCAGCCTCACACGCGGCGCAGCAGCCTCACACGCGGTGCAGCAGCCTAATGCACAAGCCGCACGTGGCACAGTAGCCTCATGCAGAAGCTGCACGTGGCACAGCAGGCATGAAGGAAGCTGTGGAACAACTCGAGGAGCTGCTTGGCCTCGTCTGGCAACCCTGGTCAGCTGGTTCAGAACTGGAGGAGGAGAAGCAGCTGTTGTGAATCCCTGCAACAGCTGTCCCTGTGAGCTGCCCCTCACTACAGAGAGCTCCATGGAGAGCATGGCGATGATCACACCCACTCACCCACCCACCCAATCACCCACCGACCCACTCACCCTGTAACTCACTTACTCACCCTCATAACTTACCCAATCATTTACCCAGTCATCCACCCATCCACTCAATCACCCACTCACTCACCCACCCATCCACTCACTAACTCACTCACCAACCCACTCGTCCACCAACCCCACACCCACTCACCCACTTATTAACACAGGCATTCATTCACTAACTCAACCACTAACTCACCCATCCACCAACTCACCCACAAACTCACTAACCAACCCAACCACCCACTCATTCACTTAACAAACCACCTACTCACTCAAGAACCAACCCACTCACCACCCACTCACCTACTACCAACGCAACCTCTCACCCACTCACCCACCCATTCACTCACTGACGTATCCACTCACTAACTCACTCATCCCAACCACTCCTTCACGCACCCACCAACCGATTAACCACCCACTCACTCACCCACTCACCCTCTCACTTGCCAACACACTCACCCAATCAATCACCCACCCATCCACTCACTCACTCACCTACCCACGCACCGTTTCACCCATCAACTCACTCAACAACCCATCCACTCACTCAAAAACCCATGCATGAACTCAACCATCCACCGAGCCACCAGCACAGACTCACCCAGTCACCGACTCCATCACCCACAGACTAACACACAAATTAACTCAAACACCCACTAACTCACCCACTGAATCACCAATCCACTCAACCACTCACTCAATCTCTAACCCATCCACTCACTCGTGCACTCACCCACCCACTCACCAATCCACTCACTAACTCACCCACTCACTCATTCACCCCACTCAATCAACAACCCATCCACTCTGACTCACTATCGCATCTTCACTATCGCATCCACTAAGTCGCCTGTCACTAACGAACCCACGCACGTAGTCACCCAGTGAACAACCCACCCACTCACCCATTACCCAGGCTACCACTCCACTATTCCCCCACCCACCTAGTCACTCCTGACCCACCCACAAACCCACTCACCTACTCGCCAACCCACTCACCTACCCGCCAACCCACTCAACTACCCGCCAACCCACTCAGCAACCACTCGCGCATAAACTCACCGACTCAACCTCCCACACTCACCACCTACCCACTCACTCAACCAACTATTCACTCACCCTATTCACTCACCCATCCATACATTCACTCACCCACCCCCTCACTCACCGAACCCTTCACTCATCCACACACTCACCCAAAAACTCACCCACTGAACCTCCCACATTCACCCACCCACTAACCAACCCACCCTCTCAACCAACCATTTAATCACCCATCGACTCATCCCTTCAACCTCGCACAGTCATCCAATCACCCACCCACTAACTCAAACACCCATTCACTCACCCATCCCTCCACTCACCTACTCAATCACATAACCACCAACTCAATCTCTAACCCAAACACTCACCAACTCACCCATCTTCTTATTCACTCAATCTTGTACCCATTAACTCTAATCACTCACCCACCCTCCCATTCACCAACTCACTCACCGACACACTCACACACCAACTCAGCCAGCCACGACCCACTACCCACGTAACCACTCACCCACCCAAGCATTAAATCACCCATCCACTCACCTTTTCAACCTCCCACTCATCCAATCACCCACCCACTGACTTAAACACAAACATCCATTCACTCACCCACCCACCTGCTCACTCACCCACCCACCTGCTCACTCACCCACGCACCAAACCACCCACCCAATCACTCACCCACCCACCTTTTCACCCAGCCACCCTCTCAAACCCGTACCCACTAACACACCCACTGACCCACCCTCACCCACCCACTCATGAACTCACCCATCCAATTATTAACCCACCCACTAACTCACCCACTAATTCACCAACCCGACCACTCACCAACACAGCCTAAATATAAATTGTTTGTTTTACCAGGCAAGGCCCACTGACATATATGGATGATTTTCAGAAGCAACTTCGCCACAAATGATAGCTCAACAGAGTGGCTTATCACGTATACATTTATAGCAGCCAACTCCTCTAAATGCATGTTTCTAAATGTGGAATCGAACCCACAACATCCTGTAAACTCGGCGAGGTAGTTAACATCTTGCCACCATGACACTCCATTCTCTGACTCTCCCACCCACGAAACCACACTCAAACACCGACCCACTAACTCAACCATCCATTAATTCAACCACCGAGCCTTGCACACACTCACTCACCCAGCCACGCACTCGCCAAGCCACGCACTCAATCTCTAATCCACACTCACTCACCAAGCCTCTCACCTACTACCCATCGAACGTCGCACTCACTCATCCACGCACCCACCCACAAAACCGCCCATCTACACACCAAATAAAAATGTAGCTTTTTTTTTACTTTACTAGGTAAGGCCCATGCTATATACATCTTTTTCAGAAACAAGCAGAGTACAAATGATTGCTCAATGGAATGGCTTTTCACATAGAACGTTATAGCAGTCAAAGTCTATAAATGAATGTTTCTAAATGTGGAGGGGCAACCTGGAGTACCCAGAGAAAATTCCATGCAACCACGGGGGAGAACGTGCAAACTCTAGATATACAGGCGAGGTTCTTAAAATTTTGCCACCTTGACATTCCACTCTTTAACTCAACCACCCACCCACCCACACACAAACCACTTGTAGAGTAAAATGGGGACGTGACGTCATGTGTGCCGTCTAGTGCGATGACGTCACGGAACGTGGCGTCATGCACGCTGGGCGGCTCGATGACGTCATGTCTCTAGTATTTAAGGGGGACCCCGTGACGAAAGCGGGATCACTGTGGGAACGGGTAGAGTGAGAAGGGTGGAGAGGGAACCAGGGGTAGAGAGGGATCGACGAAGAGTCAGGAGTGAAGCTGGTGGTAGCCGTAGGAGGTGCTGCTCTTCCCGGTCGGTGGGGTTGGCAAGTTCCCCCATCCGACTCGAGGGAGAGAGACCGGAGCTAGCCGGGCTGGACCAGGACTTAGTGTAGGACCCCTAACCCCTGGGAAGTTGTCACACCCTTTGTGTTATTGTAATATACTTAATAAACCTTTGGCGAAAGCCCTTACCTTCAAGCCGTCTCCGAGTCGTCGTCGGGAACTCCTCAACACACTAACCAAATCAATCTCTAACCGACTGACTCACCCACACACCCACAAACTAATTCACCAACCCACTTACCAGCCCACCCACTACCTAACTCAACAACCCACTCACTCAACAATCCACTCACCCACCAGGTCACCTATTCACTCCCTCACACACCCACCCATCCACCAACTCAATGTCTAACTCACACACTCACCCACCCAACCAATCACAAACTCACCCAGCCACTCACCCTGCCACAAAATCAATCTCTAACCCACGCACTCAACATTCCACCTACTCACTAATCCAAACTGACTAAATTCAACTATTTTTTAAGTTACCAGGTAAGACCCACAGAGCTATATAAAATATTTTTCCCAAGTAACCTGGCCACAAATGAGAGCTTCACTAAGTGGCCTATCACATAGTAATGTATAGCAGCCAAATCCGATAAATGAATGTTTCTAAATGTGGAGTCGAAATCCACGTGACCATAGAGCACATGCAAACCCCAAATATGCAAGCATCAGGGTTGGGATGGAACCTACGAACTCCAAAATACCAGGCGAGGTAGCTAACATCTCGCCACAGTGGCGTACAATTCTCGAACTCAGCCACTCAACTACTAAAGCCACTCACCAACCCACTCACAAACCCGCTCACCCTGCCATGCACTCAATTTCTAATCAACGCACACACGCACACACCCACTCACTCACTCAACCACTCATCCACGCACCCACCTACACATGCACTCACTAACTCACTCACCCACCCACCCACCCAACCTACCCACCCACTCACCTCACCCACCCACTCACTCAGTGACCAACTCACGCTCCAACCCACCCACTCACACTGTGACCCACTCAATCTCCCAACAACTCACCCAGCACCTCACCTACTTACTTAACCACCCATTCACTCACCCACCGACGCACTCACCGCCCACTCACCCAACTGTAAACTAAAATTTAACTATTTTAATTTTACCAGGAAAGGCCGACGGAGCTATATAGATTTTTTTCATAAGCGACGCGGCCACAAATGACTGCTCAAATAAGTCAGTGAGTGCGTGTGTAGGTGGGTGCGTGGATGAGTGGTTGAGCGAGTGAGTGGGTGTGTGCGTGAGTGCATTGATTAAAAATTGAGTGCATGGTAGGGTGAGCAGGTTTGTGAGTGGGTTGGTGGGTGGCTTTAGTAGTTGAGTGAGTGAGTTCCAGAACAGCCAAAACCTCGAAATGCATGTTTCTAAATATGGAGAGAAAACCCGGAGGACTCGGAGAAAAATCCATGCAACCACAAGAACATGCACACTCCAAATATACAGGCGTCATAATCGAGATCGAACCCACAACCTCCTGTACAAAAGGCAAGGTAGTTAATATCTCACCACCATGGCGCTCCACTTTCTTGACTCAGTCACCTACTCACCCACCCCTTCAGCCACCTACCCACTCAGAAACACCCACCCACTCAAAAACCCGCACCTTGCTACCAACTCAACCACTTACCGACGCATCCACTTACACACCCACCCATCCACCCACTCAATCTCTAACTCGCACACTCACCAGTCCACCCGCTCACCCAGCTACTTACCTACTCACCCACTCACCCTGCCACCCACTCACCATGCCGCCCACTCAACCTCTAACCGACCTACCGACCCAACCAGCCACCCATCCCCTAAACTAAACTACTTTTTATTTCACCAGGTAAGGCTCATTGAGCTATATAGACCCTTTTCAGAATCGGCCTGGCTACAAATGATAGATAAACGAAGTGGCTTATCACATACATTTATTGCAGCCAAATCCTCAAAAGGCATGTTGATTCTAAATGCAGCGGAAAGGACCCGGAGAACATGCAAACTCCAAATATACAGGCGGCAGGATCGCAATCGAATCCACAACCTCATGTATACTAGGCGAGCTAGTGAACATTTCACCACCGTAGCGCCCCACTCTTTGACTCACCCAATCACTCACAAGCTAACTTACCCACTCAACCTCCCACATTAACTTACCCACCCAGCAGTCACTCACCCATTCACTCACTCACCTACTTTCTGACCCCATTCAGTCAACAACTCACCGACCCACCCAACCACTCACTTAGTTAACCACTTGCTCACCCACCCACTCACCCTATGACCCACTTAATCTCTAAATCACTCACTCACTAAACTACACACTCACCCACCAACATACTAACTCAAACACTCACCAACGAACTCACTCACCCAACCACGAACTGACCCACTCACTCACCCACAAACTCGCGAACCAAAAACACACATACCCAACCCATCACTCACCCAACCCCTCACTCACCGACTTACTCAATCACCCATCCAGACACTCACCCACTGACCGACCCACCAACTCATTAACTCACCCAGGACTCACTCACTCTGCCACCCATTCAATTTCTAACCCACCCACACACCTACTCCCTCAGCCACTCACCTCTTCACACACTCACCCACTACCCACGTAATTATTCACCCACCCACTAACTCAACCACCCACTAACGCAACCACTGACCCACTCGAACTCATCCACTCAAAAAACCACCCACTAAAATATCTAAACCACACTCATGCAACCACCCACCCACTCACCCTCACACTTACCAATGCACTTTCCCACTCACTCACCCATCAACTCACTAACCCACCCATTAATTCAGGAACTCACCGAGCAACTGACCTACTCACCCAAGACGCACTACCCACGGAACCACCCACCCACCAACTGACTCAATTTCTCACCCACTCACCCACCCACCCACTAGTGCTCCCACTAACTAATTCATTCATCTACTCACTCACCCACCCCTCACTCACCTAACCATTCACTGCTTCAAGCTCCCATACTGACCAAATCACCCACCGACTAAATCACCCACAAATATCCACTCACTCACCACCCACTCACCCACTACTCACACAACCACTCACCAACTCATTCACTTGCTCACCCACGCATTCACTCACCCCACTCACTCACCAACCATCCACTCACCCACTCACTGAACCACCCCTTCACTTACCCACCCCCTCCATACTTAACCGCAATAACTCACCCACTGAACCTCTCACATCCATCCACTCACTCACCAACCCAACCTTCCACGGTCATCCAATCTCGTACCCACTAACTCAATCACTCACCAACGCACTCACCGTCTCACTCATCCATTCCCTCATCCATCCACTCACTCACCCATTCACCAAATCAATCACGCACAAATTAACTCACCAATTCAACCAGCCACTGAGCTACTCACCCACGAGCCACGTAACCACTCACCCACCCTCCCTCCCACTGAATCTCTAACCTACCCACTCACACATCAACTAACCCACCCATCATCATCTCACTAACCCACCCATCATCTCACCCACTCACCCAGCCACCCACTCAATCTCGCACCCACCAATTCAATCACTCACCCCCCATCCAAGCATTCAATCACCCATTCACTCACCATTTAAATCTCCCACTCATCCAATTACCCTCCCACTCATCCAATCACCCACCCACTCATCCAATCACCCACCCACTAACTCAAACATAAACATCTATTCACTCACCCAATCCTCCGCTCACCTACTCAATCACATAACCACCAACTCAATATCTAACTCAAACACTCACCAACGAACTCTCAACCTCCCACACTCATGCACTCACCCACCTAACCAGTAACTCAACCACACAAATCCACTAATTCACCCCTTTGCTCAGCCAATCAATCACACAACCACCCACTCAATCTATAACCCATCCACTCACTCAACGACCCATCTTCTCACCCACTCAGCCAACCACTCACTCAGCCAACCATCCACTCAACCACACACTAACTGATCAATCCACTCATTCACCCACCCACCAACTCACCCAACCCCTCACTCATGCAACCCCTCACCTCCACCCACCCAACCTCCCACTCTCACCCTACTACTCAATCACCCACTCAATTTACAAACTCAATCACCGACTCCATCACCCATCCACCCATACTGACCCACCCCCTAACTCACCCGCACACCCACTCAGCCACCCAATAATTCACCCACTCAACTCACCCACCCCTTCACTCATTCACACACCCACTTAACTTCCCACGCTCACCCACCCATACAACCATTAAATTACACATCCACTCACCCCCTCAACCTCCCACAATCATCCACTCACCCACCCACTAACTCATCCACACACACACTCACTAAACCACAAACACTCATTCACCTACCCCTCCGTTCAGCCATTCAATCACACGATGATTGATTAAATCACTAACCCGCCCACTCACTCCCCCACCCACTTATGCACTCCCCAACCCACTCACGCACTCCCCAACCCACTCATCCTCTCACTTACCCACCCATGCACGCACTCACTGACTCACCGAGCCATTTACACAATTAACAATGCACTTACCAAATCACCCACGCATCCACTCACCCACTCAAACTCCCCCACCCACTCACCATCCGTCTCACTCACCCACTCGACCCCCTCACTCACCCACTCGACCTCCCACACTCACCCACCTACTCACCAACCCACTCTCTCATCCAACCATTCATTCACCCCCTCAACCTCCCACATTCACCCACTCGGCCACCTACCAACTAACTCAACCACATACACCCGCTCACTCAACATTACCACTCACCCTCTACCCACGCAATCAATCAATGCCTCCTTCACTCACCCAACCTGTCACTCACCCAACCCCTCAGCCACCTACCTCTGTCTCAAGCCTCGTGCAGTCCAAGCTCCAGGAGGGCCTCCTCCTCCTCGAACCCGCCGAGGTTGGGTCCCGTGTACATGCCCTCGTGGCCCCGCACGCTCACGCGCACACGGGGTCGCGCGTTTGTTCTCGCCACGCGAACCTCGGCCGTTATCTCCCACCCGAGTCCCCGCCCACTGGAGCCCCATTAGGGTCCCCGTCGGGGGGAACAATTAGGTGTCCATCCGCTGTGTCTCCTCCCCTCTCGACCCCGCTAGGACCCCCTGCGCTGCTCACAATATCCCCCCAGGAGGACCCTGTCCCTCCTGTTTCCATCTCGCGGGGTCGCCTCTCCGCACTCCCGCGCTTCAGCAGGCTCAGTGCTTGCACCACCATGCGGCGCTCCTCAGAACCTGCGGGGGTGGACGAGGGTGGGGGGGATCATCATCGTCAGCAGCAGATGCAGCATCATTATTATTATAAGCAGCTACAGCAAGTCGCAGCATCATAATCATCATCTGAATTACCACCACCAGCAGGAGCACTATCATCACCATCTTCAACTTGCCAAGCCATCATCATTACATCATCACCAGATTAATAGATCTCTACCATCACCATGCGTAAAGACATTAGCATTATAATCACTATCTCCTGCATATCCTAATCTCAACATAATTATCGTTAACATTATAATCAACATCATATCGATCAACGCACCTGTGTAAATTGTTCTAGTTGTATTCAATACAAATCAGTTAATATTTGCATCACTCGAACGTGCCACACCACTGCTCCACTCCCCGCTGCCCTTCTCCATCCTCCCCCTTGCTCCTTGGCCCCTTACCATCTGCCAACTGCCCCCTTGCTGCCCGGGCTCGTGGGTACCCTCAGAGGATTTGTATTCAGCTGTAATATCGAGGCTAGAATACATTTCCGCGTGATAAGCCACTTCGTTGAGTTATCATTTGTGATAGCCAGGTCGCTTCAGAGAAACATCTATATAGCTCAGTGAGCTTTACCGGGTAAAATACAAAATTGTTTAGTTTTTTTGTCTGATGGTAAGGTACCACGCAAACCACCACCATCATGACTGCTGTCAGGCTCCGTAGAGCAGGGTGCGTGTTTGTTGTCATCGTCTACAAGAGCTACACGTGGCAAACCGGGGGTGCTGTCGCATGGCTCGGCGATTGCGCATTTGCAGAATTAATCTGGCAAGGGTCACATGATCAGAAAAGGGGCAGTCCAGCAACATGAACCCTTGCACTGTGCCGCTCCCCACACCTGCAACCAACCAGCGTGGTGAAGTATGGTCAAATACACCGCAACGATCCGCTAGGTTGTGGCGGTCCCCATACAGCAGCGGAATCGTGAAAGGGCCATAGCGTGGTCGCACATCCATCGTCCCACGTGATACCACCTGCGGGGCACGCCTCGCAACGCTCAGGTGAGCGTTACCTGCACTCGCTTCCTGCCGGATAGCTTCAACCACCTGCCAGCCATCGTATCCCGAGGGGAGGTCGGGTCGCTTCATTTGCTCGTCGCTCCACAATTGGAAGTTCCTGGCAAAGGTGCGCGAGGTGGATGAGCTGGAGTCCTGTCTGTGAGCGTGTGGGTTTAGCACGCTGCGCTACAATAAATCCGGCGACCCGAGCTCGATTCCCGCTTACAGCCACCATCACCAGTGCGTCCTGGATCTTGAGAGGTCGGTTCAGCCTTAAATTAGTATCTGGTACGATGTGTACACATCGCAACTCGGGAGAAAAAGGCAGCTGAGGGTGGTCCCGGCCACCCACACAGAACATGTGTGAAACCCAGAGATTATGCGTGAAACACGTGCAGATCATTAGAAAAACAGGCAAATATATTGTGTGATATCAAATATGGATCATGCGTAAAACACATACCGATCATACGCAAGAAACACACAATCAGGCAATGTATGAAAACACACTCATATGCTTCTGTAGGATACGTTGGTTCAGCAGATGTACAGGGTGATGGATTACAATGTTAAGTTTTTTTAAAATGGCGATGAAGAATATTGTCCATTCATTTGCAGTCCAGCCGTACACTCATTCATTCACGTGCTATCTTTTCGTCTATGCATCGGTCAATCCGCAAGTCAATTATGCAAGAGGACTCAGTCCCCCCCTGCCCCGCCCCCCTCTGCAAGTAGTAGCAGCTCCCTGCACCACCCAGCTAACCCCACACTGCATGCCGCGTTCTGCGCGATGCCTCAAGTTCAAGGTCGTGTGGGTGACACATTACCGTGGTGATTATTTGAAATGTAACTTTTTATTTTATCAGGGAAGTGAGCCATATAGCTCTTTTTAAGAAGCGATCTGGTCACAAATGTTAGTTTTAACGGAGTGGCTCATCTTGTGGAAATTTATAGCAGTAAAATACTCTAAACCAGGGGTCTCAAACTCACGGCCCGCAGGCCAATTGTGGCCCGCGGAACAATATTTTGTGGCCCACTATTTGGCATCAATTTTTTATTTTTTATTATTATATTTTTTTACCATAGCTCAGGCTCGTGACAGCTTCCGGTGTTTGTTGACAAGTTAGCCAACGCGAATTAGCAACGTTAGTCACTTGGTTGAAACGTGATTCCGGAGTGACACCAAATGGAAGGAAAATATATCCTGTCACCCAGTGCAAGGTACAGAGGACTTAGGAAGTGGGCGGACTCAACAAGTGTAATCAGTGACCTAATAAAGACAACAGAGTGTTGCAATAGGAAAGGGAAAATAATTACATGGATAGCAAATAGCATGAGATGGGTGGCAAGAACAAAAGCCAAATGGTGGTTAGAACCTGAATATTATAAAGAAGTTATAATTATTATTACAAGAGAAACAAAGAAAAGGAAAAAGGACAGATATGTGCAATTGCAAAAGAAAATAATTTACCAAGAACAATTTAATCAAAAAGAGCAAGAAATTAAAAGATATAAAACATGAGACAATGCACTTGATGTTAAGAATTAAGACAGGTGGAGTAACATGGACACCAGAGTTAGCTCAATGGCATCCAGAGAGATTCGGTAGAGCAGAAGGATATGTAGGATGTAAACAAAAAGAAGAAAATCTAGATCACTTTATTTATGAATGTGAAAGTTATAAACACCTGAGAGAACACGATTGATGAATTTAATAATGATAAAAAAAAACGAAGTGCTCAAAAAAAGCATGAACAATGATAAAGTTTTCAAATACCTCTCAGAATATATAGAAAGGGCATACTAAATAAGATCCCAAATACTCAGGTATTGGGATAAAAACATGTAAATATATCACCCCCACCTTCCCTGAGCTTTCCAAGATGTTCAAGTGGACCATGTGCCTTTTTGGGAGCACATATCTGTGTTAAAAGCTCTTTTGCACCATGAACTTTAATAAGTCAAAGTACAGGTCCAAACTTACTGATGAGCATTTCAAGCCATACTGAGGGTCTCAATTGCTTCCTCCCTCAAGCCAAATGTGGCTCAGCTGTGTAAGAAGAGGAAGCGCTGCCAGGTCTCTGGAAGCATGGAGTAGGTAAGAGAAGCCTATGTTCTGAAGAACCGTTCATGTTCTGAACTGTTATTAATAAAGATTGAGAAGATTGGATCAGTTGCACTTTTTTTTGAATACTTGATGAGGCCCAGCCTCACCCAGACTCTACCTCCAGCGGCCCCCAGGTAAGTTGAGTTTGAGACTCCTGCTCTGAACGCATGTTTCTAAATATGGAGGGAAAAACTGGAAGACCTGGAGAACAATCCACGCGACCACGGGAGAGAGAGACATGCAAACTCCAAATATTCAGGCGTCAGGGTCCGGATCGAACCCACGACCTCTTGCAAACCAGGTGAAGGAGTTAACATCCCACCACCGCGGCACCCTTATGTACCAGGTTACACAGTCACGGACTCAAATGAAGACACAGTCCCTTCATTTAACAGTCTGTTCGATAAATAAGTGCTGTTAGCGAGTACCTATTAAGGCTAGCATGCCAGACGAGGGGGTGGGTGGTCAGTTTTACCCAGGATAGCCCTACTGGCTCTTTTCAGGAGGGTTCTACCACATTTCCCAGCAATGATTACTAGGCACAGTAAATTCCAACTGGGTAATTTGCGGGCAATTGTATTTAATTCGGTTAATCTGGTCCATGACGCTGGGATCTTCAACGTCCACTGAAGCAGACGGCACATGGTGTCTTTGCGGTGAACACGCCTGTAGCATTAAACAGGGCGGCCGCTGGATTCAAACCGCGAACATCTACGACAAGCGGCACACGTACAACTGCTACGGACACACGCCGAGTGTGTAATCACTCAATATGTGAGTGATTACACGCAACATTGTTGTGTGATTAAACACAACGTTGTTGTGTGTGTAATCACACACAAAAATATTGATGAGACGCAACGACGTTGTGTTGAGTGTAATCACAAACAACAACGTTGTGTTGAGTGTAATCACTCAAAACGACATTGTGTTGAGTGTAATCACTCACAACGACGTTGTGTTGAGTGTAATCACTTACAACAACGTTGTGTTGAGTGTAATCACTTACAACAACAACGTTGTGTTGAGTGTAATCACAGGCAACAATGTTGATGACACACAACGTCCAACAGAGGGCGTCGTAGTCGTGCCATTGGGAGGCGGCGAGTGATGAACGTCACTGCGGCGCCGCAAAGAGATCAGAGCCGTGATATTTATTTATTTGTACACTGGAGGAGGAATCCGATGAGCTACGAAGTTCTTTATCACAAACGTCCAGCGTCTTGGCTGTCACGATAGAACGAGGCCGATAAACGTGGAGGTATAAATGAGGGTGATGCTAAGTCGGTGTGCCGTGCCCTAAGTGAGGTTGCCATGGGCGTGTGTGTTGGCCGTGTCAGGAGCGGGTGAGGAGGACGAGGCAAGGGGTCAGGATGACGAGGTGAAGGGTAAGAAGAACGAGGTCAGGAGGTGAGGGGTGAGGAGGACGAGATGAGGTGTGAGGAACGCGAGGAGAAAGGTGAGGAGAACGAGGAGTGAAGAGAACGAGGGGTGAGGAGGACGAGGCGTGAGGAGGACGAGGGGTTAGGAGGACGAGGGGTGAGGAAGACGAGAGGTGAGGAGAACGAGGGGTGAGGAGGACGAGGGGTGAGGAGGACGAGGGATGAGGAGGACGAGGGGTGAGGAGAGTGAGGGGTGAGGAGTAAGAAGAACGAGCTGTGGGGGTGAGGACGAGGTGAGGGGTGAGAACGAGGTGAGGGTTGAGGACAAGTGAGGTGGACAAGGTGAGGGGTGAGAATGAGGTGAGGGGTCAAGAGGACGAGGTGAGGGGTCAAGCGCACGACGTGAGGGGTAAGGAGGACGAGGTGAGGGGTGAGGAGGATGAGGAGCAGGGTGCGGTGGACGAGCGAAGGGTGAGGAGGACGAGGGGCGAGGAGGACGGGGGGTGAGAAGTAAGAAGAACGAGGTGTGGGGGTGAGGAGGACGAGGGGTGAGGAGGACGAGGTGAGGGCTGAGGAGAGCGAGGCGTGAGGAGAGCGAGGGGTGAGGAGAGCGAGGGGTGAGGACAGCGAGGGGTGAGGAGGACGAGGGGTGAGGAGGACGAGGGGTGAGGAGGTGAGGAGCAGGGTGCGGTGGACGAGCGAGGGGTGAGGACGGGGGGTGAGAAGAAAAACGAGGTGTGGGGGTGAGGACGAGGGTTGAGGAGAGTGAGGGGTGAAGAAAGCGAGGGGTGAGGAGAGCGAGGGGTGAGGAGGACGAGGGGTGAGGAGAGCGAGGGGTGAGGAGAGCGAGGGGTGAGGAGGACGAGGGGTGAGGAGGACGAGGGGTGAGGACGACGAGTCGAGGGGTGAGGTGAGGGGTAAGAAGAACGCGGTGTGGGTGAGAAGGACGAGGTCAGGGGTGAGGTGGGCGAGGCGTGAGGATGACGAGGCGCGGGGTGCGGTGGACGAGGTGAGGGGTGAGGAAGACGAGCTGAGGGGTGAGGAGAACGATGGGTGAGGAGAACGAGCGGTGAGGAGGACAATGGGTGAGGAGGACGAGGGGTGAGGAGGGTGAGGTGAGGGGTGAGTAGGATGAGTCGAGTGGTGAGGAGGACAAGATGAGGGGTAAGAAGAACGAGGTGAAGGGTGAGGAGGACGAGGTGAGCGGTGAGGACGACGACGGGTGAGGAGGACGAGCTGAGGTGAGGACGAGCTGAGGTTAGAGGTGAGGACGCGTCGAGGGGTGAGGAGGACGAGGTGAAAGGTGAGGCGGACGAGGGGTGAGGACGATGGGTGAGGAAGATGAGGCGAGGGGTGAGGAGGACGAGGGGTGAGGATGAGAGGTGAGGACGAGGGGTGAGGAGGATGAGGGGTGAGAAGGACGAGTCGAGGGGTGAGGAGGACGAGGTGAGAGGTGAGGAAGACAAGCTGAGGAGTGAGGAGGACGAGGGGTGTGGAGGACGAGCTGAGGGGTGAGGAGGACGAGCTGAGGAGTGAGGAGGATGAGCTGAGGGGTAAAGCGGATGAGGTGAGGGGTGAGGAAGACGAGGTGATGGGTGAGGATGAGGTGAGGGGTGTGAACGAGGTGAAAGGTCAAGCGGACGACGTGAGGGGTGAGGACGAGGTGAGGAAGACGAGCTGAGGGGTGAGGAGGACGAGGTGAGGGGTGAGGAGGACGAGGGGTGAAGAGGACGAGCTGAGGAGGACGAGGTGAGGGGTGAGGAGGACGAGGTGAGGGTGAGGAGGATGAGCTGAGGGGTAAAGATGACGAGGCAAGGGGTGAGGAGGACGAGGCGAGGACGAGGTGAGGGGTGAGGAGGACGAGGTGAGGGGTGAGGAGGACGAAGTGAGGGGTGAGTACGAGGCAAGGGGTGAGGAGGAGGAGAGGGGTGAGAACGAGGGTTGAGGAGGACGAGGGGTGAGCAGAACGAGGGGTGAGGAGGACGAAGTGAGGGGTGAGTACGAGGCGAGGGGTGAGGAGGACGAGGGGTGAGGAGGGTGAGGTGAGGGGTGAGGAGGATGAGTCGAGTGGTGAGGAGGACAAGATGAGGGGTAAGAAGAACGAGGTGTGGGGTGAGGACGAGGCAAATGGTGAGGACAGCGAGGGGAGGACGAGGAGTGAGGACGAGCTAAGGGTGAGGAGGACGAGGTGAGCGGTGAGGACGACGACGGGTGAGAAGGACGAGCTGAGGTGAGGACGAGTCGAGGGGTGAGGAGGACGAGGTAAAAGGTGAGGCGGACGAGGGGTGAGGAGGACGATGGGTGAGGAAGATGAGGAGAGGGGTGAGGAGGACGAGGGGTGAGGAGGACGAGGGGTGAGGAGGACGAGGGGTGAGGAGGTGAGGGGTGCGGAGGACGAGTCGAGGGGTGAGGAGGAAGAGGTGAGGGGTAAGAAGAACGCGGTGTGGGTGAGAAGGACGAGGTGAGGTGTGAGGCGGGCGAGGCGTGAGGATGACGAGGCGCGGGGTGGGGTGGACGAGGTGAGGGGTGAGGAAGACGAGCTGAGAGGTGAGGAGAACGAGGGGTGAGGAGAACGAGCGGTGAGGAGGACAATGGGTGAGGAGGACAATGGGTGAGGAGGACGAGGGGTGAGGAGGGTGAGGTGAGGGGTGAGTAGGACGAGTCGAGTGGTGAGGAGGACAAGATGAGGGGTAAGAAGAACGAGGTGTGGGGTGAGGAGGACGAGGCAAATGGTGAGGACAGCGAGGGGAGGGGAGGACGAGGAGGACGAGCTAAGGGTGAGGAGGACGAGGCGAGGGAGAGGTGAGGGGTGAGGAGGACGAGGTGAGCGGCGAGGACGGCGACGGGTGAAAAGGACGAGCTGAGGTGAGAGGTGAGGATGAGTCGAGGGGTGAGGAGGACGAGGTGAAAGGTGAGGCGGACGAGGGGTGAGGAGGACGATGGGTGAGGAAGATGAGGCGTGAGGGGTGAGGAGGACGAGGGGTGAGGGGTGAGGAGGACGAGAAGTGAGGAGGACGGGGGGTGAGAAGCAAGAAGAACGAGGTGTGGGGGTGAGGAGGACGAGGCGAGGGCTGAGGAGAGCGAGGGGTGAGGAGGACGAGGGGTGAGGAGGACGAGGGGTGAGGAGGACGAGGGATGAGGAGGTGAGGAGCAGGGTGTGGTGGACGAGCGAGGGGTGAGGACGGGGGGTGAGAAGAAAAACGAGGTGAGGACGAGGGTTGAGGAGAGCGAGGGGTGAAGAGAGCGAGGGGTGAGGAGAGCGAGGGGTGAGGAAGACGAGGGGTGAGGAGAGCGAGGGGTAAGGAGGACGAGGGGTGAGGAGGAAGAGGTGAGGGGTAAGAAGAACGCGGTGTGGGTGAGAAGGACGAGGTGAGGGGTGAGGTGGGCGAGGCGTGAGGATGACGAGGCGCGGGGTGGGGTGGACGAGGTGAGGTGAGGGGTGAGGAAGACGAGCTGAGGGGTGAGGAGAACGAGGGGTGAGGAGAACGAGCGGTGAGGAGGACAATGTGTGAGGAGGACAATGTGTGAGGAGGACAATGGGTGAGTAGGACGAGGGGTGAGGAGGACGAGGGGTGAGGAGGGTGAGGTGAGGGGTGAGTAGGATGAGTGGAGTGGTGAGGAGGACAAGATGAGGAATAAGAAGAACAAGGTGTGGGGTGAGGAGGACGAGGCAAATGGTGAGGACAGCGAGGGGAGGGGAGGACGAGGAGTGAGGACGAGCTAAGGATGAGGAGGACGAGGCGAGGGAGAGGTGAAGGGTGAGAAGGACGAGGTGAGCGGTGAGGACGACGACGGGTGAGGAGGACGAGCTGAGGTGAGAGGACGAGTCGAGGGGTGAGGGGGACGAGGTAAAAGGTGAGGCGGACGAGGGGTGAGGAGGACGATGGGTGAGAAAGATGAGGCGAGGGGTGAGGAGGACGAGGGGTGAGGAGGATGAGGGGTGAGAAGGACGAGTCGAGGGGTGAGGAGGACGAGGTGAGGGGTGAGGAAGACGAGCTGAGGGGTGAGGAGGACGCGGGGTGAGGAGGACGAGCTGAGGGGTAAAGCGGATGAGGTGAGGGGTGAGGAAGACGAGGTGATGGGTGAGGATGAGGTGAGGGGTGTGGACGAGGTGAAAGGTCAAGCGGACGACGTGAGGGGTGAGGACGAGGTGAGGAAGACGAGCTGAGGGGTGAGGAGGACGAGGTGAGGAGGACGAGGGGTGAAGAGGACGAGCTGAGGAGGACGAGGTGAGGGGTGAGGAGGACGAGGTGAGGGTGAGGAGGATGAGCTGAGGGGTAAAGATGACGAGGCAAGGGGTGAGGACGAGGCGAGGACGAGGTGAGGGGTGAGGAGGACGAAGTGAGGGGTGAGTACGAGGCGAGGGGTGAGGAGAACGAGGGGTGAGGAGGACGAGGCGAGGGGTGAGGAGGCGAGGGGTGAGAACGAGGGTTGAGGAGGACGAGGCGATGGGTGAGGAGGACGAGGCGATGGGTGAGGAGGAGGTGATGTTTGATTCGTGACAAAACATGTAATAAAGTTAATAACAATCTGAATTATAGTCAATTATTCACGTTTACTACATAGAGTGCAGGTAGCCGTGTGAGGATGAGGTGAGAACGAGGTGAGGGGTAACGACGAGGTGAGTAGAACGAGAGGCGAGGGGTGAGAACGAGGTGAGGGTTGAGGACGACGGGTGAGGTGGACGAGGTGAGGGGTGAGGATGAGTCGAGGGGTGAGGAGGACGAGGTAAAACGTGAGGCAGACGAGGGGTGAGGAGGACGATGGGTGAGAAAGATGAGGCGAGGGGTGAGGAGGACGAGGGGTGAGGAGGACGAGGGGTGAGGAGGATGAGGGGTGAGAAGGACGAGTCGAGGGGTGAGGAGGACGAGGTGAGGGGTGAGGAAGACGAGCTGAGGGGTGAGGAGGACGCGGGGTGAGGAGGACGAGCTGAGGGGTAAAGCGGATGAGGTGAGGGGTGAGGAAGACGAGGTGATGGGTGAGGATGAGGTGAGGGGTGTGGACGAGGTGAAAGGTCAAGCGGACGACGTGAGGGGTGAGGACGAGGTGAGGAAGACGAGCTGAGGGGTGAGGAGGACGAGGTGAGGAGGACGAGCGGTGAAGAGAACGAGCTGAGGAGGACGAGGTGAGGGGTGAGGAGGACGAGGTGAGGGTGAGGAGGATGAGCTGAGGGGTAAAGATGACGAGGCAAGGGGTGAGGACGAGGCGAGGACGAGGTGAGGGGTGAGGAGGTCGAAGTGAGGGGTGAGTACGAGGCGAGGGGTGAGTACGAGGGGTGAGGAGAACGAGGGGTGAGGAGAACGAGGGGTGAGGAGGCCGAGGCGAGGGGTGAGGAGACGAGGGGTGAGAACGAGGGTTGAGGAGGCCGAGGCGAGGGGTGAGTACGAGGCGAGGGGTGAGGAGAACGACGGGTGAGGAGGACGAGGCGAGGGGTGAGGAGGAGGCGAGGGGTGAGAACGAGGGTTGAGGAGGACGAGGCGATGGGTGAGGAGGACGAGGCGATGGGTGAGGAGGACGAGGTGATGGGTGAGGATGAGGTGAGGAGAGCGAGGGGTTAGAGAAGGATGAGGTGAGGGTGAGGAGGATGAGCTAAGGGGTAAAGATGACGAGGCGAGGACGAGGTGAGGGGTGAGGAGGGCGAGGTGAGGGGTGAGGAATACGAGCTGAGGGATGAGAAGGACGAGGTGAGGGGTGAGGAGGACGAGGGGTGAGGAGGACGAGGCGAGGGGTGAGGAGGAGGCGAGGGGTGAGAACGAGGGTTGAGGAGGACGAGGCGATGGGTGAGGAGGACGAGGCGATGGGTGAGGAGGACGAGGTGAGGAGAGCGAGGGGTTAGAGAAGGACGAGGTGAGGGTGAGGAGGATGAGCTAAGGGGTAAAGATGACGAGGCAAGGGGTGAGGACGAGGCGAGGACGAGGTGAGGGGTGAGGACCAAGTGAGGGCGAGGTGAGGGGTGAGGAATACGAGCTGAGGGATGAGAAGAACGAGGTGAGGGGTGAGGAGGACGAGGTGAGGGGTGAGAACGAGGGGTGAAGGAGAACGGGGTGAGGAGGACGAGGCGAGATGCGAGGACGGGGTGAGGACGAGGTGAAGGGTGAGGAGGAGGTGATGTTTGATTCGTGACAAAACATGTAATAAAGTTAATAACAATCTGAATTATAGTCAATTATTCACGTCTACTACATAGAGTGCAGGTAGCCGTGTGAGGATGAGGTGAGAACGAGGTGAGGGGTAACGACGGGGTGAGTAGAACGAGAGGCGAGGGGTGAGAACGAGGTGAGGGTTGAGGACGACGGGTGAGGTGGACGAGGTGAGGGGTGAGGATGAGTCGAGGGGTGAGGATGAGTCGAGGGGTGAGGATGAGTCGAGGGGTGAGGATGAGTCGAGGGGTGAGGATGAGTCGAGGGGTGAGGATGAGTCGAGGGGTGAGGATGAGGCGAGCGGTGAGGACGAGGTGAGTAGAACGGGGGTGAGGACGAGGCGAGGGGTGAGGAGAACGAGGTGAGGAGAACGAGGGGTGAGGAAAACGAGGGGTGAGGAGAACGAGGGGTGAGGAGAACGAGGGGTGAGGAGAACGAGGGGTGAGGAGGGCGAGGTGAGGGGTTAGGGGTGAGGAGGATGAGGTGAGGTCGGTAAGGGAGGTGTCCGTCTCCGGAGAGTTGCATGATATTTGTTGCTATGCTCGATGTTTGGTTGGTGACATAACATTCAATAAAGTTCTAAATAACATCCTGAAAGATAATAAATTACTCGTGTCTGCTGCATAGAGGCCAGGTACCCGCGTTTGCCTTCTGCGTGTGCGTGTAGATAAATCAGAATCTGTATTTTACATGAGTTTTGACGTTCTCTTTCACACACGTCCAGAAGGGTCGGGTTAGCCAGTTGCATCAACAACAAAATGCAATTAAAGATACTCGAGTAAGGATTGAGAAAATGTAGTCAAGTCAAGAATAAATGTCATGTAAAATCAAACTGTGCAAGCTCATACCTTATTGTAGATTTGTCAACATCAAATCCAAGCTTGGGCAAGATGGCAAAACACCAACAGTCAAAGGACCATACCAAGACAGTGGCCTCGATTAAATTGCATTCAAACATTGAACTCTCGACACGTGGGTGAAGAGGTTCCGAGTTTCAAATCGCAGACGCAAAAGCCGCGTCGAGAACTTTGAGCCCTGGCTGATACGGAGGCAGCTTCCTCTGCCCCCATAGGGTGCCTGGGGGCACGTGATCTGGCTCCGCCCATGGTAGGCGGGGCCAATTGCGTAACTTCCTGCGCTCTCACCTCCGACCCCAATGGCGTTACGTCACTCCGGCAGGGCGAGCGAGCTGAGCGGCTGCGTTTGTCTCTTGCGCCCCCAACAGGAGCCATGAAGTTCTTCAAGAGACGGCAGCAGATGCAAGCGACGCTGGAGACTCCAAATTCGTCAACAGTGGAGGTGAGTGGCGCCACCTCTTGCGTTGGAGTTATACGAAGTAACAAATATAGTACTGTGATCACATCGAGAAAAATATTATTTTTTAAAATATTTAAATTTTACTTTAAATTGAGCGCTTGATGCGTGGGTAACGAGGTTCATAGTTTAAGATCACAGATTGAGAGTTTCATCAAGGATTTTAGTCGGAGAAAGCTTTCTCTGGGCAGTTGGTCCTTGTTTGCGTTGCCAAGGTGATAGCATCTCGTGTCAACTGCCATTTCCCAGCAGCTGTGCCTGGGGGTCACGTGACGTTTGGTGACGCAATAAGGACCGAGCCATTGGCTCCGCCCTTTTTGGGTAAAGCCAGTGACGTAATCACTGCCATTGCTGACGTCATCATTGTATTCGATGCCGTCTTCACTGAAATTGACGTCGTCACTGTAATTGATGACGTCATCACTAATCGATGTCGTCATCGCTGTAGTCGATGGCGTAATCGCTGCATATGATGACGTCATCGCTGCATTTGATTACGCCAGCGCTGCGGGCTCCTTATCGCTGCGTGGTGGCCTGTAATTCGGGCAAAGCCAGCGATCTGAGCACCTGTGTTTCTTTATCTGCGTCGGCAAGAATATACATGATATTCTTCAACAGACCACAGTTGAGAAAGCAACACATGAGACAATGAATGTGTCAACAGTGTAGGTGCGTAGTGCCACCTCTTGGGGGCCGTCCATAAATGACGTCACGCACTTGGGGGGGGGGGCAGACATTTGTGACGATGTGTGACGGGGGGGGGGGTTTGAGAAATGTGATGTCACATCAAAATGCGCAATTTTAAATAAAAATAGACAACACGTTCCACTTAATTAAATAGACTTTTTAATAAATGTTCTACAACATCAGAGTGCAGCACCACATTAATACGCACTACAATGACAATAGTTTAAAATGTTTTCTTGTTCATGTTTTTGTTTGTTGCGGGTGCACCCGATTCAAGAGCTGAATGGCTCACAGGGCTATACCAAATAAATGGAACTGTGAACTAAAGCGATTAGAAGCATGTTTTTTTTTGGGGGTCTGACTTTTTGTGACACCGTGTGACAAAGGGGGATGGGTCCAAAATCGCGTGACGTCATTTATGGACGGCCCCTTGTGTTTTGATGTCAGAGGAGTTGTACTCGGTAAGAGAGGTAGGGGACAGACACAAATCTAGGCTGGAGTGGAGGCCACCACTCTGCCACTTACCAGCTAAAATGCAAACGTGTATGGAATGATAAAAAAAAGCTTTGCCCCAACACCAGATTGACACCTTTTACAAGGCAGCAAGTCCGCATGAACCACAAATACCTGCTAACACCAGTGGCGAGGGATATCTGAGCCAGTGTTGGGACTCCCCTATGTCGACTTAGGCTGAAATGAATACAGGCAGTCTCGCTTAGCGCTCAAGATGCCTATGTGGAGAAGTGAGCATTCAGGAAATCAGCGCGAAAAGGGTTATACCATTATATATGGGGATGACTTCTCGACAGCATTATCTCTTATGAACAATAAATGAGGGCTTCATTGGAGTATCAGCGCTATTTTATAAGAGTAATAAAAGAGATGGTAAACATTCCATCAAAACGAATTTATTTTTTTAATAGCATCAGGAAGTATTATGTACTGTACTCACCAGTGTAACCGCCATATGCTCACTCACCTCGACCGGCCTTATCACTGGCATGTTGACATTCCCAGACATTTTGGGGCTAAGGCAGAGAGACCAAGGAGGAGCAAACACATCGGCGGACGAGTTTGTCTTTTAAAAATTGGCGAGCGCTGTGTGGCTCAGAGCGTACTGTGATAAAACTGAACAACAAATTAACCTTATGGCGGGACCCCGAGGTCCCGAATAAACGTAAGTCAAAATCGTAATGAATAAATTTTTGGTGACTCCGTCACACCGCGCACATAAACGACGCGACCTACCTGGCGCGGATCATTCTGTTGTCATGCCGTCCAAGCGCAGCGAGGACGAATGCGCAGAAGAAACCAAACTTTGAAACTTTGATTAGCGCATCGTGTAGAGCTCGTCGAGAGGATTAGATTGCCGTTTCATTCGCCTTCAACAGACAAAATGACGTCGCAACGCAGTTTATGCGAGAGCCGGGGGCTTATGGGACCCCATAAGGTTCAAATATTGTATTAACATTGACGAAATTATTGATTTTTTTTAAGTACTCATGGCCATGAATGCTGGTTGTCTTGGAGCGTTTGTCACTCTCATTGGCTGAGCGAATGTAAATGAAGATGGTGTGGGTGCGTTTCCTGGGCCAGCGCTGCTGCGCATTCTACCACTCTGTTTAGGCTGTGCGGGGAATCATGGTGTTGCCTTTGCTTGGGTGTGTGGGTGTCAGCCCATCTGTCCTATGTGTGTCTACCTGTGTATTAGGCACCTCACTTGCCATGTGCCATGGTGTTGTCTCCACCATCCGATGGCGAATGGCATGTCACGATGCGATTGAAGGCAGGATTTACGCTGGGAGGAGCTAACGTGCCCGTGCCATGTGCCCTTGCTCCCGTCGCAGTTGGAAATGCCGGAAAAGGAAATGCACCACCTGTCCCGGGAGGTGTCGACCCTGCGGGACAATCTGAGCAGGGCAAGAGCGCAGTTCGCCACCCTGCGTGGCGCACTGAGCCAGACAGAGAAGAGTCTCCACGAGATGCTGCACCAACTCAAGAAAAACCATGCTGAGGAGGTACTGTGGCCACCACCAACCCCCCTGTCCCCTTGTTACACGGAGCACGGCTAAAGTGAAACTTCGTTTGTCAAGATTTCGCCGATCTTACATTTACATGCAAATTTCATCAAGCCCTGCCCACTGACCCTTGAGCTACACCCATCTCAAACCTTTTTAACTCCCTACCTTAGCAGCGCTCCCGCCATATATTTTTTCCTGCCTCGGCAGCTCTCCTGCCATATCCTTCACTTGATGACGATTGCTTGTGTTGCGATCGAAACGTCGTGATATTGTTATTATTTTTGTATCTACATGGCCTTACCGAAAGACCCAAATAATGTGTTCACGTTGTGAAGCTGCGTGGCACACAAGCAGAGATAACAAAACCTCAACATATTCGTCAATAACGCTGCAATGGATATTGCTTTGACTTCTCTGATGTGATGAAGGCCCATTGCCTGAAACATCACCTTTTAGAAGCTCTGCCCTATTAAGTGCATCATTATTGATTCATGCGTTGAGTTTTTATTCAGAGTTACGATCTGAACGTCAAGGAAATGGCACATTAAATGAGTGCATTCTGGGAGGTAGCTAGGTGCCCCAGGGGTCAGACATGCTGTGCCAGCATGGCTGAGATGCCAGGATTGAATGTGGATTACAGCTGCCCAACCACAGTGATTAAACCGGATTCTCAAGCATAGTGGTCTCAGCCTAGTTGCAAATGAGTGCACAAAAAACCCATCGAATTATATTTTTGTTCCGTAATAAATTTTGCTAAATTCACTGTAGCGAGTGGTCCATGGTTTTATTCCCAATAATGTTGAAAATGAAAGATAAAAGCAGATCAAACTAAATTTTTGTATCATAGCATCTCCCCACATAATGTGCATGTATTATGTTTTATTGATTAATACATCTGTACGGTGCTGACCAGCATGGGGAAGTATAGTCAAACACATTCCCATGACCGACATGGTGTGAGGAGGCGTTGTGAGTTATTTGTTTTGAATATTGACTCAATTTGAAGATGAACATTTGGGTGCAACGAGTTTCTTCATTATCTTATGATGAAGAACGTTGCCATGTTGTATGCACGCTTACCAATCGTTTATTGACGTATACAATGTATCATGGTTCTATTTTTTGACTTTCTATTATCATTCTAAATATTTTAAACGTGATTGTGGTATGTTCAATAAGACCACAGGTGTTTACCTTGCATATTTTTGTAGTTCTTGATTTGTTTACAATAGAATCTCAATTTCTTATTTTCATCTTGAAAAGCATCCACTGCACGTGTGCGTCCGTCTGCATGCGAGGCGCCTGTATGTGCGTCTCTGTACTCAATGCCCGTGTCTCCGCATTCTTATCTTGTCTCCCTCTGCATGTTCTGCCTTTGGCTATGTACATCTCTCTCCACATGCACTGTCTTTCCATAATGTGTCCAAATTTGTATGACTTGCTTGTGTCTTTGTGTGTATGTCTCTGCATCTGTAATTTATTTTCTTGTGCCTCCTGCCCATGTCTATAGTCTCTTATCTCTCTGTACAACTACATGCTCCGTGTGTCTGTATGTCTGTACCTGTCCTCATCTGCACGCTGCATGTGTCTGTGATGAAGGGCTGCCCACCTATGCATGCACGTGCCTGTGACACTGTGCCCTTCTGCCCGTGAGCAGCTAATGGCACACTCGCAGGCCATCAACAGCCTGCAGGTGGAGTTGGAGGCAGTGCGGTGGGGCGAGCGCGAGGAGCAGCTGAGGCGTGAGCACGATGCGACTCTGCATCTGGCATACATAGAGCTGGCCGAATATCGTGCATCACATATGCACGACGATTCAGAGTACGACGCTCACGTTGTGCACATCACGGTCCTCCAGAAGGTGAGGCCTCCACTCTCGCAACAGCCACCCCCCTTCTTGCAACAGCAATGTGTCCTGCCCAAGCCCACTTATTTTCTCAATATTTTGGATGAATGCTAAACAATTTATTAATATATTCAAGTTACATGTTGTAATTACGTGTAATTTAGATGCTGCCCGTCTCCGCCCGCAGGCGCTGAAGGAGCGTGACGAGCTGCTGCGGCGCTCAGAGGCAGACCTGGTGGCGGCGCGGGAAGAGGCGCGAGAGCGCGGGACTGAAACCGAGCGGCTGGGCACCGAGGCCGCGGAGCTGAGAGCGAACATGCGCGACCTCTTTACCAACCAAGAGGTGCAGCAGACCGAGGTGGACAACCTGCGGCATGAAGTACTGGAGCTGCAGCAACGACTGCAGGAGGCTAACGCTTGCTGCGAGGAGACCGGTGGGTAGGGGCCTGTGTTCCAAAATCTTTCTGAATCCACGGACCCATTGAACACTAATTTTTGTCGAGCACTGTGCACCAATAACTTCTTTTTACGAGTTAAAACGAGTAATTCCTCGTTTTTACTTCATTTCCCACGTGGACCACTTCCGCTGTCTAACATAGGACTGCACTGGGTTTACTAACTGCTCTCTCACTAGGCCCTTCCTGTGCTTATATTATTATTCTGGACCCTGTGTTTGCATGCAAGCTGGTGAATAGGTCTGAGGGACCTCAGACCTATTCTGTCTGCTACTACTCCCGCTGCTGGTACTCTTCCTCCTGAGCTACTGCTCCTTCTCTGTCTGCTGCCACTGGTGGCTGTACTGTCTTCATCGCCATGGTTTTGTGTCCCTTCCGACAGGCAATTCTCTGGAGCAACAGACGGACTTTCTCAAGGCCGAGCTGGGAGTCTCCAGGGCAGAGGAGGCCGCGAGGGCACAGGAGGTGGTGCAGCTGCAGCACACACTTCAGCACACGGATGCTGAGATGGAGTGCATGCACGGCCAGATCGCCGGGCTGCAGCACCAGGTAACCAGAGCCTTATGCGGCAGCCCCCCCACCTCCATGTGTGTGCATGAGGCCTGTCTTCATCGCCTGAGCAGTGCACCATCGCATATTAGAGAATGTTTTTTTAGGTAAAGTCACGTAGAAATAAGAAATAATAAAATTAATAATAAAAAACAAAGAATAATTCCTGCAGTCACGAAAGCTCCAAATTCAAGTTTCATTTCGATTTAAAGCTTTCGTGACTGCAATGATTCATCTTCTTTGGTTCTTTCGGTAAAGTCACGTAGAATGAGAATACAATAATAAATTGATAAAATAAAATAACACAATAATATTCTCACGACGTTTCGGCCACAACAACCTGATGAAGGCCGCTTGTGTTGTTATAATTGTGACCACAGGATCGGTCCTCCCCTCATGGCTCTTAATTTTGTCTGCAGATAGGTGAATGTTGGATGAGGTAATTACACTAGACAAGGCAATCCCTGACTAGGCCTTTAACTAATTCACTCCCTCTCATAATTTGTCATAATTCAGAGTTGCGAATGTATTTTCTCACATTTTAATACTTTCAGTTAGAATAAATACAATTTAATTATAAAGTCAGCTGCAGTTTACAGGACTTTTTCTAAAATGTGATTGGCTTGCATTTGTTAGAGAAACAATATAGGCTTGCAGACACACAGCTATATGCACACCACAGAGTTTAAATGACTTAAGTGGTAATTATTTATCTGTTTGCAAGCCAGGCTTAATTACAGCTGGGTCTTTTCCAACCCAGAAAATATTTCCACATTCTGCACACCATATTCAGTATACTTCCCCAGACATGAATCCAACATTGTGGAACGTGTGCGTGCCTGTAGCTGAAGGAGTCGGAGGGGCACATCCAGGCACTTGGGATGGAGAAGGCGCAGCAGCAGGACGCGCACCGGAAAGAGGCCTGCGAGCTGGCGACAGGGCTGGAGGAGGTCCGGCTCACCCTCACCGATGCTTTTAAGCAGTTCGAGCGCAACTCCAAGAAGGTATCGGCTCGCAAGGGCACGCGTGGTGAAGCCGCGATTGGCACTGAAGAGGGGCGCCACGGTGGCGAGATGTTAACTACCTCGCCTGTATGCAGGAGGTTGTGGGTTTGATCCCAACCCCGACACCTGTATATTTGGAGTTTGCATGTTCTCCCTGTGGTCACGTGGATTTTTTCCGGGTCCTCCGGTTCTTCCTCCACATTTAGAAACGTGCGTTTAGATTCTATAGCTGCAATACATTTCCACATGATAAGCCATTTCGTTGAACTTTCATTTGTGGGCAGGTTGCTTCTGAAAAAGAGCTATATAGTTCAGTAGGCCTTAGCTGGTAAAATAAAGATAATGAAAGTTTGAGTTTTAAGACATTTGTGGCAGCGTTCACAAGAGGAGGAGACCCTTGTGCGGCGAAATATTTATGATGATATACAACGTATTAATTTACTGTGATGAGCCTTCTGCACTCTGAACCAAGCTGTCCGAGTTTGATTACCAACCATGGCTAGCATTGGTGGCCAGTGAAATCTGACCCAGTCTTGGGTGTACCACTTCGTGCTGACCAGTGTGATGAAGTATGATCAATTAATTCCCATGACCGGTATGGCTCAGGGAAACTTTCATCCAGCAGTATCACAAAAACACATTCAGCGGTGGACGGATCATGGCTATTCATGATGATGATGGTGATGATTACGATGGTAAAACGAACGTTGCCTGTATTAAGGCTCAGGAGGACGAGGACACAATCACTCGGCTGAAGGAGGAGCTCAAGGCGAGCAAGGAGGAGCTCGCAGCGAGTGAGGCGGAGCGCGCCAGTGCCCAGCCGGAGCTCTCCACCCCCCAACAGGGACTGTCGGCGCTGCAGGATCAGCTGACCACGTCCCAAGCTGAGAATGAGGACACTCTGCGTCAGGTAATGCTCCCAGCCTCGTTCCCACGGCCGCTGAGAACCCAGGCTCTCCTGACCCCGGAACGGCCCAGGTCTGACCGTGACACAGCACTTGAGTCGTCAGGCTGTGTAGGGTCTGACCATCTGCTCCCCTCTGCTACGTGCATGTCCATGCCCTCCCTGTCCTGGTTTGGGAAGCGATTTTAATCTGACCTTTTACTGCAGATTTTGGATTACTTAATCCATATATGTGGGCTTTTATAGGCGTAATCATGGGTTGTGTGCATGATGGTCTGACAAGATTGGGTGCATCCTGGGTGATTTGGTCAAACATGGGGTATGGACATCTGTGAAAAATATTTTCACAGCTCATCAGACTCCTCCAATATGAATAAAGATTCTGGTTCTAAATGTGTCTGTTGTTGCATCTGTATGTTCTACAATAACCGCACACAGTCGTTAAAATGCTTTTCTCTGTCCCTCTGCCTGTGGCCCAAGCAGCTGTTCGAGAGGAGCCAGGAGCTGGGATCCCTGCATGCGGGGATTCTTTGGTATCAGCGTATGCTGGCCGAGCTGCACACAGAGCTGGAGCAGTACCGCGAAAACGCACAGATCGGACGCTCACAGCTGCAGCATTTGGACATGCTGCGCCAGCAGAGCGAGGCGGAGGTGAGTACACTGCATTCGCACGTCGCAGACAAAGACTCCCCGTATAGCCTTAATAGACTGTTGGGGAAAGTACTGTTAGTGAGCAGCACCTATGAAGGCCGGCATGGCACACAAGGGGGTGATTGGCCAGCACCATGCCTCGCTGCCTTTGTCTCTCCAGTGGTGGTGTTTACACATCGCACCAGGTACTCATTTGAGGCTGGGTCGATCTAGGGGACGCCCAGGACCGGTTCACATAATCGTCACTGGTGTTGGCCATGAACGGGAATCGAACTCGGGTCGCCGCTTTCGAAGGCTAATCGCTACACTACCGCTCCCCACACATTCACTTTCATACACATAGACACGTGCGCGTGCACACACACACACACTTATAGGCAAACACTTGCTCCAAGCGCCATCCTGAATTATTACATGTCGCGGAGGATTGCTCCACTGAACAAAATAGTGACGCGGTTCAATTTTCAAGTGCGAGTTCGCGTTTAAAGTCAATGTTATGAAATATATATTTGATGGAAGCAGGTTCGTAAGTGCAGGTGTTTGTAAGTTGAGGACTGCCTATATATACACTTATTTTTCACACAGATGTGTATATGCGCACTGGGTTTCTGAGCATCCTCTGTTTAGGGACTGTACCACATTACATTCCACCATCCCACCTCTAGTAAAAGTACCTACTACTACTAGAACATCTGCTCCCCTCTGCTACGTGCATCTCCATCCCCTCCCTATTTTTGGTTGGGAAGCAATTATAATCGGACATTTTAAAGTAGCTTTTGGGTTAATTAATCCATATATCTGGGCTTTTATAGGTGTTATCTTGGGTTGTATGGATGGTGGTCACCCATCCAAGTACCATCAAAGTTCAACCCTGCTTTTCTTCCAAGATCTTCTAATATTGGGTGCATTCCGGGTCATTTGGTCATAGGTGGTGTGGTGTATGGACATCTGTGAAAAAGAGTTTCATAGCTTATCAGATTCGTTCATTTAAAATAAAGATACTGGTTCTGTATGTGTTTGTTGGATTTGTATGTTCTTTAACAACTGCACGCAGTCGTTAAAATGCTTAGCCATGTCCTTCTGCTGCCGTTTGTCCGTGGCCAATGCAGCTCATCGAAAAGAATGAGCACCTGGGATCCCTGCAGGTGGGAATTTTGGGTTACCAGCGTGTGGTGGCAGAGCTGCACGCTGAGCTGGCGCCATGCCAAGAAAACCTGCAGAGCATTCACTGTCAGCTCCAGGATCTGCAAGTGCTGCACCAGCAGAGTGAGGCGAAGGTGAGCAAGTGCTGTTAGCGAGCACCTATGAAGTCCGGCATGGCACAAACGCACATATATACAGTAATACCATTATTTACGCCCTCCCGTTGTACGTACTTTCACTATTAATGTACTCAAGTCATTGATAGCCAATCGCATGTTATGTACTGTGGTACCTTGCCATAGCGTACTTGAGATTTACGAACTTTACTATGAAGACCCAAATAGTTTACGCTGGATGGCGACAGTAAGGCACCAGATGACGCCCAAGCGTTTGCATCTCTGACTACAGTAGTCACTTTCATGTGTACATGTGTAGTGACTAACTCAGAGACAGACTTTTAGGCGCTTCTTTTATTTAACGAGCACCATTGGGATAATACAGACACCCTACGTGGGTACACACTATTACCGTTGCTTGCCTATACAAAACACTAACCATCTAACACTGACAGCACTGAACGGAGACAGCGAACACCTATCTAGCAGCGTAATATCGAGTGAAGACGGCAGCGACGATGGCGACAAGACGACAGCGACGAGACGACAACGACGATGACGAGATGGTGACGACGACTATCTTATATATACGAACAGCACGACGAGGATCCCACTTCCAGCAACAGCCACAAGGTCCCTCACAGGGGCCCTTCTTATACTCTCAGCGTGGCCTCGCTCCGCCACGGCCACGCCCCCTCTCTGGAACCTACTAGCGGGTTCCCGATGGCCCCCCCTCTGTGACCTTACCCATAGATGTCCCCCTCTCGTGTCTATCGTGGCCTGCTGACGTGGGTACTACCATACACCGCAGTTACCCTTTTTTACCAGCAGCCAGCGCTATGCCACTACACATACTCTATCAATATTTTTTCCCCACATACCGGATTTATGGTGAATATTTTTCAAGTGTAAACTAATTTTACATGATAAACAACTAATAATACACATAGTATAATAGACAAATGTATCAATAATATGGCAGTCCTCGACTTACGAATGCATTTAGTTCCTGAGGCCCATTCATAAGTCGGAACGGTTCGTAAGTCGGAATACAATAATGTGCGATATTTAAATTCCCATATTGTCAGTGTTATAAAATGTGTTAAGGTTCAACAAAAGAGTCAAGCATTGTTAAACTCGTAAATAAGAAATCATGTACATTTGCATTAACACTAAAATTATAGTGTATCGTAAGTAATACGTAAAATGTAGTAAAAATATTTTTTATTTTCACTCACCGCTTTCAAATCACAAGCGTGCTCACCGCTACACTTCCGATCCGCACAAAGATCCACCGTGTAGCTTTAATAGGCTGTTGGGGCACGTGCTGTTAGCGATAGCCTATGAAAGCCAGCACGGCATGCGAGGGGTTGTGTGCCAGCACCACACCCAGCTGCATTTGTGTCCCGAGTGGTGATGTTTATACAGCGCGCTAGGTGCTCATTTGAGGCCGAGTTGACCAACGGGAGGCCCAGGAATGGTTCAGATAATCGTCACTGGTGTTGGCCGTGAGTTGGAATTGAACTTGGGTCGGTGGGTTTGTAGCGCAGCGCGTGAACTGCAACACTACCGCTCCCCACACAATCACTTTCACATATACGCACATGTGCGCGTGCACGAGGCTGACTCATGACATCTCGTGGAGGATCGCAGCACTGAACAAAATAGTTCTGTGGTTCAGTTTGGAAGTGCAAGTTCGCGTTTTAAAGTCAATGGTAACCAAAAATGAATACATTTCATAGAAACAGATTCGGAAGTCGGGTATCCGTAAGTCGGGTCTCCGTAAGTATGGTGTTCCTAAGTCGAGGACTGTATGTATACACTTATTTTTCACACTGATGGTTGTACAGAATGGATGCGCACTAGGTTACTGAGCATTCTCTGTTTAGGGACTGTACCACGTTACGATCCACCATCCCACCTCTAGTAGAAGTACCTACGACTACTAGACCATCTGCTCCCCTTTGCTACATGCATCTCCATCCCCTCCCTCTTTTTGGTTGGGAAGCGATCTTAATCAATTATTTTAATCCAGATTTTGGGTTAATTAATTCCTAAAAAATGTTTAACATAAAACTTTCGTGACTGCAGGAATTCATATTCTTGATTCTTTCGGTAAAGTCACGTACTTTTTTTTAATAATATAAAAAACCCACGACGTTTCGATTGCAACACAAGCGGTCTTCATCATGCTTTTATAGGTGTTATCTTGGTTTGTATTGATGGTGGTTGCCCATCCAAGCACTTGAGGTTCAACCATGCTTTTCTTCCAAGATCTGAGATGATTGGATGCATTTCGGTTTATTTGGTCAAAGGTGGTGTATGGACATCTGTGTAAAAGAGCTTCGTAGCTCATTACATTACTCAATTATAAATGAAGATCCTGGTTGTGTGTGTGTTATTATACCTGTATGTTCTGCAATAACCTCACGCAGTCGTTAAAATGCTTTCCTGTGTCCCTCTGCCGCCATTTGCCCGTGGCCCACGCAGCTCATTGACAGGAACTGGCAACTGGAATCTCTGCAGGCAGAGATTCAGTGGTATCAACGTGTAGTGGCGGAGCTGCACGCTGAGCTGGCGCCCTACCGCGACAACGAGCAGAGTGGACACTCGGAGCAGCAGCGTCTGCAGAGCGAGGTGGAGGTGAGTGTACAGCACTCGCGCATCGCACACACACACACGTATATAATTTGCGTTTAACGTAAATAATAGATTCATGCACACACGATTCAGTGTATTATGATAATGATGAGCTGGTCTAACCATCACGTTAAGCCGTCATGGTCCCCGTTTACAAATACAGATTATCTATCTATAGACAATTTCATTATTGCTGGACACAGTGATAACGATGAGAATGATTTAGCAACTTTCTGTACACCGGGGCATCTCAGAGCGCTTTACATCACATCTCATCTCAACACGTGTGAAAGGGCACCCCCAATGACAGATGTCCCTGTGGGCACAAGGTGACTCAGCACCTGGTGTGCAATTGGCATTTGTCTGCCAGTAGGGGGTGCTGATTGTTGTGTGTAATCCCAGTTGAGCTGGTAGAAGTACTGAGTTGTGTGTAGTGTCTAATGGGTCAGTATGTCCACAGCTTGTCACGGTTGAGGAGGAAGAGGACATCTCTGGCTGCTCACTGGAGCCCGGCATTCAAGAAGCCTCCCAAGACCTGCCCCCCCAGGCCTCGAACACCCTCTGAGCATCTCACAGCCCCCCACACTTCCAGCACCACCCACCCCCACCAGCACCCCCCCTTCCTTACAAGGCGTCGCGTTTTAATAATAAATATTTGTATCTAATACTATCGCCTCGTCTCAATTCTTTTGAGTGTTTGGGACACGCGAGTGGCTCACATTTATAACGCTAAGGGCTGTCTACATCCACAGTGTGGCTGTTGCGGAGCTTCTAGAAACCAAATGTGAGGCAGAGTTCTGTGTCCCTTGGGTAATGCCAGCCCTCAAAGGGGTTTGCACTGAGCTTGAGTTGGGGGCGACAAGCACAAGGTTGTGGAGGTGGTGATGGTGGTGGAAATTTAGGATGGCAAGGAGGAGATGCCCATTAATAAACTAGTTGGCCACGGTGAAGCCAGCAACCATAGTCATTCCTATGTCCCCTGATGTGAGCGGCAGTGCTGGAGGGCAGTTCCACGGTCTCAGACGGACGTGGATACTCATTACCATAATCGCACAGTTATCTTACCTTGGGCAAAGTATTTCAACCAAGAGATTCAGATAGAAATCATCTGTGTGAATAATGTCATTTCTAAAGCAATAATTACCTTCTATATTATATCCCATATAAATATATAAAATTAAGATGATGCTGAAATTGTGATGTTTGCCTAATATGTGGAACTGCCCTACATGTAGTGCCAAACACTGACGCTCTGAAAAATATTTCTGCAGCAAATCTGTAGCCCTATCCCTAACTCCAAGCCTGAATAGACTATGGAATATATGAAAACTCAATTTCCAATTCACAAATTCGGAGGCATCATCACAGCGATGCACCAACTCTACTTCTTACACAATGATCTGGCTCAACCACCTCAATCCAATATAGTTGTTGCTCTACATAAACGTCGACCATACGAAGAACATGACTCCAACCCCTGTTCGTCCCCTTGTGCTAATTCATTGCTCAAGACAATGCGTTTCCATGTAGTTCTCCCCTCTTCGGGTTTTGAGAGATCCTTCTTCCCATGATGTGTCCCCAGGTTGTGTACGTCACAGATGGCAACTCTTATCCTCGTACATGGACGGTCACGTTGCGTCCCTGGTCTCCTCCCATCACCCATCACTTGCCATCCCTCCCCCCCACCCCAATGTAATCACTCAAAACCAACTGTGATTGACTGCAGCAGTGTTTTTAACAGACACCAGTCGTGTTACTGCTATTGGTGTTGTTATCGTTTATTGTAATAAACGCATTGCCTCCAAGAGAAGTCTCGCTCTACGTTCATACCCACAACACAGACGCAAAATACATTACAGAAGTTATGTTAAGCAGCGGCAAAGTTTGAGTGATAGCTCATCTGACACTGACTCCTCTCACAACGACCAACTTTCCGAATACTCATTCAGTAGTAAGACTCTTAAATTGACGGAGAAAGCTCTCGTCAGAATCCCCTATTTTGATCCACACAATAGGAACAGAGACATACACTCATATCACAACAGTCGAAGTGGAGGCAATGATCAGAGGTCTGAGGAAGTTGGACGAGAAAACAAGTGCTGAAAAGAAGGTTACATGAATATTCTATACCATGGGTAAAGTCGCTACCATACAAGGTTAGGAATTATTTCAAACAACTCAGCCTAACAGTGATTACGAAGTTTGGAGAATATTCAACACTGAGGGGTTTAATGCTGCCAAATTTATGACCCAGTGCGTAAACGAGGAGTGTATTACGCAGGTGATGTTGATCAATACCACGAAGGTGACAAAATGTTCAAGATTGTTTTTTTTAATCCTTGAGTCTAGAGATTACAGAAATTGTGGGTATGGTCTTGGACCCAGAGACGGCCTCCTTACACCACATACAGAATAGGGTTCACGCGGCATGGCTATATAGAATTAGGAGCCATAATTCGGACAAAACACAGGGAGAGAGATAATGCACCCCGCCATCTAGAGGGAAGTAAAAATCACGTGAGCAGCTACAGCACCTCACACCAAGCCCCACAATAGAGTTAGTTAGTTCATAGTTCATTTATTTGGTATAGCCCTGTGAGCCATTAAGCTCTTGAATCGGGTGCAACCGCAACAAACAAAAACATGAACAAGAAAACATCTTAAAGTGATTATGTGACTGTGCAAACAGAAAATACAGGAAAAAAATATCAAAATATTCCTGAAATAGCACCGCACACCAACGCTGTGTGCAAAAATCCCAGTGGGATGCAAGTCAAATAACAACAACCACAAGACAACTAAGATTAAAGCCATCAGTCTAACTCCGTACTACAATAAACAAAAACATGGCCAAAACAAAAAAAACTTTTCGAAATCACCAAAATAAAAGCCATAAATCCAATGTAACAGTGATCATAGGGACTGTGATCGAATTTTTAACAATAAACTACATAAATAAATTATAACACCAAAATCTAGAGCCATATTTTAGGGCACTGAATAGCAGTGGCAGCTAGGGTTGTACAACTCCTCTAGAGCAGTTTTGAGTGAAGATCTCATAGGTAGTGATTCAAGTTGCAGTTTATTGGCAATAGCATTCCAGACCCTGGGGGCATCAATAGCAAAGGCCCTTCCTCCAGTTTTTGTACAGCAATAGGGAATGTGAAGCTGGTAAATGAGCGAAGACCTGAGGTCAAATTTGTTCTTTGAAACAGAGAGGAGATCCAGTAGGTAGTCTGCGGAATTTTTTTCAGAGAGGAGCAAGCACCCACGAACTACCAACATAATTACACGCAGGGATGGCAAGGTAACAATCCAGCGAGAGAGTGGCACACCAATCCGAGGCAACCACAGCGCACAAAGACAGGTAATTATTGGAATTTCAGGGTGTGGAAGCCAAGAGCGGAATCATACCAGCACCCCATGCCACGACAAACTCAAGGTTAAACACAATCTGCCCATTCCCCCTTCGATACCCCCACCCGGCTATACCAGGAGGGAGTAGAGAAACAGGAAAGGAAACAAAAATGGACTCAACTCAGATACAAAATGTGGCACAAACACGTGGTGAATCACCCACATTAATTGAGAATGAGCTGCCAGTGAGAGCACTGCCCACTGAATTACTGAAAAATTGTTTTTCATCCAAAGGCCGATGCCTGCATTCCTCAGGGCGTGTCCCTGTAGCACGTTCCTCTGCCCCATCCATCGTACAATCATGCACATCCGCGAGACAATGGGCGACTTTTCCAATTACCTGGCGATTAGGTTTTACTCCCCCTCCCTGCGGTTTATCATCTCCTGTCGGATGTAGATCGGAGTGCTGAAATGGGGGAAGGGAAGATTCACAATGGATCGGGAATTATGTTGAAACCCAGCACACCCAAAAGCACAAAAGGGGGGAGGACCCAACGGGGCACGGAATCGAGTCGACTCATCGAGTTAAATGTACGGATCAATGAGTGGTGGCCCACTTTACTCCAGTGACCCGGGTGCTGCTGCGGGGTCCACTTTCTGCCCCCCCCCCCCTTCTCTCTCCCCCCTACTGCCGAGGCCTATATAACCTCGTGCCACGGCAGATCTCTCGCCTACTTCAGCAGTTTTTTCTTGCTGTGGTTGTCCCACCTGATGGGAGGGACTTGATCACATCAGCCGCGTCACAGGAAGTAAGATGTGGGGATGGCTGTCATTTTTAAAGGGGTCTGAGTAATTGACCATACACAAGGAATCGGTTATAATCGACTTGGTAATCGAATCGTTCCAGCTTTAGTACTCGCGCATATAATACACTAGCTGTACTACCCAGCTTCTCCTGGGACTTGGATCCACCACGCCCGGCCGCCTTTGTCTCCCCAGTGGCGATGTTAACACACCACAGCAGTTACTCGTTTTGAGGCTGAGTCGACGTAGGGGAGGCCCAGGACCGGTTAAAATAATCGTCACTGGTAGTGGCCGTGAGCGGGAATCGAACTCGGGTTGCCGGATTCGTAGCGCAGCGCGCTAACCACTACACGACAATGCGTTACGCTTCCACATGTGCGGGTCACGTGACAGATTTGACGTCACAGCTCACTTGCCGTACCAAAAATAAATGCATTATTGAGCTCCCCCCCCCACACACAAAAAAGTGTATTTTCATAACTTTTGCATGGTGTAGAGTCTGGAAAGTACCCACGTGGTAAATTTCAAGTTTGTTGCATGTCGGGAAGTACGCTAAACATTTTGAACAGACACATATTTACAACTTTTATATATATGGAGATAACACAAAATAATCATTACCACATTTGCGTTCGTTTGAGCATTCAGTGTCTCAAACCGACGCTGGTGAACTGCCAGATATTTGCAGGCAAGGATGCTCTCTGTTCGTTACAGGTCCTAGTTCTATGCAAAACTGTGGAATACTTCACAAAAAGTCATCATGAGCTTTGCAGAGCTGAAAACCATTCTGACGTTTGCTCGTGTTGAACCAATGCTGCTGAAATAAAAATCACGGCCAGAAAGGCCGTAGGCTTTCACGACCAATATTATTCATAATAAAAGTTTTTGGGTTAGATCGCATTATTCATGTGTCGTAACCCTCCACTACCCGACACGGCCAATCAGTAAAAAATGTGTCACATTGACAAAAGAGAAATAGATCACTCCTTCAGCCCACCGGTGTGTTGAAAAGCGAATCCACAACATTTACAATTTTTGAGTACGACGTTTCGCTGGTAATTACATCCAGCATCATCGGGCAATTTGCCAGAAAGGTGAAGCCCTCACTTCCTCCCGGTCTTAAAAAACCGGGAGCACCGTCACCATCGCAGCATGACACATGTGTGCCCGTTGAAACGTGCAGCCCTCGATCGCAATAGAACCGATAATAATTATTGTTGGTACAACTTTCTTACTCATGAAAGCTCTGCGAAGTTTCAATATAATAATTGGCTTACATCGTGGATATGATTAACAAAATTAACACGCAAACGATGATTCCCCTCCTTCACATATCCGTCTTTCCACTTAAAAAATACAAGTATTTGTACACATCCCATTAGCCACACGGCTTTCCTTCTGGGAGTGCATCATTTCAGCAGTATTGGTTGTACATAAACCAAGCTCTGGTCCGGTTTTTATATTCATCAGCACGCTCCAGCTCACTTGAAGCAATGCTGGTGAACTGCCAGCTGTTATAGGTTAGGGCCCGCTCTGTGAGATATGGGTGCTCGAAGGTTGTTGTATATGTAGGTTATGAAAATTTGATGAAAATAAGGAAAATTTGATTAAATTTGAAATTTAAATAATTTATCTGAATTAATTGGTGTAATTATGTGCATAAACTATGCTAATTCGAGAGATAATCGTATTAATTTATGCGAGTGGGCGTGGTTATGATGATGCAGGTCGTTATGATAATTAGGTCCAGCCTCGGTGACGAAGGTTGGTTATTAATTGGAACGCCATTAATCGTATGCAGTTGTGCAGGTATTGTGAGCGTGAATGAGAGAGAGTCGACTCGACTTGCTATTTAATTCCGTATTTTCAATAAGGATACAATTATCTTCGATTTAACGCTTATTGATTATGTGCTGGATTAGTGATTTGTGTGCTTATGATAGGTAACCGAGATTCAGATCTCATTCGCAGAACAATTCTATGCAGAATCATGGAAAGAATCACACACAACTCTTCTGCTTTAATCAATTTTATTTTCTAGCTAAACTTAAATTTTTGGATATGAGAACTCTCAACTTCGGAATTTCAACACAGCATTAACATGGTACACATCACGATTGCGTTGTTTCACTTCGATAACGGCACCTGTGGTTAATTCCCGACGCGTAACGCAATGATGTTGTTGTTGAGAGAGAGATTAAAACATGCAGACTATTCTATCAAAACCTTAACCTTATAATATGTAATTCGTATTTAAATTGTTACACAACACGGCATTCGGTCATTGATCATATGCGACCCTTAATGCAGATTCTTGTCACGTTGTTAACAGTAGGACGATTGATTATTATGCAACGCTGTTCATATGGAAAGACACTCAAACCATTATTATTCCTAAAGGCACAAATATGCGTTCATAGATTCATCTTGTTCATTCATGGATACCAGCAAGATTATGCAATAGAAAAAAACGAACCACTCAAATACCATGAACTGTGATATGGTCGCTGAGGTGAATGAGAACATGTGGGGGCACCGCGCTACAGACACATGCGCGACACTTTCCGCAATACGCTTTTATGCTTCGTTGCAATAACGAGCAACAATTATTCTTCAAACATTGAGGGCCTTGTGGCTCTATGGCCACAAATCCTTTCATTACTCCAACCACTTCCCACCCTCCCTTTTGCCCACAGCCAGATGAAAGCGACAATATTTATTTTTCAATTATTATTAACGTGGTTGAGATGACTTACACATATACCCAGCTGGAATCTGTTTTTTTACATTTATTGCCATAAACTTCACCTTAATCAGCACTAACTTGACGATTGCCTCTCTTTTGCATTGACTCCGTGACATCACGACCGTTTCCAAGGTCGGCCAACATCAAAGCGAGCAGCTCCCATAGGAAAGTGGGCCAAGTGGCACAGTTTAAGGGGCCTGCGTGGACCACTTGGGGCAGGCGTCGCCCACTGAGGCTGCCGTGGGCATCCAGGCTGGGCCTAGATACCTGGTTGACAAACTGGATTGTTACATTGGCTTCTCTCTTGTGCATGTGTGCGCCCACTCTCAGGTGTCTGCAGGACACCTTCATGGAAGTGGACGCGAGCACCGCCCCACCCATGGACATGACTCATCGCAAACGGTTTGGGGCGCGTTCGCGCGTCACCAATGATACCGCTCATCTCCCCTTCCGTTCTGCCCCCGCCACTCGCTCCCCCCCCTTCCTTCATCACTGTTGCCGCTCCGGCCCCGGCTACGATCTCCAAAAACCATGGTCGCCTACCATCATCGTTTCCGTCGACAAACTGCTGGATGGATTCCACAGGAGGCGTTTGTGCAGCGAGCGGGAGTCCACCTGGGATTACTGGCGATCTCTGCACACGTCCCACCAACCCTTTCCTCAATTGTTGATTGTTTTAACCCCAGTTGGGGGGAAGAGGACAAGATAAAAAATAATTGTATTTGAAACTTGCGTCCTCAAACACACTAACACCTAGTACCCTGGTTGTTATTTCCCCCCACCCTTATAAACGTGACATCACTGGATGTTGCCATGATGTAATGGTTGGTACACAATATAGAAGTCGCCGGTTCGATTTATCGTGGCCATTTTAACCAATGTGGACTTTTCTTAAATCCCTCCGGCTTCTGTCCACACAACCGGTACGAATGAGTGGATAAACAATTGGGAGAACTCAAACATCCCCAAGAAGTGCCTCATCGTGGATCAAACCATCAAGAAGCTCGCTGGCCCCCCACCACCGCAAGCAGTGGGGGGCCACCGTACACCGGATCCAACCTGGCCATGGCACGAGCAATTGCCTCCACAAATGGAAAACAAAAGCATCACCAAAATGCCACGGCGGGGCACCGCAACGGTGAAAAACGCACAAACGCATCAGGAAGCTCTCTTCACCTGCTGGAGGCCTGCATTACCATTAAGAGGCTATGGTCTTGGATTATTCTTCGTGTTATTTAGGGTCCCTGACTCTGTTCACGACCATTAAAGACCATGATGGTGGGCAGGCCCACGTAACGTGCATGGCCGGGTGTCAGAGCCATTTCCTCATGTTTACTGTGGGGTGTGATGGGGATGTCCTCTGGCCCCGACACTATTTCAAGTATTCTTGATCGCAGTCTTACGAGATATAATTCCCGGTTGTGGCCAAAATCAGTGATGAATTATATTCTAATCGACCCTATACCTCCCCTAAGTCTACTTAACCTTAAATTAGTATCAGGTGTGGTTGGTAAACATCACCACTGGAGAGACAAAGGTGGCTGAGTGTGTTTCTGGAAACAAATCCCCACCATGACAAGTTTGCCTCTGAATGCCAGTTTCTTGGCCCAAGCCACTGTATAAAGTCCAGCAAATATGCATCCGACACAAGATCCTAACCTTTTATATAGTCATATTCATAGCCAGTGTAATGTCATCATTTTTTTTACTCAAAATTATTCACCTCAATTTTGGTTCACACGACGAACAAATAATGCTACTCAGCTGATTCGGCGTGAGACCTCTGCTGACTGCATAAGTACGGAAACTTCTCCACTTTCTCTACGACTGCCCCATCACTCATACAAAGATCCCCCTAGACTGACGGTGATGTCACGTCGACCCACGCGGCACAGCAATCTCACGCAGCAGCCTCACGCGACACAGCAGCCTCACGCAGCAGCCTCACTCGGCACAGCAGCCTCACACGGCACAGCAGTCTCACACGGCACAGCAGCCTCACACGGCACAGCAGCCTCACACACCAGCCTCACACGGCACAGCAGCCTCACGTGGCACAGCAGTCTCACGCAGCAGCCTCACTCGGCACAGCAGCCTCACACGGCACAGCAGCCTCACGCAGCAGCCTCACTCGGCACAGCAGCCTCACACAGCAGTCTCACACAGCAGCCTCACGCAGCAGCCTCACACGCGGCGCAGCAGCCTAATGCACAAGCCGCACGTGGCACAGTAGCCTCATGCAGAAGCCGCACGTGGCACAGCAGGCATGAAGGAAGCTGTGGAACAACTCGAGGAGCTGCTTGGCCTCGTCTGGCAACCCTGGTCAGCTGGTTCAGAACTGGAGGAGGAGAAGCAGCTGTTGTGAATCCCTGCAACAGCTGTCCCTGTGAGCTGCCCCTCACTACAGAGAGCTCCATGGAGAGCATGGCGATGATCACACCCACTCACCCACCCACCCAATCACCCACCGACCCACTCACCCTGTAACTCACTTACTCACCCTCATAACTTACCCAATCATTTACCCAGTCATCCACCCATCCACTCAATCACCCACTCACTCACCCACCCATCCACTCACTAACTCACTCACCAACCCACTCATTCACCAACCCCACACCCAGTCACCCACTTATTAACACAGGCATTCATTCACTAACTCAACCACTAACTCACCCACCCACCAACTCACCCACAAACTCACTAACCAACCCAACCACCCACTCATTCACTTAACAAACCACCTACTCACTCAAGAACCAACCAACCCACTCACCACCCACTCACCTACTACCAACGCAACCTCTCACCCACTCACCCACCCATTCACTCACTGACGTATCCACTCACTAACTCACTCATCCCAACCACTCCTTCACGCACCCACCAACCGATTAACCACCCACTCACTCACCCACTCACTTGCCAACACACTCACCCAATCAATCACCCACCCATCCACTCACTCACTCACTCACCTACCCACGCACCGTTTCACCCATCAACTCACTCAACAACCCATCCACTCACTCAAAAACCCATCCATGAACTCAACCATCCACCGAGCCACCAGCACAGACTCAACCAGTCACCGACTCCATCACCCACAGACTAACACACAAATGAACTCAAACACCCACTAACTCACCCACTGAATCACCAATCCACTCAACCACTCACTCAATCTCTAACCCATCCACTCACTCGTGCACTCACCCACCCACTCACCAATCCACTCACTAACTCACCCACTCACTCATTCACCCCACTCAATCAACACCCATCCACTCTGACTCACTATCGCATCTTCACTATCGCATCCACTAAGTTGCCTGTCACTAACGAACCCACGCACGTAGTCACCCAGTGAACAACCCACCCACTCACCCATTACCCAGGCTACCACTCCACTACTCCCCCACCCACCTAGTCACTCCTGACCCACCCACAAACCCACTCACCTACTCGCCAACCCACTCACCTACCCGCCAACCCACTCACCTACCCGCCAACCCACTCACCTACCCGCCAACCCACTCAGCAACCACTCGCGCATAAACTCACCGACTCAACCTCCCACACTCACCACCTACCCACTCACTCAACCAACTATTCACTCACCCTATTCACTCACCCATCCATACATTCACTCACCCACCCCCTCACTCACTGAACCCTTCACTCATCCACACACTCACCCAATAACTCACCCACTGAACCTCCCACATTCACCCACCCACTAACCAACCCACCCTCTCAACCAACCATTTAATCACCCATCGACTCATCCCTTCAACCTCGCACAGTCATCCAATCACCCACCCACTAACTCAAACACCCATTCACTCACCCATCCCTCCACTCACCTACTCAATCACATAACCACCAACTCAATCTCTAACCCAAACACTCACCAACTCACCCATCTTCTTATTCACTCAATCTTGTACCCATTAACTCTAATCACTCACCCACCCTCCCATTAACCAACTCACTCACCGACACACTCACACACCAACTCAGCCAGCCACGACCCACTACCCACGTAACCACTCACCCACCCAAGCATTAAATCACCCATCCACTCACCTTTTCAACCTCCCACTCATCCAATCACCCACCCACTGACTCAAACACAAACATCCATTCACTCACCCACCCACCTGCTCACTCACCCACCCACCTGCTCACTCACCCACGCACCAAACCACCCACCCAATCACTCACCCACCCACCTTTTCACCCAGCCACCCTCTCAAACCCGTACCCACTAACACACCCACTGACCCACCCTCACCCACCCACTCATGAACTCACCCATCCAATTATTAACCCACCCACTAACTCACCCACTAATTCACCAACCCGACCACTCACCAACACAGCCTAAATATAAATTGTTTGTTTTACCAGGCAAGGCCCACTGAGATATATGGATGATTTTCAGAAGCAACTTCGCCACAAATGATAGCTCAACAGAGTGGCTTATCACGTATACATTTATAGCAGCCAACTCCTCTAAATGCATTTTTCTAAATGTGGAATCGAACCCACAACATCCTGTATACCCGGCGAGGTAGTTAACATCTTGCCACCATGACACTCCATTCTCTGACTCTCCCACCCACGAAACCACACACTCAAACACCGACCCACTAACTCAACCATCCATTAATTCAACCACCGAGCCTTGCACACACTCACTCACCCAGCCACGCACTCGCCAAGCCACGCACTCAATCTCTAATCCACACTCACTCACCAAGCCTCTCACCTACTACCCATCGAACGTCGCACTCACTCATCCACGCACCCACCCACAAAACCGCCCATCTACACACCAAATAAAAATGTAGATTTTTTTTACTTTACTAGGTAAGGCCCATGCTATATACATCTTTTCAGAAACAAGCAGAGTACAAATGATTGCTCAATGGAATGGCTTTTCACGTAGAACGTTATAGCAGTCAAAGTCTATAAATGCATGTTTCTAAACGTGGAGGGGCAACCTGGAGTACCCAGAGAAAATTCCATGCAACCACGGGGGAGAACGTGCAAACTCTAGATATACAGGCGAGGTTCTTAAAATTTTGCCACCTTGACATTCCACTCTTTAACTCAACCACCCACTCAAACACCCACCCACACACAAACCACTTGTAGAGTAAAATGGGGACGTGACGTCATGTGTGCCGTCTAGTGCGATGACGTCACGGAACGTGGCGTCATGCACGTTGGGCGGCTCGATGACGTCATGTCTCCTCTAGTATTTAAGGGGGACCCCGTGACGAAAGCGGGATCACTGTGGGAACGGGTAGAGTGAGAAGGGTGGAGAGGGAACCAGGGGTAGAGAGGGATCGACGAAGAGTCAGGAGTGAAGCTGGTGGTAGCCGTAGGAGGTGCTGCTCTTCCCGGTCGGTGGGGTTGGCAAGTTCCCCCATCCGACTCGAGGGAGAGAGACCGGAGCTAGCCGGGCTGGACCAGGACTTAGTGTAGGACCCCTAACCCCTGGGAAGTTGTCACACCCTTTGTGTTATTGTAACATACTTAATAAACCTTTGGCGAAAGCCCTTACCTTCAAGCCGTCTCCGAGTCGTCGTCGGGAACTCCTCAACACACTAACCAAATCAATCTCTAACCGACTGACTCACCCACACACCCACAAACTAACTCACCAACCCACTTACCAGCCCACCCACTACCTAACTCAACAACCCACTCACTCAACAATCCACTCACCCACCAGGACACCTATTCACTCCCTCACACACCCACCCATCCACCAACTCAATGTCTAACACACACACTCACCCACCCAACCAATCACAAACTCAACCAGCCACTCACCCTGCCACAAAATCAATCTCTAACCCACGCACTCAACATTCCACCTACTCACTAATCCAAACTGACTAAATTCAACTATTTTTTAAGTTACCAGGTAAGACCCACAGAGCTATATAAAATATTTTTCCAAAGTAACCTGGCCACAAATGAGAGCTTCACTAAGTGGCCTATCACATAGTAATGTATAGCAGCCAAATCCGATAAATGAATGTTTCTAAATGTGGAGTCGAAATCCACGTGACCATAGAGAACATGCAAACCCCAAATATGCAAGCATCAGGGTTGGGATGGAACCTACGAACTCCAAAATACCAGGCGACGTAGCTAACATCTCGCCACAGTGGCGTACAATTCTCGAACTCACCCACTCAACTACTAAAGCTACCCACCAACCCACTCACAAACCCGCTCACCCTGCCATGCACTCAATTTCTAATCAACACACTCACGCACACACCCACTCACTCACTCAACCACTCATCCACGCACCCACCTACACATGCACTCACTAACTCACTCACCCAGCCACCCACCCAACCTACCCACCCACTCACCTCACCCACCCACTCACTCAGTGACCAACTCACGCTCCAACCCACCCACTCACACTGTGACCCACTCAATCTCCCAACAACTCACCCAGCCCCTCACCTACTTACTTAACCACCCATTCACTCACCGACCGACGCACTCACCGCCCACTCACCCAACTGTAAACTAAAATTTAACTATTTTAATTTTACCAGGAAAGGCCCACGGAGCTATATAGATTTTTTTCATAAGCGACGCGGCCACAAATGACTGCTCAAATAAGTCAGTGAGTGCTTGTGTAGGTGGGTGCGTGGATGAGTGGTTGAGCGAGTGAGTGGGTGTGTGCGTGAGTGCGTTGATTAAAAATTCAGTGCATGGTAGGGTGAGCGGGTTTGTGAGTGGGTTGGTGGGTGGCTTTAGTAGTTGAGTGAGTGAGTTCCAGAACAGCCAAAACCTCGAAATGCATGTTTCTAAATATGGAGAGAAAACCCGGAGGACTCGGAGAAAAATCCATGCAACCACAAGAACATGCACACTCCAAATATACAGGCGTCATAATCGAGATCGAACCCACAACCTCCTGTACAAAAGGCGAGGTAGTTAATATCTCACCACCATGGCGCTCCACTTTCTTGACTCAGTCACCCACTCACCCACCCATTCAGCCACCTACCCACTCAGAAACACCCACCCACTCAAAAACCCGCACCTTGCCACCAACTCAACCACTTACCAACGCATCCACTTACACACCCACCCATCCACCCACTCAATCTCTAACTCGCACACTCACCAGTCCACCCGCTCACCCAGCTACTTACCTACTCACCCACTCACCCTGCCACCCACTCACCCTGCCGCCCACTCAACCTCTAACCGACCTACCGACCCAACCAGCCACCCATCCCCTAAACTAAACTACTTTTTATTTCACCAGGTAAGGCTCATTGAGCTATATAGACCCTTTTCAGAATCGGCCTGGCTACAAATGATAGATAAACGAAGTGGCTTATCACATACATTTATTGCAGCCAAATCCTCAAAAGGCATGTTGATTCTAAATGCAGCGGAAAGGACCCGGAGCAAAATCCACACGACCAGGGGGAGAACATGCAAACTCCAAATATACAGGCGGCAGGATCGCAATCGAATCCACAACCTCATGTATACTAGGCGAGCTAGTGAACATTTCACCACCGTAGCGCCCCACTCTTTGACTCACCCAATCACTCACAAGCTAACTTACCCACTCAACCTCCCACATTAACTTACCCACCCAGCAGTCACTCACCCATTCACTCACTCACCTACTTTCTGACCCCATTCAGTCAACAACTCACCGACCCACCCAACCACTCACTTAGTTAACCACTTGCTCACCCACCCACTCACCCTATGACCCACTTAATCTCTAAATCACTCACTCACTAAACTACACACTCACCCACCAACATACTAACTCAAACACTCACCAACGAACTCACTCACCCAACCACGAACTGACCCACTCACTCACCCACAAACTCGCGAACCAAAAACACACATACCCAACCCATCACTCACCCAACCCCTCACTCACCGACTTACTCAATCACCCATCCAGACACTCACCCACTGACCGACCCACCAACTCATTAACTCACCCAGGACTCACTCACTCTGCCACCCATTCAATTTCTAACCCACCCACACACCTACTCCCTCAGCCACTCACCTCTTCACACACTCACCCACTACCCACGTAATTATTCACCCACCCACTAACTCAACCACCCACTAACGCAACCACTGACCCACTCGAACTCATCCACTCAAAAAACCACCCACTAAAATATCTAAACCACACTCATGCAACCACCCACCCACTCACCCTCACACTTACCAATGCACTTTCCCACTCACTCACCCATCAACTCACTAACCCACCCATTAATTCAGGAACTCACCGAGCAACTGACCTACTCACCCAAGACGCACTACCCACGGAACCACTCACCCACCAACTGACTCAATTTCTCACCCACTCACTCACCCACCCACCCACTAGTGCTCCCACTAACTAATTCATTCATCTACTCACTCACCCACCCCTCACTCACCTAACCATTCACTGCTTCAAGCTCCCATACTGACCAAATCACCCACCGACTAAATCACCCACAAATATCCACTCACTCACCACCCACTCACCCACTACTCACACAACCACTCACCAACTCATTCACTTGCTCACCCACGCATTCACTCACCCCACTCACTCACCAACCATCCACTCACTCACCCACTCACTGAACCACCCCTTCACTTACCCACCCCCTCCATACTTAACCGCAATAACTCACCCACTCAACCTCTCACATCCATCCACTCACTCACCAACCCAACCTTCCACGGTCATCCAATCTCGTACCCACTAACTCAATCACTCACCAACGCACTCACCGTCTCACTCATCCATTCCCTCATCCATCCACTCACTCACCCATTCACCAAATCAATCACGCGCAAATTAACTCACCAATTCAACAAGCCACTGAGCTACTCACCCACGAGCCACGTAACCACTCACCCACCCTCCCTCCCACTGAATCTCTAACCTACCCACTCACACATCAACTAACCCACCCATCATCATCTCACTAACCCACCCATCATCTCACCCACTCACCCAGCCACCCACTCAATCTCGCACCCACCAATTCAATCACTCACCCCCCATCCAAGCATTCAATCACCCATTCACTCACCATTTAAATCTCCCACTCATCCAATTACCCTCCCACTCATCCAATCACCCACCCACTCATCCAATCACCCACCCACTAACTCAAACATAAACATCTATTCACTCACCCAATCCTCCGCTCACCTACTCAATCACATAACCACCAACTCAATATCTAACTCAAACACTCACCAACGAACTCTCAACCTCCCACACTCATGCACTCACCCACCTAACCAGTAACTCAACCACACAAATCCACTAATTCACCCCTTTGCTCAGCCAATCAATCACACAACCACCCACTCAATCTATAACCCATCCACTCACTCAACGATCCATCTTCTCAACCACTCAGCCAACCACCCACTCAACCACACACTAACTGATCAATCCACTCATTCACCCACCCACCAACTCACCCAACCCCTCACTCATGCAACCCCTCACCTCCACCCACCCAACCTCCCACTCTCACCCTACTACTCAATCACCCACTCAATTTACAAACTCAATCACCGACTCCATCACCCATCCACCCATACTGACCCACCCCCTAACTCACCCGCACACCCACTCAGCCACCCAATAATTCACCCACTCAACTCACCCACCCCTTCACTCATTCACACACCCACTTAACTTCCCATGCTCACCCACCCATACAACCATTAAATTACACATCCACTCACCCCCTCAACCTCCCACAATCATCCACTCACCCACCCACTAACTCATCCACACACACACTCACTAAACCACAAACACTCATTCACCTACCCCTCCGTTCAGCCATTCAATCACACGATGATTGATTAAATCACTAACCCGCCCACTCGCTCCCCCACTCACTCCCCCACCCACTTATGCACTCCCCAACCCACTCACGCACTCCCCAACCCACTCATCCTCTCACTTACCCACCCATGCACGCACTCACTGACTCACCGAGCCATTTACACAATTAACAATGCACTTACCAAATCACCCACGCATCCACTCACCCACTCAAACTCCCCCACCCACTCACCATCCGTCTCACTCACCCACTCGACCCCCTCACTCACCCACTCGACCTCCCACACTCACCCACCTACTCACCAACCCACTCTCTCATCCAACGATTCATTCACCCCCTCAACCTCCCACATTCACCCACTCGGCCACCTACCAACTAACTCAACCACATACACCCGCTCACTCAACATTACCCACTCACCCTCTACCCACGCAATCAATCAATGCCTCCTTCACTCACCCAACCTGTCACTCACCCAACCCCTCAGCCACCTACCTCCGTCTCAAGCCTCGTGCAGTCCAAGCTCCAGGAGGGCCTCCTCGAACCCGCCGAGGTTGGGTCCCGTGTACGTGCCCTCGTGGCCCCGCACGCTCACGCGCACGCGGGGTCGCGCGTTTGTTCTCGCCACGCGAACCTCGGCCGTTATCTCCCACCCGAGTCCCCGCCCACTGGAGCCCCATTAGGGTCCCCGTCGGGGGGAACAATGAGGTGTCCATCCGCTGTGTCTCCTCCCCTCTCGACCCCGCTAGGACCCCCTGCGCCGCTCACGATATCCCCCCAGGAGGACCCTGTCCCTCCTGTTTCCATCTCGCGGGGTCGCCTCTCCGCACTCCCGCGCTTCAGCAGGCTCAGTGCTTGCACCACCATGCGGCGCTCCTCAGAACCTGCGGGGGTGGACGAGGGTGGGGGGGATCATCATCGTCAGCAGCAGATGCAGCATCATTATTATTATAAGCAGCTACAGCAAGTCGCAGCATCATAATCATCATCTGAATTACCACCACCAGCAGGAGCACTATCATCACCATCTTCAACTTGCCAAGCCATCATCATTACATCATCACCAGATTAATAGATCTCTACCATCACCATGCGTAAAGACATTAGCATTATAATCACTATCTCCTGCATATCCTAATCTCAACATAATTATCGTTAACATTATAATCAACATCATATCGATCAACACACCGGTGTAAATTGTTCTAGTTGTATTCAATACAAATCAGTTAATATTTGCATCACTCGAACGTGCCACACCACTGCTCCACTCCCCGCTGCCCTTCTCCATCCTCCCCCTTGATCCTTGGCCCCTTACCATCTGCCAACTGCCCCCTTGCTGCCCGGGCTCGTGGGTACCCTCAGAGGATTTGTATTCAGCTGTAATATCGAGGCTAGAATACATTTCCACGTGATAAGCCACTTCGTTGAGTTATCATTTGTGATAGCCAGGTCGCTTCAGAGAAACATCTATACAGCTCAGTGAGCTTTACCGGGTAAAATACAAAATTGTTTAGTTTTTTTGTCTGATGGTAAGGTACCACGCAAACCACCACCATCATGACTGCTGTCAGGCTCCGTAGAGCAGGGTGCGTGTTTGTTGTCATCGTCTACAAGAGCTACACGTGGCAAACCGGGGGTGCTGTCGCATGGCTCGGCGATTGCGCATTTGCAGAATTAATCTGGCAAGGGTCACATGATCAGAAAAGGGGCAGTCCAGCAACATGAACCCTTGCACTGTGCCGCTCCCCACACCTGCAACCAACCAGCGTGGTGAAGTATGGTCAAATACACCGCAACGATCCGCTAGGTTGTGGCGGTCCCCATACAGCAGCGGAATCGTGAAAGGGCCATAGCGTGGTCGCACATCCATCGTCCCACGTGATACCACCTGCGGGGCACGCCTCGCAACGCTCAGGTGAGCGTTACCTGCACTCGCTTCCTGCCGGATAGCTTCAACCACCTGCCAGCCATCGTATCCCGAGGGGAGGTCGGGTCGCTTCATTTGCTCGTCGCTCCACAATTGGAAGTTCCTGGCAAAGGTGCGCGAGGTGGATGAGCTGGAGTCCTGTCTGTGAGCATGTGGGTTTAGCACGCTGCGCTACAATGAATCCGGCGACCCGAGCTCGATTCCCGCTTACATCCACCATCACCAGTGCATCCTGGATCTTGAGAGGTCGGTTCAGCCTTAAATTAGTATCTGGTACGATGTGTACACATCGCAACTCGGCAGAAAAAGGCAGCTGAGGGTGGTCCCGGCCACCCACACAGAACATGTGTGAAACCCAGAGATTATGCGTGAAACACGTGCAGATCATTAGAAAAACAGGCAAATATCTTGTGTGATATCAAGTAAGGATCATGCGTAAAACACATACCGATCATACGCAAGAAACACACACTCAGGCAATGTATGAAAACACACTCATATGCTGCTGTAGGATATGTTGGTTCAGCAGATGTACAGGGTGATGGATTACAATGTTAAGTTTTTTTTAAATGGCGATGAAGAATATTGTCCATTCATTTGCAGTCCAGCCGTACACTCATTCATTCACGTGCTATCTTTTCGTCTATGCATCGGTCAATCCGCAAGTCAATTATGCAAGAGGACTCAGTCCCCCCCTGCCCCGCCCCCCTCTGCAAGTAGTAGCAGCTCCCTGCACCACCCAGCTAACCCCACACTGCATGCCGCGTTCTGCACGATGCCTCAAGTTCAAGGTCGTGTGGGTAACACATTACCGTGGTGATTATTTGAAATGTAACTTTTTATTTTACCAGGTAAGTGAGCCATATAGCTCTTTTTAAGAAGCGATCTGGTCACAAATGTTAGTTTTAACGGAGTGGCTCATCTTGTGGAAATTTATAGCAGTAAAATACTCTAAACCAGGGGTCTCAAACTCGCGGCCCGCAGGCCAATTGTGGCCCGCGGAACGATATTTTGTGGCCCACTATTTGACATCTTTTATTTATTTATTTATTGTTATATTTTTCCCCCATAGCTCAGGCTCGTGACAGCTTCCGGTGTTTGTTGACAAGTTAGCCAACGCGAATTAGCAACGTTAGTCACATGGTTGAAACGTGATTCCGGAGTGACACCAAGTGGAAGGAAAATATATCCTGTCACCCAGTGCAAGGTACAGAGAACTTAGGAAGTGGGCGGAGTCAACAAGTGTAATCAGTGACCTAATAAAGACAACAGAGTGTTGCAATAGGAAAGGGAAAATAATTACATGGATAGCAAATAACATGAGATGGGTGGCAAGAACAAAAGCCAAATGGTGGTTAGAACCTGAATATTATAAAGAAGTTATAGATTATTATTACAAGAGAAACAAAGAAAAGGAAAAAGGACAGATATGTGCAATCGCAAAAGAAAATAATTTACCAAGAACAATTTAATCAAAAAGAGCAAGAAATAAAAAGATATAAAACATGAGACAATGCACTTTATGTTAAGAATTAAGACAGGTGGAGTAACATGGACGCCAGAGTTAGCTCAATGGCATCCAGAGAGATTCGGTAGAGCAGAAGGATATGTAGGATGTGAACAAAAAGAAGAAAATCTAGATCACTTTATTTATGAATGTGAAAGGTATAAACACCTGAGAGTGAACACGATTGATGAATTTAATAATGATAAGAAAAACGTGTGCTCAAAAAAAGCATGAACAATGATACAGTTTTCAAATACCTCTCAGAATATATAGAAAGGGCATACTAAATAAGATCCCAAATATTATTATGAGACCTCCTTTGCCAGAAACAAGATTTAGGAATAGGTTTTACCCTTTTAACTGGCACAAAAACTGACACCTTTATTCAAGGCATCATGTTTGCAATGACCACAACACAAGCAGTCAAAATGCAAACAAAAAAGACAACTCTGATAATAATATGCACTGTCCTTGAATTTGATTGGTCCACACCCGAGACAGCTTTTCTTAGAGCCTAGTCTCCATTGGTGTTGGACCAGAAGACGCCAAAAGGCGTACAACTCAAAAACAGCGCACTATCAGAGTATTGAGGGCTCGGGGTGAGCATTAACATTATGAGACCTCCTTTGCCAGAAACAAGATTTAGGAATAGGTTTTACCCTTTTAACTGGCACAAAAACTGACACCTTTATTCAAGGCATCATGTTTGCAATGACCACAACACAAGCAGTCAAAATGCAAACAAAAAAGACAACTCTGATAATAATATGCACTGTCCTTGAATTTGATTGGTCCACACCCGAGACAGCTTTTCTTAGAGCCTAGTCTCCATTGGTGTTGGACCAGAAGACGCCAAAAGGCGTACAACTCAAAAACAGCGCACTATCAGAGTATTGAGGGCTCGGGGTGAGCATTAACATTATGAGACCTCCTTTGCCAGAAACAAGATTTAGGAATAGGTTTTACCCTTTTAACTGGCACAAAAACTGACACCTTTATTCAAGGCATCATGTTTGCAATGACCACAACACAAGCAGTCAAAATGCAAACAAAAAAGACAACTCTGATAATAATATGCACTGTCCTTGAATTTGATTGGTCCACACCCGAGACAGCTTTTCTTAGAGCCTAGTCTCCATTGGTGTTGGACCAGAAGACGCCAAAAGGCGTACAACTCAAAAACAGCGCACTATCAGAGTATTGAGGGCTCGGGGTGAGCATTAACATTATGAGACCTCCTTTGCCAGAAACAAGATTTAGGAATAGGTTTTACCCTTTTAACTGGCACAAAAACTGACACCTTTATTCAAGGCATCATGTTTGCAATGACCACAACACAAGCAGTCAAAATGCAAACAAAAAAGACAACTCTGATAATAATATGCACTGTCCTTGAATTTGATTGGTCCACACCCGAGACAGCTTTTCTTAGAGCCTAGTCTCCATTGGTGTTGGACCAGAAGACGCCAAAAGGCGTACAACTCAAAAACAGCGCACTATCAGAGTATTGAGGGCTCGGGGTGAGCATTAACATTATGAGACCTCCTTTGCCAGAAACAAGATTTAGGAATAGGTTTTACCCTTTTAACTGGCACAAAAACTGACACCTTTATTCAAGGCATCATGTTTGCAATGACCACAACACAAGCAGTCAAAATGCAAACAAAAAAGACAACTCTGATAATAATATGCACTGTCCTTGAATTTGATTGGTCCACACCCGAGACAGCTTTTCTTAGAGCCTAGTCTCCATTGGTGTTGGACCAGAAGACGCCAAAAGGCGTACAACTCAAAAACAGCGCACTATCAGAGTATTGAGGGCTCGGGGTGAGCATTAACATTATGAGACCTCCTTTGCCAGAAACAAGATTTAGGAATAGGTTTTACCCTTTTAACTGGCACAAAAACTGACACCTTTATTCAAGGCATCATGTTTGCAATGACCACAACACAAGCAGTCAAAATGCAAACAAAAAAGACAACTCTGATAATAATATGCACTGTCCTTGAATTTGATTGGTCCACACCCGAGACAGCTTTTCTTAGAGCCTAGTCTCCATTGGTGTTGGACCAGAAGACGCCAAAAGGCGTACAACTCAAAAACAGCACACTATCAGAGTATTGAGGGCTCGGGGTGAGCATTAACATTATGAGACCTCCTTTGCCAGAAACAAGATTTAGGAATAGGTTTTACCCTTTTAACTGGCACAAAAACTGACACCTTTATTCAAGGCATCATGTTTGCAATGACCACAACACAAGCAGTCAAAATGCAAACAAAAAAGACAACTCTGATAATAATATGCACTGTCCTTGAATTTGATTGGTCCACACCCGAGACAGCTTTTCTTAGAGCCTAGTCTCCATTGGTGTTGGACCAGAAGACGCCAAAAGGCGTACAACTCAAAAACAGCGCACTATCAGAGTATTGAGGGCTCGGGGTGAGCATTAACATTATGAGACCTCCTTTGCCAGAAACAAGATTTAGGAATAGGTTTTACCCTTTTAACTGGCACAAAAACTGACACCTTTATTCAAGGCATCATGTTTGCAATGACCACAACACAAGCAGTCAAAATGCAAACAAAAAAGACAACTCTGATAATAATATGCACTGTCCTTGAATTTGATTGGTCCACACCCGAGACAGCTTTTCTTAGAGCCTAGTCTCCATTGGTGTTGGACCAGAAGACGCCAAAAGGCGTACAACTCAAAAACAGCGCACTATCAGAGTATTGAGGGCTCGGGGTGAGCATTAACATTATGAGACCTCCTTTGCCAGAAACAAGATTTAGGAATAGGTTTTACCCTTTTAACTGGCACAAAAACTGACACCTTTATTCAAGGCATCATGTTTGCAATGACCACAACACAAGCAGTCAAAATGCAAACAAAAAAGACAACTCTGATAATAATATGCACTGTCCTTGAATTTGATTGGTCCACACCCGAGACAGCTTTTCTTAGAGCCTAGTCTCCATTGGTGTTGGACCAGAAGACGCCAAAAGGCGTACAACTCAAAAACAGCGCACTATCAGAGTATTGAGGGCTCGGGGTGAGCATTAACATTATGAGACCTCCTTTGCCAGAAACAAGATTTAGGAATAGGTTTTACCCTTTTAACTGGCACAAAAACTGACACCTTTATTCAAGGCATCATGTTTGCAATGACCACAACACAAGCAGTCAAAATGCAAACAAAAAAGACAACTCTGATAATAATATGCACTGTCCTTGAATTTGATTGGTCCACACCCGAGACAGCTTTTCTTAGAGCCTAGTCTCCATTGGTGTTGGACCAGAAGACGCCAAAAGGCGTACAACTCAAAAACAGCGCACTATCAGAGTATTGAGGGCTCGGGGTGAGCATTAACATTATGAGACCTCCTTTGCCAGAAACAAGATTTAGGAATAGGTTTTACCCTTTTAACTGGCACAAAAACTGACACCTTTATTCAAGGCATCATGTTTGCAATGACCACAACACAAGCAGTCAAAATGCAAACAAAAAAGACATAATGTTAATGCTCACCCCGAGCCCTCAATACTCTGATAGTGCGCTGTTTTTGAGTTGTACGCCTTTTGGCGTCTTCTGGTCCAACACCAATGGAGACTAGGCTCTAAGAAAAGCTGTCTCGGGTGTGGACCAATCAAATTCAAGGACAGTGCATATTATTATCAGAGTTGTCTTTTTTGTTTGCATTTTGACTGCTTGTGTTGTGGTCATTGCAAACATGATGCCTTGAATAAAGGTGTCAGTTTTTGTGCCAGTTAAAAGGGTAAAACCTATTCCTAAATCTTGTTTCTGGCAAAGGAGGTCTCATAATGTTAATGCTCACCCCGAGCCCTCAATACTCTGATAGTGCGCTGTTTTTGAGTTGTACGCCTTTTGGCGTCTTCTGGTCCAACACCAATGGAGACTAGGCTCTAAGAAAAGCTGTCTCGGGTGTGGACCAATCAAATTCAAGGACAGTGCATATTATTATCAGAGTTGTCTTTTTTGTTTGCATTTTGACTGCTTGTGTTGTGGTCATTGCAAACATGATGCCTTGAATAAAGGTGTCAGTTTTTGTGCCAGTTAAAAGGGTAAAACCTATTCCTAAATCTTGTTTCTGGCAAAGGAGGTCTCATAATGTTAATTCTCACCCCGAGCCCTCAATACTCTGATAGTGCGCTGTTTTTGAGTTGTACGCCTTTTGGCGTCTTCTGGTCCAACACCAATGGAGACTAGGCTCTAAGAAAAGCTGTCTCGGGTGTGGACCAATCAAATTCAAGGACAGTGCATATTATTATCAGAGTTGTCTTTTTTGTTTGCATTTTGACTGCTTGTGTTGTGGTCATTGCAAACATGATGCCTTGAATAAAGGTGTCAGTTTTTGTGCCAGTTAAAAGGGTAAAACCTATTCCTAAATCTTGTTTCTGGCAAAGGAGGTCTCATAATGTTAATGCTCACCCCGAGCCCTCAATACTCTGATAGTGCGCTGTTTTTGAGTTGTACGCCTTTTGGCGTCTTCTGGTCCAACACCAATGGAGACTAGGCTCTAAGAAAAGCTGTCTCGGGTGTGGACCAATCAAATTCAAGGACAGTGCATATTATTATCAGAGTTGTCTTTTTTGTTTGCATTTTGACTGCTTGTGTTGTGGTCATTGCAAACATGATGCCTTGAATAAAGGTGTCAGTTTTTGTGCCAGTTAAAAGGGTAAAACCTATTCCTAAATCTTGTTTCTGGCAAAGGAGGTCTCATAATGTTAATGCTCACCCCGAGCCCTCAATACTCTGATAGTGCGCTGTTTTTGAGTTGTACGCCTTTTGGCGTCTTCTGGTCCAACACCAATGGAGACTAGGCTCTAAGAAAAGCTGTCTCGGGTGTGGACCAATCAAATTCAAGGACAGTGCATATTATTATCAGAGTTGTCTTTTTTGTTTGCATTTTGACTGCTTGTGTTGTGGTCATTGCAAACATGATGCCTTGAATAAAGGTGTCAGTTTTTGTGCCAGTTAAAAGGGTAAAACCTATTCCTAAATCTTGTTTCTGGCAAAGGAGGTCTCATAATGTTAATGCTCACCCCGAGCCCTCAATACTCTGATAGTGCGCTGTTTTTGAGTTGTACGCCTTTTGGCGTCTTCTGGTCCAACACCAATGGAGACTAGGCTCTAAGAAAAGCTGTCTCGGGTGTGGACCAATCAAATTCAAGGACAGTGCATATTATTATCAGAGTTGTCTTTTTTGTTTGCATTTTGACTGCTTGTGTTGTGGTCATTGCAAACATGATGCCTTGAATAAAGGTGTCAGTTTTTGTGCCAGTTAAAAGGGTAAAACCTATTCCTAAATCTTGTTTCTGGCAAAGGAGGTCTCATAATGTTAATGCTCACCCCGAGCCCTCAATACTCTGATAGTGCGCTGTTTTTGAGTTGTACGCCTTTTGGCGTCTTCTGGTCCAACACCAATGGAGACTAGGCTCTAAGAAAAGCTGTCTCGGGTGTGGACCAATCAAATTCAAGGACAGTGCATATTATTATCAGAGTTGTCTTTTTTGTTTGCATTTTGACTGCTTGTGTTGTGGTCATTGCAAACATGATGCCTTGAATAAAGGTGTCAGTTTTTGTGCCAGTTAAAAGGGTAAAACCTATTCCTAAATCTTGTTTCTGGCAAAGGAGGTCTCATAATGTTAATGCTCACCCCGAGCCCTCAATACTCTGATAGTGCGCTGTTTTTGAGTTGTACGCCTTTTGGCGTCTTCTGGTCCAACACCAATGGAGACTAGGCTCTAAGAAAAGCTGTCTCGGGTGTGGACCAATCAAATTCAAGGACAGTGCATATTATTATCAGAGTTGTCTTTTTTGTTTGCATTTTGACTGCTTGTGTTGTGGTCATTGCAAACATGATGCCTTGAATAAAGGTGTCAGTTTTTGTGCCAGTTAAAAGGGTAAAACCTATTCCTAAGATCCCAAATACTCACGTATTGGGATAAAAACATGTAAATATATCACCCCCACCTTCCCTGAGCTTTCCAGGATGTTCAAGCGGACCATGTGCCTTTTTGGGAGCACATATCTGTGTGAAAAGCTCTTTTGCACCATGAACTTTAATAAGTCAAAGTACAGGTCCAAACTTACTGATGAGCATTTCAAGCCATACTGAGAGTCTCAATTGCTTCCTCCCTCAAGCCAAATGTGGCTCAGCTGTGTAAGAAGAGGAAGCGCTGCCAGGTATCTGGAAGCATGGAGTAGGTAAGAGAAGCCTATGTTCTGAAGAACCGTTCATGTTCTGAACTGTTATTAATAAAGATTGAGAAGATTGGATCAGTTGCACTTTTTTTTTGAATACTTGATGAGGCCCAGCCTCACCCAGACTCTACCTCCAGCGGCCCCCAGGTAAGTTGAGTTTGAGACTCCTGCTCTGAACGCATGTTTCTAAATATGGAGGGAAAAACTGGAAGACCTGGAGAACAATCCACGCGACCACGGGAGAGAGAGACATGCAAACTCCAAATATACAAGCGTCAGGGTCCAGATCGAACCCACGACCTCTTGCATACCAGGTGAAGGAGTTAACATCCCACCACCGCGGCACCCTTATGTACCAGGTTACACAGTCACGGACTCAAATGAAGACACAGTCCCTTCATTTAACAGTCTGTTCGATAAATAAGTGCTGTTAGCGAGCACCTATTAAGGCTAGCATGCCACACGAGGGGGTGGGTGGTCAGTTTTACCCAGGATAGCCCTACTGGCTCTTTTCAGGAGGGTTCTACCACATTTCCCAGCAATGATTACTAGGCACAGTATATTCCAACTGGGAAATTTGCGGGCAATTGTATTTAATTTGGTTAATCTGGTCCATGACGCTGGGATCTTCAACGTCCACTGAAGCAGACGGCACATGGTGTCTTTGCGGTGAACACGCCTGTAGCATTAAACAGGGCGGCCGCTGGATTCAAACCGCGAACATCTACGACAAACGGCACACGTACAACTGCTACAGACACACGCCGAGTGTGTAATCACTCAATATGTGAGTGATTACACGCAACATTGTTGCGTGATTAAACACAACATTGTTGTGTGTGTAATCACACACAAAAATATTGATGAGACGCAACGACGTTGTGTTGAGTGTAATCACAAACAACAACGTTGTGTTGAGTGTAATCACTCAAAACGACATTATGTTGAGTGTAATCACTCACAACGACGTTGTGTTGAGTGTAATTACACACAACGACATTGTGTTTAGTGTAATCACACACAACGACGTTGTGTTGTGTGTAATCACTAACAACGACGTTGTGTTTAGTGTAATCACTAACAACGACGTTGTGTTTAGTGCAGGGGTCGGGAACCTATGGCTCGCGAGCCAGATGTGGCTCTTTTGATGATTGCATATGGCTCGCAGATAAAACAAAATATTCTCACTTGTTTTAATCCATCCATCGATTTTTCACTGCGCATGTCCTGTTCAGGGCTGCAGGAGCAATTGTCCATTATTTTAATTGGATGATACTGGCCTACGTTTGCCGTTGCTGGGTAAAACAGGTAAACGCCCCCTTTTGAATCAGTCTGAGACTGCGTCTGCTCGGTCATTAGCTCAAAGCTAACCCTTTGACGAAGAAGATGGCGAAAAGAAAAAAAGACGACGAGTATCGTACATTTCAGGACGAATGGACCGAAGAATTCGCCTTTGTGGAGAGAGCGGGTTCTGCGGTGTGTCTAATTTGCAATGACAAAATTACATCGTTGAAACGGTCGAATGTAAAGCGGCACTTCGGCACGCGCCACGCTACCTTTGCATCAAAATACCCTGCGGGAGACAGCAGAAAGAAAGCGTGCCAAGAGCTTCTGAGCAGGGTGCAAGCTAGCCAGCAGCAACTCCGCGTATGGACCCGGCAAGGTGACTATAATTCGGCTAGCTTTGCTGGTTCTTTAGCAATAGTGAGGAACGGAAAACCATTCACAGATGGCGAGTATGCTAAAACGTTCATGCTGGATGTAGCCAATGAACTTTTTGATGATCTTCCGAACAAAGACAAGATAATCAAACGGATACAAGACATGCCTCTGTCGGCAAGAACTGTTCATGATCGTACCATCGTGATGGCAAACAAAGTGGAGGAAACGCAAGTGAAGGACATAAATGCAGCGCCGTTCTTTTTTCTGGCTTTGGATGAGTCAACAGACGTGAGCCATTTGTCGCAGTTCAGCGTGATTGCAAGATATGCTGTTGGTGACACACTGCGTGAAGAAAGTCTTGCTGTTCTGCCATTAAAAGGGTCCACAAGAGGTGAGGATTTATTCAAGTCTTTCATGGAGTTTGCTCAAGAAAAAAGTCTACCTATGGATAAACTTCTCTCAGTGTGTACTGATGGTGCTCCGTGTATGGTGGGGAAAAACAAAGGATTTGTGGCGCTTCTCCGTGAACATGAAAATAGACCCATCCTAAGTTTCCATTGCATTATACACCAGGAGGCACTTTGTGCTCAGATGTGTGACAGGCAGTTTGGCGAAGTGATGTCGCTGGTCATTCGTGTGATCAACTTTATTGTTGCCCGAGCCTTAAATGATCGCCAGTTTAAAACACTGCTGGATGAAGTTGTAAATAACTATCCTGGTCTGCTTTTGCACAGCAATGTGCGTTGGTTGTCAAGAGGGAAGGTGCTTAGCCGTTTTGCGGCTTGCCTGAACGAAATCCCGACTTTCCTTGAAATGAAAGGCGTCGGGCATCCTGAGCTAGCCGACACCGAGTGGCTCCTCAAGTTTTACTATCTCGTAGATCTGACTGAACATCTGAACCAGCTCAACGTGAAAATGCAAGGCATTGGAAATACAGTGTTATCCCTTCAACAAGCTGTATTTGCTTTTGAAAACAAGCTGGAGCTTTTCATCACGGATCTTGAAACAGGTCGTTTACTACATTTTGAAAAACTGAGCCAATTTAAAGATGCATGCACAGCAAGTGAGCCCATTCAAAACCTTGATCTCCACCAGCTAGCTGGCTGCACATCCAGTCTCCTACAGTCCTTCAAAGCACGCTTTGGAGAATTTCGTGAGCACACTCGTCTTTTTAAGTTCATCACCCATCCAAACGAGTGTTCACTGAACACAGCCGACCTGAATTACATCCCTGGTGTCTCCGTCAGAGATTTTGAAGCAGAAGTGGCTGACCTGAAGGCCTCAGACATGTGGGTGAATAAGTTCAAGTCACTGAATGAAGATTTGGAAAGAATCACACGACAGAAAGCGGAGTTGGCGAGCAAGCACATGTGGACAGAAATGAAAAAACTCCAACCCGAAGACCAGCTGATTCTCAAAACTTGGAACGCGCTTCCTGTCACATACCACACACTGCAGCGTGTGAGTATTGCTGTATTGACCATGTTTGGATCTACGTATGCATGTGAGCAGTCATTCTCACATCTTAAAAACATCAAGTCCAACCTACGATCACGTTTAACGGATGAAAGCCTCAACGCTTGCATGAAGCTTAACCTCACCAAGTACCAACCCGACTACAAAGTACCAACCCGACTACAAAGACATCAGCAAATCCATGCAGCACCAGAAGTCGCATTAATGGTGAGTGTTATAACAACATTATTTTAAAGAATAAATTCAGAGGCTTATTATACTGACATTTAGTTGAATTCACTTTTAAAATATATTATATGGCTCTCACTGAAATAAATTTCCAAATTTTTTGCTTTCATGGCTCTCTTAGTCAAAAAGGTTCCCGACCCCTGGTTTAGTGTAATCACTAACAACGACGTTGTGTTGAGTGTAATCACTTACAACAACAACGTTGTGTTGAGTGTAATCACAGGCAACAATGTTGATGACACACAGCGTCCAACAGAGGGCGTCGTAGTCGTGCCATGGGGAGGCGGCGAGTGATGAACGCCACTGCGGCGCCGCAAAGAGATCAGAGCCGTGATATTTATTTATTTGTACACTGGAGGAGGAATCCGATGAGCTACGAAGTTCTTTATCACAAACGTCCAGCGTCTTGGCCGCCACGATAGAACGAGGCCGATAAACGTGGAGGTATAAATGAGGGTGATGCTAAGTCGGTGTGCCGTGCCCTAAGTGAGGTTGCCATGGGCGTGTGTGTTGGCCGTGTCAGGAGCGGGTGAGGAGGACGAGGCAAGGGGTGAGGAGGACGAGGTGAAGGGTAAGAAGAACGAGGTCAGGAGGTGAGGGGTGAGGAGGACGAGATGAGGTGTGAGGAGGACGAGATGAGGTGTGAGGAGGACGAGGGGTGAGGAGGACGAGGGGTGAGGAGGACGAGAGGTGAGGAGGACGAGAGGTGCCGAAGACGAGGGGTGAGGAAGACGAGGGGTGAGGAGGACGAGGGGTGAGGAGGACGAGGGGTGAGGAGGACGAGGGGTGAGGGGTGAGGAGTAAGAAGAACGAGCTGTGGGGGTGAGGACGAGGTGAGGGGTGAGAACGAGGTGAGGGTTGAGGACAAGTGAGGTGGACGAGTTGAGGGGTGAGAATGAGGTGAGGGGTCAAGAGGGCGAGGTGAGGGGTCAAGAGGGCGAGGTGAGGGGTCAAGCGGACGACGTGAGGGGTAAGGAGGACGAGGTGAGGGGTGAGGAGGATGAGGAGCGGGGTGCGGTGGACGAGCGAGGGGTGAGGAGGACGAGGGGCGAGGAGGACGAGGTGAGGGCTGAGGAGAGCGAGGCGTGAGGAGAGCGAGGGGTGAGGAGAGCGAGGGGTGAGGAGAGCGAGGGGTGAGGACAGCGAAGGGTGAGGAGGACGAGGGGTGAGGAGGACGAGGGGTGAGGAGGTGAGAAGCAGGGTGCGGTGGACGAGCGAGGGGTGAGGACGAAGGGTGAGAAGAAAAACGAGGTGTGGGGGTGAGGACGAGGGTTGAGGAGAGCGAGGGTTGAGGAGAGCGAGGGGTGAGGAGAGCGAGGGGTGAGGAGAGCGAGGGGTGAGGAGAGCGAGGGCTGAGGAGAGCGAGGGATGAGGAGGACGAGGGGTGAGGAGGACGAGGGGTGAGGAGGACGAAGGATGAAGAGGTGAGGAGCAGGGTGCGGTGGACGAGCGAGGGGTGAGGACGGGGGGTGAGAAGAAAAACGAGGTGAGAACGAGGGGTGAGGAGAGCGAGGGGTGAGGAAGACGAGGTGTGAGGAGAGCGAGGGGTGAGGAGGACGAGGGGTGAGGAGAACGAGCGGTGAGGAGGACGATGTGTGAGGAGGACGATGGGTGAGGAGGACGAGGGGTGAGGAGGACGAGGGGTGAGGAGGGTGAGGTGAGGGGTGAGTAGGACGAGTCGAGTGGTGAGGAGGACAAGATGAGGGGTAAGAAGAACGAGGTGTGGGGTGAGGAGGACGAGGCAAATGGTGAGGACAGCGAGGGGAGGGGAGGACGAGGAGTGAGGATGAGCTAAGGGTGAGGAGGACGAGGCGAGGGAGAGGTGAGGGGTGAGAAGGACGAGGTGAGCGGTGAGGACGACGACGGGTGAGGAGGACGAGCTGAGGTGAGAGGACGAGTCGAGGGGTGAGGAGGACGAAGTAAAAGATGAGGCAGACGAGGGGTGAGGAGGACGATGGGTGAGAAAGATGAGGCGAGGGGTGAGGAGGACGAGGGTTGAGGAGGACGAGGGGTGAGGAGGACGAGGGGTGAGGAGGATGAGGGGTGAGAAGGACGAGTCGAGGGGTGAGGAGGACGAGGTGAGGGGTGAAGAAGACGAGTTGAGGGGTGAGGAGGACGAGGGGTGAGGAGGACGAGCTGAGGGGTAAAGCGGATGAGGTGAGGGGTGAGGAAGACGAGGTGATGGGTGAGGATGAGGTGAGGCGTGTGGACGAGGTGAAAGGTCAAGCGGACGACGTGAGGGGTGAGGACGAGGTGAGGAAGACGAGCTGAGGGGTGAGGAGGACGAGGGGTGAAGAGGACGAGCTGAGGAGGACGAGCTGAAGAGGACGAGGTGAGGGGTGAGGAGGACGAGGTGAGGGTGAGGAGGATGAGCTGAGGGGTAAAGATGACGAGGCAAGGGGCGAGGAGGACGAGGCGAGGACGAGGTGAGGGGTGAGGAGGACGAAGTGAGGGGTGAGTACGAGGCGAGGGGTGAGGAGAACGAGGGGTGAGGAGGACGAGGCGAGGCGTGAGGAGGAGGCGAGGGGTGAGAACGAGGGTTAAGGAGGACGAGGCGATGGGTGAGGAAGACGAGGTGAGGAGAGCGAGGGGTTAGAGAAGGACGAGGTGAGGGTGAGGAGGATGAGCTAAGGGGTAAAGATGACGAGGCAAGGGGTAAAGATGACGAGGCGAGGACGAGGTGAGGGGTGAGGAGGACGAAGTGAGGGCGAGATGAGGGGTGAGGAATACGAGCTGAGGGATGAGAAGGACGAGGTGAGGGGTGAGGAGGACGAGGCGACCCGAGCTCGATTCCCGCTTACAGCCACCATCACCACTGCGTCCTGGATCTCGAGAGGTCGGTTCAGCCTTAAATTAGTATCTGGTACGATTTGTACACATCGCAACTCGGGAGAAAAAGGCAGCTGAGGGTGGTCCCGGCCACCCACACAGAACATTTGTGAAACCCAGAGATTATGCGTGAAACACGTGCAGATCATTAGAAAAACAGGCAAATATCTTGCGTGATATCAAATATGGATCATGCGTAAAACACATACCGATCATACGCAAGAAACACACACTCAGGCAATGTATGAAAACACTCATATGCTGCTGTAGGATACGTTGGTTCAGCAGATGTACAGGGTGATGGATTACAATGTTAAGTTTTTTTAAAATGGCGATGAAGAATATTGTCCATTCATTTGCAGTCCAGCCGTACACTCATTCATTCACGTGCTATCTTTTCGTCTATGCATCGGTCAATCCGCAAGTCAATTATGCAAGAGGACTCAGTCCCCCCCCTGCCCCGCCCCCCTCTGCAAGTAGTAGCAGCTCCCTGCACCACCCAGCTAACCCCACACTGCATGCCGCGTTCTGCACGATGCCTCAAGTTCAAGGTCGTGTGGGTAACACATTACCGTGGTGATTATTTGAAATGTAACTTTTTATTTTACCAGGTAAGTGAGCCATATAGCTCTTTTTAAGAAGCGATCTGGTCACAAATGTTAGTTTTAACGGAGTGGCTCATCTTGTGGAAATTTATAGCAGTAAAATACTCTAAACCAGGGGTCTCAAACTCGCGGCCCGCAGGCCAATTGTGGCCCGCGGAACGATATTTTGTGGCCCACTGTTTGGCATCATTTATTTATTTATTAAATGCTTTTTTTTTTTTTACCAAAGCTCAGGCTCGTGACAGCTTCCGGTGTGTGTTGACAAGTTAGCCAACGCGAATTAGCAACGTTAGTCACTTGGTTGAAATGTGATTCCGGAGTGACACCAAGTGGAAGGAAAATATATCCTGTCACCCAGTGCAAGGTACAGAGGACTTAGGAAGTGGGCGGACTCTACAAGTGTAATCAGTGACCTAATAAAGACAACACAGTGTTGCAATAGGAAAGGGAAAATAATTACATGGATAGCAAATAGCATGAGATGGGTGGCAAGAACAAAAGCCAAATGGTGGTTAGAACCTGAATATTATAAAGAAGTTATATTATTATTACAAGAGAAACAAAGAAAAGCAAAAAGGACAGATATGTGCAATCGCAAAAGAAAATAATTTACCAAGAACAATTTAATTAAAAAGAGCAAGAAATTAAAAGATATAAAACATGAGACAATGCACTTGATGTTAAGAATTAAGACAGGTGGAGTAACATGGACACCAGAGTTAGCTCAATGGCATCCAGAGAGATTCGGTAGAGCAGAAGGATATGTAGCATGTAAACAAAAATAAGAAAATCTAGATCACTTTATTTATGAATGTGAAAGATATAAACACCTGAGAGAGAACACGATTGATGAATTTAATAATGATGAGAAAAACGAAGTGCTCAAAAAAAGCATGAACAATGATAACGTTTTCAAATACCTCTCAGAATATATAGAAAGGGAATACTAAATAAGATCCCAAATACTCAGGTATTGGGATAAAAACATGTAAATATATCACCCCAACCTTCCCTGAGCTTTCCAGGATGTTCAAGCGGACCATGTGCCTTTTTGGGAGGACATATCTGTGTGAAAAGCTCTTTTGCACCATGAACTTTAATAAGTCAAAGTACAGGTCCAAACTTACTGATGAGCATTTCAAGCCATACTGAGGGTCTCAATTGCTTCCTCCCTCAAGCCAAATGTGGCTCAGCTGTGTAAGAAGAGGAAGCGCTGCCAGGTCTCTGGAAGCATGGAGTAGGTAAGAGAAGCCTATGTTCTGAAGAACCGTTCATGTTCTGAACTGTTATTAATAAAGATTGAGAAGATTGGATCAGTTGCACTTTTCTTTGGAATACTTGATGAGGCCCAGCCTCACCCAGACTCTACCTCCAGCGGCCCCCAGGTAAGTTGAGTTTGAGACTCCTGCTCTGAACGCATGTTTCTAAATTTGGAGGGAAGAACTGGAAGACCTGGAGAACAATCCACGGGACCACGGGAGAGAGAGAGACATGCAAACTCCAAATATACAGGCGTCAGGGTCCGGATCGAACCCACGACCTCTTGCATACCAGGTGAAGGAGTTAACATCCCACCACCGCGGCACCCTTATGTACCAGGTTACACAGTCACGGACTCAAATGAAGACACAGTCCCTTCATTTAACAGTCTGTTCGATAAATAAGTGCTGTTAGCGAGCACCTATTAAGGCTAGCATGCCACACGAGGGGGTGGGTGGTCAGTTTTACCCAGGATAGCCCTACTGGCTCTTTTCAGGAGGGTTCTACCACATTTCCCAGCAATGATTACTAGGCACAGTATATTCCAACTGGGAAATTTGCGGGCAATTGTATTTAATTCGGTTAATCTGGTCCATGACACTGGGATCTTCAACGTCCACTGAAGCAGACGGCACATGGTGTCTTTGCGGTGAACACGCCTGTAGCATTAAACAGGGCGGCCGCTGGATTCAAACCGCGAACATCTACCACAAGCGGCACACGTACACCTGCTACAGACACACGCCGAGTGTGTAATCACTCAATATGTGAGTGATTACACGCAACATTGTTGTGTGATTAAACACAACGTTGTTGTGTGTGTAATCACACACAAAAATATTGATGAGACGCAACGACGTTGTGTTGAGTGTAATCACAAACAACAACGTTGTGTTGAGTGGAATCACTCAAAACGACATTGTGTTGAGTGTAATCACTCACAACGACGTTGTGTTGAGTGTAATCACACACAACGACGTTGTGTTGAGTGTAATCACTAACAACGACGTTGTGTTTAGTGTAATCACTAACAACGACGTTGTGTTGAGTGTAATCACTTACAACAACAACGTTGTGTTGAGTGTAATCACAGGCAACAATGTTGATGACACACAGCGTCCAACAGAGGGCGTCGTAGTCGTGCCATGGGGAGGCGGCGAGTGATGAACGCCACTGCGGCGCCGCAAAGAGATCAGAGCCGTGATATTTATTTATTTGTACACTGGAGGAGGAATCCGATGAGCTACGAAGTTCTTTATCACAAACGTCCAGCGTCTTGGCCGCCACGATAGAACGAGGCCGATAAACGTGGAGGTATAAATGAGGGTGATGCTAAGTCGGTGTGCCGTGCCCTAAGTGAGGTTGCCATGGGCGTGTGTGTTGGCCGTGTCAGGAGCGGGTGAGGAGGACGAGGCAAGGGGTGAGGAGGACGAGGTGAAGGGTAAGAAGAACGAGGTCAGGAGGTGAGGGGTGAGGAGGACGAGATGAGGTGTGAGGAGGACGAGATGAGGTGTGAGGAGGACGAGGGGTGAGGAGGACGAGGGATGAGGAGGACGAGGGGTGAGGAGGACGAGAGGTGCCGAAGACGAGGGGTGAGGAGGACGAGGGGTGAGGAAGACGAGGGGTGAGGAGGACGAGGGGTGAGGAGGACGAGGGGTGAGGAGGACGAGGGGTGAGGAGGACGAGGGGTGAGGAGGACGAGGGGTGAGGAGGACGAGGTTTGAGGAGGACAGGAGTGAGGAGGACGAGGGGTGAGGGGTGAGGAGTAAGAAGAACGAGCTGTGGGGGTGAGGACGAGGTGAGGGGTGAGAACGAGGTGAGGGTTGAGGACAAGTGAGGTGGACGAGGTGAGGGGTGAGAATGAGGTGAGGGGTCAAGAGGACGAGGTGAGGGGTCAAGCGGACGACGTGAGGGGTAAGGAGGACGAGGTGAGGGGTGAGGAGGATGAGGAGCAGGGTGCGGTGGACAAGCGAGGGGTGAGGAGGACGAGGGGCGAGGAGGACGAGGTGAGGGCTGAGGAGAGCGAGGCGTGAGAGCGAGGGGTGAGGAGAGCGAGGGGTGAGGACAGCGAGGGGTGAGGACAGCGAGGGGTGAGGAGGACGAGGGGTGAGGAGGTGAGGAGCAGGGTGCGGTGGACGAGCGAGGGGTGAGGACGGGGGGTGAGAAGAAAAACGAGGTGTGGGGGTGAGGACGAGGGTTGAGGAGAGCGAGGGGTGAAGAGAGCGAGGGGTGAAGAGAGCGAGGGGTGAAGAGAGCGAGCGGTGAGGAGAGCGAGGGGTGAGGAGGCAGAGGGGTGAGGAGAGCGAGGGGTGAGGAGAGCGAGGGCTGAGGAGAGCGAGCGGTGAGGAGAGCGAGGGGTGAGGAGGCCGAGGGGTGAGGAGAGCGAGGGGTGAGGAGAGCGAGGGGTGAGGAGAGCGAGGGGTGAGGAGGCCGAGGGGTGAGGAGAGCGAGGGCTGAGGAGAGCGAGCGGTGAGGAGAGCGAGGGGTGAGGAGGCCGAGGGGTGAGGAGGACGAGGGGTGAGGAGAGCGAGGGGTGAGGAGGACGAGGGGTGCGGAGGACGAGTCGAGGGGCGAGGAGGAAGAGGCGAGGGGTAAGAAGAACGCGGTGTGGGTGAGAAGGACGAGGTGAGGGGTGAGGCGGGCGAGGCATGAGGATGACGAGGCGCGGGGTGCGGTGGACGAGGTGAGGTGAGGGGTGAGGATGACGAGCTGAGGGGTGAGGAGAACGAGGGGTGAGGAGAACGAGCGGTGAGGAGGACAATGGGTGAGGACAATGGGTGAGGAGGGTGAGGTGAGGTGAGGGGTGAGTAAGACGAGTCGAGTGGTGAGGAGGACAAGATGAGGGGTAAGAAGAACGAGGTGTGGGGTGAGGAGGACGAGGTGAAAGGTGAGGCGGACGAGGGGTGAGGACGATGGGTGAGGAAGATGAGGCGAGGGGTGAGGAGGATGAGAGGTGAGGAGGACGAGGGGTGAGGAGGATGAGGGGTGAGAAGGACGAACTGAGGAGTGAGGAGGATGAGCTGAGGGGTAAAGCGGATGAGGTGAGGGGTGAGGAAGACGAGGTGATGGGTGAGGATGAGGTGAGGGGTGTGGACGAGGTGAAAGGTCAAGCGGACGACGTGAGGGGTGAGGACGAGGTGAGGAAGATGAGCTGAGGAGGATGAGGTGAGGGGTGAGGAGGACGAGGTGAGGGTGAGGAGGATGAGCTGAGGGGTAAAGATGACGAGGCAAGGGGTGAAGAGGACGAGGCGAGGACGAGGTGAGGGGTGAGGACGAGGTGAGGGGTGAGGAGGACGAAGTGAGAAGTGAGTACGAGGCGAGGGGTGAGGAGAACGAGGGGTGAGGAGGACGAGGCGAGGGGTGAGGAGGAGGCGAGGGGTGAGGTGAGGTGAGGGGTGAGGAGGGTGAGGTGAGGTGAGGGGTGAGTAGGATGAGTCGAGTGGTGAGGAGGACAAGATGAGGGGTAAGAAGAACGAGGTGTGGGGTGAGGAGGACGAGGCAAATGGTGAGGACAGCGAGGGGAGGACGAGGAGTGAGGACGAGCTAAGGGTGAGGAGGACGAGGCGAGGGCGAGGTGAGCGGTGAGGAGGACGAGGTGAGCGGTGAGGACGAGTCGAGGGGTGAGGAGGACGAGGTAGAAGGTGAGGCGGAAGAGGGGTGAGGAGGACGATGGGTGAGGAAGATGAGGCGAGGGGTGAGGAGGACGAGGGGTGAGGAGGACGAGGGGTGAGGAGGACGAGGGGTGAGGAGAGTGAGGGGTGAGGAGTAAGAAGAACGAGCTGTGGGGGTGAGGAGGACGAGGTGAGGGGTGAGAACGAGGTGAGGGTTGAGGACAAGTGAGGTGGACGAGGTGAGGGGTGAGAACGAGGTGAGGGGTCAAGAGGACGAAATGAGGGGTCAAGCGGACGACGTGAGGGGTAAGGAGGACGAGGTGAGGGGTGAGGAGGATGAGGAGCAGGGTGCGGTGGACAAGCGAGGGGTGAGGAGAACGAGAAGTGAGGAGGACGGGGGGTGAGAAGTAAGAAGAACGAGGTGTGGGGGTGAGGAGGACGAGGGGTGAGGAGGACGAGGCGAGGGCTGAGGAGAGCGAGGTGTGAGGAGAGCGAGGGGTGAAGAGAGCGAGGGCTGAGGAGAGCGAGGGGTGAGGAGGACGAGGGGTGAGGAGGACGAGGGGTGAGTAGAGCGAGGGGTGAGGAGGTGAGGGGTGCGGAGGACGAGTCGAGCGGTCAGGAGGAAGAGGTGAGGGGTAAGAAGAACGCGGTGTGGGTGAGAAGGACGAGGTGAGGGGTGAGGCGGGCGAGGCGTGAGGATGACGAGGCGCGGGGTGGGGTGGACGAGGTGAGGGGTGAGGAAGACGAGCTGAGGGGTGAGGAGAACGAGGGGTGAGGAGAACGAGCGGTGAGGAGGACAATGGTTGAGGAGGACAATGGGTGAGGAGGACGAGTCGAGTGGTGAGGACAGCGAGGAGAGGGGAGGACGAGGAGGACGAGCTAAGGGTGAGGAGGATGAGGCGAGGGAGAGGTGAGGGGTGAGGAGGACGAGGTGAGCGGTGAGGACGGCGACGGGTGAGGAGGACGAGCTGAGGTGAGAGGTGAGGTCCAGTCGAGAAGTGAGGAGGACGAGGTGAAAGGTGAGGCGGACGAGGGGTGAGGAGGACGATGGGTGGGGAAGATGAGGCGTGAAAGGTGAGGAAGACGAGGGGTGAGGGGTGAGGGGTGAGGAGGACGAGAAGTGAGGAGGACGGGGGGTGAGAAGTAAGAAGAACGAGGTCAGGAGGTGAGGTGTGAGGAGGACGAGATGAGGTGTGAGGAGGACGAGGAGAGGGGTGAGGAGAACGAGGAGTGAAGAGAACGAGGGGTGAGGAGGACGAGGGGTGAGGAGGACGAGGGGTGACGAGGACGATGGGTGAGGAGGACGAGGGGTGACGAGGACGATGGGTGAGGAGGACGAGGGGTGCCGAAGACGAGGGGTGAGGACGGGAGTGAGGAGGACGAGGGGTGAGGAGAGTGAGGGGTGAGGAGGACGAGGGGTGAGGAGGACGAGAGTGAGGAGGACGAGGGGTGAGGAGAGTGAGGAGTAAGAAGAACGAGCTGTGGGGGTGAGGACGAGGTGAGGGGTGAGAACGAGGTGAGGGTTGAGGACAAGTGAGGTGGACGAAGTGAGGGGTGAGAATGAGGTGAGGGGTCAAGCGGACGACGTGAGGGGTAAGGAGGACGAGGTGAGGGGTGAGGAGGATGAGGAGCTGGGTGCGGTGGACGAGCGAGGGGTGAGGAGGACGAGGGGTGAGGAGGACGGGGGGTGAGAAGTAAGAAGAACGAGGTGTGGGGGTGAGGAGGACGAGGGGTGAGGAGGACGAGGTGAGGGCTGAGGAGAGCGAGGCGTGAGAGGGAGGGGTGAGGAGAGCGAGGGGTGAGGACAGCGAGGGGTGAGGAGGACGAGGGGTGAGGAGGTGAGGAGCAGGGTGCGGTGGACGAGCGAGGGGTGAGGACGGGGGGTGAGGAGAGCGAGGGGTGAGGAGAGCGAGGGGTGAGGAGGACGAGGGGTGAGGAGGACGAGTGGTGAGGAGGACGAGGGGTGAGGAGGACGAGGGGTGAGGAGGGTGCGGTGAGGGGTGAGTAGGACGAGTCGAGTGGTGAGGAGGACAAGCTGAGGGGTAAAGATGACGAGGCAAGGGGTGAGGAGGACGAGGCGAGGACGAGGTGAGGGGTGAGGAGGACGAAGTGACGGGTGAGGAGGATGAAGTGAGGGGTGAGTACGAGGCGAGGGGTGAGGAGAACGAGGGGTGAGGAGGACGAGGCGAGGGGTGAGGTGAAGAGGACGAGCTGAGGAGGACGAGGTGAGGGGTGAGGAGGACGAGGTGAGGGGTGAGGAGGACGAGGTGAGGGGTGAGGAGGACGAAGTGAGGGGTGAGGAGAACGAGGGGTGAGGAGAACGAGGGGTGAGGAGGACGAGGCGAGCGGTGAGGAGGAGGTGAGGGGTGGAACGAGGGTTGAGGAGGACGAGGCGATGGGTGAGGAGGACGAGGTGATGGGTGAGGACGAGGTGAGGAGAGCGAGGGGTTAGAGAAGGACGAGGTGAGGGTGAGGAGGATGAGCTAAGGGGTAAAGATGACGAGGCAAGGGTTGAGGACGAGGCGAGGACGAGGTGAGGGGTGAGGACGAAGTGAGGGCGAGGTGAGGGGTGAGGAATACGAGCTGAGGGATGAGAAGAACGAGGTGAGGGGTGAGGAGGACGAGGTGAGGGGTGAAGGAGAACGGGGTGAGGAGGACGAGGCGAGATGCGAGGACGGGGTGAGGACGAGGTGAAGGGTGAGGAGGAGGTGATGTTTGATTCGTGACAAAACATGTAATAAAGTTAATAACAATCTGAATTATAGTCAATTGTTCACGTTTACTACATAGAGTGCAGGTAGCCGTGTGAGGATGAGGTGAGAACGAGGTGAGGGGTAACGACGAGGTGAGTAGAACGAGAGGCGAGGGGTGAGAACGAGGTGAGGGTTGAGGACGACGGGTGAGGTGGACGAGGTGAGGGGTGAGGATGAGTCGAGGGGTGAGGAGGACGAGGTAAAACGTGAGGCAGACGAGGGGTGAGGAGGACGATGGGTGAGAAAGATGAGGCGAGGGGTGAGGAGGACGAGGGGTGAGGAGGATGAGGGGTGAGAAGGACGAGTCGAGGGGTGAGGAGGACGAGGTAAAGGGTGAGGCAGACGAGGGGTGAGGAGGACGAGGGGTGAGGAGGACGATGGGTGAGAAAGATGAGTCGAGGGGTGAGGAGGACGAGGGGTGAGGAGGACGAGGGGTGAGGAGGATGAGGGGTGAGAAGGACGAGTCGAGGGGTGAGGAGGACGAGGTGAGGGGTGAGGAAGACGAGCTGAGGGGTGAGGAGGACACGGGGTGAGGAGGACGAGCTGAGGGGTAAAGCGGATGAGGTGAGGGGTGAGGAAGACGAGGTGATGGGTGAGGATGAGGTGAGGGGTGTGGACGAGGTGAAAGGTCAAGCGGACGACGTGAGGGGTGAGGACGAGGTGAGGAAGACGAGCTGAGGGGTGAGGAGGACGAGGTGAGGAGGACGAGGGGTGAAGAGGACGAGCTGAGGAGGACGAGGTGAGGGGTGAGGAGGACGAGGTGAGGGTGAGGAGGATGAGCTGAGGGGTAAAGATGACGAGGCAAGGGGTGAGGACGAGGCGAGGACGAGGTGAGGGGTGAGGAGGACGAAGTGAGGGGTGAGTACGAGGCGAGGGGTGAGGAGAACGAGGGGTGAGGAGGACGAGGCGAGGGGTGAGGAGGCGAGGGGTGAGAAAGAGGGTTGAGGAGGACGAGGCGATGGGTGAGGAGGACGAGGCGATGGGTGAGGAGGAGGTGATGTTTGATTCGTGACAAAACATGTAATAAAGTTAATAACAATCTGAATTATAGTCAATTATTCACGTTTACTACATAGAGTGCAGGTAGCCGTGTGAGGATGAGGTGAGAACGAGGTGAGGGGTAACGACGAGGTGAGTAGAACGAGAGGCGAGGGGTGAGAACGAGGTGAGGGTTGAGGACGACGGGTGAGGTGGACGAGGTGAGGGGTGAGGATGAGTCGAGGGGTGAGGAGGACGAGGTAAAACGTGAGGCAGACGAGGGGTGAGGAGGACGATGGGTGAGAAAGATGAGGCGAGGGGTGAGGAGGACGAGGGGTGAGGAGGACGAGGGGTGAGGAGGATGAGGGGTGAGAAGGACGAGTCGAGGGGTGAGGAGGACGAGGTGAGGGGTGAGGAAGACGAGCTGAGGGGTGAGGAGGACGCGGGGTGAGGAGGACGAGCTGAGGGGTAAAGCGGATGAGGTGAGGGGTGAGGAAGACGAGGTGATGGGTGAGGATGAGGTGAGGGGTGTGGACGAGGTGAAAGGTCAAGCGGACGACGTGAGGGGTGAGGACGAGGTGAGGAAGACGAGCTGAGGGGTGAGGAGGACGAGGTGAGGAGGACGAGCGGTGAAGAGAACGAGCTGAGGAGGACGAGGTGAGGGGTGAGGAGGACGAGGTGAGGGTGAGGAGGATGAGCTGAGGGGTAAAGATGACGAGGCAAGGGGTGAGGACGAGGCGAGGACGAGGTGAGGGGTGAGGAGGACGAAGTGAGGGGTGAGTACGAGGCGAGGGGTGAGTACGAGGGGTGAGGAGAACGAGGGGTGAGGAGAACGAGGGGTGAGGAGGCCGAGGCGAGGGGTGAGGAGACGAGGGGTGAGAACGAGGGTTGAGGAGGCCGAGGCGAGGGGTGAGTACGAGGCGATGGGTGAGGAGGACGAGGTGATGGGTGAGGACGAGGTGATGGGTGAGGACGAGGTGAGGAGAGCGAGGGGTTAGAGAAGGACGAGGTGAGGGTGAGGAGGATGAGCTAAGGGGTAAAGATGACGAGGCGAGGACGAGGTGAGGGGTGAGGAGGACGAAGTGAGGGCGAGGTGAGGGGTGAGGAATACGAGCTGAGGGATGAGAAGGACGAGGTGAGGGGTGAGGAGAACGATGGGGTGAGGAGGACAAGGCGAGGGGTGAGGAGGAGGCGAGGGGTGAGAACGAGGGTTGAGGAGGACGAGGTGATGGGTGAGGACGAGGTGAGGAGAGCGAGGGGTTAGAGAAGGACGAGGTGAGGGTGAGGAGGATGAGCTAAGAGGTAAATATGACGAGGCGAGGACGAGGTGAGGGGTGAGGAGGACAAAGTGAGGGCGAGGTGAGGGGTGAGGAATACGAGCTGAGGGATGAGAAGGACGAGGTGAGGGGTGAGGAGGACGAAGTGAGGGCGAGGTGAGGGGTGAGGAATACGAGCTGAGGGATGAGAAGGACGAAGTGAGGGGTGAGGAGGACGAGGGGTGAGGAGGACGAGGCGAGGGGTGAGGAGGAGGCGAGGGGTGAGAACGAGGGTTGAGGAGGACGAGGTGATGGGTGAGGACGAGGTGAGGAGAGCGAGGGGTTAGAGAAGGACGAGGTGAGGGTGAGGAGGATGAGCTGAGGGGTAAAGATGACGAGGCGAGGACGAGGTGAGGGGTGAGGAGGACGAAGTGAGGGCGAGGTGAGGGGTGAGGAATACGAGCTGAGGGTTGAGGAGGACGAGGCGATGGGTGAGGAGGACGAGGCGATGGGTGAGGAGGACGAGGTGATGGGTGAGGACGAGGTGAGGAGAGCGAGGGGTTAGAGAAGGACGAGGTGAGGATGAGGAGCAGGGTGCGGTGGACGAGCGAGGGGTGAGGAGAACGAGAAGTGAGGAGGACGGGGGGTGAGAAGTAAGAAGAACGAGGTGTGGGGGTGAGGAGGACGAGGGGTGAGGAGGACGAGGCGAGGGCTGAGGAGAGCGAGGCGTGAGGAGCGCGAGGGGTGAGGACAGCGAGGGGTGAGGAGGACGAGGGGTGAGGAGGTGAGGAGCAGGGTGCGGTGGACGAGCGAGGGATGAGGACGGGGGGTGAGAAGAAAAACGAGGTGTGGGGGTGAGGACGAGGTTTGAGGAGAGCGAGGGGTGAAGAGAGCGAGCGGTGAGGAGAGCGAGGGGTGAGGAGGACGAGGGGTGAGGAAAGCGAGGGGTGAGGAGAATGAGGGGTGAGGAGGACGAGGGGTGAGGAGGTGAGGAGGTGAGGGGTGCGGAGGACGAGTCGAGCGGTGAGGAGGAAGAGGTGAGGGGTAAGAAGAACGCGGTGTGGGTGAGAAGGACGAGGTGAGGTGTGAGGCGGGCGAGGCGTGAGGATGACGAGGCGCGGGGTGGGGTGGACGAGGTGAGGGGTGAGGAAGACGAGCTGAGGGGTGAGGAGAACGAGCGGTGAGGAGGACAATGGGTGAGGAGGACGAGGGGTGAGTAGGATGAGGTGAGGGGTGAGTAGGACGAGTCGAGTGGTGAGGAGGACAAGATGAGGGGTAAGAAGAACGAGGTGTGGGGTGAGGAGGACGAGGCAAATGGTGAGGACAGCGAGGGGAGGGGAGGACGAGGAGTGAGGACGAGCTAAGGGTGAGGAGGACGAGGCGAGGGAGAGGTGAGGGGTGAGGACGACGACGGGTGAGGAGGACGAGCTGAGGTGAGAGGTGAGGACGAGTCGAGGGGTGAGGAGGACGAGGTGAAAGGTGAGGCGGACGAGGGGTGAGGAGGACGATGGGTGAGGGGTGAGGAGGACGAGAGGTGACGATGACGAGAGTGAAGAGGACGAGGGGTGAGGAGAGTGAGGGGTGAGGAGTAAGAAGAACGAGCTGTGGGGGTGAGAACGAGGTGAGGGGTGAGAACGAGGTGAGGATTGAGGACAAGTGAGGTGGACGAGGTGAGGGGTGAGAACGAGGTGAGGGGTCAAGAGGACGAGGTGAGGGGTCAAGAGGACGAGGTGAGGGGTCAAGCGGACGACGTGAGGGGTAAGGAGGACGAGGTGAGGGGTGAGGAGGATGAGGAGCAGGGTGCGGTGGACGAGCGAGGGGTGAGGAGGATGAGAAGTGAGGAGGACGGGGGGTGAGACGTAAGAAGAACGAGGTGTGTGGGTGAGGAGGACGAGGCGAGGGCTGAGGAGGACGGGGGGTGAGGACGGGGGGTGAGAAGAAAAACGAGGTGAGGACGAGGGTTGAGGAGAGCGAGGGGTGAAGAGAGCGAGGGGTGAAGAGAGCGAGGGGTGAGGAGACCGAGGGGTGAGGAGACCGAGGGGTGAGGAGACCGAGGGGTGAGGAGGATGAGGGGTGAGAAGGACGAGTCGAGGGGTGAGGAGGACGAGGTGAGGGGTGAGGAAGACGAAGTGATGGGTGAGGATGAGGTGAGGGGTGTGGACGAGGTGAAAGGTCAAGCGGACGACGTGAGGGGTGAGGACGAGGTGAGGAAGACGAGCTGAGGGGTGAGGAGGACGAGGTGAGGAGGACGAGGGGTGAAGAGGACGAGCTGAGGAGGACGAGGTGAGGGGTGAGGAGGACGAGGTGAGGGTGAGGAGGATGAGCTGAGGGGTAAAGATGACGAGGCAAGGGGTGAGGACGAGGCGAGGACGAGGTGAGGGGTGAGGAGGACGAAGTGAGGGGTGAGTACGAGGCGAGGGGTGAGGAGAACGAGGGGTGAGGAGGACGAGGCGAGGGGTGAGGAGGCGAGGGGTGAGAACGAGGGTTGAGGAGGACGAGGCGATGGGTGAGGAGGACGAGGCGATGGGTGAGGAGGACGAGGTGATGGGTGAGGACGAGGTGAGGAGAGCGAGGGGTTAGAGAAGGACGAGGTGAGGGTGAGGAGGATGAGCTAAGGGGTAAAGATGACGAGGCGAGGACGAGGTGAGGGGTGAGGAGGACGAAGTGAGGGCGAGGTGAGGGGTGAGGAATACGAGCTGAGGGATGAGAAGGACGAGGTGAGGGGTGAGGAGGACGAGGGGTGAGGAGGACAAGGCGAGGGGTGAGGAGGAGGCGAGGGGTGAGAACGAGGGTTGAGGAGGACGAGGTGATGGGTGAGGACGAGGTGAGGAGAGCGAGGGGTTAGAGAAGGACGAGGTGAGGGTGAGGAGGATCAGCTAAGAGGTAAATATGACGAGGCGAGGACGAGGTGAGGGGTGAGGAGGACGAAGTGAGGGCGAGGTGAGGGGTGAGGAATACGAGCTGAGGGATGAGAAGGACGAGGTGAGGGGTGAGGAGAACGAGGGGTGAGGAGGACAAGGCGAGGGGTGAGGAGGAGGCGAGGGGTGAGAACGAGGGTTGAGGAGGACGAGGTGATGGGTGAGGACGAGGTGAGGAGAGCGAGGGGTTAGAGAAGGACGAGGTGAGGGTGAGGAGGATGAGCTAAGAGGTAAATATGACGAGGCGAGGACGAGGTGAGGGGTGAGGAGGACGAAGTGAGGGCGAGGAGGGGTGAGGAATACGAGCTGAGGGATGAGAAGGACGAGGTGAGGGGTGAGGAGGACGAAGTGAGGGCGAGGTGAGGGGTGAGGAATACGAGCTGAGGGATGAGAAGGACGAGGTGAGGGGTGAGGAGGACGAGGGGTGAGGAGGACGAGGCGAGGGGTGAGGAGGAGGCGAGGGGTGAGAACGAGGGTTGAGGAGGACGAGGTGATGGGTGAGGACGAGGTGAGGAGAGCGACGGGTTAGAGAAGGACGAGGTGAGGGTGAGGAGGATGAGCTGAGGGGTAAAGATGACGAGGCGAGGACGAGGTGAGGGGTGAGGAGGACGAAGTGAGGGCGAGGTGAGGGGTGAGGAATACGAGCTGAGGGTTGAGGAGGACGAGGCGATTGGTGAGGAGGACGAGGCGATGGGTGAGGAGGACGAGGTGATGGGTGAGGACGAGGTGAGGAGAGCGAGGGGTTAGAGAAGGACGAGGTGAGGATGAGGAGCAGGGTGCGGTGGACGAGCGAGGGGTGAGGAGAACGAGAAGTGAGGAGGACGGGGGGTGAGAAGTAAGAAGAACGAGGTGTGGGGGTGAGGAGGACGAGGGGTGAGGAGGACGAGGCGAGGGCTGAGGAGAGCGAGGCGTGAGGAGCGCGAGGGGTGAGGACAGCGAGGGGTGAGGAGAATGAGGGGTGAGGAGGACGAGGGGTGAGGAGGTGAGGAGGTGAGGGGTGCGGAGGACGAGCGAGGGATGAGGACGGGGGGTGAGAAGAAAAACGAGGTGTGGGGGTGAGGACGAGGTTTGAGGAGAGCGAGGGGTGAAGAGAGCGAGCGGTGAGGAGAGCGAGGGGTGAGGAGAATGAGGGGTGAGGAGGACGAGGGGTGAGGAGGTGAGGGGTGCGGAGGACGAGTCGAGCGGTGAGGAGGAAGAGGTGAGGGGTAAGAAGAACGAGGTGTGGGGTGAGGAGGACGAGGCAAATGGTGAGGACAGCGAGGGGAGGGGAGGACGAGGAGTGAGGACGAGCTAAGGGTGAGGAGGACGAGGCGAGGGAGAGGTGAGGGGTGAGGACGACGACAGGTGAGGAGGACGAGCTGAGGTGAGAGGTGAGGACGAGTCGAGGGGTGAGGAGGACGAGGTGAAAGGTGAGGCGGACGAGGGGTGAGGAGGACGATGGGTGAGGGGTGAGGAGGACGAGAGGTGACGATGACGAGAGTGAAGAGGACGAGGGGTGAGGAGAGTGAGGGGTGAGGAGTAAGAAGAACGAGCTGTGGGGGTGAGAACGAGGTGAGGGGTGAGAACGAGGTGAGGATTGAGGACAAGTGAGGTGGACGAGGTGAGGGGTGAGAACGAGGTGAGGGGTCAAGAGGACGAGGTGAGGGGTCAAGAGGACGAGGTGAGGGGTCAAGCGGACGACGTGAGGGGTAAGGAGGACGAGGTGAGGGGTGAGGAGGATGAGGAGCAGGGTGCGGTGGACGAGCGAGGGGTGAGGAGGATGAGAAGTGAGGAGGACGGGGGGTGAGACGTAAGAAGAACGAGGTGTGTGGGTGAGGAGGACGAGGCGAGGGCTGAGGAGAGCGAGGGGTGAGGACGGGGGGTGAGAAGAAAAACGAGGTGAGGACGAGGGTTGAGGAGAGCGAGGGGTGAAGAGAGCGAGGGGTGAAGAGAGCGAGGGGTGAGGAGACCGAGGGGTGAGGAGACCGAGGGGTGAGGAGACCGAGGGGTGAGGAGGACGAAGTGAGGGGTGAGTACGAGGCGAGGGGTGAGGAGAACGAGGGGTGAGGAGGATGAGGGGTGAGAAGGACGAGTCGAGGGGTGAGGAGGACGAGGTGAGGGGTGAGGAAGACGAAGTGATGGGTGAGGATGAGGTGAGGGGTGTGGACGAGGTGAAAGGTCAAGCGGACGACGTGAGAGGTGAGGACGAGGTGAGGAAGACGAGCTGAGGGGTGAGGAAGACGAGCTGAGGGGTGAGGAGGACGAGGTGAGGAGGACGAGGGGTGAAGAGGACGAGGTGAGGGTGAGGAGGATGAGCTGAGGGGTAAAGATGACGAGGCAAGGGGTGAGGACGAGGCGAGGACGAGGTGAGGGGTGAGGAGGACGAAGTGAGGGGTGAGTACGAGGCGAGGGGTGAGGAGAACGAGGGGTGAGGAGGACGAGGCGAGGGGTGAGGAGAACGAGGCGATGGGTGAGGAGGACGAGGTGATGGGTGAGGACGAGGTGAGGAGAGCGAGGGGTTAGAGAAGGACGAGGTGAGGGTGAGGAGGATGAGCTAAGGGGTAAAGATGACGAGGCGAGGACGAGGTGAGGGGTGAGGAGGACGAAGTGAGGGCGAGGTGAGGGGTGAGGAATACGAGCTGAGGGATGAGAAGGACGAGGTGAGGGGTGAGGAGAACGAGGGGTGAGGAGGACAAGGCGAGGGGTGAGGAGGAGGCGAGGGGTGAGAACGAGGGTTGAGGAGGACGAGGTGATGGGTGAGGACGAGGTGAGGAGAGCGAGGGGTTAGAGAAGGACGAGGTGAGGGTGAGGAGGATCAGTTAAGAGGTAAATATGACGAGGCGAGGACGAGGTGAGGGGTGAGGAGGACGAAGTGAGGGCGAGGTGAGGGGTGAGGAATACGAGCTGAGGGATGAGAAGGACGAGGTGAGGGGTGAGGAGAACGAGGGGTGAGGAGGACAAGGCGAGGGGTGAGGAGGAGGCGAGGGGTGAGAACGAGGGTTGAGGAGGACGAGGTGATGGGTGAGGACGAGGTGAGGAGAGCGAGGGGTTAGAGAAGGACGAGGTGAGGGTGAGGAGGATGAGCTAAGAGGTAAATATGACGAGGCGAGGACGAGGTGAGGGGTGAGGAGGACGAAGTGAGGGCGAGGTGAGGGGTGAGGAATACGAGCTGAGGGATGAGAAGGACGAGGTGAGGGGTGAGGAGGACGAAGTGAGGGCGAGGTGAGGGGTGAGGAATACGAGCTGAGGGTTGAGGAGGACGAGGCGATGGGTGAGGAGGACGAGGCGATGGGTGAGGAGGACGAGGTGATGGGTGAGGACGAGGTGAGGAGAGCGAGGGGTTAGAGAAGGACGAGGTGAGGATGAGGAGCAGGGTGCGGTGGACGAGCGAGGGGTGAGGAGAACGAGAAGTGAGGAGGACGAGGGGTGAGGAGGTGAGGAGCAGGGTGCGGTGGACGAGCGAGGGATGAGGACGGGGGGTGAGAAGAAAAACGAGGTGTGGGGGTGAGGACGAGGTTTGAGGAGAGCGAGGGGTGAAGAGAGCGAGCGGTGAGGAGAGCGAGGGGTGAGGAGGACGAGGGGTGAGGAGAGCGAGGGGTGAGGAGGACGAGGGGTGAGGAGGTGAGGGGTGAGGAGGTGAGGGGTGCGGAGGACGAGTCGAGCGGTGAGGAGGAAGAGGTGAGGGGTAAGAAGAACGCGGTGTGGGTGAGAAGGACGAGGTGAGGGGTGAGGCGGGCGAGGCGTGAGGATGACGAGGCGCGGGGTGGGGTGGACGAGGTGAGGGGTGAGGAAGACGAGCTGAGGGGTGAGGAGAACGAGCGGTGAGGAGGACAATGGGTGAGGAGGACAATGGGTGAGGAGGACGAGGGGTGAGTAGGATGAGGTGAGGAGTGAGTAGGACGAGTCGAGTGGTGAGGAGGACAAGATGAGGGGTAAGAAGAACGAGGTGTGGGGTGAGGAGGACGAGGCAAATGGTGAGGACAGCGAGGGGAGGACGAGGAGTGAGGACGAGCTAAGGGTGAGGAGGACGAGGCGAGGGAGAGGTGAGGGGTGAGGACGACGACGGGTGAGGAGGACGAGCTGAGGTGAGAGGTGAGGACGAGTCGAGGGGTGAGGAGGACGAGGTGAAAGGTGAGGCGGACGAGGGGTGAGGAGGACGATGGGTGAGGGGTGAGGAGGACGAGAGGTGACGATGACGAGAGTGAAGAGGACGAGGGGTGAGGAGAGTGAGGGGTGAGGAGTAAGAAGAACGAGCTGTGGGGGTGAGAACGAGGTGAGGGGTGAGAACGAGGTGAGGATTGAGGACAAGTGAGGTGGACGAGGTGAGGGGTGAGAACGAGGTGAGGGGTCAAGAGGACGAGGTGAGGGGTCAAGAGGACGAGGTGAGGGGTCAAGCGGACGACGTGAGGGGTAAGGAGGACGAGGTGAGGGGTGAGGAGGATGAGGAGCAGGGTGCGGTGGACGAGCGAGGGGTGAGGAGGATGAGAAGTGAGGAGGACGGGGGGTGAGACGTAAGAAGAACGAGGTGTGTGGGTGAGGAGGACGAGGCGAGGGCTGAGGAGAGCGAGGGGTGAGGACGGGGGGTGAGAAGAAAAACGAGGTGAGGACGAGGGTTGAGGAGAGCGAGGGGTGAAGAGAGCGAGGGGTGAAGAGAGCGAGGGGTGAGGAGACCGAGGGGTGAGGAGACCGAGGGGTGAGGAGACCGAGGGGTGAGGAGGATGAGGGGTGAGGAGGACGAGGGTGAGGAGGACGAGGGGTGAGGAGGACGAGAGGTAAGGAGGTGAGGGGTGCGAAGGACGAGTCGAGGGGTGAGTAGGAAGAGGTGAGGGGTAAGAAGAACGCGGTGTGGGTGAGAAGGACGAGGTGAGGGGTGAGGTGGGCGAGGCGTGAGGATGACGAGGCGCGGGGTGCGGTGGACGAGGTGAGGTGAGGGGTGAGGAGAACGAGGGGTGAGGAGAACGAGCGGTGAGGAGGACGATGTGTGAGGAGGACGATGTGTGAGGAGGACGAGGGGTGAGGAGGACGAGGGGTGAGGAGGGTGAGGTGAGGGGTGAGTAGGACGAGTCGAGTGGTGAGGAGGACAAGATGAGGGGTAAGAAGAACGAGGTGTGGGGTGAGGAGGACGAGGCAAATGGTGAGGACAGCGAGGGGAGGGGAGGACGAGGAGTGAGGACGAGCTAAGGGTGAGGAGGACGAGGCGAGGGAGAGGTGAGGGGTGAGAAGGACGAGGTGAGCGGTGAGGACGACGACGGGTGAGGAGGACGAGCTGAGGTGAGAGGACGAGTCGAGGGGTGAGGAGGACGAGGGGTGAGGAGGACGATGGGTGAGGAAGATGAGGCGAGGAGTGAGGAAGATGAGGCGAGGGGTGAGGAGGACGAGGGGTGAGGAGGATGAGGGGTGAGAAGGACGAGTCGAGGGGTGAGGAGGACGAGGTGAGGGGTGAGGAAGACGAAGTGATGGGTGAGGATGAGGGGTGGGGTGTGGACGAGGTGAAAGGTCAAGCGGACGACGTGAGGGTTGAGGACGAGGTGAGGAGGACGAGGGGTTAAGAGGACGAGCTGAGGAGGACGAGGTGAGGGGTGAGGAGGACGAGGTGAGGGTGAGGAGCATGAGCTGAGGGGTAAAGATGACGAGGCAAGGGGTGAGGAGGACGAGGACGAGGTGAGGGGTGAGGAGGACGAAGTGAGGGGTGAGGAGAACGAGGGGTTAGAACGAGGGTTTAGGAGGACGAGGCGATGGGTGAGGAGGACGAGGCGATGGGTGAGGAGGACGAGGTGATGGGTGAGGACGAGGTGAGGAGAGCGAGGGGTTAGAGAAGGACGAGGTGAGGGTGAGGAGGATGAGCTAAGGGGTAAAGATGACGAGGCAAGGGGTGAGGACGAGGCGAGGACGAGGTGAGGGGTGAGGAGGACGAAGTGAGGGCGAGGTGAGGGGTGAGGAATACGAGCTGAGGGATGAGAAGGACGAGGTGAGGGGTGAGGAGGACGAGGCGAGGGGTGAAAACGAGGGGTGAAGGAGAACGGGGTGAGGAGGACGAGGCGAGATGCGAGGACGGGGTGAGGACGAGGTGAAGGGTGAGGAGGAGGTGATGTTTGATTCGTGACAAAACATGTAATAAAGTTATTAATAACAATCTGAATTATAGTCAATTATTCACGTCTACTACATAGAGTGCAGGTAGCCGTGTGAGGATGAGGTGAGAACGAGGTGAGGGGTAAGGACGAGGTGAGTAGAACGAGAGGCGAGGGGTGAGAACGAGGTGAGGGTTGAGGACGACGGGTGAGGTGGACGAGGTGAGGGGTATGAGGCGAGGGGTGAGGATGAGGCGAGCGGTGAGGACGAGGTGAGTAGAACGGGGGTGAGGACGAGGCGAGGGGTGAGGAGAACGAGGTGAGAAGATGAGGGGTGAGGAGAACGAGGGGTGAGGAGAACGAGGGGTGAGGAGGGCGAGGTGAGGGGTTAGGGGTGAGGAGGACGAGGCTAGGGGTGAGGAGGACGAGGTGAGGTCGGTAAGGGAGGTGTCCGTCTCCGGAGTGTTGCATGATATTTGTTGCTATGCTCGATGTTTGGTTGGTGACATAACATTCAATACAGTTCTAAATAACATCCTGAAAGATAATAAATTACTCGTGTCTGCTGCATAGAGGCCAGGTACCCGCGTTTGCCTTCCGCGTGTGCGTGTAGATAAATCAGAATCTGTATTTTACATGAGTTTTGACGTTCTCTTTCACACACGTCCAGAAGGGTCGGGTTAGCCAGTTGCATCAACAACAAAATGCAATTAAAGATACTCGAGTAAGGATTGAGAAAATGTAGTCAAGTCACGAATAAATGTCATGTAAAATCAAACTGTGCAAGCTCATACCTTCTTGTAGATTTGTCAACATCAAATCCAAGCTTGGACAAGATGGCAAAACACCAACAGTCAAAGGACCATACCAAGACAGTGGCCTCGATTAAATTGCATTCAAACATTGAACTCTCGACACGTGGGTGAAGAGGTTCCGAGTTTCAAATCGCAGACGCAAAAGCCGCGTCGAGAACTTTGAGCCCTGGCTGATACGGAGGCAGCTTCCTCTGCCCCCATAGGGTGCCTGGGGGCACGTGATCTGGCTCCGCCCATGGTAGGCGGGGCCAATTGCGTCACTTCCTGCGCTCTCACCTCCGACCCCAATGGCGTTACGTCACTCCGGCAGGGCGAGCGAGCTGAGCGGCTGCGTTTGTCTCTTGCGCCCCCAACAGGAGCCATGAAGTTCTTCAAGAGACGGCAGCAGATGCAAGCGACGCTGGAGACTCCAAATTCGTCAACAGCGGAGGTGAGTGGCGCCACCTCTTGCGTTGGAGTTATACGAAGTAACAAATATAGTACTGTGATCACATCGAGAAAAAATATTATTTTTTAAAATATTTAAATTTTACTTTAAATTGAGCGCTTGATGCGTGGGTAACGAGGTTCATAGTTTAAGATCACAGATTGAGAGTTTCATCAAGGATTTTAGTCGGAGAAAGCTTTCTCTGGGCAGTTGGTCCTTGTTTGCGTTGCCAAGGTGATAGCATCTCGTGTCAACTGCCATTTCCCAGCAGCTGTGCCTGGGGGTCACGTGACGTTTGGTGACGCAATAAGGCCCGAGCCATTGGCTCCGCCCTTTTTGGGTAAAGCCAGTGACGTAATCACTGCCATTGATGACGTCATCACTGTATTCGATGCCTTCACTGAAATTGACGTCGTCACTGTAATTGATGACGTCATCACTAATCGATGTCATCGCTGTAGTCGATGGCGTAATCGCTGCATCTGATGACGTCATCGCTGCATTTGTTTACGTCAGCGCTGCGGGCTCCTTATCGCTGCGTGGTGGCCTGTAATTCGGGCAAAGCCAGCGATCTGAGCACCTGTGTTTCTTTATCTGCGTCGGCAAGAATATACATGATATTCTTCAACAGACCACAGTTGAGAAAGCAACACATGAGACAATGAATGTGTCAACAGAGTAGGTGCGTAGTGCCACCTCTTGGGGGCCGTCCATAAATGACGTCACGCACTTGGGGGGGGGGCAGACATTTGTGACGATGTGTGACGGGGGGGGGGGGTTTGAGAAATGTGATGTCACATCAAAATGCGCAATTTTAAATAAAAATAGACAACACGTTCTGCTTAATTAAATAGACTTTTTAATAAATGTTCTACAACATCAGAGTGCAGCACCACATTAATACGCACTACAAGGCAATAGTTTAAGATGTTTTCTTGTTCATGTTTTTGTTTGTTGCGGTTGCACCCGATTTGGGGGGGGGGGGGTCTGACTTTTTGTGACACCGTGTGACAAAGGGGGAGGGGTCCAAAATCGCGTGACGTCATTTATGGACGGCCCCTTGTGTTTTGATGTCAGAGGAGTTGTACTCGGTAAGAGAGGTAGGGGACAGACACAAATCTAGGCTGGAGTGGAGGCCACCACTCTGCCACTTAGCAGCTAAAATGCAAACGTGTATGGAATGATAAAAAAAAGCTTTGCCCCAACACCAGATTGACACCTTTTACAAGGCAGCAAGTCCGCATGAACCACAAATACCTGCTAACACCAGTGGCGAGGGATATCTGAGCCAGTGTTGGGACTCCCCTATGTCGACTTAGGCTGAAATGAATACAGGCAGTCTCGCTTAGCGCTCAAGATGCCTATGTGGAGAAGTGAGCATTCAGGAAATCAGCGCGAAAAGGGTTATACCATTATATATGGGGATGACTTCTCGACAGCGTTATCTCTTATGAACAATAAATGAGGGCTTCATTGGAGTATCAGCGCTATTTTATAAGAGTAATAAAACAGATGGTAAACATTCCATCAAAACGATTTTTTTAATAATAGCATCAGGAAGTATTATGTACTGTACTCACCAGTGTAACCGCCATATGCTCACTCACCTCGACCGGCCTTATCACTGGCATGTTGACATTCCCAGACATTTTGGGGCTAAGGCAGAGAGACCAAGGAGGAGCAAACACGTCGGCGGACGAGTTTGTCTTTTAAAAATTGGCGAGCGCTGTGTGGCTCAGAGCGTACTGTGATAAAACTGAATATCAAATTAACCTTATGGCGGGACCCCGAGGTCCCGAATAAACGTAAGTCAAAATCGTAATGAATAAATTTTTGGTGACTCCGTCACACCGCGCACATAAACGGCGCGACCTACCTGGCGCGGATCATTCTGTTGTCATGCCGTCCAAGCGCAGCGAGGACGAATGCGCAGAAGAAACCAAACTTTGAAACTTTGATTAGCGCATCGTGTAGAGCTCGTCGAGAGGATTAGATTGCCGTTTCATTCGCCTTCAACAGACAAAATGACGTCGCAACGCAGTTTATGCGAGAGCCGGGGGCTTATGGGACCCCATAAGGTTCAAATATTGTATTAACATTGACAAAAATATTGATTTTTTTAAAGTACTCATGGCCATGAATGCTGGTTGTCTTGGAGCGTTTGTCACTCTCATTGGCTGAGCGAATGTAAATGAAGATGGTGTGGGTGCGTTTCCTAGGCCAGCGCTGCTGCGCATTCTACCACTCTGTTTAGGCTGTGCGGGGAATCGTGGTGTTGCCTTTGCTTGGGTGTGTGGGTGTCAGCCCATCTGTCCTATGTGTGTCTACCTGTGTATTAGGCACCTCACTTGCCATGTGCCATGGTGTTGTCTCCACCATCCGATGGCGAATGGCATGTCACGATGCGATTGAAGGCAGGATTTACGCTGGGAGGAGCTAACGTGCCCATGCCATGTGCCCTTGCTCCCGTCGCAGTTGGAAATGCCGGAAAAGGAAACGCACCACCTGTCCCGGGAGGTGTCAACCCTGCGGGACAATCTGAGCAGGGCAAGAGCGCAGTTCGCCACCCTGCGTGGCGCACTGAGCCAGACAGAGAAGAGTCTCCTCGAGATGCTGCACCAACTCAAGAAAAACCATGCTGAGGAGGTACTGTGGCCACCACCAACCCCCCTGTCCCCTTGTTACACGGAGCACGGCTAAAGTGAAACTTCGTTTGTCAAGACTTCGCCGATCTTACATTTACATGCAAATTTCATCAAGCCCTGCCCACTGACCCTTGAGCTACACCCATCTCAAACCTTTTTAACTCCCTACCTTAGCAGCGCTCCCGCCATATATTTTTTCCTGCCTCGGCAGCTCTCCTGCCATATCCTTCACTTAATGACGATTGCTTGTGTTGCGATCGAAACGTCGTGATATTGTTATTATTTTATTATTTTTGTATCTACATGGCCTTACTGAAAGACCCAAATAATGTGTTCACGTTGTGAAGCTGCGTGGCACACAAGCAGAGATAACAACACCTCAACATATTCGTCAATAACACTGCAATGGATATTGCTTTGACTTCTCTGATGTGATGAAGGCCCATTGCCTGAAACATCACCTTTTAGAAGCTCTGCCCTATTAAGTGCATCATTATTGATTCATGCGTTGAGTTTTTATTCAGAGTTACGATCTGAACGTCAAGGAAATGGCACATTAAATGAGTGCATTCTGGGAGGTAGCTAGGTGCCCCAGGGGTCAGACATGCTGTGCCAGCATGGCTGAGATGCCAGGATTGAATGTGGATTACAGCTGCCCAACCACAGTGATTAAACCGGATTCTCAAGCATAGTGGTCTCAGCCTAGTTGCAAATGAGTGCACAAAAAACCCATCGAATTATATTTTGGTTCCGTAATAAATTTTGCTAAATTCACTGTAGCGAGTGTTCCATGGTTTTATTCCCAATAATGTTGAAAATGAACGATAAAAGCAGATCAAACTAATTTTTTGTATCATAGCATCTCCCCAAATAATGTGCATGTATTATGTTTTATTGATTAATACATCTGTACGGTGCTGACCAGCATGGGGAAGTATAGTCAAACAAATTCCCATGACCGACATGGTGTGAGGAGGCGTTGTGAGTTATTTGTTTTGAATATTGACTCAATTTGAAGATGAACATTTGGGTGCAACGAGTTTCTTCATTATCTTATGATGAAGAACGTTGCCATGTTGTATGCACGCTTACCAATCGTTGATTGATGTATACAAGTATCATGGTTCTATTTTTTGACTTTCTATTATTCTAAATATTTTAAACGTGATTGTGGTATGTTCAATAAGACCACAGGTGTTTACCTTGCATATTTTTGTAGTTCTTGATTTGTTTACAATAGAATCTCAATTTCTTATTTTCATCTTGAAAAGCGTCCACTGCACGTGTGCATCCGTCTGCATGCGAAGCGCCTGTATGTGCGTCTCTGTACTCAATGATGTATACAAGTATCATGGTTCTATTTTTTGACTTTCTATTATTCTAAATATTTTAAACGTGATTGTGGTATGTTCAATAAGACCACAGGTGTTTACCTTGCATATTTTTGTAGTTCTTGATTTGTTTACAATAGAATCTCAATTTCTTATTTTCATCTTGAAAAGCGTCCACTGCACGTGTGCATCCGTCTGCATGCGAGGCGCCTGTATGTGCGTCTCTGTACTCAATGCCCGTGTCTCCGCATTCTTATCTTGTCTCCCTCTGCATGTTCTGCCTTTGGCTATGTACATCTCTCTCCACATGCACTGTCTTTCCATAATGTGTCCAAATTTGTATGACTTGCTTGTGTCTTTGTGTGTATGTCTCTGCATCTGTAATTTATTTTCTTGTGCCTCCTGCCCATGTCTATAGTCTCTTATCTCTCTGTACAACTACATGCTCCGTGTGTCTGTATGTCTGTACCTGTCCTCATCTGCACGCTGCATGTGTCTGTGATGAAGGGCTGCCCACCTATGCATGCACGTGCCTGTGACACTGTGCCCTTCTGCCCGTGAGCAGCTAATGGCACACTCGCAGGCCATCAACAGCCTGCAGGTGGAGTTGGAGGCAGTGCGGTGGGGCGAGCACGAGGAGCAGCTGAGGCGTGAGCACGATGCGACTCTGCATCTGGCATACATAGAGCTGGCCGAATATCGTGCATCACATATGCACGACGATTCAGAGTACGACGCTCACGTTGTGCACATCACGGTCCTCCAGAAGGTGAGGCCTCCACTCTCGCAACAGCCACCCCCCTTCTTGCAACAGCAATGTGTCCTGCCCAAGCCCACTTATTTTCTCAATATTTTGGATGAATGCTAAACAATTTATTAATATATTCAAATTACATGTTGTAATTACGTGTAATTTAGATGCTGCCCGTCTCCGCCCGCAGGCGCTGAAGGAGCGTGACGAGCTGCTGCGGCGCTCAGAGGCAGACCTGGTGGCGGCGCGGGAAGAGGCGCGAGAGCGCGGGACTGAAACCGAGCGGCTGGGCACCGAGGCCGCGGAGCTGAGAGCGAACATGCGCGACCTCTTTACCAACCAAGAGGTGCAGCAGACCGAGGTGGACAACCTGCGGCATGAAGTACTGGAGCTGCAGCAACGACTGCAGGAGGCTAACGCTTGCTGCGAGGAGACCGGTGGGTAGGGGCCTGTGCTCCAAAATCTTTCTGAATCCACGGACCCATTGAACACTAATTTTTGTCGAGCACTGTGCACCAATAACTTCTTTTTACGAGTTAAAACGAGTAATTCCTCGTTTTTATTTCATTTCCCACATGGACCACTTCCGCTGTCTAACATAGGACTGCACTGGGTTTACTAACTGCTCTCTCACTAGGCCCTTCCTGTGCATATATTATTATTCTGGACCCTGTGTTTGCATGCAAGCTGGTGAATAGGTCTGAGGGACCTCAGACCTATTCTGTCTGCTACTACTCCCGCTGCTGGTACTCTTCCTCCTGAGCTGCTGCTCCTTCTCTGTCTGCTGCCACTGGTGGCTGTACTGTCTTCATCGCCATGGTTTTGTGTCCCTTCCGACAGGCAATTCTCTGGAGCAACAGACGGACTTTCTCAAGGCCGAGCTGGGAGTCTCCAGGGCAGAGGAGGCCGCGAGGGCACAGGAGGTGGTGCAGCTGCAGCACACACTTCAGCACACGTATGCTGAGATGGAGTGCATGCACGGCCAGATCGCCGGGCTGCAGCACCAGGTAACCAGAGCCTTATGCGGCAGCCCCCCCACCTCCATGTGTGTGCATGAGGCCTGTCCTCATCGCCTGAGCAGTGCACCATCGCATGTTAGAGAATGTTTTTTTAGGTAAAGTCACGTAGAAATAAGAAATAATAAAATTAATAATAAAAAGACAAAGAATAATTCCTGCAGTCACGAAAGCTCCAAATTCAAGTTTCATGTTAGAGAATGGTTTGCAGAAGCATAAATCACATAACTACTTCTGAGAAATATTTAAGTGCCCTCTGGTACCCACACAATAGGAGGAAATACTTTGATATCTGCCCTGCTATGGAGAGTAATGAGTAATGTTCATCACAAAACAGTCTGATCTTTGGTTTTCAGAGCTGGAACTTAGCTCGATTTAGTGTAAAGCCGACATTGTTTTCATGGGCTTTTCTGTGAAGTCATTGATGATCAGGCTGAGATCATTAACTCACTGCACATGTGAACCTGGCTTAATCACAGGTGGCTGAAACCTGAAGTGGTTATATAAGTAATATGGATGCAGCCAGGAAGGCAGACAGCCAGAATGTTTTTTTTTTCGAATGTAGTATGATAATGCATTTCTATATGGCAAAAGGTATAATTGTGACCACAGGATCGGTCCTCCCCTCATGGGTCTTAATTTTGTCTGCAGATAGGTGAATGTTGGATGAGGTAATTACACTAGACAAGGCAATTCCTGACTAGGCCTTTAACTAATTCACTCTCTCTCATAATTTGTCATGATTCAGAGTTGCGAATGTATTTTCTCACATTTTAATACTTTCAGTTAGAATAAATACAATTTAATTATAAAGTCAGCTGCAGTTTACAGGACTTTTTCTAAAATGTGATTGGCTTGCATTTGTTAGAGAAACAATATAGGCTTGCAGACACAACTATATGCACACCACAGAGTTTAAATGACTTAAGTGGTAATTATTTATCTGTTTGCAAGCCGGGCTTAATTACAGCTGGGTCTTTTCCAACCCAGAAAAGATTTCCACATTCTGCACACCATATTCAGTATACTTCCCCAGACATGAATCCAGCATTGTGGAACGTGTGCGTGCCTGTAGCTGAAGGAGTCGGAGGGGCACGTCCAGGCACTTGGGATGGAGAAGGCGCAGCAGCAGGACGCGCATCGGAAAGAGGCCTGCGAGCTGGCGACAGGGCTGGAGGAGGTCCGGCTCACCCTCACCGATGCTTTTAAGCAGTTCGAGCGCAACTCCAAGAAGGTATCGGCTCGCAAGGACACGCGTGGTGAAGCCGCGATTGGCACTGAAGAGGGGCGCCACGGTGGCGAGATGTTAACTACCTCGCCTGTATACAGGAGGTTGTGGGTTTGATCCCAAACTCGACACCTGTATATTTGGAGTTTGCATGTTCTCCCTGTGGTCACGTGGATTTTTTCCGGGTCCTCCGGTTCTTCCTCCACATTTAGAAACGTGCGTTTAGATTCTATAGCTGCAATACATTTCCACATGATAAGCCACTTCGTTGAACTTTCATTTGTGGGCAGGTCGCTTCTGAAAAAGAGCTATATAGTTCAGTAGGCCTTAGCTGGTAAAATAAAGATAATGAAAGTTTGAGTTTTAAGACATTTGTGGCAGCGTTCACAAGAGGAGGAGACCCTTGTGCGGCGAAATATTTATGATGATATACAACGTATTAATTTACTGTGATGAGCCTTCTGCACTCTGAACCAAGCTGTCCGAGTTTGATTACCAACCATGGCTAGCATTGGTGGGCAGTGAAATCTGACCCAGTCTTGGGTGTACCACTTCGTGCTGACCAGTGTGATGAAGTATGATCAATTAATTCCCATGACCGGTATGGCTCAGGGAAACTTTCATCCAGCAGTATCACAAAAACACATTCAGAGGTGGACGGATCATGGCTGTTCATGATGATGATGGTGATGATTACGATGGTAAAACGAACGTTGCCTGTATTAAGGCTCAGGAGGACGAGGACACAATCACTCGGCTGAGGGAGGAGCTCAAGGCGAGCAAGGAGGAGCTCGCAGCGAGTGAGGCGGAGCGCGCCAGTGCCCAGCCGGAGCTCTCCACCCCCCAACAGGGACTGTCGGCGCTGCAGGATCAGCTGACCACGTCCCAAGCTGAGAATGAGGACACTCTGCGTCAGGTAATGCTCCCAGCCTCGTTCCCACGGCCGCTGAGAACCCAGGCTCTCCTGGCCCCGGAACGGCCCAGGTCTGACCGTGACACAGCACTTGAGTCGTCAGGCTGTGTAGGGTCTGACCATCTGCTCCCCTCTGCTACGTGCATGTCCATGCCCTCCCTGTCCTGGTTTGGGAAGCGATTTTAATCTGACCTTTTACTGCAGATTTTGGGTTACTTAATCCATATATGTGGGCTTTTATAGGCGTAATCATGGGTTGTGTGCATGATGGTCTGACAAGATTGGGTGCATCCTGGGTGATTTGGTCAAACATGGTGTATGGACATCTGTGAAAAATATTTTCACAGCTCATCAGACTCCTCCAATATGAATAAAGATTCTGGTTCTAAATGTGTCTGTTGTTGCATCTGTATGTTCTACAATAACCGCACACAGTCGTTAAAATGCTTTTCTCTGTCCCTCTGCCTGTGGCCCAAGCAGCTGTTCGAAAGGAGCCAGGAGCTGGGATTCCTGCATGCGGGAATTCTTTGGTATCAGCGTATGCTGGCCGAGCTGCACACAGAGCTGGAGCAGTACCGCGAAAACGCACAGATCGGACGCTCACAGCTGCAGCATTTGGACATGCTGCGCCAGCAGAGCGAGGCGGAGGTGAGTACACTGCATTCGCACGTCGCAGACAAAGACTCCCCGTATAGCCTTAATAGACTGTTGGGGAAAGTACTGTTAGTGAGCAGCACCTATGAAGGCCGGCATGGCACACAAGGGGGTGATTGGCCAGCACCATGCCTCGCTGCCTTTGTCTCTCCAGTGGTGATGTTTACACATCGCACCAGGTACTCATTTGAGGCTGTGTCAATCTAGGGGACGCCCAGGACCGGTTCACATAATCGTCACTGGTGTTGGCCATGAACGGGAATCGAACTCGGGTCGCCGCATTCGAAGGCTAATCGCTACACTACCGCTCCCCACACATTCACTTTCATACACATAGACACGTGCGCGTGCACACACACACACACTTATAGGCAAACACTTGCTCCAAGCGCCATCCTGAATTATTACATGTCGCGGAGGATTGCTCCACTGAACAAAATAGTGACGCGGTTCAATTTTCAAGTGCGAGTTCGCGTTTAAAGTCAATGTTATAAAATATATATTTGATGGAAGCAGGTTCGTAAGTGCAGGTGTTTGTAAGTTGAGGACTGCCTATATATACACTTATTTTTCACACAGATGTGTATATGCGCACTGGGTTACTGAGCATCCTCTGTTTAGGGACTGTACCACATTACAATCCACCATCCCACCTCTAGTAAAAGTACCTACTACTGCTAGAACATCTGCTTCCCTCTGCTACGTGCATCTCCATCCCCTCCCTATTTTTGGTTGGGAAGCAATTATAATCGGACATTTTAAAGTAGCTTTTTGGTTAATTAATCCATATATCTGGGCTTTTATAGGTGTTATCTTGGGTTGTATGGATGGTGGTCACCCATCCAAGTACCATCAAAGTTCAACCCTGCTTTTCTTCCAAGATCTTATAATATTGGGTGCATTCCGGGTCATTTGGTCATAGGTGGTGTGGTGTATGGACATCTGTGAAAAAGAGTTTCATAGCTTATCAGATTCCTTCATTTAAAATAAAGATACTGGTTCTGTATGTGTTTGTTGGATTTGTATGTTCTTTAACAACTGCACGCAGTCGTTAAAATGCTTAGCCATGTCCTTCTGCTGCCGTTTGTCCGTGGCCCATGCAGCTCATCGAAAAGAATGAGCATCTGGGATCCCTGCAGGTGGGGATTTTGGGTTACCAGCGTGTGGTGGCAGAGCTGCACGCTGAGCTGGCGCCATACCAAGAAAACCTGCAGAGCATTCACTGTCAGCTCCAGGATCTGCAAGTGCTGCACCAGCAGAGTGAGGCGAAGGTGAGCAAGTGCTGTTAGCGAGCACCTATGAAGTCCGGCATGGCACAAACGCACATATATACAGTAATACCATTATTTACGCCCTCCCGTTGTACGTACTTTCACTATTAACGTACTCAAGTCATTGATAGCCAATCACATGTTATGTACTGTGGTACCTTGCCATAGCGTACTTGAGATTTACGAACTTTACTATAAAGACCCAAATAGTTTACGCTGGTTGGCGACAGTAAGGCACCAGATGACGCCCAAGCGTTTGCATCTCTGACTACAGTAGTCACTTTCATGTGTACATGTGTAGTGACTAACTCAGAGACAGTAAGACTTTTAGGCGCTTCTTTTATTTAACGAGCACCATTGGGATAATACAGACACCCTACGTGGGTACACACTATTACCGTTGCTTGCCTATACACAACACTAACCATCTAACACTGACAGCACTGAACGGAGACAGCGAACACCTATCTAGCAGCGTAATATCGAGTGAAGACGGCAGCGACGATGGCGACAAGACGACAGCGACGAGACGAAAACGACGATGACGAGATGGTGACGACTATCTTAAATATACGAACAGCACGACGAGGATCCCACTTCCAGCAACAGCCACAAGGTCCCTCACAGGGGCCCTTCTTATACTCTCAGCGTGGCCTCGCTCCGCCACGGCCACGCCCCCTCTCTGGAACCTACTAGCGGGTTCCCGATGGCCCCCCCTCTGTGACCTTTCCCCTAGATGTCCCCCTCTCGTGTCTATCGTGGCCTGCTGACGTGGGTACTACCATACACCGCAGTTACCCTTTTTTACCAGCAGCCAGCGCTATGCCACTACACATACTCTATCAATATTTTTTCCCCACATACCGGATTTATGGTGAATATTTTTCAAGTGTAAACTAATTTTACATGATAAACAACTAATAATACACATAGTATGATAGACAAATGTATCAATAATATGGCAGTCCTCGACTTACGAACGCATTTAGTTCCTGAGGCCCGTTCATAAGTCGGAACGGTTCGTAAGTCGGAATACAATAATGTGCGATATTTAAATTCCCATATTGTCAGTGTTATAAAATGTGTTAAGGTTCAACAAAAGAGTCAAGCATTGTTAAACTCATAAATAAGAAATCATGTACATTTGCATTAACACTAAAATTAGTGTATCATAAGTAATACATAAAATGTAGTAAAAATATTTTTTATTTTCACTCACCGCTTTCAAATCACAAGCGTGCTCACCGCTACACTTCCGATCCGCACAAAGATCCACCGTGTAGCTTTAATAGGCTGTTGGGGTACGTGCTGTTAGCGATAGCCTATGAAAGCCAGCACGGCATGCGAGGGGTTGTGTGCCAGCACCACACCCAGCTGCATTTGTGTTCCGAGTGGTGATGTTTATACAGCGCGCTAGGTGCTCATTTGAGGCCGAGTTGACCTACGGGAGGCCCAGGAATGGTTCAGATAATCGTCACTGGTGTTGGCCGTGAGTTGGAATTGAACTTGGGTCGGTGGGTTTGTAGCGCAGCGCGTGAACTGCAAAACTACCGCTCCCCACACAATCACTTTCACATATACGCACATGTGTGCGTGCACGAGGCTGAATCATAACACCTTGTGGAGGATCGCAGCATTGAACAAAATAGTTCTGTGGTTCAGTTTGGAAGTGCAAGTTCGCGTTTTAAAGTCAATGGTAACCAAAAATTAATACATTTCATAGAAACAGATTCGGAAGTCGGGTATCCGTAAGTCGGGTCTCCGTAAGTATGGTGTTCCTAAGTCGAGGACTGTATGTATACACTTATTTTTCACACTGATGGTTGTACAGAATGGATGCGCCCTAGGTTACTGAGCATTCTCTGTTTAAGGACTGTACCACGTTACGATCCACCATCCCACCTCTAGTAGAAGGACCTACGACTACTAGACCATCTGCTCCCCTCTGCTACATGCATCTCCATCCCCTCCCCCTTTTTGGTTGGGAAGCGATCTTAATCTATTCTTTTAATCCAGATTTTGGGTTAATTAATTCCTAAAAAATGTTTAACATAAAACTTTTGTGACTGCAGGAATTCATATTCTTGATTCTTTCGGTAAAGTCACGTACTTTTTTTTTTAAATATAAAAAACCCGACGACGTTTCGATTGCAACACAAGCGGTCTTCATCATGCTTTTATAGGTGTTATCTTGGTTTGTATTGATGGTGGTTGCCCATCCAAGCACTTGAAGTTCAACCATGCTTTTCTTCCAAGATCTGAGATGATTGGATGCATTTCGGTTTATTTGGTCAAAGGTGGTGTATGGACATCTGTGTAAAAGAGCTTTGTAGCTCATTACATTACTCAATTATAAATTAAGATCCTGGTTGTGTGTGTGTTATTATACCTGTATGTTCTGCAATAACCTCACGCAGTCGTTAAAATGCTTTCCTGTGTCCCTCTGCCGCCATTTGCCCGTGGCCCACGCAGCTCATTGACAGGAACTGGCAACTGGAATCTCTGCAGGCAGAGATTCAGTGGTATCAACGTGTAGTGGCGGAGCTGCACGCTGAGCTGGCGCCCTACCGCGACGAGCAGAGTGAACACTCGGAGCAGCAGCGTCTGCAGAGCGAGGTGCAGGTGAGTGCACAGCACTCGCGCATCGCACACACACACACACGTATATAATTTGCGTTTAACGTAAATAATAGATTCATGCACACACGATTCAGTGTATTATGATAATGATGAGCTGGTCTAACCATCACGTTAAGCCGTCATGATCCCCGTTTACAAATACAGATTATATATCTATAGACAATTTCATTATTGCTGGACACAGTGATAACGATGAGAATGATTTAGCAACTTTCTGTACACCGGGGCATCTCAGAGCGCTTTACATCACATCTCATCTCAACACGTGTGAAAGGGCACACCCAATGACAGATGTCCCTGTGGGCACAAGGTGACTCAGCACCTGGTGTGCAATTGGCATTTGTCTGCCAGTAGGGGGTGCTGATTGTTGTGTGTAATCCCAGTTGAGCTGGTAGAAGTACTGAGTTGTGTGTAGTGTCTAATGGGTCAGTATGTCCACAGCTTGTCACGGTTGAGGAGGAAGAGGACATCTCTGGCTGCTCACTGGAGCCCGGCATTCAAGAAGCCTCCCAAGACCTGCCCCCCCAGGCCTCGAACACCCTCTGAGCATCTCACAGCCCCCCACACTTCCAGCACCACCCACCCCCACCAGCACCTCCCCTTCCTTACAAGGCGTCGCGTTTTAATAATAAATATTTGTATCTAATACTATCGCCTCGTCTCAATTCTTTTGAGTGTTTGGGACACGCGAGTGGCTCACATTTATAACGCTAAGGGCTGTCTACATCCACAGTGTGGCTGTTGCGGAGCTTCTAGAAACCAAATGTGAGGCAGAGTTCTGTGTCCCTTGGGTAATGCCAGCCCTCCAAGGGGTTTGCACTGAGCTTGAGTTGGGGGCGACAAGCACAAGGTTGTGGAGGTGGTGATGGTGGTGGAAATTTAGGAGGATGGCAAGGAGGAGATGCCCATCAATAAACTAGTTGGCCACGGTGAAGCCAGCAACCATAGTCGTTCCTACGTCCCCTGATGTGAGCGGCAGTGCTGGAGGGCAGTTCCACGGTCTCAGACGGACGTGGATACTCATTACCATAATCGCACAGTTATCTTACCTTGGGCAAAGTATTTCAACCAAGAGATTCAGATAGAAATCATCTGTGTGAATAATGTCATTTCTAAAGCAATAATTACCTTCTATATTATATCCCATATAAATATATAAAATTAAGATGATGCTGAAATTGTGATGTTTTCCTAATATGTGGAACTGCCCTACATGTAGTGCCAAACACTGACGCTCTGAAAAATATTTCTGCAGCAAATCTGTAGCCCTATCCCTAACTCCAAGCCTGAATAGACTATGGAATATATGAAAACTCAATGTCCAATTCACAAATTCGGAGGCATCATCACAGCGATGCACCAACTCTACTTCTTACACAATGATCTGGCTCAACCACCTCAATCCAATATAGTTGTTGCTCTACATAAACGTCGACCATACGAAGAACATGACTCCAACCCCTGTTCGTCCCCTTGTGCTAATTCATTGCTCGAGACAATGCGTTTCCATGTAGTTCTCCCCTCTTCGGGTTTTGAGAGATCCTTCTTCCCATGATGTGTCCCCAGGTTGTGTACGTCACAGATGGCAACTCTTATCCTCGTACATGGACGGTCACGTTGCGTCCCTTGTCTCCTCCCATCACCCATCACTTGCCATCCCTCCCCCCCCACCCCAATGTAATCACTCAAAACCAACTGTGATTGACTGCAGCAGTGTTTTTAACAGACACCAGTCGTGTTACGGCTATTGGTGTTGTTATCGTTTATTGTAATAAACGCATTGCCTCCAAGAGAAGTCTCGCTCTACGTTCATACCCACAACACAGGCGCAAAATACATTACAGAAGTTATGTTAAGCAGCGGCAAAGTTTGAGTGATAGCTCATCTGACACTGACTCCTCTCACAACGACCAACTTTCCGAATACTCATTCAGTAGTAAGACTCTTAAATTGACGGAGAAAGCTCTCGTCAGAATCCCCTATTTTGATCCACACAATAGGAACAGAGACATACACTCATATCACAACAGTCGAAGTGGAGGCAATGATCAGAGGTCTGAGGAAGTTGGACGAGAAAACAAGTGCTGAAAAGAAGGTTACATGAACATTCTATACCATGGGTAAAGTCGCTGCCATACAAGGTTAGGAATTATTTAAAAAAACTCAGCCTAACAGTGATTACGAAGTTTGGAGAATATTCAACACTGAGGGGTTTAATGCTGCCAAATTTATGACCCAGTGCGTAAACGAGGAGTGTATTACGCAGGTGATGTTGATCAATACCACGAAGGTGACAAAATGTTCAAGATTGTTTTTTTAATCCTTGAGTCTAGAGATTACAGAAATTGTGGGAATGGTTTTGGACCCAGAGACGGCCTCCTTACACCACATACAGAATAGGGTTCACACGGCATGGCTATATATATCATTCGGACAAAACACAGGGAGAGAGATAATGCACCCCGCCATCTAGGGGGAAGTAAAAATCACGTGAGCAGCTACAGCACCTCACACCAAGCCCCACAATACAGAGAAGAGCAAGCACCCACGAACTACCAACATAATTACACGCAGAGATGGCAAGGTAACAATCCAGCGAGAGAGTGGCACACCAATCCGAAGCAACCACAGCACACAAAGACATGGTAATTATTGGAATGTCTGGGTGTGGAAGCCAAGAGCGGAATCATACCAGCACCCCATGCCACGACAAACTCAAGGTTAAACACAATCTGCCCATTCCCCCTTCGATACCCCCACCCGGCTATACCAGGAGGGAGTAGAGAAACAGGAAAGGAAACAAAAATGGACTCAACTCAGATACAAAATGTGGCACAAACACGTGGTGAATCAGCCACATTAATTGAGAATGAGCTGCCAGTGAGAGCACTGCCCACTGAATTACTGAAAAATTGTTTTTCATCCAAAGGCCGATGCCTGCATTCCTCAGGGCGTGTCCCTGTAGCACGTTCCTCTGCCCCATCCATCAATCATGCAAATCCGCGAGACAATGGGCGACTTTTCCAATTACCTGGCGATTAGGTTTTACTCCCCCTCCCTGCGGTTTATCATCTCCTGTCGGATGTAGATCGGAGTGCTGAAATGTGGGAAGGGAAGATTCACAATGGATCGGGAATTATGTTGAAACCCAGCACACCCAAAAGCACAAAAGTGGGGAGGACCCAACGGGGCACGGAATCGAATCGACTCATCGAGTTAAATGTACGGATCAATGAGTGGTGGCCCACTTTACTCCAGTGACCCGGGTGCTGCTGCGGGGTCCACTTTCTGCCCCGCCTCCTTCCCTCCCCCCTTCTCTCTCCCCCCTACTGCCGAGGCCTATATAACCTCGTGCCACGGCAGATCTCTCGCCTACTTCAGCAGTTTTTTCTTGCTGTGGTTGTCCCACCTGATGGGAGGGACTTGATCACATCAGCCGCGTCACAGGAAGTAAGATGTGGGGATGGCTGTCATTTTAAAGGGGTCTGAGTAATTGACCATACACAAGGAATCGGTTATAATCGACTTGGTAATCGAATCGTTCCAGCTTTAGTACTCGCACATATAATACACTAGCTATTCCAGATTTAAAGCTTTCGTGACTGCTAGGATCCATACTCTTTGGTTCTATTGGGTAAAGTCACGTAGGTGAAAATAAAATAACAAAATATCACGACATTTCGGCCACAACACAAGCGGCTTTCATCAGGTGAAGGGACGAGACTGTCTGGAGGACAGCGCTGGAGTGGAAGAAGCCATGCTTAGATCACGACCTTTAAGCTGTGTGAGAAGAAAACACCAAGTGCCTTGACAAAGGAATTAGCATATAATTTAGCATTGAAATGGCTAATTGAAATAGCTAAGTGAAAGTATACACATCCGCAGAGGTACCCCTTGACAAAGGAATTAGCATATAAGTTAGCATTGAAATATCTGAGTGATTAGCTTGTAACTGGTCACAGAAATAGCTATGTTAAAGTTAGAGCATATGCATTCACCGAGGCACCTAGTACTCATCAAACAGGAGAATTTAGCGAAACACAACCACGCTCAGACAGCGGACCTTTAAACTGTGTGCGAGCAAACAAGGTGTTCTGACAAAAAAAATTAGCATAAAAATTAGCATTTGATTGGCGGATTTTAGGAAAGAGGTGGTGTACGTGCCGGTGGACTTGCCGTTTGGCGCGGGGGGGGGGGGGGGGGAAGGGGGGAGGGGGAGTTTACCTATTGATGGTGTGAAAAGGGAATTTATAAGAGCTGCGAAAGTTTGGGGTACCACTACTTGAAAAATATACTGTACAATTGAAATTAGTGTAATGTTTAGTTCGATTTAGAACATCTTTCCAATGGTTGCTCAATTTGAAACCATCCTCTCGGTTGAAATTATGTCTGTGTTTGTAGATCTGAATTGCTTCATGAACAAATCTCAGATAAAAGCCCGTGGGTTTGCAAAGAACCTTGGTATCGGAGAAAATTATATCGTGATCCCCCACAGCGTTGTAACAGTGATCAGCCACGGCAGAAGAATTCGTTTTGCCGTGTTTCAAATCTGATTTGTGCTCGCGAATTCGGTCAGAGACATGTCGCTTTGTCTCACCGATATAGCAATCACCGCAGGTACAACTCAATTTGTAAACCCCGGGGTACTGTAAATCAGGAATGACATCCTTCACGGATGGGATCAGATCACGAATTTTGTGTACTGTATTGAACCGGACCTGGATCTTGTGTTTGTTTAGAATTTTGGAAATCTTTTTAGTAACGCCTGCTATATATGGAAGTGTGATGGTTTTGACCGGAGTATCAAGTGGTTGTTTCTGTATGGAGGGAGAGACAGCTTGGCGGATGGTACGGTCAGAGTAACCATTCCTTTTGAGGGCCAGGTGTACATGTTTTAATTCACTGGTCAGGTGGTGTTGGTCCGAAATGCAATGAGCCCTATGGTATAAAGTTTTGATGAGAGAATTATTTTGGGCTGGGTGGTGGTGGGAATCAGGTTTCAAGTAGGAATATGTGTGGGTGGGTTTCCTGAAGACAGAATGCCCCAATGAGCCATCAGGTCTCCTCTCAAACAGAACATCTAAGAATGGTAGCTTGCCATCTTTCTCCACTTCCATGGTGAACTTGATGGCGGGATGTCTGGAATTGATGTGGTGTAGGAAAAGGTTCAGAGCTGGGAGGCCATGTGGCCAAATGACGAAAGTGTCATCCACATATCTCTTCCACAGGGAAGGTCTGAGGGTGGAAGTCTGGATGGCATCTGATTCAAATTTCTCCATGAAAATATTGGCTATCACTGGTGATAAGGGGGATCCCATGGGGGAACCCTCATTTTGTTTGTAGAAGGAGCCATTCCAAGTAAAGTAGGTATTGTTGAGGCAGTGCCTAACCAGTGCAGGTGTGTCGGGGTCTAGTCCATGTTGGACCAAATTTTAAATTATTTTAATGGTATCAGGTACTGGGACCTTGGTGAACAAAGAGACCACATCGAAGCTGACAAGGATATCGTCAGGGGACAGTACAACGTCTTTGACCATAGAGACCAATTGGGCTGAGTTAAGTACTGCTGAGGCGGTCTTGCCAGTGAAATATATATATATTATATAATTTATTATTTTGTTGTTTCCCTTCAACGTGACTTTACCGAAAGAACTAAGATTATAATACCTACTTTACTTGGAATGGCTCCTTCTACAAACAAAATGAGGGTACCCCCATGGGATCCCCCTCATCACCAGTGATAGCCAATATTTTCATGGAGAAATATGAATCAGACGCCATCCAGACTTCCACCCTCAGACCTTCCCTGTGGAAGAGATATGTGGATGACACTTTCGTCATTTGGCCACATGGCCTCCCAGCTCTGAACCTTTTCCTACACCACATCAATTCCAGACACATCAATTCCAGACATCCCGCCATCAAATTCACCATGGAAGTGGAGAAAGATGGCAAGCTATCATTCTTAGATGTTATGTTTGAGAGGAGACCTGATGGCTCATTGGGGCATTCTGTCTACAGGAAACCCACCCACACAGATTCCTACTTGAAACCTGATTCCCACCACCACCCAGCCCAAAAGAATTATCTCATCAAAACTTTATACCATAGGGCTCATTGCATTTCGGACCAACACCACCTGACCAGTGAATTAAAACATGTACACCTGGCCCTTAAAAGGAATGGTTACTCTAACCGTACCATCCGCCAAGCTGTCTCTCCCTCCATACAGAAACAACCACTTGATACTTCGGTCAAAACCATCACACTTCCATATATAGCAGGCGTTACTAAAAAGATTTCCAAAATTCTAAACAAACACAAGATCCAGGTCCGGTTCAATACAGTACACAAAATTTGTGATCTGATCCCATCCGTGAAGGATGTCATTCCTGATTTACAGTACCCCGGGGTTTACAAATTGAGTTGTACCTGCGGTGATTGCTATATCGGTGAGACAAAGCGACATGTCTCTGACCGAATTCGCGAGCACAAATCAGATTTGAAACACGGCAAAACGAATTCTTCTGCCGTGGCTGATCACTGTTACAACGCTGTGGGGGATCACGATATAATTTTCTCCGATACCAAGGTTCTTTGCAAATCCACGGGCTTTTATCAGAGATTTGTTCATGAAGCAATTCAGATCTACAAACACAGACACAATTTCAACCGAGAGAATGGTTTCAAATTAAGCAACCATTGGAAAGATGTTCTAAATCGAACTAAACATTAAAATAATTTCAATGGTACAGTATATTTTTCAAGTAGTGGTACCCCAAACTTTCGCAGCTCTTATAAATTCCCTTTTCACACCATCAATAGGTTAACTCCCCCTCCCCCCTTTCCCCCCCCCCCCCCCCGCGCCAAACGGCAAGTCCACCGGCACGTACACCACCTCTTTCCTAAAATCCGCCAATCAAATGCTAATTTTTATGCTATTTTTTTTGTCAGAACACCTTGTTTGCTCGCACACAGTTTAAAGGTCCGCTGTCTGAGCGTGGTTGTGTTTCGCTAAATTCTCCTGTTTGATGAGTACTAGGTGCCTCGGTGAATGAATATGCTCTATCTTTAACATAGCTATTTCTGTGACCAGTTACAAGCTAATCACTCAGCTATTTCCATGCTGAATTCTATGCTAATTCCTTTGTCAAGGGGTACCTCTGCGGATGTGTATACTTTAACTTAGCTATTTCAATGAGCCATTTCAATGCTAAATTTTATGCTAATTCCTTTGTCAAGGTGCTTGGTGTTTTTCTTGTCACACAGCTTAAAGGTCGTGATCTAAGCGTGGCTTCTTCCACTCCAGCGCTGTCCTCCAGACAGTCTCGTCCCTTCACCTGATGAAGGCCGCTTGTGTTGTGGCCGAAACGTCGTGATTTTTTGTTATTTTATTTTCACCTACGTGACTTTACCCAATAGAACCAAAGAGTATGAATACACTAGCTGTACTACCCAGCTTCTCCTGGGACTTGGATCCACCACGCCCGGCCGCCTTTGTCTCCCCAGTGGCGATGTTTACACACCACAGCAGTTACTCGTTTTGAGGCTGAGTCGACGTAGGGGACGCCCAGGACCGGTTAAACTAATCGTCACTGGTAGTGGCCGTGAGCGGGAATCGAACTCGGGTGGCCGGATTCGCAGCGCAGCGTGCTAACCACTACACAATGCGTTACGCTTCCACATGTGCGGGTCACGTGACAGATTTGACGTCACAGCTCACTTGCCGTACAAAAAATAAATGCATTATTGAGCTCCCCCCCCACAAAAAAGTGTGTTTTCATAACTTTTGCATGGTGTACAGTCTGGAAAGTACCCACATGGCAAATTTCAAGTTTGTTGCATGTCGGGAAGTACGCTAAACATTTTGAACAGGCACACATATTCACAACTTTTATATATATGGAGATAACACAAAATAATCATTACCACATTTGCGTTCGTTTGAGCATTCAGTGTCTCAAACCGACGCTGGTGAACTGCCAGATATTTGCAGGCAAGGATGCTCTCTGTTAGTTACAGGTCCTAGTTCTATGCAAAACTGTGGAATACTTCACAAAAAGTCATCATGAGCTTTGCAGCGCTGAAAACCATTCTGACGTTTGCTCGTGTTGAACCAATGCTGCTGAAATAAAAATCACGGCCAGAAAGGCCGTAGGCTTTCACGACCAATATTATTCATAATAAACGTTTTTGGGTTAGACCGCATTATTCATAAATGTGTCGTAACCCTCCACTACCCGACACGGCCAATCAGTAAAAAATGTGTCACATTGACAAAAGAGAAATAGATCACTTCTTCAGCCCACCGGTGTGTTGAAGAGTGAATCCACAACATTTACAATTTTTGAGTACGACGTTTCGCTGGTAATTACATCCAGCATCATCGGGCAATTTGCCAGAAAGGTGAAGCCCTCACTTCCTCCCGGTCTTAAAAAACCGGGAGCACCGTCACCATCGCAGCATGACACACGTGTGCCTGTTGAAACGTGCAGCCCTCGATTGCAATAGAACCGATAATAATTATTGTTGGTACAAGTTTCTTACTCATGAAAGCTCTGCGAAGTTTCAATATAATAATTGGCTTACATCGTGGATATGAGTAACAAAATTAACACGCAAACGATGATTCCCCTCCTTCACATATCTGTCTTTCCACTTAAAAAATACATTTGTACACATCCCATTAGCCACACGGTTTTCCTTCTGGGAGTGCATCATTTCAGCAGTATTGGTTGTACATAAACCAAGCTCTGGTCCGGTTTTTATATTCATCAGCACGCTCCAGCTCACTTGAAGCAATGCTGGTGAACTGCCAGCTGTTATAGATTAGGGCCCGCTCTGTGAGATATGGGTGCTCTAAGGTTGTTGTATATGTAGGTTATGAAAATTTGATGAAAATAATGAAAATTTGATTAAATTTGAAATTTTAATAATTTATCTGAATTAATTGGTGTAATTATGTGCATAAACTATGCTAATTCGAGAGATAATCGTATTAATTCAGGCGAGTGGGCGTGGTTATGATGCAGGTCGTTATGATAATTAGGTCCAGCCTCGGTGACGAAGGTTGGTTATTAATGGCAACAACGCAATTAAGCGTATGCAGTTGTGCAGGTATTGTGAGCGTGAATGAGAGAGAGTCGACTCGACTTGCTATTTAATTGCGTATTTTCAATAAGGATACAATTATCTTCGATTTAACGCTTACTGATTATGTGCTGGATTAGTGATTAGTGTGCTTATGATAGGTAACTGAGATTCAGATCTCATTCGCAGAACAATTCTATGCAGAATCAAGGAAAGAATCACACACAACTCTTCTGCTTTAATCAATGTTATTTTCTAGCTCAACTTAAATTTTTGGATAATATGAGAACTCTCAACTTCGGAATTTCAACACAGCATTAACATGGTACACATCACGATTGCGTTGTTTCACTTCGATAACGGCACCTGTGGTTAATTCCCGACGCGTAACGCAATGTTGTTGTTGTTGAGAGAGATTAAAACATGCAAACTATTCTATCAAAACCTTAACCTTATAATATGTAATTCGTATTTAAATTGTTACACAACACGGCATTCGGTCATTGATCATATGGGACCCTTAATGCAGATTCTTGTCACGTTGTTAACAGTAGGACGATTGATTATTATGCAACGCTGTTCATATGGAAAGACACTCAAACCATTATTATTCCTAAAGGCACAAATATGCGTTCATAGATTCGTCTTGTTCATTCATGGATACCAGCAAGATTATGCAATAGAAAAAAACGAACCACTCAAATACCATGAACTGTGATATGGTCGCTGAGGTGAATGAGAACATGTGGGGGCACCGCGCTACAGACACATGCGCGACACTTTCCGCAATACGCTTTGATGCTTCGTTGCAATAACGAGCAACAATTATTCTTCAAACATTGAGGGCCTTGTGGCTCTATGGCCACAAATCCTTTCATTACTCCGACCACTTCCCACCCTCCCTTTTGCCCACAGCCAGATGAAAGCGACAATATTTATTTTTCAATTATTATTAACGTGGTTGAGATGACTTACACATATACCCAGCTGGAATCTGTTTTTTTTACATTTATTGCCATAAACTTCACCTTAATCATCACTAACTTGACGATTGCCTCTCTTTTGCATTGACTCCGTGACATCACGACCGTTTCCAAGGTCGGCCAACATCAAAGCGAGCAGCTCCCATAGGAAAGTGGGCCAAGTGGCACAGTTTAAGGGGCCTGCGTGGCCCACTTGGGGCAGGCGTCGCCCACTGAGGCTGCCGTGGGCATCCAGGCTGGGCCTAGATACCTGGTTGACAAACTGGATTGTTACATTGGCTTCTCTCTTGTGCATGTGTGCGCCCACTCTCAGGTGTCTGCAGGACACCTTCATGGAAGTGGACGCGAGCACCGTCCCACCCATGGACATGACTGATCGCAAACGGTTTGGGGCGCGTTCGCGCGTCACCAATGATACCGCTCATCTCCCCTTCCGTTCTGCCCCCGCCACTCGCTCCCCCCCCTTCCTTCATCACTGTTGCCGCTCCGGCCCCAGCTACGATCTCCAAAAACCATGGTCGCCTACCATCATCGTTTCCGTCGACAAACTGCTGGATGGATTCCACAGGAGGCGTTTGTGCAGCGAGCGGGAGTCCACCTGGGATTACTGGCGATCTCTGCACACGTCCCACCAACCCTTTCCTCAATTGTTGATTGTTTTAACCCCAGTTGGGGGGAAGAGGACAAGATAAAAAATAATTGTATTTGAAACTTGCGTCCTCAAACACACTAACACCTAGTACCCTGGTTGTTATTTCCCCCCACCCTTATAAACGTGACATCACAGGATGTTGCCATGATGTAATGGTTGGTACACAATATAGAAGTCGCCGGTTCGATTTATCGTGGGCATTTTAATCAATGTGGACTTTTCTTAAATCCCTCCGGCTTCTGTCCACACAACCGGTACGAATGAGTGGATAAACAATTGGGAGAACTCAAACATCCCCAAGAAGTGCCTCATCGTGGATCAAACCATCAAGAAGCTCGCTGGCCCCCCACCACCGCAAGCAGTGGAGGGCCACCGTACACCGGATCCAACCTGGCCATGGCACGAACAATTGCCTCCACAAATGGAAAACAAAAGCATCACCAAAATGCCACGGCGGGGCACCGCAACGGTGAAAAACGCACAAACGCATCAGGAAGCTCTCTTCACCTGCTGGAGGTCTGCATTACCATTAAGAGGCTATGGTCTTGGATTATTCTTCGTGTTATTTAGGGTCCCTGACTCTGTTCACGACCATTAAAGACCATGATGGTGGGCAGGCCCACGTAACGCTGCATGGCCGGGTGTCAGAGCCATTTCCTCATGTTTACTGTGGGGTGTGATGGGGATGTCCTCTTGCCCCGACACTATTTCAAGTATTCTTGATCGCAGTCTTACGAGATATAATTCCCGGTTGTGGCCAAAATCAGTGATGAATTATATTCTAATCGACCCTATGCCTCCCCTAAGTCGACTTAACCTTAAATTAGTATCAGGTGTGGTTGGTAAACATCACCACTGGAGAGACAAAGGTGGCTGAGTGTGTTTCTGGAAACAAATCCCCACCATGACAAGTTTGCCTCTGAATGCCAGTTTCTTGGCCCAAGCCACTGTATAAAGTCCAGCAAATATGCATCCGACACAAGATCCTAACCTTTTATATAGTCATATTCATAGCCAGTGTAATGTCATCATTTTTTTTACTCAAAATTATTCACCTCAATTTTGGTTCACAAGACGAACAAATAATGCTACTCAGCTGATTCGGCGTGAGACCTCTGCTGCCTGCATAAGTACGGAAACTTCTCCACTTTCTCTACGACTGCCCCATCACTCATACAAAGATCCCCCTAGAGTGACGGTGATGTCACGTCGACCCACGCGGCACAGCAATCACACGTGGCACAGCAGCCTCACGCGGCACAGCAGCCTCACGCAGAAACCTCACGTGGCACAGCAGCCTCACGCAGCAGCCTCACACGCGGCGCAGCAGCCTAATGCACAAGCCGCACGTGGCACAGTAACCTCATGCAGAAGCTGCACGTGGCACAGCAGGCATGAAGGAAGCTGTGGAACAACTCGAGGAGCTGCTTGGCCTCGTCTGGCAACCCTGGTCAGCTGGTTCAGAACTGGAGGAGGAGAAGCAGCTGTTGTGAATCCCTGCAACAGCTGTCCCTGTGAGCTGCCCCTCACTACAGAGAGCTCCATGGAGAGCATGGCGATGATCACACCCACTCACCCAGCCACCCAATCACCCACCGACCCACTCACCCTGTAACTCACCCTCATAACTTACCCAATCATTTACCCAGTCATCCACCCATCCACTCAATCACCCACTCACTCACCCACCCATCCACTCACTAACTCACTCACCAACCCACTTATCCACCAACCCCACACCCACTCACCCACTTATTAACACAGGCATTCATTCACTAACTCAACCACTAACTCACCCACCCACCAACTCACCCACAAACTCACTAACCAACCCAACCACCCACTCATTCACTTAACAAACCACCTACTCACTCAAGAACCAACCCACTCACCACCCACTCACCTACTACCAACGAAACCTCTCACCCACTCACCCACCCATTCACACTGACGTATCCACTCACTAACTCACTCATCCCAACCACTCCTTCACGCACCCACCAACCGATTAACCACCCACTCACTCACCCTCTCACTTGCCAACACACTCACCCAATCAATCACCCACCCATCCACTCACTCACTCACTAACCTACCCACGCACCGTTTCACCCACTCACTCACCCATCAACTCACTCAACAACCCATCCACTCACTCAAAAACCCATCCATGAACTCAACCATCCACCGAGCCACCAGCACAGACTCACCCAGTCACCGACTCCATCACCCACAGACTAACACACAAATTAACTCAAACACCCACTAACTCACCCACTGAATCACCAATCCACTCAACCACTCACTCAATCTCTAACCCATCCACTCACTCGTGCACTCACCCACCCACTCACCAATCCACTCACTAACTCACCCACTCACTCATTCACCCCACTCAATCAACAACCCATCCACTCTGACTCACTATCGCATCTTCACTATCGCATCCACTAAGTCACCTGTCACTAACGAACCCACGCACGTAGTCACCCAGTGAACAACCCACCCACTCACCCATTACCCAGGCTACCACTCCACTACTCCCCCACCCACCTAGTCACTCCTGACCCACCCACAAACCCACTCACCTACCCGCCAACCCACTCACCTACCCGCCAACCCACTCACCTACCTGCCAACCCACTCACCTACCCGCCAACCCACTCACCTACCCCCAACCCACTCACCCACCCCCCAAACCCACTCCCTGCCAATCCACTAACCCACCCGCCAACCCCCTCACCCACCCACCCGCCAACCCACTCCCCTTCCCGCCAACCCACTAACCCATCCACAAACCCACTCACACACCCACCAACCAATTCACCCACCCACTAACCCACCCAACTACTCACTCACATACCCACCCACTCATTCAGCCACACTCACGCATAAACTCACCGACTCAACCTCCCACACTCACCCACCCATCCACTCCGCCAGTGGTGGGGGGGGGGGGGGGGTGTGATGGCACGTGGCCCCCCCAATGATCCGACCAAAATCCCTAATTTCGATCGGATCATTGAGGTTTATTAGTAATAAATCGGCATTTTGCGACCCCTACTGCCACTGTGTAGCATATTATTACGTGCCAGGAACTCTATGAGATGATAGGATAATAGTCTGAGTCCATAATTGGCAATAAGTAACGGCAAAGCAGTTATAAGTGACTCACAGAATTGTGCGAAGTTGCGCATAGTAAATTTCGATTTAAAGCTTTCGTGACTGCAATGATTCATCTTCTTTGGTTCTTTCGGTAAAGTCACGTAGAATGAGAATAAAATAATAAATTGATAAAATAAAATAACACAATGCTAAATTTTATGCTAATTCCTTCGTCAAGGCTCTTTGTTCCTCTCACACAGCTTAAAAGCCGTGATCTGAACGTGGCTCTCTCACTCCAGCGCTGTCCTACCAGACAGTCTCGCTCCCTTCACCTGATGAAGGCCGCTTGTGTTGTGACCGAAACGTCGTGAGAATATTATTGTGTTATTTTATTTTATCAATTTATTATTTTATTCTCATTCTACGTGACTTTACCGAAAGAACCAAAGAAGTTGCGCATAGTACACAACTCCCCTCAAGGCATTCACCTTTAGTGAGCGCGATGCCGATCACACAACACGTTAGAATCCGACCCTCGATCGATGGCTGCGCCATCGCTGGACACGCGTCGGATAAAAAGCAAGGGACAAGTTCTTACTTACTAACAACTCCTATGATTTTTCATTGCTGGAGGGGTTTCCCCCCTACCTGAAAATCCTGGCTCTGCCATTGCACCCGCCCAATCACAAACCCATCCTGTCATCCAACCACACCCACAAATCACTCACTCATTCACTCACCCCTCCGCTCACCCACTCAATCTCTAACCCACCCACTAGCTTACCCACTTACTCAATCTCTAACCTGCCCGCCCACCCACAAACTCACCCATCCTGACGCACTCATCAAGCAACCCACTCAATCTTGTACCCACGAGCTCACTCACCCACCCACCCACTCACCCACCCACACACTTATGCACAGACTCACTCACCCACCCACTCACTCACCCTCCCACTCACTCACCCACAGACTCAATCACCAACCCACCCACCCAATAACTCACCAACTGACCCACCCACAAACTCCCTAACCAACCCAAACACTCATTCACTCAACCAACCACCCACTGAGCCACCCACCTATTCACCCCCACTCACTCACTCACCCCACTAACTCAATAAGCCACCCACTCACTCACCCACCCACTCATTCAGCTACACACCGACACATTAACTCATCCACTCAAAAAAACCACACTCACACACTCATTCACCAATCCATCCATCCTCTCATTCAACCACTGACTCACCCATCCACTCACACCCTCAACCTCCCACACTCATCCACTCACCCACCCTCCCACTAAGTCAACCACATACACCTATTCACCACCCACTCACCCATTACCCATGCAACAACTCACCCGCTTGCCCACCCACTCACTCATCCACCCATCCACTCACTCACTCAACCACCCATTCACTCACCCACCCATTCCATCCATTCACTAACCCACGAACTGACCGACCCCTTCACTCACCAAACCCCTCACTCACCCAAACCCTCACTCATCCACACACTCACCCACTCAACCCCCCACATTCACCCACCCACTCACCAACCCACCCTCTCATCCAGCCATTCAATTACCCATCCACTCACCCCTTCAACATTGCACACTCATCCAATCACCCACCCACTAACTCAAACACCCTCACACTTACCAATGCACTCACCCACTCACTCATCCATCCACTCAATCACCCACACACCACATCACTGACCTAACCCATCAACTCACGAACCCACCCATTATTCAGAAACTCACCCAGGCACTGACCTACTCACCCACGACGCACTACACACGTAACTACTCACCCATTCTCCCACCAACTGACTCAATTTCTCACCCACCCACCCACCCGCTTGATTCACTTACTCAATCACTCTCCCACTCACTCACCCAGTCATCCACCCATCCAGTCACTCACTCAGCCACACAACTCACTCACTTAATCACTCACCCACCCACTAGCGCTCCTACCAACTCATTCACCCACCCCTCACTCACCTAACCACTCACTCCCTTCAAGCTCCCACACTGTTCGCATCAGCCACCGACTTAATCAACCACAAATATCCACACACTCACCCGTCCACTCACCCACTCAATCACACAACCACCCACTCCGTCACACAACCACCCACTCAATCTCTAACCCACCCACTCACTCACCAACCCCCACACCCACCTACTCATCCACCCACGTATTAACAGGCATTCGTTCACTCTCTCACCCACGAACTCACCTTCTCACCCACCCACAAAGTCACGAACCAACCCAACTACCCACTCACTCACTCAACATCCCATCCACTCACTCAACAATCCACTCACTCAAATAACTACCCACGCACTCACAAACTCACCGTATCATCCAACCACTAACTCACCCATCCCCTCACCCACTAATGCACTAACTCACTATCGCATCCACTAATTCTCCTGCCACGAACTCATCCACCCACATACTCACCCAGTCACTCACCCACTACTGAGGCTACAACTCCACTACACCCACTGCCACCCACTCACTCACCCACCCACCAACCCACTCACCCATTCGCCAACCCACTCACCCATTCGCCAACCCACTCACCTACCCGCCAACCCAACACCTAGCCGCCAACCCACTCACCTACCCGCCAACCCACTCACCTACCCGCCAACCCACTGACCTACCCGCCAACCCACTGACCTACCCGCCAACCCACTGACCTACCCACCAACCCACTCACCTACCCGCCAACCCACTCACCTACCCGCCAACCCACTCACCTACCCGCCAACCTACTCACCTACCCGCCAACCCACTCACCTACCAGCCAACCCACTCACCTACCAGCCAAACCACTCACCAACCAGCCAACCCAGTCGCCTACCAGCCAACCCACTCACCTACCCGCCAACCCACTCATACACTCAGCAACCCACTCGCGCATAAACTCACCGACTCAACCTCCCACACTCACCACCTACCCACTCACTCAACCAACTATTCACTCACCCACCCCCTCACTCACCGAACCCTTCACTCATCCACACTCACCCAATAACTCACCCACTGAACCTCCCACATTCACCCACCCACTAACCAACCCACCCTCTCATCCAACCATTTAATCACCCATCGACTCATCCCTTCAACCTTGCACAGTCATCCAATCACCCACCCACTAACTCAAACACCCATTCACTCACCCATCCCTCCACTCACCTACTCAATCACATAACCACCAACTCAATCTCTAACCCAAACACTCACCAACTCACCCATCTTCTTATTCACTCAATCTTGTACCCATTAACTCTAATCACTCACCCACCCTCCCATTCACCAACTCACTCACCGACACACTCACACACCAACTCAGCCAGCCACGACCCACTACCCACGTAACCACTCACCCACCCAAGCATTAAATCAACCATCCACTCACCTTTTCAACCTCCCACTCATCCAATCACCCACCCACTAACTCAAACACAAACATCCATTCACTCACCCACCCACCTGCTCACTCACCCACCCACCTGCTCACTCACCCACCCACCTGCTCACTCACCCACGCACCAAACCACCCACCCACCCAATCACTCACCCACCCACCTTTTCACCCAGCCACCCTCTCAAACCCGTACCCACTAACACACCCACTGACCCACCCTCACCCACCCACTCATGAACTCACCCATCCAATTATTAACCCACCCACTAACCCACTAACTCACCCACTAATTCACCAACCCGACCACTCACCAACACAGCCTAAATATAAATTATGTTTGTTTTACCAGGCAAGGCCCACTGAGATATATGGATTGTTTTCAGAAGCAACTTCGCCACAAATGATAGCTCAACAGAGTGGCTTATCACGTATACATTTATAGCAGCCAACTCCTCTAAATGCATGTTTTTAAATGTGGAATCGAACCCACAACATCCTGTATACGCGGCGAGGTAGTTAACATCTTGCCACCATGACACTCCATTCTCTGACTCTCCCACCCACGAAACCACACACTCAAACACCGACCCACTAACTCAACCATCCATTAATTCAACCACCGAGCCTTGCACACACTCACTCACCCAGCCACGCACTCGCCAAGCCACGCACTCAATCTCTAATCCACACTCACTCACCAAGCCTCTCACCTACTACCCATCGAACGTCGCACTCACTCATCCACGCACCCACCCACAAAACCGCCCATCTACACACCAAATAAAAATGTAGCTTTTTTTTTACTTTACTAGGTAAGGCTCATGCTATATACATCTTTTTCAGAAACAAGCAGAGTACAAATGATTGCTCAATGGAATGGCTTTTCACATAGAACGTTATAGCAGTCAAAGTCTATAAATGAATGTTTCTAAATGTGGAGGGGCAACCTGGAGCACCCAGAGAAAATTCCATGCAACCACGGAGGAGAATGTGCAAACTCTAGATATACAGGCGAGGTTCTTAAAATTTTGCCACCTTGACATTCCACTCTTTAACTCAACCACCCACTCAAACACCCACCCACCCACACACAAACCACTTGTAGAGTAAAATGGGGACGTGACGTCATGTGTGCAGTATAGTGCGATGACGTCACGGAACGTGGCGTCATGCGTGCTGGGCGGCTCGATGACGTCATGTCTCCTCTAGTATTTAAGGGGGACCCCCCGTGACGAAAGCGGGGTCACTGTGGGAACGGGTAGAGTGAGAAGGGTGGAGAGGGAACCAGGGGTAAAGAGGGATCGACGAAGAGTCAGGAGTGAAGCCGGTGGTAGCCGTAGGATGTGCTGCTCTTCCCGGTCGGTGGGGTTGGCAAGTTCCCCCATCCGACTCGAGGGAGAGAGACCGGAGCTAGCCGGGCTGGACCAGGACTTAGTGTAGGACCCCTAACCCCTGGGAAGTTGTCACACCCTTTGTGTTATTGTAATATACTTAATAAACCTTTGGCGAAAGCCCTTACCTTCAAGCCGTCTCCGAGTCGTCGTCGGGAACTCCTCAACACACTAACCAAATCAATCTCTAACCGACTGACTCACCCACACACCCACAAACTAATTCACCAACCCACTCACCAGCCCACCCACTACCTAACTCAACAACCCACTCACTCAACAATCCACTCACCCACCAGGTCACCTGAGAAGGACGAGGTGAGCGGTGAGGACGACGACGGGTGAGGAAGACGAGCTGAGGTGAGGACGAGTCGAGGGGTGAGGAGGACGAGGTGAAAGGTGAGGCGGACGAGGGGTGAGGAGGACGATGGGTGAGGAAGATGAGGCGTGAGGGGTGACGAGGACGAGGGGTGAGGGGTGAGGAGGGGTGAGGAGGACGAGAAGTGAGGAGGATGGGGGGTGAGAAGTAAGAAGAACGAGGTGTGGGGGTGAGGAGGACGAGGCGAGGGCTGAGGAGAGCGAGGGATTAGGAGGACGAGTGGTGAGGAGGACGAGGGGTGAGGAGGACGAAGGATGAGGAGGTGAGGAGCAGGGTGCGGTGGACGAGCGAGGGGTGAGGACGGGGGGTGAGAAGAAAAACGAGGTGAGGACGAGGGTTGAGGAGAGCGAGGGGTGAAGAGAGCGAGGGGTGAGGAGAGCGAGGGGTGAGGAGAGCGAGGGGTGAGGAGAGCGAGGGGTGAGGAGAGCGAGGGGTGAGGAGGACGAGGGGTGAGGAGGACGAGGGGTGAGGAAAGCGAGGGGTGAGGAAGACGAGGGGTGAGAGCGAGGGGTGAGGAAGACGAGGGGTGAGGAAGACGAGGGGTGAGGAAGACGAGGGGTGAGGAGAGCGAGGGGTGAGGAGGATGAGGGGTGAGGAGGACGAGGGGTGAGGAGGACGAGTCGAGAGGTGAGGAGGAAGAGGTGAGGGGTAAGAAGAACGCGGTGTGGGTGAGGACAAGGTGAGGGGTGAGGCGGGCGAGGCGTGAGGATGACGAGGCGCGGGGTGCGGTGGACGAGGTGAGGGGTGAGGAAGACGAGCTGAGGGGTGAGGAGAACGAGGGGTGAGGAGAACGAGCGGTGAGGAGGACAATGGGTGAGGACGAGGGGTGAGGAGGGTGACGTGAGGTGAGGGGTGAGTAGGATAAGTCGAGTGGTGAGGACAAGATGAGGGGTAAGAAGAACGAGGTGAGGGGTGAGGAGGACGAGGTGAGCGGTGAGGACGACGACGGGTGAGGAGGACGAGCTGAGGTGAGAGGTGAGGACGAGTCGAGGGGTGAGGAGGACGATGGGTGAGGAGGACGATGGGTGAGGAGGATGAGGGGTGAGGAAGACGAGGGGTGAGGAGGACTAGGGGTGAGGAGGACGAGGGGTGACGATGACGAGAAGTGAGGAGGACGGGGGGTGAGAAGTAAGAAGAACGAGGTGTGGGGGTGAGGAGGACGAGGGGTGAGGAGGACGAGGCGAGGGCTGAGGAGAGCGAGGGGTGAGGAGAGCGAGGGGTGAGGAGAGCGAGGGGTGAGGAGAGCGAGGGGTGAGGAGGACGAGGGGTGAGGAGGACGAGGGGTGAGGAGGACGAGGGGTGAGGAGGTGAGGGGTGCGGAGGACGAGTCGAGGGGTGAGGAGGAAGAGGTGAGGGGTAAGAAGAACGCGGTGTGGGTGAGAAAGACGAGGTGAGGGGTGAGGCGGGCGAGGAGTGAGGATGACGAGGCGCGGGGTGCGGTGGACGAGGTGAGGTGAGGGGTGAGGAAGACGAGCTGAGGGGTGAGGAGAACGAGGGGTGAGGAGAACGAGCGATGAGGAGGACAATGGGTGAGGAGGACAATGGGTGAGGAGGGTGAGGTGAGGGGTGAGTAGGACGAGTCGAGTGGTGAGGAGGACAAGATGAGGGGTAAGAAGAACGAGGTGTGGGGTGAGGAGGACGAGGCAAATGGTGAGGACAGCGGGGGGAGGACGAGGAGTGAGGACGAGCTAAGGGTGAGGAGGACGAGGCGAGGGAGAGGTGAGGGGTGAGGAGGACAGGTGAAAGGTGAGGCGGACGAGGGGTGACGACGATGGGTGAGGAAGATGAGGCGAGGGGTGAGGAGGACGAGGGGTGAGGAGGATGAGCGGTGAGGAGGACGATGTGTGAGGAGGACGATGGGTGAGGAGGACGAGGGGTGAGGAGGACGAGGGGTGAGGAGGGTGAGGTGAGGGGTGAGTAGGACGAGTCGAGTGGTGCGGAGGACAAGATGAGGGGTAAGAAGAACGAGGTGTGGGGTGAGGAGGACGAGGCAAATGGTGAGGACAGCGAGGGGAGGGGAGGACGAGGAGTGAGGACGAGCTAAGGGTGAGGAGGACGAGGCGAGGGAGAGGTGAGGGGTGAGAAGGACGAGGTGAGCGGTGAGGACGACGACGGGTGAGGAGGACGAGCTGAGGTGAGAGGACGAGTCGAGGGGTGAGGAGGACGAGGGGTGAGGAGGACGATGGGTGAGGAAGATGAGGCGAGGGGTGAGGAAGATGAGGCGAGGGGTGAGGAGGACGAGGGGTGAGGAGGATGAGGGGTGAGAAGGACGAGTCGAGGGGTGAGGAGGACGAGGTGAGGGGTGAGGGAGACGAAGTGATGGGTGAGGATGAGGTGAGGGGTGTGGACGAGGTGAAAGGTCAAGCGGACGACGTGAGGGTTGAGGACGAGGTGAGGAGGACGAGGGGTTAAGAGGACGAGCTGAGGAGGACGAGGTGAGGGGTGAGGAGGACGAGGTGAGAGTGAGGAGGATGAGCTGAGGGGTAAAGATGACGAGGCAAGGGGTGAGGAGGACGAGGCGAGGACGAGGTGAGGGGTGAGGAGGACGAAGTGAGGGGTGAGGAGAACGAGAGGTGAGAACGAGGGTTGAGGAGGACGAGGCGATGGGTGAGGAGGACGAGGGGTGAGGAGGACGAGGGGTGAGGAGGACGAGGGGTGAGGAGGACGAGGGGTGAGGAGGACGAGGGGTGCCGAAGACGAGGGGTGAGGAAGACGAGGGGTGAGGAGGACGAGGGGTGAGGAGGACGAGGGGTGAGGAGGACGAGGGGTGAGGAGGACGAGGAGTGAGGAGAGTGAGGGGTGAGGAGTAAGAAGAACGAGCTGTGGGGGTGAGGACGAGGTGAGGGGTGAGAACGAGGTGAGGGTTGAGGACAAGTGAGGTGGACGAGGTGAGGGGTGAGAATGAGGTCAGGGGTCAAGAGGACGAGGTGAGGGGTCAAGCGGACGAGGTGAGGGGTGAGGAGGATGAGGAGCAGGGTGCGGTGGACGAGCGAGGGGTGAGGAGGACGAGGGGCGAGAAGGACCGGGGGTGAGAAGTAAGAAGAACGAGGTGTGGGGGTGAGGAGGACGAGGGGTGAGGAGAGCGAGGGGTGAGGAGAGCGAGGGGTGAGGAGGACGAGGGGTGAGGAGGACGAGTCGAGGGGTGAGGAGGAAGAGGTGAGGGGTAAGAAGAACGCGGTGTGGGTGAGAAGGACGAGGTGAGGGGTGAGGCGGGCGAGGCGTGAGGATGACGAGGCACGGGGTGCGGTGGACGAGGTGAGGTGAGGGGTGAGGAAGACGAGCTGAGGGGTGAGGAGAACGAGGGGTGAGGAGAACGAGCGGTGAGGAGGACGAGGGGTGAGGAGGGTGAGGTGAGGTGTGAGTAGGATGAGTCGAGTGGTGAGGACAAGATGAGGGGTAAGAAGAACGAGGTGAGGGGTGAGGAGGACGAGGTGAGCGGTGAGGACGACGACGGGTGAGGAGGACGAGCTGAGGTGAGAGGTGAGGACGAGTCGAGGGGTGAGGAGGACGAGTCGAGGGATGAGGAGGACGAGGTGAAAGGTGAGGCGGACGAGGGGTGAGGAGGACGATGGGTGAGAAAGATGAGGCGGAGGACGAGAGGTGACGATGACGAGAGTGAGGAGGGGTGAGGAGAGTGAGGGGTGAGGAGTAAGAAGAACGAGCTCTGGGGGTGAGGAGGACGAGGTGAGGGGTGAGAACGAGGTGAGGGTTGAGGACAAGTGAGGTGGACGAGGTGAGGGGTGAGAAAGGGGTGAGGGGTCAAGAGGACGAGGTGAGGGGTCAAGCGGATGACGTGAGGGGTAAGGAGGACGAGGTGAGGGGTGAGGAGGACGAGAAGTGAGGAGGACGGGGGGTGAGAAGTAAGAAGAACGAGGTGTGGGGGTGAGGACGAGGGGTGAGGAGAGCGAGGGGTGAGGAGAGCGAGGGGTGACGAGGGCGAGGGGTGAGGAGGACGAGGGGTGAGGAGGACGAGTCGAGGGGTGAGGAGGAAGAGGTGAGGGGTAAGAAGAACGCGGTGTGGGTGAGAAGGACGACGTGAGGGGTGAGGCGGGCGAGGCGTGAGGATGACGAGGCGCGGGGTGCGGTGGACGAGGTGAGGTGAGGGGTGAGGAAGACGAGCTGAGGGGTGAGGAGAACGAGGGGTGAGGAGAACGAGCGGTGAGGAGGACGATGGGTGAGGAGGACGAGGGGTGAGGAGGACGAGGGGTGAGGAGGACGAGGGGTGAGGAGGACGAGGGGTGAGGAGGGTGAGGTGAGGGGTGAGTAGGACGAGTCGAGGGGTGAGGAGGACGAGGGGTGAGGAGGATGAGGGGTGAGAGAAGGACGAGTCGAGGGGTGAGGAGAACGAGGGGTGAGGAGAACGAGCGGTGACGAGGACGAGGGGTGAGGAGGGTGAGGTGAGGTGAGGGGTGAGTAGGATGAGTCGAGTGGTGAGGACAAGATGAGGGGTAAGAAGAACGAGGTGAGGGGTGAGGAGGACGAGGTGAGCGGTGAGGACGACGACGGGTGAGGAGGACGAGCTGAGGTGAGAGGACGAGTCGAGGGGTGAGGAGGACGAGGGGTGAGGAGGACGATGGGTGAGGAAGATGAGGCGAGGGGTGAGGAAGATGAGGCGAGGAGTGAGGAGGACGAGGGGTGAGGAGGATGAGGGGTGAGAAGGACGAGTCGAGGGGTGAGGAGGACGAGGTGAGGGGTGAGGAAGACGAAGTGATGGGTGAGGATGAGGTGAGGGGTGTGGACGAGGTGAAAGGTCAAGCGGACGACGTGAGGGTTGAGGACGAGGTGAGGAGGACGAGGGGTTAAGAGGACGAGCTGAGGAGGACGAGGTGAGGGGTGAGGAGGACGAGGTGAGAGTGAGGAGGATGAGCTGAGGGGTAAAGATGACGAGGCAAGGGGTGAGGAGGACGAGGCGAGGACGAGGTGAGGGGTGAGGAGGACGAAGTGAGGGGTGAGGAGAACGAGAGGTGAGAACGAGGGTTGAGGAGGACGAGGCGATGGGTGAGGAGGACGAGGGGTGAGGAGGACGAGGGGTGAGGAGGACGAGGGGTGAGGAGGACGAGGGGTGAGGAGGACGAGGGGTGAGGAGGACGAGGGGTGCCGAAGACGAGGGGTGAGGAGGACGAGGGGTGAGGAGGACGAGGGGTGAGGAGGACGAGGAGTGAGGAGAGTGAGGGGTGAGGAGTAAGAAGAACGAGCTGTGGGGGTGAGGACGAGGTGAGGGGTGAGAACGAGGTGAGGGTTGAGGACAAGTGAGGTGGACGAGGTGAGGGGTGAGAATGAGGTCAGGGGTCAAGAGGACGAGGTGAGGGGTCAAGCGGACGAGGTGAGGGGTGAGGAGGATGAGGAGCAGGGTGCGGTGGACGAGCGAGGGGTGAGGAGGATGAGGGGCGAGAAGGACCGGGGGTGAGAAGTAAGAAGAACGAGGTGTGGGGGTGAGGAGGACGAGGGGTGAGGAGAGCGAGGGGTGAGGAGAGCGAGGGGTGAGGAGGACGAGGGGTGAGGAGGACGAGTCGAGGGGTGAGGAGGAAGAGGTGAGGGGTAAGAAGAACGCGGTGTGGGTGAGAAGGACGAGGTGAGGGGTGAGGCGGGCGAGGCGTGAGGATGACGAGGCGCGGGGTGCGGTGGACGAGGTGAGGTGAGGGGTGAGGAAGACGAGCTGAGGGGTGAGGAGAACGAGGGGTGAGGAGAACGAGCGGTGAGGAGGACGAGGGGTGAGGAGGGTGAGGTGAGGTGTGAGTAGGATGAGTCGAGTGGTGAGGACAAGATGAGGGGTAAGAAGAACGAGGTGAGGGGTGAGGAGGACGAGGTGAGCGGTGAGGACGACGACGGGTGAGGAGGACGAGCTGAGGTGAGAGGTGAGGACGAGTCGAGGGGTGAGGAGGACGAGTCGAGGGATGAGGAGGACGAGGTGAAAGGTGAGGCGGACGAGGGGTGAGGAGGACGATTGGTGAGAAAGATGAGGCGGAGGACGAGAGGTGACGATGACGAGAGTGAGGAGGACGAGGGGTGAGGAGAGTGAGGGGTGAGGAGTAAGAAGAACGAGCTGTGGGGGTGAGGAGGACGAGGTGAGGGGTGAGAACGAGGTGAGGGTTGAGGACAAGTGAGGTGGACGAGGTGAGGGGTGAGAAAGGGGTGAGGGGTCAAGAGGACGAGGTGAGGGGTCAAGCGGACGACGTGAGGGGTAAGGAGGACGAGGTGAGGGGTGAGGAGGACGAGAAGTGAGGAGGACGGGGGGTGAGAAGTAAGAAGAACGAGGTGTGGGGGTGAGGACGAGGGGTGAGGAGAGCGAGGGGTGAGGAGAGCGAGGGGTGACGAGGGCGAGGGGTGAGGAGGACGAGGGGTGAGGAGGACGAGTCGAGGGGTGAGGAGGAAGAGGTGAGGGGTAAGAAGAACGCGGTGTGGGTGAGAAGGACGACGTGAGGGGTGAGGCGGGCGAGGCGTGAGGATGACGAGGCGCGGGGTGCGTTGGACGAGGTGAGGTGAGGGGTGAGGAAGACGAGCTGAGGGGTGAGGAGAACGAGGGGTGAGGAGAACGAGCGGTGAGGAGGACGATGGGTGAGGAGGACGAGGGGTGAGGAGGACGAGGGGTGAGGAGGACGAGGGGTGAGGAGGACGAGGGGTGAGGAGGGTGAGGTGAAGGGTGAGTAGGACGAGTATAGGGGTGAGGAGGACGAGGGGTGAGGAGGATGAGGGGTGAGAGAAGGACGAGTCGAGGGGTGAGGAGAACGAGCGGTGACGAGGACGAGGGGTGAGGAGGGTGAGGTGAGGTGAGGGGTGAGTAGGATGAGTCGAGTGGTGAGGACAAGATGAGGGGTAAGAAGAACGAGGTGAGGGGTGAGGAGGACGAGGTGAGCGGTGAGGACGACGACGGGTGAGGAGGACGAGTCGAGGGATGAGGAGGACGAGGTGAAAGGTGAGGCGGACGAGGGGTGAGGAGGACGATGGGTGAGAAAGATGAGGCGGAGGACGAGAGGTGACGATGACGAGAGTGAGGAGGACGAGGGGTGAGGAGAGTGAGGGGTGAGGAGTAAGAAGAACGAGCTGTGGGGGTGAGGAGGACGAGGTGAGGGGTGAGAACGAGGTGAGGGTTGAGGACAAGTGAGGTGGACGAGGTGAGGGGTGAGAAAGGGGTGAGGGGTCAAGAGGACGAGGTGAGGGGTCAAGTGGACGACGTGAGGGGTAAGGAGGACGAGGTGAGGGGTGAGGAGGACGAGAAGTGAGGAGGACGGGGGGTGAGAAGTAAGAAGAACGAGGTGTGGGGGTGAGGACGAGGGGTGAGGAGAGCGAGGGGTGAGGAGAGCGAGGGGTGACGAGGGCGAGGGGTGAGGAGGACGAGGGGTGAGGAGGACGAGTCGAGGGGTGAGGAGGAAGAGGTGAGGGGTAAGAAGAACGCGGTGTGGGTGAGGACGAGGTGAGGGGTGAGGCGGGCGAGGCGTGAGGATGACGAGGCGCGGGGTGCGGTGGACGAGGTGAGGGGTGAGGAAGACGAGCTGAGGGGTGAGGAGAACGAGGGGTGAGGAGAACGAGCGGTGAGGAGGACAATGGGTGAGGACGAGGGGTGAGGAGGGTGACGTGAGGTGAGGGGTGAGTAGGATGAGTCGAGTGGTGAGGACAAGATGAGGGGTAAGAAGAACGAGGTGAGGGGTGAGGAGGACGAGGTGAGCGGTGAGGACGACGACGGGTGAGGAGGACGAGCTGAGGTGAGAGGTGAGGACGAGTCGAGGGGTGAGGAGGACGATGGGTGAGGAGGACGATGGGTGAGGAGGACGAGGGGTGAGGAAGACGAGGGGTGAGGAGGACGAGGGGTGAGGAGGACGAGGGGTGACGATGACGAGAAGTGAGGAGGACGGGGGGTGAGAAGTAAGAAGAACGAGGTGTGGGGGTGAGGAGGACGAGGGGTGAGGAGGACGAGGCGAGGGCTGAGGAGAGCGAGGGGTGAGGAGAGCGAGGGGTGAGGAGAGCGAGGGGTGAGGAGAGCGAGGGGTGAGGAGAGCGAGGGGTGAGGAGGACGAGGGGTGAGGAGGACGAGGGGTGAGGAGGACGAGGGGTGAGGAGGTGAGGGGTGAGGAGGACGAGTCGAGGGGTGAGGAGGAAGAGGTGAGGGGTAAGAAGAACGCGGTGTGGGTGAGAAAGACGAGGTGAGGGGTGAGGCGGGCGAGGAGTGAGGATGACGAGGCGCGGGGTGCGGTGGACGAGGTGAGGTGAGGGGTGAGGAAGACGAGCTGAGGGGTGAGGAGAACGAGGGGTGAGGAGAACGAGCGATGAGGAGGACAATGGGTGAGGAGGACAATGGGTGAGGAGGGTGAGGTGAGGGGTGAGTAGGACGAGTCGAGTGGTGAGGAGGACAAGATGAGGGGTAAGAAGAACGAGGTGTGGGGTGAGGAGGACGAGGCAAATGGTGAGGACAGCGAGGGGAGGACGAGGAGTGAGGACGAGCTAAGGGTGAGGAGGACGAGGCGAGGGAGAGGTGAGGGGTGAGGAGGACAGGTGAAAGGTGAGGCGGACGAGGGGTGACGACGATGGGTGAGGAAGATGAGGCGAGGGGTGAGGAGGACGAGGGGTGAGGAGGATGAGCGGTGAGGAGGACGATGTGTGAGGAGGACGATGGGTGAGGAGGACGAGGGGTGAGGAGGACGAGGGGTGAGGAGGGTGAGGTGAGGGGTGAGTAGGACGAGTCGAGTGGTGCGGAGGACAAGATGAGGGGTAAGAAGAACGAGGTGTGGGGTGAGGAGGACGAGGCAAATGGTGAGGACAGCGAGGGGAGGGGAGGACGAGGAGTGAGGACGAGCTAAGGGTGAGGAGGACGAGGCGAGGGAGAGGTGAGGGGTGAGAAGGACGAGGTGAGCGGTGAGGACGACGACGGGTGAGGAGGACGAGCTGAGGTGAGAGGACGAGTCGAGGGGTGAGGAGGACGAGGGGTGAGGAGGACGATGGGTGAGGAAGATGAGGCGAGGGGTGAGGAAGATGAGGCGAGGGGTGAGGAGGACGAGGGGTGAGGAGGATGAGGGGTGAGAAGGACGAGTCGAGGGGTGAGGAGGACGAGGTGAGGGGTGAGGAAGACGAAGTGATGGGTGAGGATGAGGTGAGGGGTGTGGACGAGGTGAAAGGTCAAGCGGACGACGTGAGGGTTGAGGACGAGGTGAGGAGGACGAGGGGTTAAGAGGACGAGCTGAGGAGGACGAGGTGAGGGGTGAGGAGGACGAGGTGAGAGTGAGGAGGATGAGCTGAGGGGTAAAGATGACGAGGCAAGGGGTGAGGAGGACGAGGCGAGGACGAGGTGAGGGGTGAGGAGGACGAAGTGAGGGGTGAGGAGAACGAGAGGTGAGAACGAGGGTTGAGGAGGACGAGGCGATGGGTGAGGAGGACGAGGGGTGAGGAGGACGAGGGGTGAGGAGGACGAGGGGTGAGGAGGACGAGGGGTGAGGAGGACGAGGGGTGCCGAAGACGAGGGGTGAGGAAGACGAGGGGTGAGGAGGACGAGGGGTGAGGAGGACGAGGGGTGAGGAGGACGAGGAGTGAGGAGAGTGAGGGGTGAGGAGTAAGAAGAACGAGCTGTGGGGGTGAGGACGAGGTGAGGGGTGAGAACGAGGTGAGGGTTGAGGACAAGTGAGGTGGACGAGGTGAGGGGTGAGAATGAGGTCAGGGGTCAAGAGGACGAGGTGAGGGGTCAAGCGGACGAGGTGAGGGGTGAGGAGGATGAGGAGCAGGGTGCGGTGGACGAGCGAGGGGTGAGGAGGACGAGGGGCGAGAAGGACCGGGGGTGAGAAGTAAGAAGAACGAGGTGTGGGGGTGAGGAGGACGAGGGGTGAGGAGAGCGAGGGGTGAGGAGAGCGAGGGGTGAGGAGGACGAGGGGTGAGGAGGACGAGTCGAGGGGTGAGGAGGAAGAGGTGAGGGGTAAGAAGAACGCGGTGTGGGTGAGAAGGACGAGGTGAGGGGTGAGGCGGGCGAGGCGTGAGGATGACGAGGCGCGGGGTGCGGTGGACGAGGTGAGGTGAGGGGTGAGGAAGACGAGCTGAGGGGTGAGGAGAACGAGGGGTGAGGAGAACGAGCGGTGAGGAGGACGAGGGGTGAGGAGGGTGAGGTGAGGGGTGAGTAGGATGAGTCGAGTGGTGAGGACAAGATGAGGGGTAAGAAGAACGAGGTGAGGGGTGAGGAGGACGAGGTGAGCGGTGAGGACGACGACGGGTGAGGAGGACGAGCTGAGGTGAGAGGTGAGGACGAGTCGAGGGGTGAGGAGGACGAGTCGAGGGATGAGGAGGACGAGGTGAAAGGTGAGGCGGACGAGGGGTGAGGAGGACGATGGGTGAGAAAGATGAGGCGGAGGACGAGAGGTGACGATGACGAGAGTGAGGAGGACGAGGGGTGAGGAGAGTGAGGGGTGAGGAGTAAGAAGAACGAGCTGTGGGGGTGAGGAGGACGAGGTGAGGGGTGAGAACGAGGTGAGGGTTGAGGACAAGTGAGGTGGACGAGGTGAGGGGTGAGAAAGGGGTGAGGGGTCAAGAGGACGAGGTGAGGGGTCAAGCGGACGACGTGAGGGGTAAGGAGGACGAGGTGAGGGGTGAGGAGGACGAGAAGTGAGGAGGACGGGGGGTGAGAAGTAAGAAGAACGAGGTGTGGGGGTGAGGAGGACGAGGGGTGAGGAGGACGAGGTGAGGGCTGAGGAGAGCGAGGGGTGAGGAGAGCGAGGGGTGAGGAGGACGAGGAATGAGGAGGTGAGGAGCAGGGTGCGGTGGACGAGCGAGGGGTGAGGACGTGGGGGTGAGAAGAAGAACGAGGTGTGGGGGTGAGGACGAGGGGTGAGGAGAGCGAGGGGTGAGGAGAGCGAGGGGTGAGGAGAGCGAGGGGTGAGGAGAGCGAGGGGTGAGGAGAGCGAGGGGTGAGGAGAGCGAGGGGTGAGGAGAGCGAGGGGTGAGGAGAGCGAGGCGTGAGGATGACGAGGCGCGGGGTGCGGTGGACGAGCTGAGGGGTGAGGAGAACGAGGGGTGAGGAGGACAATGGGTGAGGCGGACAATGGGTGAGGACGAGGGGTGAGGAGGGTGACGTGAGGTGAGGGGTGAGTAGGATGAGTCAAGTGGTGAGGACAAGATGAGGGGTAAGAAGAACGAGGTGAGGGGTGAGGAGGACGAGGTGAGCGGTGAGGACGACGACGGGTGAGGAGGACGAGCTGAGGTGAGAGGTGAGGACGAGTCGAGGGGTGAGGAGGACGATGGGTGAGGAGGACGAGGGGTGAGGAAGACGATGGGTGAGGAGGACGAGGGGTGAGGAAGACGATGGGTGAGGAGGACGATGGGTGAGGAGAGCGAGGGGTGAGGAGAGCGAGGGGTGAGGAGGACGAGGGGTGAGGAGGACGAGGGGTGAGGAGGACGAGGGGTGAGGAGGACGAGGGGTGAGGAGGTGAGGGGTGCGGAGGACGAGTCGAGGGGTGAGGAGGAAGAGGTGAGGGGTAAGAAGAACGCGGTGTGGGTGAGAAAGACGAGGTGAGGGGTGAGACGGGCGAGGCGTGAGGATGACGAGGCGCGGGTGCGGTGGACGAGGTGAGGGGTGAGGAGAACGAGGGGTGAGGAGAACGAGGGGTGAGGAGAACGAGCGGTGAGGAGGACAATGGGTGAGGAGGACAATGGGTGAGGAGGGTGAGGTGAGGTGAGGGGTGAGTAGGACGAGTCGAGTGGTGAGGAGAACAAGATGAGGGGTAAAAAGAACGAGGTGTGGGGTGAGGAGGACGAGGCAAATGGTGAGGACAGCGAGGGGAGGACGAGGAGTGAGGACGAGCTAAGGGTGAGGAGGACGAGGCGAGGGAGAGGTGAGGGGTGAGGAGGACGAGGTGAAAGGTGAGGCGGACGAGGGGTGAGGACGATGGGTGAGGAAGATGAGGCGAGGGGTGAGGAGGACGAGGGGTGAGGAGGACGAGGGGTGAGGAGGACGAGGGGTGAGGAGGACGAGGGGTGAGGAGGATGAGAGGTGAGGACGAGGGGTGAGGAGGATGAGGGGTGAGGAGGACGAGGGGTGAGGAGGACGAGCTGAGGAGTGAGGAGGATGAGCTGAGGGGTAAAGCGGATGAGGTGAGGGGTGAGGAAGACGAGGTGATGGGTGAGGATGAGGTGAGGGGTGTAGACGAGGTGAAAGGTCAAGCGGACGACGTGAGGGGTGAGGACGAGGTAAGGAAGACGAGCTGAGGGGTGAGGAGGACGAGGTGAGGGGTGAGGAGGACGAGGTGAGGGTGAGGAGGATGAGCTGAGGGGTAAAGATGACGAGGCAAGGCGTGAGGAGGACGAGGCGAGGACGAGGTGAGGGGTGAGGACGAGGTGAGGGGTGAGGAGGACGAAGTGAGGGGTGAGTACGAGGCGAGGGGTGAGGAGGGTGAGGGGTGAGGAGGGTGAGGTGAGGGGTGAGTAGGATGAGTCGAGTGGTGAGGAGGACAAGATGAGGGGTAAGAAGAACGAGGTGTGGGGTGAGGAGGACGAGGCAAATGGTGAGGACAGCGAGGGGAGGGGAGAACGAGGAGTGAGGACGAGCTAAGGGTGAGGAGGACGAGGTGAGCGGTGAGGAGGACGACGGGTGAGGAGGACGAGCTGAGGTGAGGACGAGTCGAGGAGTGAGGACGAGGTGAAAGGTGAGGCGGACGAGGGGTAAGGACGATGGGTGAGGAAGATGAGGCGAGGGGTGAGGAAGATGAGGTGAGGGGTGAGGAAGATGAGGCGAGGGGTGAGGAGGACGAGGGGTGAGGAGGACGAGGGGTGAGGAGGACGAGGGGTGAGGAGGACGAGGGGTGAGGAGGACGAGGGGTGACGATGACGAGAGTGAGGAGGACGAGGGGTGAGGAGAGTGAGAGGTGAGGAGTAAGAAGAACGAGCTGTGGGGGTGAGGCGGACAAGGTGAGGGGTGAGAACGAGGTGAGGGTTGAGGATAAGTGAGGTGGACGAGGTGAGGGGTGAGAACGAGGTGAGGGGTCAAGAGGACGAGGTGAGGGGTCAAGCGGACGACGTGAGGGGTAAGGAGGACGAGGTGAGGGGTAAGGAGGATGAGGAGCAGGGTGCGGTGGACGAGCGAGGGGTGAGGAGAACGAGAAGTGAGGAGGACGGGGGGTGAGAAGTAAGAAGAACGAGGTGTGGGGGTGAGGAGGACGAGGTGAGGGGTGAGGAGGACGAGGTGAGGGTGAGGAGGATGAGCTGAGGGGTAAAGATGATGAGGCAAGGCGTGAGGAGGACGAGGCGAGGACGAGGTGAGGGGTGAGGACGAGGTGAGGGGTGAGGAGGACGAAGTGAGGGGTGAGTACGAGGCGAGGGGTGAGGAGGGTGAGGGGTGAGGAGGGTGAGGTGAGGGGTGAGTAGGATGAGTCGAGTGGTGAGGAGGACAAGATGAGGGGTAAGAAGAACGAGGTGTGGGGTGAGGAGGACGAGGCAAATGGTGAGGACAGCGAGGGGAGGGGAGAACGAGGAGTGAGGACGAGCTAAGGGTGAGGAGGACGAGGTGAGCGGTGAGGAGGACGACGGGTGAGGAGGACGAGCTGAGGTGAGGACGAGTCGAGGGGTGAGGACGAGGTGAAAGGTGAGGCGGACGAGGGGTAAGGACGATGGGTGAGGAAGATGAGGCGAGGGGTGAGGAAGATGAGGCGAGGGGTGAGGAGGACGAGGGGTGAGGAGGACGAGGGGTGAGGAGGACGAGGGGTGAGGAGGACGAGGGGTGACGAGGACGAGGGGTGACGATGACGAGAGTGAGGAGGACGAGGGGTGAGGAGAGTGAGGGGTGAGGAGAGTGAGAGGTGAGGAGTAAGAAGAACGAGCTGTGGGGGTGAGGAGGACAAGGTGAGGGGTGAGAACGAGGTGAGGGTTGAGGATAAGTGAGGTGGACGAGGTGAGGGGTGAGAACGAGGTGAGGGGTCAAGAGGACGAGGTGAGGGGTCAAGCGGACGACGTGAGGGGTAAGGAGGACGAGGTGAGGGGTGAGGAGGATGAGGAGCAGGGTGCGGTGGACGAGCGAGGGGTGAGGAGAACGAGAAGTGAGGAGGACGGGGGGTGAGAAGTAAGAAGAACGAGGTGTGGGGGTGAGGAGGACGAGGGGTGAGGAGGACGAGGCGAGGGCTGAGGAGAGCGAGGCGTGAGGAGAGCGAGGGGTGAGGACAGCGAGGGGTGAGGAGGACGAGGGGTGAGGAGGTGAGGAGCAGGGTGCGGTGGACGAGCGAGGGATGAGGACGAGGGGTGAGAAGAAAAACGAGGTGTGGGGGTGAGGACGAGGTTTGAGGAGAGCGAGGGGTGAGGAGGTGAGGGGTGAGGAGGTGAGGGGTGCGGAGGACGAGTCGAGGGGTGAGGAGGAAGAGGTGAGGGGTAAGAAGAACGCGGTGTGGGTGAGAAAGACGAGGTGAGGGGTGAGACGGGCGAGGCGTGAGGATGACGAGGCGCGGGTGCGGTGGACGAGGTGAGGGGTGAGGAGAACGAGGGGTGAGGAGAACGAGGGGTGAGGAGAACGAGCGGTGAGGAGGACAATGGGTGAGGAGGACAATGGGTGAGGAGGGTGAGGTGAGGTGAGGGGTGAGTAGGACGAGTCGAGTGGTGAGGAGAACAAGATGAGGGGTAAAAAGAACGAGGTGTGGGGTGAGGAGGACGAGGCAAATGGTGAGGACAGCGAGGGGAGGACGAGGAGTGAGGACGAGCTAAGGGTGAGGAGGACGAGGCGAGGGAGAGGTGAGGGGTGAGGAGGACGAGGTGAAAGGTGAGGCGGACGAGGGGTGAGGACGATGGGTGAGGAAGATGAGGCGAGGGGTGAGGAGGACGAGGGGTGAGGAGGACGAGGGGTGAGGAGGACGAGGGGTGAGGAGGATGAGAGGTGAGGACGAGGGGTGAGGAGGATGAGGGGTGAGAAGGACGAGTCGAGGGGTGAGGAGGACGAGGGGTGAGGAGGACGAGCTGAGGAGTGAGGAGGATGAGCTGAGGGGTAAAGCGGATGAGGTGAGGGGTGAGGAAGACGAGGTGATGGGTGAGGATGAGGTGAGGGGTGTGGACGAGGTGAAAGGTCAAGCGGACGACGTGAGGGGTGAGGACGAGGTAAGGAAGACGAGCTGAGGGGTGAGGAGGACGAGGTGAGGGGTGAGGAGGACGAGGTGAGGGTGAGGAGGATGAGCTGAGGGGTAAAGATGACGAGGCAAGGCGTGAGGAGGACGAGGCGAGGACGAGGTGAGGGGTGAGGACGAGGTGAGGGGTGAGGAGGACGAAGTGAGGGGTGAGTACGAGGCGAGGGGTGAGGAGGGTGAGGGGTGAGGAGGGTGAGGTGAGGGGTGAGTAGGATGAGTCGAGTGGTGAGGAGGACAAGATGAGGGGTAAGAAGAACGAGGTGTGGGGTGAGGAGGACGAGGCAAATGGTGAGGACAGCGAGGGGAGGGGAGAACGAGGAGTGAGGACGAGCTAAGGGTGAGGAGGACGAGGTGAGCGGTGAGGAGGACGACGGGTGAGGAGGACGAGCTGAGGTGAGGACGAGTCGAGGAGTGAGGACGAGGTGAAAGGTGAGGCGGACGAGGGGTAAGGACGATGGGTGAGGAAGATGAGGCGAGGGGTGAGGAAGATGAGGTGAGGGGTGAGGAAGATGAGGCGAGGGGTGAGGAGGACGAGGGGTGAGGAGGACGAGGGGTGAGGAGGACGAGGGGTGACGAGGACGAGGGGTGACGATGACGAGAGTGAGGAGGACGAGGGGTGAGGAGAGTGAGAGGTGAGGAGTAAGAAGAACGAGCTGTGGGGGTGAGGAGGACAAGGTGAGGGGTGAGAACGAGGTGAGGGTTGAGGATAAGTGAGGTGGACGAGGTGAGGGGTGAGAACGAGGTGAGGGGTCAAGAGGACGAGGTGAGGGGTCAAGCGGACGACGTGAGGGGTAAGGAGGACGAGGTGAGGGGTAAGGAGGATGAGGAGCAGGGTGCGGTGGACGAGCGAGGGGTGAGGAGAACGAGAAGTGAGGAGGACGGGGGGTGAGAAGTAAGAAGAACGAGGTGTGGGGGTGAGGAGGACGAGGTGAGGGGTGAGGAGGACGAGGTGAGGGTGAGGAGGATGAGCTGAGGGGTAAAGATGATGAGGCAAGGCGTGAGGAGGACGAGGCGAGGACGAGGTGAGGGGTGAGGACGAGGTGAGGGGTGAGGAGGACGAAGTGAGGGGTGAGTACGAGGCGAGGGGTGAGGAGGGTGAGGGGTGAGGAGGGTGAGGTGAGGGGTGAGTAGGATGAGTCGAGTGGTGAGGAGGACAAGATGAGGGGTAAGAAGAACGAGGTGTGGGGTGAGGAGGACGAGGCAAATGGTGAGGACAGCGAGGGGAGGGGAGAACGAGGAGTGAGGACGAGCTAAGGGTGAGGAGGACGAGGTGAGCGGTGAGGAGGACGACGGGTGAGGAGGACGAGCTGAGGTGAGGACGAGTCGAGGGGTGAGGACGAGGTGAAAGGTGAGGCGGACGAGGGGTAAGGACGATGGGTGAGGAAGATGAGGCGAGGGGTGAGGAAGATGAGGCGAGGGGTGAGGAGGACGAGGGGTGAGGAGGACGAGGGGTGAGGAGGACGAGGGGTGAGGAGGACGAGGGGTGACGAGGACGAGGGGTGACGATGACGAGAGTGAGGAGGACGAGGGGTGAGGAGAGTGAGGGGTGAGGAGAGTGAGAGGTGAGGAGTAAGAAGAACGAGCTGTGGGGGTGAGGAGGACAAGGTGAGGGGTGAGAACGAGGTGAGGGTTGAGGATAAGTGAGGTGGACGAGGTGAGGGGTGAGAACGAGGTGAGGGGTCAAGAGGACGAGGTGAGGGGTCAAGCGGACGACGTGAGGGGTAAGGAGGACGAGGTGAGGGGTGAGGAGGATGAGGAGCAGGGTGCGGTGGACGAGCGAGGGGTGAGGAGAACGAGAAGTGAGGAGGACGGGGGGTGAGAAGTAAGAAGAAAGAGGTGTGGGGGTGAGGAGGACGAGGGGTGAGGAGGACGAGGCGAGGGCTGAGGAGAGCGAGGCGTGAGGAGAGCGAGGGGTGAGGACAGCGAGGGGTGAGGAGGACGAGGGGTGAGGAGGTGAGGAGCAGGGTGCGGTGGACGAGCGAGGGATGAGGACGAGGGGTGAGAAGAAAAACGAGGTGTGGGGGTGAGGACGAGGTTTGAGGAGAGCGAGGGGTGAAGAGAGCGAGCGGTGAGGAGAGCGAGGGGTGAGGAGGACGAGGGGTGAGGAGAGCGAGGGGTGAGGAGAATGAGGGGTGAGGAGGACGAGGGGTGAGGAGGTGAGGGGTGAGGAGGTGAGGGGTGAGGAGGTGAGGGGTGCGGAGGACGAGTCGAGCGGTGAGGAGGAAGAGGTGAGGGGTAAGAAGAATGCGGTGTGGGTGAGAAGGACGAGGTGAGGTGTGAGGCGGGCGAGGCGTGAGGATGACGAGGCGCGGGGTGGGGTGGACGAGGTGAGGGGTGAGGAAGACGAGCTGAGGGGTGAGTAGAACGAGCGGTGAGGAGGACAATGGGTGAGGAGGACAATGGGTGAGGAGGACGAGGGGTGAGTAGGATGAGGTGAGGGGTGAGTAGGACGAGTCGAGTGGTGAGGAGGACAAGATGAGGGGTAAGAAGAACGAGGTGTGGGGTGAGGAGGACGAGGCAAATGGTGAGGACAGCGAGGGGAGGGGAGGACGAGGAGTGAGGACGAGCTAAGGGTGAGGAGGACGAGGCGAGGGAGAGGTGAGGGGTGAGGACGACGACGGGTGAGGAGGACGAGCTGAGGTGAGAGGTGAGGACGAGTCGAGGGGTGAGGAGGACGAGGTGAAAGGTGAGGCGGACGAGGGGTGAGGAGGACGATGGGTGAGGGGTGAGGAGGACGAGAGGTGACGATGACGAGAGTGAAGAGGACGAGGGGTGAGGAGAGTGAGGGGTGAGGAGTAAGAAGAACGAGCTGTGGGGGTGAGGAGGACGAGGTGAGGGGTGAGAACGAGGTGAGGATTGAGGACAAGTGAGGTGGACGAGGTGAGGGGTGAGAACGAGGTGAGGGGTCAAGAGGACGAGGTGAGGGGTCAAGAGGACGAGGTGAGGGGTCAAGAGGACGAGGTGAGGGGTCAAGCGGACGACGTGAGGGGTAAGGAGGACGAGGTGAGGGGTGAGGAGGATGAGGAGCAGGGTGCGGTGGACGAGCGAGGGGTTAGGAGGATGAGAAGTGAGGAGGACGGGGGGTGAGACGTAAGAAGAACGAGGTGTGTGGGTGAGGAGGACGAGGCGAGGGCTGAGGAGAGCGAGGGGTGAGGACGGGGGGTGAGAAGAAAAACGGGGTGAGGACGGGGGGTGAGAAGAAAAACGAGGTGAGGACGAGGGTTGAGGAGAGCGAGGGGTGAAGAGAGCGAGGGGTGAGGAGAGCGAGGGGTGAGGAAGACGAGGGGTGAGGAAGACGAGGGGTGAGGAGACCGAGGGGTGAGGAGGACGAGGGGTGAGGAGGACGAGGGGTGAGGAGACCGAGGGGTGAGGAGGACGAGGTAAAAGGTGAGGCGGACGAGGGGTGAGGAGAGCGATGGGTGAGGAAGATGAGGCGAGGGGTGAGGAGGACGAGGGGTGAGGGGTGAGGAGGACGAGGGGTGAGGAGGACGAGGGGTGAGGAGGACGAGGTGAGGGGTGAGGAAGACGAGCTGAGGGGTGAGGAGGACGAGGGGTGAGGAGGACGAGCTGAGGGGTAAAGCGGATGAGGTGAGGGGTGAGGAAGACGAGGTGATGAGTGAGGATGAGGTGAGGGGTGTGGACGAGGTGAAAGGTCAAGCGGACGACCTGAAGGGTGAGGACGAGGTGAGGAAGACGAGCTGAGGGGTGAGGAGGACGAGGTGAGGAGGACGAGGTGAGGAGGACGAGGTGAGGAGGACGAGGGGTGAAGAGGACGAGCTGAGGAGGACGAGGTGAGGGGTGAGGAGGACGAGGTGAGGGTGAGGAGGATGAGCTGAGGGGTAAAGATGACGAGGCAAGGGGTGAGGAGGACGAGGCGAGGACGAGGTGAGGAGGACGAAGTGAGGGGTGAGGAGGATGAAGTGAGGGGTGAGTACGAGGCGAGGGGTGAGGAGAACGAGGAGTGAGGAGGACGAGGCGAGGGGTGAGGTGAAGAGGACGAGCTGAGGAGGACGAGGTGAGGGGTGAGGAGGACGAGGTGAGGGGTGAGGAGGACGAGGTGAGGGGTGAGGAGGACGAAGTGAGGGGTGAGGAGAATGAGGGGTGAGGAGAACGAGGGGTGAGGAGGACGAGGCGATGGGTGAGGAGGACGAGGTGATGGGTGAGGACGAGGTGAGGAGAGCGAGGGGTTAGAGAAGGACGAGGTGAGGGTGAGGACGATGAGCTAAGGGGTAAAGATGACGAGGCAAGGGGTGAGGACGAGGCGAGGACGAGGCGAGGGGTGAGGACGAAGTGAGGGTGAGGTGAGGGGTGAGGAATACGAGCTGAGGGATGAGAAGAACGAGGTGAGGGGTGAGGAGGACGAGGTGAGGGGTGAGAACGAGGGGTGAAGGAGAACGGGGTGAGGAGGACGAGGCGAGATGCGAGGACGGGGTGAGGACGAGGTGAAGGGTGAGGAGGAGGTGATGTTTGATTCGTGACAAAACATGTAATAAAGTTATTAATAACAATCTGAATTATAGTCAATTATTCACGTCTACTACATAGAGTGCAGGTAGCCGTGTGAGGATGAGGTGAGAACGAGGTGAGGGGTAACGACGAGGTGAGTAGAACGAGAGGCGAGGGGTGAGAACGAGGTGAGGGTTGAGGACGACGGGTGAGGTGGACGAGGTGAGGGGTGAGGATGAGTCGAGGGGTGAGGAGGACGAGGTAAAACGTGAGGCAGACGAGGGGTGAGGAGGACGATGGGTGAGAAAGATGAGGCGAGGGGTGAGGAGGACGAGGGGTGAGGAGGACGATGGGTGAGGAGGATGAGGGGTGAGAAGGACGAGTCGAGGGGTGAGGAGGACGAGGTGAGGGGTGAGGAAGACGAGCTGAGGGGTGAGGATGACGCGGGGTGAGGAGGACGAGCTGAGGGGTAAAGCGGATGAGGTGAGGGGTGAGGAAGACGAGGTGATGGGTGAGGATGAGGTGAGGGGTGTGGACGAGGTGAAAGGTCAAGCGGACGACGTGAGGGGTGAGGACGAGGTGAGGAAGACGAGCTGAGGGGTGAGGAGGACGAGGTGAGGAGGACGAGCGGTGAAGAGAACGAGCTGAGGAGGACGAGGTGAGGGGTGAGGAGGACGAGGTGAGGGTGAGGAGGATGAGCTGAGGGGTAAAGATGACGAGGCAAGGGGTGAGGACGAGGCGAGGACGAGGTGAGGGGTGAGGAGGACGAAGTGAGGGGTGAGTACGAGGCGAGGGGTGAGTACGAGGGGTGAGGAGAACGAGGGGTGAGGAGAACGAGGGGTGAGGAGAACGAGGGGTGAGGAGGCCGAGGCGAGGGGTGAGGAGACGAGGGGTGAGAACGAGGGTTGAGGAGGCCGAGGCGAGGGGTGAGTACGAGGCGAGGGGTGAGGAGAACGACGGGTGAGGAGGACGAGGCGAGGGGTGAGGAGGAGGCGAGGGGTGAGAACGAGGGTTGAGGAGGACGAGGCGATGGGTGAGGAGGACGAGGCGATGGGTGAGGAGGACGAGGTGATGGGTGAGGATGAGGTGAGGAGAGCGAGGGGTTAGAGAAGGATGAGGTGAGGGTGAGGAGGATGAGCTAAGGGGTAAAGATGACGAGGCGAGGACGAGGTGAGGGGTGAGGAGGACGAAGTGAGGGCGAGGTGAGGGGTGAGGAATACGAGCTGAGGGATGAGAAGGACGAGGTGAGGGGTGAGGAGGACGAGGGGTGAGGAGGACGAGGCGAGGGGTGAGGAGGAGGCGAGGGGTGAGAACGAGGGTTGAGGAGGACGAGGCGATGGGTGAGGAGGACGAGGCGATGGGTGAGGAGGACGAGGTGAGGAGAGCGAGGGGTTAGAGAAGGACGAGGTGAGGGTGAGGAGGATGAGCTAAGGGGTAAAGATGACGAGGCAAGGGGTGAGGACGAGGCGAGGACGAGGTGAGGGGTGAGGACCAAGTGAGGGCGAGGTGAGGGGTGAGGAATACGAGCTGAGGGATGAGAAGAATGAGGTGAGGGGTGAGGAGGACGAGGTGAGGGGTGAGAACGAGGGGTGAAGGAGAACGGGGTGAGGAGGACGAGGCGAGATGCGAGGACGGGGTGAGGACGAGGTGAAGGGTGAGGAGGAGGTGATGTTTGATTCGTGACAAAACATGTAATAAAGTTAATAACAATCTGAATTATAGTCAATTATTCACGTCTACTACATAGAGTGCAGGTAGCCGTGTGAGGATGAGGTGAGAACGAGGTGAGGGGTAACGACGGGGTGAGTAGAGCGAGAGGCGAGGGGTGAGAACGAGGTGAGGGTTGAGGACGACGGGTGAGGTGGACGAGGTGAGGGGTGAGGATGAGTCGAGGGGTGAGGATGAGTCGAGGGGTGAGGATGAGTCGAGGGGTGAGGATGAGTCGAGGGGTGAGGATGAGTCGAGGGGTGAGGATGAGGCGAGCGGTGAGGACGAGGTGAGTAGAACGGGGGTGAGGACGAGGCGAGGGGTGAGGAGAACGAGGGGTGAGGAGAACGAGGGGTGAGGAGAACGAGGGGTGAGGAGAACGAGGGGTGAGGAGGGCGAGGTGAGGGGTTAGGGGTGAGGAGGATGAGGTGAGGTCGGTAAGGGAGGTGTCCGTCTCCGGAGAGTTGCATGATATTTGTTGCTATGCTCGATGTTTGGTTGGTGACATAACATTCAATAAAGTTCTAAATAACATCCTGAAAGATAATAAATTACTCGTGTCTTCTGCATAGAGGCCAGGTACCCGCGTTTGCCTTCTGCGTGTGCGTGTAGATAAATCAGAATCTGTATTTTACATGAGTTTTGACGTTCTCTTTCACACACGTCCAGAAGGGTCGGGTTAGCCAGTGGCATCAACAACAAAATGCAATTAAAGATACTCGAGTAAGGATTGAGAAAATGTAGTCAAGTCACGAATAAATGTCATGTAAAATCAAACTGTGCAAGCTCATACCTTATTGTAGATTTGTCAACATCAAATCCAAGCTTGGGCAAGATAGCAAAACACCAACAGTCAAAGGACCATACCAAGACAGTGGCCTCGATTAAATTGCATTCAAACATTGAACTCTCGACACGTGGGTGAAGAGGTTCCGAGTTTCAAATCGCAGACGCAAAAGCCGCGTCGAGAACTTTGAGCCCTGGCTGATACGGAGGCAGCTTCCTCTGCCCCCATAGGGTGCCTGGGGGCACGTGATCTGGCTCCGCCCATGGTAGGCGGGGCCAATTGCGTAACTTCCTGCGCTCTCACCTCCGACCCCAATGGCGTTACGTCACTCCGGCAGGGCGAGCGAGCTGAGCGGCTGCGTTTGTCTCTTGCGCCCCCAACAGGAGCCATGAAGTTCTTCAAGAGACGGCAGCAGATGCAAGCGACGCTGGAGACTCCAAATTCGTCAACAGTGGAGGTGAGTGGCGCCACCTCTTGCGTTGGAGTTATACGAAGTAACAAATATAGTACTGTGATCACATCGAGAAAAAATATTATTTTTTTAAATATTTAAATTTTACTTTAAATTGAGCGCTTGATGCGTGGGTAACGAGGTTCATAGTTTAAGATCACAGATTGAGAGTTTCATCAAGGATTTTAGTCGGAGAAAGCTTTCTCTGGGCAGTTGGTCCTTGTTTGCGTTGCCAAGGTGATAGCATCTCGTGTCAACTGCCATTTCCCAGCAGCTGTGCCTGGGGGTCACGTGACGTTTGGTGACGCAATAAGGCCCGAGCCATTGGCTCCGCCCTTTTTGGGTAAAGCCAGTGACGTAATCACTGCCATTGATGACGTCATCACTGTATTCGATGCTTTCTTCACTGAAATTGACGTCGTCACTGTAATTGATGACGTCATCACTAATCGATGTCGTCATCGCTGTAGTCGATGGCGTAATCGCTGCATATGATGACGTCATCGCTGCATTTGATTACGCCAGCGCTGCGGGCTCCTTATCGCTGCGTGGTGGCCTGTAATTCGGGCAAAGCCAGCGATCTGAGCACCTGTGTTTCTTTATCTGCGTCGGCAAGAATATACATGATATTCTTCAACAGACCACAGTTGAGAAAGCAACACATGAGACAATGAATGTGTCAACAGTGTAGGTGCGTAGTGCCACCTCTTGGGGGCCGTCCATAAATGACGTCACGCACTTGGGGGGGGGGCAGACATTTGTGACGATGTGTGACGGGGGGGGGGGGGTTTGAGAAATGTGATGTCACATCAAAATGCGCAATTTTAAATAAAAATAGACAACACGTTCCACTTAATTAAATAGACTTTTTAATAAATGTTCTACAACATCAGAGTGCAGCACCACATTAATACGCACTACAATGACAATAGTTTAAGATGTTTTCTTGTTCATGTTTTTGTTTGTTGCGGGTGCACCCGATTCAAGAGCTGAATGGCTCACAGGGCTATACCAAATAAATGGAACTGTGAACTAAAGCGATTTGAAGCATGTTTTTTTTTGGGGGTCTGACTTTTTGTGACACCGTGTGACAAAGGGGGAGGGGTCCAAAATCGCGTGACGTCATTTATGGACGGCCCCTTGTGTTTTGATGTCAGAGGAGTTGTACTCGGTAAGAGAGGTAGGGGACAGACACAAATCTAGGCTGGAGTGGAGGCCACCACTCTGCCACTTACCAGCTAAAATGCAAACGTGTATGGAATGATAAAAAAAAGCTTTGCCCCAACACCAGATTGACACCTTTTACAAGGCAGCAAGTCCGCATGAACCACAAATACCTGCTAACACCAGTGGCGAGGGATATCTGAGCCAGTGTTGGGACTCCCCTATGTCGACTTAGGCTGAAATGAATACAGGCAGTCTCGCTTAGCGCTCAAGATGCCTATGTGGAGAAGTGAGCATTCAGGAAATCAGCGCGAAAAGGGTTATACCATTATATATGGGGATGACTTCTCGACAGCGTTATCTCTTATGAACAATAAATGAGGGCTTCATTGGAGTATCAGCGCTATTTTATAAGAGTAATAAAACAGATGGTAAACATTCCATCAAAACGAATTTATTTTTTTAATAGCATCAGGAAGTATTATGTACTGTACTCACCAGTGTAACCGCCATATGCTCACTCACCTCGACCGGCCTTATCACTGGCATGTTGACATTCCCAGACATTTTGGGGCTAAGGCAGAGAGACCAAGGAGGAGCAAACACATCGGCGGACGAGTTTGTCTTTTAAAAATTGGCGAGCGCTGTGTGGCTCAGAGCGTACTGTGATAAAACTGAACAACAAATTAACCTTATGGCGGGACCCCGAGGTCCCGAATAAACGTAAGTCAAAATCGTAATGAATAAATTTTTGGTGACTCCGTCACACCGCGCACATAAACGACGCGACCTACCTGGCGCGGATCATTCTGTTGTCATGCCGTCCAAGCGCAGCGAGGACGAATGCGCAGAAGAAACCAAACTTTGAAACTTTGATTAGCGCATCGTGTAGAGCTCGTCGAGAGGGATAGATTTCCGTTTCATTCGCCTTCAACAGACAAAATGACGTCGCAATGCAGTTTATGCGAGAGCCGGGGGCTTATGGGACCCCATAAGGTTCAAATATTGTATTAACATTGACGAAATTATTGATTTTTTTTAAGTACTCATGGCCATGAATGCTGGTTGTCTTGGAGCGTTTGTCACTCTCATTGGCTGAGCGAATGTAAATGAAGATGGTGTGGGTGCGTTTCCTGGGCCAGCGCTGCTGCGCATTCTACCACTCTGTTTAGGCTGTGCGGGGAATCGTGGTGTTGCCTTTGCTTGGGTGTGTGGGTGTCAGCCCATCTGTCCTATGTGTGTCTACCTGTGTATTAGGCACCTCACTTGCCATGTGCCATGGTGTTGTCTCCACCATCCGATGGCGAATGGCATGTCACGATGCGATTGAAGGCAGGATTTACGCTGGGAGGAGCTAACGTGCCCGTGCCATGTGCCCTTGCTCCCGTCGCAGTTGGAAATGCCGGAAAAGGAAATGCACCACCTGTCCCGGGAGGTGTCGACCCTGCGGGACAATCTGAGCAGGGCAAGAGCGCAGTTCGCCACCCTGCGTGGCGCACTGAGCCAGACAGAGAAGAGTCTCCACGAGATGCTGCACCAACTCAAGAAAAACCATGCTGAGGAGGTACTGTGGCCACCACCAACCCCCCTGTCCCCTTGTTACACGGAGCACGGCTAAAGTGAAACTTCGTTTGTCAAGATTTCGCCGATCTTACATTTACATGCAAATTTCATCAAGCCCTGCCCACTGACCCTTGAGCTACACCCATCTCAAACCTTTTTAACTCCCTACCTTAGCAGCGCTCCCGCCATATATTTTTTCCTGCCTCGGCAGCTCTCCTGCCATATCCTTCACTTGATGATGATTGCTTGTGTTGCGATCGAAACGTCGTGATATTGTTATTATTTTTGTATCTACATGGCCTTACCGAAAGACCCAAATAATGTGTTCACGTTGTGAAGCTGCGTGGCACACAAGCAGAGATAACAAAACCTCAACATATTCGTCAATAACGCTGCAATGGATATTGCTTTGACTTCTCTGATGTGATGAAGGCCCATTGCCTGAAACATCACCTTTTAGAAGCTCTGCCCTATTAAGTGCATCATTATTGATTCATGCGTTGAGTTTTTATTCAGAGTTACGATCTGAACGTCAAGGAAATGGCACATTAAATGAGTGCATTCTGGGAGGTAGCTAGGTGCCCCAGGGGTCAGACATGCTGTGCCAGCATGGCTGAGATGCCAGGATTGAATGTGGATTACAGCTGCCCAACCACAGTGATTAAACCGGATTCTCAAGCATAGTGGTCTCAGCCTAGTTGCAAATGAGTGCACAAAAAACCCATCGCATTATATTTTTGTTCCGTAATAAATTTTGCTAAATTCACTGTAGCGAGTGGTCCATGGTTTTATTCCCAATAATGTTGAAAATGAAAGATAAAAGCAGATCAAACTAAATTTTTGTATCATAGCATCTCCCCACATAATGTGCATGTATTATGTTTTATTGATTAATACATCTGTACGGTGCTGACCAGCATGGGGAAGTATAGTCAAACACATTCCCATGACCGACATGGTGTGAGGAGGCGTTGTGAGTTATTTGTTTTGAATATTGACTCAATTTGAAGATGAACATTTGGGTGCAACGAGTTTCTTCATTATCTTATGATGAAGAACGTTGCCATGTTGTATGCACGCTTACCAATCGTTTATTGATGTATACAATGTATCATGGTTCTATTTTTTGACTTTCTATTATTATTCTAAATATTTTAAACGTGATTGTGGTATGTTCAATAAGACCACAGGTGTTTACCTTGCATATTTTTGTAGTTCTTGATTTGTTTACAATAGAATCTCAATTTCTTATTTTCATCTTGAAAAGCATCCACTGCACGTGTGCGTCCGTCTGCATGCGAGGCGCCTGTATGTGCGTCTCTGTACTCAATGCCCGTGTCTCCGCATTCTTATCTTGTCTCCCTCTGCATGTTCTGCCTTTGGCTATGTACATCTCTCTCCACATGCACTGTCTTTCCATAATGTGTCCAAATTTGTATGACTTGCTTGTGTCTTTGTGTGTATGTCTCTGCATCTGTAATTTATTTTCTTGTGCCTCCTGCCCATGTCTATAGTCTCTTATCTCTCTGTACAACTACATGCTCCGTGTGTCTGTATGTCTGTACCTGTCCTCATCTGCACGCTGCATGTGTCTGTGATGAAGGGCTGCCCACCTATGCATGCACGTGCCTGTGACACTGTGCCCTTCTGCCCGTGAGCAGCTAATGGCACACTCGCAGGCCATCAACAGCCTGCAGGTGGAGTTGGAGGCAGTGCGGTGGGGCGAGCGCGAGGAGCAGCTGAGGCGTGAGCACGATGCGACTCTGCATCTGGCATACATAGAGCTGGCCGAATATCGTGCATCACATATGCACGACGATTCAGAGTACGACGCTCACGTTGTGCACATCACGGTCCTCCAGAAGGTGAGGCCTCCACTCTCGCAACAGCCACCCCCCTTCTTGCAACAGCAATGTGTCCTGCCCAAGCCCACTTATTTTCTCAATATTTTGGATGAATGCTAAACAATTTATTAATATATTCAAGTTACATGTTGTAATTACGTGTAATTTAGATGCTGCCCGTCTCCGCCCACAGGCGCTGAAGGAGCGTGACGAGCTGCTGCGGCGCTCAGAGGCAGACCTGGTGGCGGCGCGGGAAGAGGCGCGAGAGCGCGGGACTGAAACCGAGCGGCTGGGCACCGAGGCCGCGGAGCTGAGAGCGAACATGCGCGACCTCTTTACCAACCAAGAGGTGCAGCAGACCGAGGTGGACAACCTGCGGCATGAAGTACTGGAGCTGCAGCAACGACTGCAGGAGGCTAACGCTTGCTGCGAGGAGACCGGTAGGTAGGGGCCTGTGCTCCAAAATCTTTCTGAATCCACGGACCCATTGAACACTAATTTTTGTCGAGCACTGTGCACCAATAACTTCTTTTTACGAGTTAAAACGAGTAATTCCTCGTTTTTACTTCATTTCCCACGTGGACCACTTCCGCTGTCTAACATAGGACTGCACTGGGTTTACTAACTGCTCTCTCACTAGGCCCTTCCTGTGCTTATATTATTATTCTGGACCCTGTGTTTGCATGCAAGCTGGTGAATAGGTCTGAGGGACCTCAGACCTATTCTGTCTGCTACTACTCCCGCTGCTGGTACTCTTCCTCCTGAGCTACTGCTCCTTCTCTGTCTGCTGCCACTGGTGGCTGTACTGTCTTCATCGCCATGGTTTTGTGTCCCTTCCGACAGGCAATTCTCTGGAGCAACAGACGGACTTTCTCAAGGCCGAGCTGGGAGTCTCCAGGGCAGAGGAGGCCGCGAGGGCACAGGAGGTGGTGCAACTGCAGCACACACTTCAGCACACGGATGCTGAGATGGAGTGCATGCACGGCCAGATTGCCGGGCTGCAGCACCAGGTAACCAGAGCCTTATGCGGCAGCCCCCCCACCTCCATGTGTGTGCATGAGGCCTGTCCTCATCGCCTGAGCAGTGCACCATCGCATATTAGAGAATGTTTTTTTAGGTAAAGTCACGTAGAAATAAGAAATAATAAAATTAATAATAATAAACCAAAGAATAATTCCTGCAGTCACGAAAGCTCCAAATTCAAGTTTCATTTCGATTTAAAGCTTTCGTGACTGCAATGATTCATCTTCTTTGGTTCTTTCGGTAAAGTCACGTAGAATGAGAATACAATAATAAATTGATAAAATAAAATAACACAATAATATTCTCACGACGTTTCGGCCACAACAACCTGATGAAGGCCGCTTGTGTTGTGGCCGAAACGTCGTGAGAATATTATTGTGTTATTTTATTTTATCAATTTATTATTTTATTCTCATTCTACGTGACTTTACCGAAAGAACCAAAGAAGATGGTTCAAGTTTCATGTTAGAGAATGGTTTGCAGAAGCATAAATCACATAACTACTTCTGAGAAATATTTAAGTCCCCTCTGGTACCCACACAATAGGAGGAAATACTTTGATATCTGCCCTGCTATGGAGAGTAATGAGTAATGTTCATCACAAAACAGTCTGATCTTTGGTTTTCAGAGCTGGAACTTAGCTCGATTTAGTGTAAAGCCGACATTGTTTTCATGGGCTTTTCTGTGAAGTCATTGATGATCAGGCTGAGATCATTAACTCACTGCACATGTGAACCTGGCTTAATCACAGGTGGCTGAAACCTGAAGTGGTTATATAAGTAATATGGATGCAGCCAGGAAGGCAGACAGCCAGAATGTTTTTTTTCGAATGTAGTATGATAATGCATTTCTATATGGCAAAAGGTATAATTGTGACCACAGGATCGGTCCTCCCCTCATGGCTCTTAATTTTGTCTGCAGATAGGTGAATGTTGGATGAGGTAATTACACTAGACAAGGCAATCCCTGACTAGGCCTTTAACTAATTCACTCCCTCTCATAATTTGTCATAATTCAGAGTTGCGAATGTATTTTCTCACATTTTAATACTTTCAGTTAGAATAAATACAATTTAATTATAAAGTCAGCTGCAGTTTACAGGACTTTTTCTAAAATGTGATTGGCTTGCATTTGTTAGAGAAACAATATAGGCTTGCAGACACACAGCTATATGCACACCACAGAGTTTAAATGACTTAAGTGGTAATTATTTATCTGTTTGCAAGCCAGGCTTAATTACAGCTGGGTCTTTTCCAACCCAGAAAATATTTCCACATTCTGCACACCATATTCAGTATACTTCCCCAGACATGAATCCAACATTGTGGAACGTGTGCGTGCCTGTAGCTGAAGGAGTCGGAGGAGCACGTCCAGGCACTTGGGATGGAGAAGGCGCAGCAGCAGGACGCGCACCGGAAAGAGGCCTGCGAGCTGGCGACAGGGCTGGAGGAGGTCCGGCTCACCCTCACCGATGCTTTTAAGCAGTTCGAGCGCAACTCCAAGAAGGTATCGGCTCGCAAGGGCACGCGTGGTGAAGCCGCGATTGGCACTGAAGAGGGGCGCCACGGTGGCGAGATGTTAACTACCTCGCCTGTATGCAGGAGGTTGTGGGTTTGATCCCAACCCCGACACCTGTATATTTGGAGTTTGCATGTTCTCCCTGTGGTCACGTGGATTTTTTCCGGGTCCTCCGGTTCTTCCTCCACATTTAGAAACGTGCGTTTAGATTCTATAGCTGCAATACATTTCCACATGATAAGCCATTTCGTTGAACTTTCATTTGTGGGCAGGTCGCTTCTGAAAAAGAGCTATATAGTTCAGTAGGCCTTAGCTGGTAAAATAAAGATAATGAAAGTTTGAGTTTTAAGACATTTGTGGCAGCGTTCACAAGAGGAGGAGACCCTTGTGCGGCGAAATATTTATGATGATATACAACGTATTAATTTACTGTGATGAGCCTTCTGCACTCTGAACCAAGCTGTCCGAGTTTGATTACCAACCATGGCTAGCATTGGTGGCCAGTGAAATCTGACCCAGTCTTGGGTGTACCACTTCGTGCTGACCAGTGTGATGAAGTATGATCAATTAATTCCCATGACCGGTATGGCTCAGGGAAACTTTCATCCAGCAGTATCACAAAAACACATTCAGAGGTGGACGGATCATGGCTGTTCATGATGATGATGGTGATGATTACGATGGTAAAACGAACGTTGCCTGTATTAAGGCTCAGGAGGACGAGGACACAATCACTCGGCTGAGGGAGGAGCTCAAGGCGAGCAAGGAGGAGCTCGCAGCGAGTGAGGCGGAGCGCACCAGTGCCCAGCCGGAGCTCTCCACCCCCCAACAGGGACTGTCGGCGCTGCAGGATCAGCTGACCACGTCCCAAGCTGAGAATGAGGACACTCTGCGTCAGGTAATGCTCCCAGCCTCGTTCCCACGGCCGCTGAGAACCCAGGCTCTCCTGGCCCCGGAACGGCCCAGGTCTGACCGTGACACAGCACTTGAGTCGTCAGGCTGTGTAGGGTCTGACCATCTGCTCCCCTCTGCTACGTGCATGTCCATGCCCTCCCTGTCCTGGTTTGGGAAGCGATTTTAATCTGACCTTTTACTGCAGATTTTGGGTTACTTAATCCATATATGTGGGCTTTTATAGGCGTAATCATGGGTTGTGTGCATGATGGTCTGACAAGATTGGGTGCATCCTGGGTGATTTGGTCAAACATGGGGTATGGACATCTGTGAAAAATATTTTCACAGCTCATCAGACTCCTCCAATATGAATAAAGATTCTGGTTCTAAATGTGTCTGTTGTTGCATCTGTATGTTCTACAATAACCGCACACAGTCGTTAAAATGCTTTTCTCTGTCCCTCTGCCTGTGGCCCAAGCAGCTGTTCGAGAGGAGCCAGGAGCTGGGATCCCTGCATGCGGGGATTCTTTGGTATCAGCGTATGCTGGCCGAGCTGCACACAGAGCTGGAGCAGTACCGCGAAAACGCACAGATCGGACGCTCACAGCTGCAGCATTTGGACATGCTGCGCCAGCAGAGCGAGGCGGAGGTGAGTACACTGCATTCGCACGTCGCAGACAAAGACTCCCCGTATAGCCTTAATAGACTGTTGGGGAAAGTACTGTTAGTGAGCAGCACCTATGAAGGCCGGCATGGCACACAAGGGGGTGATTGGCCAGCACCATGCCTCGCTGCCTTTGTCTCTCCAGTGGTGGTGTTTACACATCGCACCAGGTACTCATTTGAGGCTGGGTCGATCTAGGGGACGCCCAGGACCGGTTCACATAATCGTCACTGGTGTTGGTCATGAACGGGAATCGAACTCGGGTCACCGCTTTCGAAGGCTAATCGCTACACTACCGCTCCCCACACATTCACTTTCATACACATAGACACGTGCGCGTGCACACACACACACTTATAGGCAAACACTTGCTCCAAGCGCCATCCTGAATTATTACATGTCGCGGAGGATTGCTCCACTGAACAAAATAGTGACGCGGTTCAATTTTCAAGTGCGAGTTCGCGTTTAAAGTCAATGTTATAAAATATATTTGATGGAAGCAGGTTCGTAAGTGCAGGTGTTTGTAAGTTGAGGACTGCCTATATATACACTTATTTTTCACACAGATGTGTATATGCGCACTGGGTTACTGAGCATCCTCTGTTTAGGGACTGTACCACATTACAATCCACCATCCCACCTCTAGTAAAAGTACCTACTACTACTAGAACATCTGCTCCCCTCTGCTACGTGCATCTCCATCCCCTCCCTATTTTTGGTTGGGAAGCAATTATAATCGGACATTTTAAAGTAGCTTTTGGGTCAATCCATATATCTGGTCTTTTATAGGTGTTATCTTGGGTTGTATGGATGGTGGTCACCCATCCAAGTACCATCAAAGTTCAACCCTGCTTTTCTTCCAAGATCTTATAATATTGGGTGCATTCCGGGTCATTTGGTCATAGGTGGTGTGGTGTATGGACATCTGTGAAAAAGAGTTTCATAGCTTATCAGATCCCTTCATTTAAAATAAAGATACTGGTTCTGTATGTGTTTGTTGGATTTGTATGTTCTTTAACAACTGCACGCAGTCGTTAAAATGCTTAGCCATGTCCTTCTGCTGCCGTTTGTCCGTGGCCCATGCAGCTCATCGAAAAGAATGAGCATCTGGGATCCCTGCAGGTGGGGATTTTGGGTTACCAGCGTGTGGTGGCAGAGCTGCACGCTGAGCTGGCGCCATGCCAAGAAAACCTGCAGAGCATTCACTGTCAGCTCCAGGATCTGCAAGTGCTGCACCAGCAGAGTGAGGCGAAGGTGAGCAAGTGCTGTTAGCGAGCACCTATGAAGTCCGGCATGGCACAAACGCACATATATACAGTAATACCATTATTTACGCCCTCCCGTTGTACGTACTTTCACTATTAACGTACTCAAGTCATTGATAGCCAATCACATGTTATGTACTGTGGTACCTTGCCATAGCATACTTGAGATTTACGAACTTTACTATAAAGACCCACCGACAGTAAGGCACCAGATGACGCCCAAGCGTTTGCATCTCTGACTACAGTAGTCACTTTCATGTGTACATGTGTAGTGACTAACTCAGAGACAGTAAGACTTTTAGGCGCTTCTTTTATTTAACGAGCACCATTGGGATAATACAGACACCCTACGTGGGTACACACTATTACCGTTGCTTGCCTATACACAACACTAACCATCTAACACTGACAGCACTGAACGGAGACAGCGAACACCTATCTAGCAGCGTAATATCGAGTGAAGACGGCAGCGACGATGGCGACAAGACGACAGCGACGAGACGAAAACGACGATGACGAGATGGTGACGACGACTATCTTATATATACGAACAGCACGACGAGGATCCCACTTCCAGCAACAGCCACAAGGTCCCTCACAGGGGCCCTTCTTATACTCTCAGCGTGGCCTCGCTCCGCCACGGCCACGCCCCCTCTCTGGAACCTACTAGCGGGTTCCCGATGGCCCCCCCTCTGTGACCTTTCCTCTAGATGTCCCCCTCTCGTGTCTATCGTGGCCTGCTGACGTGGGTACTACCATACACCGCAGTTACCCTTTTTTACCAGCAGCCAGCGCTATGCCACTACACATACTCTATCAATATTTTTTCCCCACATACCGGATTTATGGTGAATATTTTTCAAGTGTAAACTAATTTTACATGATAAACAACTAATAATACACATAGTATAATAGACAAATGTATCAATAATATGGCAGTCCTCTACTTACGAACGCATTTAGTTCCTGAGGCCCATTCATAAGTCGGAACGGTTCGTAAGTCGGAATACAATAATGTGCGATATTTAAATTCCCATATTGTCAGTGTTATAAAATGTGTTAAGGTTCAACAAAAGAGTTAAACTCGTAAATAAGAAATCATGTACATTTGCATTAACACTAAAAATATAGTGTATCGTAAGTAATACATAAAATGTAGTAAAAATATTTTTTATTTTCACTCACCGCTTTCAAATCACAAGCGTGCTCACCGCTACACTTCCGATCCGCACAAAGATCCACCGTGTAGCTTTAATAGGCTGTTGGGGCACGTGCTGTTAGCGATAGCCTATGAAAGCCAGCACGGCATGCGAGGGGTTGTGTGCCAGCACCACACCCAGCTGCATTTGTGTCCCGAGTGGTGATGTTTATACAGCGCGCTAGGTGCTCATTTGAGGCCGAGTTGACCTACGGGAGGCCCAGGAATGGTTCAGATAATCGTCACTGGTGTTGGCCGTGAGTTGGAATTGAACTTGGGTCGGTGGGTTTGTAGCGCAGCGCGTGAACTGCAACACTACCGCTCCCCACACAATCACTTTCACATATGCGCACATGGGCGCGTGCACGAGGCTGACTCATGACATCTCGTGGAGGATCGCAGCACTGAACAAAATAGTTCTGTGGTTCAGTTTGGAAGTGCAAGTTCGCGTTTTAAAGTCAATGGTAACCAAAAATTAATACATTTCATAGAAACAGATTCGGAATTCGGGTATCCGTAAGTCGGGTCTCCGTAAGTATGGTGTTCCTAAGTCGAGGACTGTATGTATACACTTATTTTTCACACTGATGGTTGTACAGAATGGATGCGCACTAGGTTACTGAGAATTCTCTGTTTAGGGACTGTACCACGTTACGATCCACCATCCCACCTCTAGTAGAAGTACCTACGACTACTAGACCATCTGATCCCCTCTGCTACATGCATCTCCATCCCCTCCCTCTTTTTGGTTGGGAAGCGATCTTAATCTATTATTTTAATCCAGATTTTGGGTTAATTAATTCCTAAAAAATGTTTAACATAAAACTTTCGTGACTGCAGGAATTCATATTTCTTGATTCTTTCGGTAAAGTCACGTACTTTTTTTTAATAATATAAAAAAACCCACGACGTTTCGATTGCAACACAAGCGGTCTTCATCATGCTTTTATAGGTGTTATCTTGGTTTGTATTGATGGTGGTTGCCCATCCAAGCACTTGAGGTTCAACCATGCTTTTCTTCCAAGATCTGAGATGATTGGATGCATTTCGGTTTATTTGGTCAAAGGTGGTGTATGGACATCTGTGTAAAGAGCTTCGTAGCTCATTATATTACTCAATTATAAATGAAGATCTTGGTTGTGTGTGTGTTATTATACCTGTATGTTCTGCAATAACCTCACGCAGTCGTTAAAATGCTTTCCTGTGTCCCTCTGCCGCCATTTGCCCGTGGCCCACGCAGCTCATTGACAGAAATTGGCAACTGGAATCTCTGCAGGCAGAGATTCAGTGGTATCAACGTGTAGTGGCGGAGCTGCACGCTGAGCTGGCGCCCTACCGCGACAACGAGCAGAATGAACACTCGGAGCAGCAGCGTCTGCAGAGCGAGGTGGAGGTGAGTGCACAGCACTCGCGCATCACACACACACACGTATATAATTTGCGTTTAACGTAAATAATAGATTCATGCACACACGATTCAGTGTATTATGATAATGATGAGCTGGTCTAACCATCAAGTTAAGCCGTCATGGTCGTTTACAAATACAGATTATCTATCTATAGACAATTTCATTATCGCTGGACACAGTGATAACGATGAGAATGATTTAGCACCTTTCTGTACACCGGGGCATCTCAGAGCGCTTTACATCACATCTCATCTCAACACGTGTGAAAGGGCACCCCCAATGACAGATGTCCCTGTGGGCACAAGGTGACTCAGCACCTGGTGTGCAATTGGCATTTGTCTGCCAGTAGGGGGTGCTGATTGTTGTGTGTAATCCCAGTTGAGCTGGTAGAAGTACCGAGTTGTGTGTAGTGTCTAATGGGTCAGTATGTCCACAGCTTGTCACGGTTGAGGAGGAAGAGGACATCTCTGGCTGCTCACTGGAGCCCGGCATTCAAGAAGCCTCCCAAGACCTGCCCCCCCAGGCCTCGAACACCCTCTGAGCATCTCACAGCCCCCCACACTTCCAGCACCACCCAACCCCACCAGCACCCCCCCCCTTCCTTACAAGGCGTCGCGTTTTAATAATAAATATTTGTATCTAATACTATCGCCTCGTCTCAATTCTTTTGAGTGTTTGGGACACGCGAGTGGCTCACATTTATAACGCTAAGGGCTGTCTACATCCACAGTGTGGCTGTTGCGGAGCTTCTAGAAACCAAATGTGAGGCAGAGTTCTGTGTCCCTTGGGTTATGCCAGCCCTCCAAGGGGTTTGCACTGAGCTTGAGTTGGGGGCGACAAGCACAAGGTTGTGGAGGTGGTGATGGTGGTGGAAATTTAGGATGGCAAGGAGGAGATGCCCATCAATAAACTAGTTGGCCACAGTCAAGCCAGCAACCATAGTCGTTCCTACGTCCCCTGATGTGAGCGGCAGTGCTGGAGGGCAGTTACACGGTCTCAGACGGACGTGGATACTCATTACCATAATCGCACAGTTATCTTACCTTGGGCAAAGTATTTCAACCAAGAGATTCAGATAGAAATCATCTGTGTGAATAATGTCATTTCTAAAGCAATAATTACCTTCTATATTATATCCCATATAAATATATAAAATTAAGATGATGCTGAAATTGTGATGTTTGCCTAATATGTGGAACTGCCCTACATGTAGTGCCAAACACTGACTCTCTGAAAAATATTTCTGCAGCAAATCTGTAGCCCTATTCCTAACTCCAAGCCTGAATAGACTATGGAATATATGAAAACTCAATGTCCAATTCACAAATTCGGAGGCATCATCACAGCGATGCACCAACTCTACTTCTTACACAATGATCTGGCTCAACCACCTCAATCTCATATATAGTAGTTGCTCTACATAAACGTCGACCATACGAAGAACATGACTCCAACCCCTGTTCGTCCCCTTGTGCTAATTCATTGCTTAAGACAATGCGTTTCCATGTAGTTCTCCCCTCTTCGGGTTTTGAGAGATCCTTCTTCCCATGATGTGTCCCCAGGTTGTGTACGTCACAGATGGCAACTCTTATCCTCGTACATGGACGGTCACGTTGCGTCCCTTGTCTCCTCCCATCACCCATCACTTGCCATCCCCCCCCCACCCCAATGTAATCACTCAAAACCAACTGTGATTGACTGCAGCAGTGTTTTTAACAGACACCAGTCGTGTTACGGCGATTGGTGTTGTTATCGTTTATTGTAATAAACGCATTGCCTCCAGGAGAAGTATCGCTCTACGTTCATACCCACAACACAGGCGCAAAATACATTACAGAAGTTATGTTAAGCAGCGGCAAAGTTTGAGTGATAGCTCATCTGACACTGACTCCTCTCACAACGACCAACTTTCCGAATACTCATTCAGTAGTAAGACTCTTAAATTGACGGAGAAAGCTCTCGTCAGAATCCCCTATTTTGATCCACACAATAGGAACAGAGACATACACTCATATCACAACAGTCGAAGTGGAGGCAATGATCAGAGGTCTGAGGAAGTTGGATGAGAAAACAAGTGCTGAAAAGAAGGTTACATGAATATTCTATACCATGGGTAAAGTCGCTAGCATACAAGGTTAGGAATTATTTCAAACAACTCAGCCTAACAGTGATTACGAAGTTTGGAGAATATTCAACACTGAGGGGTTTAATGCTGCCAAATGTATGACCCAGTGCGTAAACGAGGAGTGTATTACGCAGGTGATGTTGATCAATACCACGAAGGTGACAAAATGTTCAAGATTGTTTTTTTAATCCTTGAGTCCAGAGATTACAGAAATTGTGGGTATGGTTTTGGACCCAGAGACGGCCTCCTTACACCACATACAGAATAGGGTTCACACGGCATGGCTATATAGAATTAGGAGCCATAATTCGGACAAAACACAGGGTGAGAGATAATGCACCCCGCCATCTAGAGGGAAGTAAAAATCACGTGAGCAGCTACAGCACCTCACACCAAGCCCCACAATACAGAGTTAGTTAGTTCATAGTTCATTTATTTGGTATAGCCCTGTGAGCCATTCGCTCTTGAATCGGGTGCAACCGCAACAAACAAAAAAACATGAACAAGAAAACATCTTAAAGTGATTATGTGACTGTGCAAACAGAAAATACAGGAAAAAAATATCAAAATATTCCTGAAATAGCACCGCACACCAACGCTGTGTGCAAAAATCCCAGTGGGATGCAAGTCAAATAACAACAACAACCACAAGACAACTAAGATTAAAGCCATCAGTCTAACTCCGTACTACAATAAACAAAAACATGGCCAAAACAAAAAAAAAACTTTTCGAAATCACCAAAATAAAAACCATAAATCCAATGTAACAGTGATCATAGGGACTGTGACCGAATTTTTAACAATAAACTACATAAATAAATTATAACACCAAAATCTAGAGCCATATTTTAGGCCACTGAATAGCAGTGGCAGCTAGGGTTGTACAACTCCTCTAGAGCAGTTTTGAGTGAAGATCTCATAGGTAGTGATTCAAGTTGCAGTTTACTGGCAATAGCACTCCAGACCCTGGGGGCATCAATAGCAAAGGCCCTTCCTCCAGTTTTTGTACGGCAATAGGGAATGTGAAGCTGGTAAATGAGCGAAGACCTGAGGTCAAATTTGTTCTTTGAAACAGAGAGGAGATCCAGTAGGTAGTCTGCGGAATTTTTTTTTTCAGAGAGGAGCAAGCACCCACGAACTACCAACATAATTACACGCAGAGATGGCAAGGTAACAATCCAGCGAGAGAGTGGCACACCAATCCGAGGCAACCACAGCGCACAAAGACAGGTAATTATTGGAATTTCAGGGTGTGGAAGCCAAGAGCGGAATCATACCAGCACCCCATGCCACGACAAACTCAAGGTTAAACACAATCTGCCCATTCCCCCTTCGATACCCCCACCCGGTTATACCAGGAGGGAGTAGAGAAACAGGAAAGGAAACACAAATGGACTCAACTCAGATACAAAATGTGGCACAAACACGTGGTGAATCACCCACATTAATTGAGAATGAGCTGCCAGTGAGAGCACTGCCCACTGAATTACTGAAAAATTGTTTTTCATCCAAAGGCCGATGCCTGCATTCCTCAGGGCGTGTCCCTGTAGCACGTTCCTCTGCCCCATCCATCGTACAATCATGCAAATCCGCGAGACAATGGGCGACTTTTCCAATTACCTGGCGATTAGGTTTTACTCCCCCTCCCTGCGGTTTATCATCTCCTGTCGGATGTAGATCGGAGTGCTGAAATGGGGGAAGGGAAGATTCACAATGGATCGGGAATTATGTTGAAACCCAGCACACCCAAAAGCACAAAAGGGGGGAGGACCCAACGGGGCACGGAATCGAATCGACTCATCGAGTTAAATGTACGGATCAATGAGTGGTGGCCCACTTTACTCCAGTGACCCGGGTGCTGCTGCGGGGTCCACTTTCTGCCCCGCCTCCTTTCCCCCCCCCCTTCTCTCTCCCCCCTACTGCCGAGGCCTATATAACCTCGTGCCACGGCAGATCTCTCGCCTACTTCAGCAGTTTTTTCTTGCTGTGGTTGTCCCACCTGATGGGAGGGACTTGATCACATCAGCCGCGTCACAGGAAGTAAGATGTGGGGATGGCTGTCATTTTTAAAGGGGTCTGAGTAATTGACCATACACAAGGAATCGGTTATAATCGACTTGGTAATCCAATCGTTCCAGCTTTAGTACTCGCGCATATAATACACTAGCTGTACTACCCAGCTTCTCCTGGGACTTGGATCCACCACGCCCGGCCGCCTTTGTCTCCCCAGTGGCGATGTTTACACACCACAGCAGTTACTCGTTTTGAGGCTGAGTCGACGTAGGGGAGGCCCAGGACCGGTTAAAATAATCGCCACTGGTAGTGGCCGTGAGCGGGAATCGAACTCGGGTTGCCGGATTCGTAGCGCAGCGCGCTAACCACTACACGACAATGCGTTACGCTTCCACATGTGCGGGTCACGTGACAGATTTGACGCCACAGCTCACTTGCCGTACAAAAAATAAACGCTGGTGAACTGCCAGATATTTGCAGGCAAGGATGCTCTCTGTTCGTTACAGGTCCTAGTTCTATGCAAAACTGTGGAATACTTCACAAAAAGTCATCATGAGCTTTGCAAAGCTGAAAACCATTCTGACGTTTGCTCGTGTTGAACCAATGCTGCTGAAATAAAAATCACGGCCAGAAAGGCCGTAGGCTTTCACGACCAATATTATTCATAATAAACGTTTTTGGGTTAGATCGCATTACTCATAAATGTGTCGTAACCCTCCACTACCCGACACGGCCAATCAGTAAAAAATGTGTCACATTGACAAAAGAGAAATAGATCACTCCTTCAGCCCACCGGTGTGTTGAAGAGTGAATCCACAACATTTACAATTTTTGAGTACGACGTTTCGCTGGTAATTACATCCAGCATCATCGGGCAATTTGCCAGAAAGGTGAAGCCCTCACTTCCTCCCGGTCTTAAAAAACCGGGAGCACCGTCACCATCGCAGCATGACACATGTGTGCCCGTTGAAACGTGCAGCCCTCGATTGCAATAGAACCGATAATAATTATTGTTGGTACAACTTTCTTACTCATGAAAGCTCTGCGAAGTTTCAATATAATAATTGGCTTACATCGTGGACGAGTAACAAAATTAACACGCAAACGCTGATTCCCTTCCTTCACATATCTGTCTTTCCACTTAAAAAATACAAGTATTTGTACACATCCTATTAGCCACACGGCTTTCCTTCTGGGAGTGCATCATTTCAGCAGTATTGGTTGTACATAAACCAAGCTCTGGTCCGGTTTTTATATTTATCAGCACGCTCCAGCTCACTTGAAGCAATGCTGGTGAACTGCCAGCTGTTATAGGTTAGGGCCCGCTCTGTGAGATATGGGTGCTCGAAGGTTGTTGTATATGTAGGTTATGAAAATTTGATGAAAATAATGAAAATTTGATTAAATTTGAAATTTAAATAATTTATCTGAATTAATTGGTGTAATTATGTGCATAAACTATGCCAATTCGAGAGATAATCGTATTAATTTATGCGAGTGAGCGTGGTTATGATGATGCAGGTCGTTATGATAATTAGGTCCAGCCTCGGTGACGAAGGTTGGTTATTAATTGGAACAACGCAATTAATCGTATGCAGTTGTGCAGGTATTGTGAGCGTGAATGAGAGAGTCGACTCGACTTGTTATTTAAAATTCCGTATTTTCAATAAGGATACAATTATCTTCGATTTAACGCTTATTGATTATGTGCTGGATTAGTGATTAGTGTGCTTATGATAGATAACCGAGATTCAGATCTCATTCGCAGAACAATTCTATGCAGAATCACGGAAAGAATCACACACAACTCTTCTGCTTTAATCCCTTTTGCCCACAGCCAGATGAAAACGACAATATTTATTTTTCAATTATTATTAACGTGGTTGAGATGACTTACACATATACCCAGCTGGAATCTGTTTTTTTACATTTATTGCCATAAACTTCACCTTAATCAGCACTAACTTGACGATTGCCTCTCTTTTGCATTGACTCCGTGACATCACGACCGTTTCCAAGGTCGGCCAACATCAAAGCGAGCAGCTCCCATAGGAAAGTGGGCCAAGTGGCACAGTTTAAGGGGCCTGCGTGGCCCACTTGGGGCAGGGGTCGCCCACTGAGGCTGCCGTGGGCATCCAGGCTGGGCCTAGATACCTGGTTGACAAACTGGATTGTTAAATTGGCTTCTCTCTTGTGCATGTGTCTGCAGGACACCTTCATGGAAGTGGACGCGAGCACCGTCCCACCCATGGACATGACTCATCGCAAACGGTTTGGGGCGCGTTCGCGCGTCACCAATGATACCGCTCATCTCCCCTTCCGTTCTGCCCCCGCCACTCGCTCCCCCCCCTTCCTTCATCACTGTTGCCGCTCCGGCCCCGGCTACGATCTCCAAAAACCATGGTCGCCTACCATCATCGTTTCCGTTGACAAACTGCTGGATGGATTCCACAGGAGGCGTTTGTGCAGCGAGCGGGAGTCCACCTGGGATTACTGGCGATCTCTGCACACGTCCCACCAACCCTTTCCTCAATTGTTGATTGTTTTAACCCCAGTCGGGGGGGAAGAGGACAAGATAAAAAATAATTGTATTTGAAACTTGCGTCCTCAAACACACTAACACCTAGTACCCTGGTTGTTATTTCCCCCCACCCTTATAAACGTGACATCACAGGATGTTGCCATGATGTAATGGTTGGTACACAATATAGAAGTTGCCGGTTCGATTTATCGTGGCCATTTTAATCAATGTGGACTTTTCTTAAATCCCTCCGGCTTCTGTCCACACAACCGGTACGAATGAGTGGATAAACAATTGGGAGAACTCAAACATCCCCAAGAAGTGCCTCATCGTGGATCAAACCATCAAGAAGCTCGCTGGCCCCCCACCACCGCGAGCAGTGGGGGGCCACCGTACACCGGATCCAACCTGGCCATGGCACGAACAATTGCCTCCACAAATGGAAAACAAAAGCATCACCAAAATGCCACGGCTGGGCACCGCAACGGTGAAAAACGCACAAACGCATCAGGAAGCTCTCTTCACCTGCTGGAGGCCTGCATTACCATTAAGAGGCTATGGTCTTGGATTATTCTTCGTGTTATTTAGGGTCCCTGACTCTGTTCACGACCATTAAAGACCATGATGGTGGGCAGGCCCACGTAACGCTGCATGGCCGGGTGTCAGAGCCATTTCCTCATGTTTACTGTGGGGTGTGATGGGGATGTCCTCTGGCCCCGACACTATTTCAAATATTCTTGATCGCAGTCTTACGAGATATAATTCCCGGTTGTGGTCAAAATCAGTGATGAATTATATTCTAATCGACCCTATGCCTCCCCTAAGTCGACTTAACCTTAAATTAGTATCAGGTGTGGTTGGTAAACATCACCACTGGAGAGACAAAGGTGGCTGAGTGTGTTTCTGGAAACAAATCCCCACCATGACAAGTTTGCCTCTGAATGCCAGTTTCTTGGCCCAAGCCACTGTATAAATTTCGATTTAAAGCTTTCGTGACTGCAATGATTCATCTTCTTTGGTTCTTTCGGTAAAGTCCTCAAACACACTAACACCTAGTACCCTGGTTGTTATTTCCCCCCACCCTTATAAACGTGACATCACAGGATGTTGCCATGATGTAATGGTTGGTACACAATATAGAAGTCGCCGGTTCGATTTATCGTGGCCATTTTAATCAATGTGGACTTTTCTTAAATCCCTCCGGCTTCTGTCCACACAACCGGTACGAATGAGTGGATAAACAATTGGGAGAACTCAAACATCCCCAAGAAGTGCCTCATCGTGGATCAAACCATCAAGAAGCTCGCTGGCCCCCCACCACCGCGAGCAGTGGGGGGCCACCGTACACCGGATCCAACCTGGCCATGGCACTGTATAAAGTCCAGCAAATATGCATCCGACACAAGATCCTAACCTTTTATATAGTCATATTCATAGCCAGTGTAATGTCATCATTTTTTTTACTCAAAATTATTCACCTCAATTTTGGTTCACACGACAACAAATAATGCTACTCAGCTGATTCGGCGTGAGACCTCTGCTGACAGCATAAGTACGGAAACTTCTCCACTTTCTCTACGACTGCTCCATCACTCATACAAAGATCCCCCTAGACTGACGGTGATGTCACGTCGACCCACGCGGCACAGCAATCTCACGCAGCACAGCAGCCTCACGCGACACAGCAGCCTCACGCAGCAGCCTCACGCAGCAGCCTCACACGTGGCGCAGCAGCCTAATGCACAAGCCGCACGTGGCACAGTAGCCTCATGCAGAAGCTGCACGTGGCACAGCAGGCATGAAGGAAGCTGTGGAACAACTCGAGGAGCTGCTTGGCCTCGTCTGGCAACCCTGGTCAGCTGGTTCAGAACTGGAGGAGGAGAAGCAGCTGTTGTGAATCCCTGCAACAGCTGTCCCTGTGAGCTGCCCCTCACTATAGAGAGCTCCATGGAGAGCATGGCGATGATCACACCCACTCACTCACCCACCCAATCACCCACCGACCCACTCACCCTGTAACTCACTTACTCACCCTCATAACTTACCCAATCATTTACCCAGTCATCCACCCATCCACTCAATCACCCACTCACTCACTCACCCATCCACTCACTAACTCACTCACCAACCCACTCATCCACCAACCCCACACCCACTCACCCACTTATTAACACAGGCATTCATTCACTAACTCAACCACTAACTCACCCACCCACCAACTCACCCACAAACTCACTAACCAACCCAACCACCCACTCATTCACTTAACAAACCACCTACTCACTCAAGAACCAACCCACTCACCACCCACTCACCTACTACCAATGCAACCTCTCACCCACTCACCCACCCATTCACTCACTGACGTATCCACTCACTAACTCACTCATCCCAACCACTCCTTCACGCACCCACCAACCGATTAACCACCCACTCACTCACCCACTCACCCTCTCACTTGCCAACACACTCACCCAATCAATCACCCACCCATCCACTCACTCACTCAGTAACCTACCCACGCACCGTTTCACCCACTCACTCACCCATCAACTCACTCAACAACCCATCCACTCACTCAAAAACCCATCCATGAACTCAACCATCCACCGAGCCACCAGCACAGACTCACCCAGTCACCGACTCCATCACCCACAGACTAACACACAAATTAACTCAAACACCCACTAACTCACCCACTGAATCACCAATCCACTCAACCACTCACTCAATCTCTAACCCATCCACTCACTCGTGCACTCACCCACCCACTCACCAATCCACTCACTAACTCACCCACTCACTCATTCACCCCACTCAATCAACAACCCATCCACTCTGACTCACTATCGCATCTTCACTATCGCATCCACTAAGTCGCCTGTCACTAACGAACCCACGCACGTAGTCACCAAGTGAACAACCCACCCAATCACCCATTACCCAGGCTACCACTCCACTACTCCCCCACCCACCTAGTCACTCCTGACCCACCCACAAACCCACTCACCTACTCGCCAACCCACTCACATACCCGCCAACCCACTCACCTACCCGCCAACCCACTCACCTACCCCCCAACCCACTCACCTACCCCCCAAACCCACTCCCTGCCAACCCACTAACCCACCCGCCAACCCCCTCACCCACCCGCCAACCCACTCCCCTTCCCGCCAACCCACTAACCCATCCACAAACCCACTAACCCATCCACAAACCCACTCACACACCCACCAACCAATTCACCCACCCACTAACCCACCCAACTACTCACTCACATACCCACCCACTCATTCAGCCACACTCACGCATAAACTCACTGACTCAACCTCCCACACTCACCCACCCATCCACTCTGCCAGTGGGGGGGGGGGGGGTGTGATGGCACGTGGCCCCCCCAATGATCCGACCAAAATCCCTAATTTCGATCGGATCATTGGGGTTTATTAGTAATAAATCGGCATTTTGCGACCCCTACTGCCACTGTGTAGCATATTATTACGTGCCCGGAACTCTATGAGATGATAGGATAATAGTCTGAGTCCATAATTGGCAATAAGTAACGGAAAAGCAGTTATAAGTGACTCACAGAATTGTGCGAAGTTGCGTACAGTACACAACTTCCCTCAAGGCATTCACCTTTAGTGAGCGCGATGCCGATCACACAACACGTTCGAATCCGACCCTCGATCGATGGCTGCACCATCGCTGGACACGCGTCGAATAAAAAGCAAGGGACAAGTTCTTACTCACTAACAACTCCTATGATTTTTCATTGCTGGAGGGGTTTCCCCCCTACCTGAAAATCCTGGCTCTGCCATTGCACCCGCCCAATCACAAACCCATCCTGTCATCCAACCACACCCACAAATCACTCACTCATTCACTCACCCCTCCGCTCACCCACTCAATCTCTAACCCACCCACTAGCTTACCCACTTACTCAATCTCTAACCTGCCCGCCCACCCACAAACTCACCCACCCTGACGCACTCATCAAGCAACCCACTCAATCTTGTACCCACGAGCTCACTCACCCACCCACCCACTCACCCACACACTTATGCACAGACTCACTCACCCACCCACTCACCCTCCCACTCACTCACCCACAGACTCAATCACCAACCCACCCACCCAATAACTTACCAACTGACCCACCCACAAACTCCCTAACCAACCCAAACACTCATTCACTTCAACCAACCATCCACTCAGCCACCCACCTATTCACCCCCACTCACTCACCTCAATAAGCCACCCACTCACTCACCCACCCACTCATTCAGCTACACACCGACACATTAACTCATCCACTCAACATACCACACTCACACACTCATTCACCAATCCATCCATCCTCTCATTCAGCCACTGACTCACCCATTCACTCACACCCTCAACCTCCCACACTCATCCACTCACCCACCCTCCCACTAAGTCAACCACATACACCTACTCACCACCCACTCACCCATTACCCATGCAACAACTCACCCGCTTGCCCACCCACTCACTCATCCACCCATCCACTCACTCACTCGGTCAACCACCCATTCACTCACCCACCCATTCCATCCATTCACTAACCCACGAACTGACCGACCCCTTCACTCACCAAACCCCTCACTCACCCAAACCCTCACTCATCCACACACTCACCCACTCAACCCCCCACATTCACCCACTCACCAACCCACCCTCTCATCCAGCCATTCAATTACTCATCCCCACTCACCCCTTCAACATTGCACACTCATCCAATCACCCACCGCCAAACTCAAACACCCTCACACTTACCAATGCACTCACCCACTCACTCACTCATCCATCCACTCAATCACCCACGCACCACATCACTGACCCAACCCATCAACTCACGAACCCACCCATTATTCAGAAACTCACCCAGGCACTGACCTACTCACCCACGACGCACTACACACGTAACTACTCACCCATTCTCCCACCAACTGACTCAATGTCTCACCCAGCCACCCACCCGCTTGACTCACTTACTCAATCACTCTCCCACTCACTCACCCAGTCATCCACCCATCCAGTCACTCACTCAGCCACACAACTCACTCACTTAATCACTCACCCACCCACTAGCGCTCCTACTAACTCATTCACCCACCCCTCACTCACCTAACCACTCACTCCCTTCAAGCTCCCACACTGCTCGCATCAGCCACCGACTTAATCAACCACAAATATCCACACACTCACCCGTCCACTCACCCACTCAATCACACAACCACCCACTCCGTCACACAACCACCCACTCAATCTCTAACCCACCCACTCACTCACCAACCCCCACACCCACCTACTCATCCACCCACGTATTAACAGGCATTCGTTCACTCTCACCCACGAACTCACCTTCTCACCCACCCACAAAGTCACGAACCAACCCAACCACTCACTCACTCACTCAACATCCCATCCACTCACTCAACAATCCACTCACTCAAATACCTACCCACGCACTCACAAACTCAACGTATCATCCAACCACTAACTCACCCATCCCCTCACCCACTCATGCACTAACTCACTATCGCATCCACTAACTCTCCTGCCACGAACTCATCCACCCACATACTCATCCAGTCACTCACCCACTACTGAGGCTACAACTCCACTACACCCACTGCCACCCACTCACTCACCCACCCACCAACCCACTCACCTATTCGCCAACCCACTCACCTACCCGCCAACCCAACACCTACCCGCCAACCCACTCATCTACCTGCCAACCCACTCACCTACCCGCCAACCCACTCACCTATCCGTCAACCCACTCACCTACCCGCCAACCCACTCACCTACCCGCCAACCCACTCACCTACCCGGCAACCCACTCACCTACCTGCCAACCCACTCACCTACCCGCCAACCCACTCACCTACCCGCCAACCCACTCACCTACCCGCCAACCCACTCACCTACCCGCCAACCCACTCACCTACCAGCCAACCCACTCACCTACCAGCCAAACCACTCACCTACCAGCCAACCCATTCGCCTACCGGCCAACCCACTCACCTACCAGCCAACCCACTCACCTACCAGCCAAACCACTCACCTACCAGCCAACCCATTCGCCTACCAGCCAACCCACTCACCTACCCGCCAACCCACTCAGCAACCACTCGCGCATAAACTCACCGACTCAACCTCCCACACTCACCACCTACCCACTCACTCAACCAACTATTCACTCACCCCACTCACTCACCCATCCATACATTCACTCACCCACCCCCTCACTCACCGAACCCTTCACTCATCCACACACTCACCCAATAACTCACCCACTGAACCTCCCACATTCACCCACCCACTAACCAACCCACCCTCTCATCCAACCATTTAATCACCCATCGACTCATCCCTTCAACCTCGCACAGTCATCCAATCACCCACCCACTAACTCAAACACCCATTCACTCACCCATCCCTCCACTCACCTACTCAATCACATAACCACCAACTCAATCTCTAACCCAAACACTCACCAACTCACCCATCTTCTTATTCACTCAATCTTGTACCCATTAACTCTAATCACTCACCCACCCTCCCATTCACCAACTCACTCACCGACACACTCACACACCAACTCAGCCAGCCACGACCCATTACCCACGTAACTACTCACCCACCCAAGCATTAAATCACCCATCCACTCACCTTTTCAACCTCCCACTCATCCAATCACCCACCCACTAACTCAAACACAAACATCCATTCACTCACCCACCCACCTGCTCACTCACCCACCCACCTGCTCACTCACCCACGCACCAAACCATCCACCCACCCAATCACTCACCCACCCACCTTTTCACCCAGCCACCCTCTCAAACCCGTACCCACTAACACACCCACTGACCCACCCTCACCCACCCACTCATGAACTCACCCATCCAATTATTAACCCACCCACTAACCCACTAACTCACCCACTAATTCACCAACCCGACCACTCACCAACACAGCCTAAATATAAATTGTTTGTTTTACCAGGCAAGGCCCACTGAGATATATGGATGATTTTCAGAAGCAACTTCGCCACAAATGATAGCTCAACAGAGTGGCTTATCACGTATACATTTATAGCAGCCAACTCCTCTAAATGCATGTTTCTAAATGTGGAATCGAACCCACAACATCCTGTATACCCGGCGAGGTAGTTAACATCTTGCCACCATGACACTCCATTCTCTGACTCTCCCACCCACGAAACCACACACTCAAATACCGACCCACTAACTCAACCATCCATTAATTCAACCACCGAGACTTGCACACACTCACTCACCCAGCCACGCACTCGCCAAGCCACGCACTCAATCTCTAATCCACACTCACTCACCAAGCCTCTCACCTACTACCCATCGAACGTCGCACTCACTCATCCACGCACCCACCCACAAAAATGCCCATCTACACACCAAATAAAAATGTAGCTTTTTTTTACTTTACTAGGTAAGGCCCATGCTATATACATCTTTTTCAGAAACAAGCAGAGTACAAATGATTGCTCAATGGAATGGCTTTTCACATAGAACGTTATAGCAGTCAAAGTCTATAAATGCATGTTTCTAAATGTGGAGGGGCAACCTGGAGTACCCAGAGAAAATTCCATGCAACCACGGGGGAGAACGTGCAAACTCTAAATATACAGGCGAGGTTCTTGAAATTTCGCCACCTTGACATTCCACTCTTTAACTCAACCACCCACTCAAACACCCACCCACCCACACACAAACCACTTGTAGAGTAAAATGGGGGCGTGACGTCATGTGTGCCGTCTAGTGCGATGACGTCACGAAACGTGGCGTCATGCGCGCTGGGCGGCTCGATGACGTCATGTCTCCTCTAGTATTTAAGGGGGACCCCGTGACGAAAGCGGGGTCACTGTGGGAACGGGTAGAGTGAGAAGGGTGGAGAGGGAACCAGGGGTAGAGCGGGATCGACGAAGAGTCAGGAGTGAAGCTGGTGGTAGCCATAGGAGGTGCTGCTCTTCCCGGTCGGTGGGGTTGGCAAGTTCCCCCATCCGACTCGAGGGAGAGAGACCGGAGCTAGCCGGGCTGGACCAGGACTTAGTGTAGGACCCCTAACCCCTGGGAAGTTGTCACACCCTTTGTGTTATTGTAATATACTTAATAAACCTTTGGCGAAAGCCCTTACCTTCAAGCCGTCTCCGAGTCGTCGTCGGGAACTCCTCAACACACTAACCAAATCAATCTCTAACCGACTGACTCACCCACACACCCACAAACTAACTCACCAACCCACTTACCAGCCCACTCACTCCCTAACTCAACAACCCACTCACTCAACAATCCACTCACCCACCAGGTCACATATTCACTCCCTAACACACCCACCCATCCACCAACTCAATGTCTAACTCACACACTCACCCACCCAACCAATCACAAACTCACCCAGCCACTCACCCTGCCACAAAATCAATCTCTAACCCACGCACTCAACATTCCACCTACTCACTAATCCAAACTGACTAAATTCAACTATTTTTTAAGTTACCAGGTAAGACCCACAGAGCTATATAAAATATTTTTCCAAAGTAACCTGGCCACAAATGAGAGCTTCACTAAGTGGCCTATCACATAGTAATGTATAGCAGCCAAATCTGATAAATGAATGTTTCTAAATGTGGAGTCGAAATCCACGTGACCATAGAGCACATGCAAACCCCAAATATACAAGCATCAGGGTTGGGATGGAACCTACGAACTCCAAAATACCAGGCGACGTAGCTAACATCTCGCCACAGTCGTGTACAATTATCGAACTCACCCACTCAACTACTAAAGCCACCCACCAACCCACTCACAAACCCGCTCACCCTGCCATGCACTCAATTTCTAATCAACGCACTCACGCACACACCCACTCACTCACTCAACCACTCATCCACGCACCCACCTACACATGCACTCACTAACGCACTCACCCACCCACCCACCCAACCACCCAACCACCCAACCACCCAACCTACCCACCCACTCACCTCACCCACCCACTCACTCAGTGACCAACTCACGCTCCAACCCACCCACTCACACTGTGACCCACTCAATCTCCCAACAACTCACCCAGCCCCTCACCTACTTACTTAACCACCCATTCACTCACCGACCGACGCACTCACCGCCCACTCACCCAACTGTAAACTAAAATTTAACTATTTTAATTTTCATAATAAAGGTTTTTGGGTTAGATCGCGTTTATTTATAAATGTGTCGTAACCCTACACCACCCGACACGGCCAATCAGCAAAAAAAGTGTCACGTTGACAAAAGACAAAGTGAATTATTTGTCTTTTGTCAACGTGACACTTTTTGTGTCGGGTGGTGGAGGGTTACGACACATTTATAAATAAACGCGATCTAACCCAAAAACCTTTATTATGAATAATATTGGTCGCGAAAGCCTACATGTTAAACTATTTTAATTTTACCAGGAAAGGCCCACGGAGCTATATAGATTTTTTCATAAGCGACGCGGCCACAAATGACTGCTCAAATAAGTTAGTGAGTGCGTGTGTAGGTGGGTGCGTGGATGAGTGGTTGAGTGAGTGGTTGAGTGAGTGGGTGTGTGCGTGAGTGCGTTGATTAGAAATTGAGTGCATGGTAGGATGAGCGGGTTTGTGAGTGGGTTGGTGGGTGGCTTTAGTAGTTGAGTGGGTGAGTTCGAGAACAGCCAAAACCTCGAAATGCATGTTTCTAAATATGGAGAGAAAACCCGGAGGACTCGGGAGAAAAATCCATGCAACCACAAGAACATGCACACTCCAAATATACAGGCGTCATAATCGAGATCGAACCCACAACCTCCTGTACAAAAGGCGAGGTAGTTAATATCTCACCACCATGGCGCTCCACTTTCTTGACTCAGTCACCCACTCACCCACCCATTCAGCCACCTACCCACTCAAACACCCACCCACTCAAAAACCCGCACCTTGCCACCAACTCAACCACTTACCGACGCATCCACTTACACACCCACCCATCCACCCACTCAATCTCTAACTCGCACACTCACCAGTCCACCCGCTCACCCAGCTACTTACCTACTCACCCACTCACCCTGCCACCCACTCACCCTGCCGCCCACTCAACCTCTAACCGACCTACCGACCCAACCAGCCACCCACCCCCTAAACTAAACTACTTTTTATTTCACCAGGTAAGGCCCATTGAGCTATATAGACCCTTTTCAGAATCGGCCTGGCTACAAATGATAGATAAACGAAGTGGCTTATCACATACATTTATTGCAGCCAAATCCTCAAAAGGCATGTTGATTCTAAATGCAGCGGAAAGGACCCGGAGCAAAATCCACACGACCAGGGGGAGAACATGCAAACTCCAAATATACAGGCGGCAGGATCGCAATCGAATCCACCTCATGTATACTAGGCGAGGAAGTGAACATTTCACCACCGTAGCGCCCCACTTTTTGACTCACCCACTCACTCACAAGCTAACTTACCCACTCAACCTCCCACATTAACTTACCCACCCAGCAGTCACTCACCCATTCACTCACTCACCTACTTTCTGACCCCATTCAGTCAACAACTCACCGACCCACCCAACCACTCACTCACTTAGTTAACCACTTGCTCACCCACCCACTCACCCTATGACCCACTTAATCTCTAAATCACTCACTCACTAAACTACACACTCACCCACAAACATACTAACTCAAACACTTACCAACGAACTCACTCACCCAACCACGAACTGACCCACACACTCACCCACAAACTCACGAACCAAAAACACACATACCCAACCCATCACTCACCCAACTCCTCACTCACCGACTTACTCAATCACCCATCCAGACACTCACCCACTGACCGACCCACCAACTCATTAACTCACCCAGGACTCACTCACTCTGCCACCCATTCAATTTCTAACCCACTAACTCAACCACCCACTAACGCAACCACTGACCCACTCGAACTCATCCACTCAAAAAGCCACCCACTAAAATATCTAAACCACACTCATGCAACCACCCACCCACTCACCCTCACACTTACCAATGCACTTTCCCACTCACTCACCCATCAACTCACTAACCCACCCATTAATTCAGGAACTCACCGAGCCACTGACCTACTCACCCAAGACGCACTACCCACGGAACCACCCACCCACCAACTGACTCAATTTCTCACCCACTCACTCACTCACCCACGAGTGCTCCCACTAACTAATTCATTCATCTACTCACTCACCCACCCCTCACTCACCTAACCATTCACTGCTTCAAGCTCCCATACTGACCAAATCACCCACCGACTAAATCACCCACAAATATCCACTCACTCACCACCCACTCACCCACTACTCACACAACCACTCACCAACTCATTCACTTGCTCACCCACGCATTCACTCACCCCACTCACTCACCAACCATCCACTCACTCACCCACTCACTGAACCACCCCTTCACTTACCCACCCCCTCCATACTTAACCGCAATAACTCACCCACTCAACCTCTCACATCCATCCACTCACTCACCAACCCAACCTTCCACGGTCATCCAATCTCGTACCCACTAACTCAATCACTCACCAACGCACTCACCGTCTCACTCATCCATTCCCTCATCCATCCACTCACTCACCCATTCACCAAATCAATCACGCACAAATTAACTCACCAATTCAACCAGCCACTGAGCTACTCACCCACGAGCCACGTAACCACTCACCCACCCTCCCTCCCACTGAATCTCTAACCCACCCACTCACACATCAACTAACCCACCCATCATCACCTCACTAACCCACCCATCATCTCACCCACTCACCCAGCCACCCACTCAATCTCGTACCCACCAATTCAATCACTCGCCCCCCATCCAAGCATTCAATCACCCATTCACTCACCATTTAAATCTCCCATTCATCCAATTACCCTCCCACTCATCCAATCGCCCACCCACTCATCCAATCACCCACCCACTAACTCAAACATAAACATCTATTCACTCACCCAATCCTCCACTCACCTACTCAATCACATAACCACCAACTCAATATCTAACTCAAACACTCACCAACGAACTCTCAACCTCCCACACTCATGCACTCACCCACCTAACCAGTAACTCAACCACACAAATCCACTAATTCACCCCTTTGCTCAGCCAATCAATCACACAACCACCCACTCAATCTATAACCCATCCACTCACTCAACGACCCATCTTCTCACCCACTCAGCCAACCACCCACTCAACCACACACTAACTGATCAATCCACTCATTCACCCACCCCTCACTCACGCAACCCCTCACCTCCACCCACCCAACCTCCCACTCTCACCCTACTAATCAATCACCCACTCAATTTACAAACTCAATCACCGACTCCATCACCCATCCACCCATACTGACCCACCCCCTAACTCACCCGCACACCCACTCAGCCACCCAATAATTCACCTACTCACTCACCCCAATTATCCAACAACCTACCCACTCAACTCACCCACCCCTTCACTCATTCACACACCCACTTAACTTCCCACGCTCACCCACCCATACAACCATTAAATTACACATCCACTCACCCCCTCAACCCACTCACCCACCAACTCATCCACACACACAGTCACTAAACCACAAACACTCATTCACCTACCCCTCCGTTCAGCCATTCAATCACACGATGATTGATTAAATCACTAACCCACCCACTCGCTCCCCCACTCACTCCCCCACCCACTTACGCACTCCCCAACCCACTCACGCACTCCCCAACCCACTCACGCACTCCCCAACCCACTCACGCACTCCCCAACCCACTCACGCACTCCCCAACCCACTCATCCTCTCACTTACCCACCCATGCACGCACTCACTGACTCACCGAGCCATTTACACAATTACCAATGCACTTACCAAATCACCCATGCATCCACTCACCCACTCAAACTCCCCCACCCACTCACCATCCGTCTCACTCACCCACTCGACCCCCCTCACTCACCCACTCGACCTCCCACACTCACCCACCTACTCACCAACCCACTCTCTCATCCAACCATTCATTCACCCCCTCAACCTCCCACATTCACCCACTCGGCCACCTACCAACTAACTCAACCACATACACCCGCTCACTCAACATTACCCACTCACCCTCTACCCACGCAATCAATCAATGCCTCCTTCACTCACCCAACCTGTCACTCACCCAACCCCTCAGCCACCTACCTCTGTCTCAAGCCTCGTGCAGTCCAAGCTCCAGGAGGGCCTCCTCGAACCCGCCGAGGTTGAGTCCCGTGTACGTGCCCTCGTGGCCCCGCACGCTCACGCGCACGCGGGGTCGCGCGTTTGTTCTCGCCACGCGAACCTCGGCCGTTATCTCCCACCCGAGTCCCCGCCCACTGGGGCCCCATTAGGGTCCCCGTCGGGGGGAACAATGAGGTGTCCATCCGCTGTGTCTCCTCCCCTCTCGACCCCGCTAGGACCCCCTGCGCCGCTCACGATATCCCCCCAGGAGGACCCTGTCCCTCCTGTTTCCATCTCGCGGGGTCGCCTCTCCGCACTCCCGCGCTTCAGCAGGCTCAGTGCTTGCACCACCATGCGGCGCTCCTCAGAACCTGCGGGGGTGGACGAGGGTGGGGGGGATCATCATCGTCAGCAGCAGATGCAGCATCATTATTATTATAAGCAGCTACAGCAAGTCGCAGCATCATAATCATCATCTGAATTACCACCACCAGCAGCAGGAGCACTATCATCACCATCTTCAACTTGCCAAGCCATCATCATTACATCATCACCAGATTAATAGATCTCTACCATCACCATGCGTAAAGACATTAGCATTATAATCACTATCTCCTGCATATACTAATCTCAACATAATTATCGTTAACATTATAATCAACATCATATCGATCAACGCACCGGTGTAAATTGTTCTAGTTGTATTCAATACAAATCAGTTAATATTTGCATCACTCGAACGTGCCACACCACTGCTCCACTCCCCGCTGCCCTTCTCCATCCTCCCCCTTGTTCCTTGGCCCCTTACCATCTGCCAACTGCCCCCTTGCTGCCCGGGCTCGTGGGTACCCTCAGAGGATTTGTATTCAGCTGTAATATCGAGGCTAGAATACATTTCCGCGTGATAAGCCACTTCGTTGAGTTATCATTTGTGATAGCCAGGTCGCTTCAGAGAAACATCCATACAGCTCAGTGAGCTTTACCGGGTAAAATACAAAATTGTTTAGTTTTTTTGTCTGATGGTAAGGTACCACGCAAACCACCACCATCATGACTGCTGTCAGGCTCCGTAGAGCAGGGTGCGTGTTTGTTGTCATCGTCTACAAGAGCTACACGTGGCAAACCGGGGGTGCTGTCGCATGGCTCGGCGATTGCGCATTTGCAGAATTAATCTGGCAAGGGTCACATGATCAGAAAAGGGGCAGTCCAGCAACATGAACCCTTGCACTGTGCCGCTCCCCACACCTGCAACCAACCAGCGTGGTGAAGTATGGTCAAATACACCGCAACGATCCGCTAGGTTGTGGCGGTCCCCATACAGCAGCGGAATCGTGAAAGGGCCATAGCGTGGTCCTGTCTGTGAGCGTATGGGTTTAGCACGCTGCGCTACAATGAATCCGGCGACCCGAGCTCGATTCCCGCTTACAGCCACCATCACCAGTGCGTCCTGGATCTTGAGAGGTCGGTTCAGCCTTAAATTAGTATCTGGTACGATGTGTACACATCGCAACTCAGGAGAAAAAGGCAGCTGAGGGTGGTCCCAGCCACCCACACAGAACATGTGTGAAACCCAGAGATTATGCGTGAAACACGTGCAGATCATTAGAAAAACAGGCAAATATCTTGTGATATCAAATAAGGATCATGCGTAAAACACATACCGATCATACGCAAGAAACACACTCAGGCAATGTATGAAAACACACTCATATGCTGCTGTAGGATACGTTGGTTCAGCAGATGTACAGGGTGATGGATTACAATGTAAAGTTTTTTTAAAATGGCGATGAAGAATATTGTCCATTCATTTGCAGTCCAGCCGTACACTCATTCATTCACGTGCTATCTTTTCGTCTATGCATCGGTCAATCCACAAGTCAATTATGCAAGAGGACTCAGTCCCCCCCTGCCCTGCCCCCCTCTGCAAGTAGTAGCAGCTCCCTGCACCACCCAGCTAACCCCACACTGCATGCCGCGTTCTGCGCGATGCCTCAAGTTCAAGGTCGTGTGGGTGACACATTACCGTGGTGATTATTTGAAATGTAACTTTTTATTTTACCAGGGAAGTGAGCCATATAGCTCTTTTTAAGAAGCGATCTGGTCACAAATGTTAGTTTTAACGGAGTGGCTCATCTTGTGGAAATTTATAGCAGTAAAATACTCTAAACCAGGGGTCTCAAACTCGCGGCCCGCAGGCCAATTGTGGCCCGCGGAACGATATTTTGTGGCCCACTATTTGGCATCAATTTTTTATTTTTTATTATTATATTTTTTTACCATAGCTCAGGCTCGTGACAGCTTCCGGTGTTTGTTGACAAGTTAGTCAACGCGAATTAGCAACGTTAGTCACTTGGTTGAAACGTGATTCCGGAGTGACACCAAATGGAAGGAAAATATATCCTGTCACCCAGTGCAAGGTACAGAGGACTTAGGAAGTGGGCGGACTCAACAAGTGTAATCAGTGACCTAATAAAGACAACAGAGTGTTGCAATAGGAAAGGGAAAATAATTACATGGATAGCAAATAGCATGAGATGGGTGGCAAGAACAAAAGCCAAATGGTGGTTAGAACCTGAATATTATAAAGAAGTTATAATTATTATTACAAGAGAAACAAAGAAAAGGAAAAAGGACAGATATGTGCAATCGTAAAAGAAAATAATTTACCAAGAACAATTTAATCAAAAAGAGCAAGAAATTAAAAGATATAAAACATGAGACAATGCACTTGATGTTAAGAATTAAGACAGGTGGAGTAACATGGACACCAGAGTTAGCTCAATGGCATCCAGAGAGATTCGGTAGAGCAGAAGGATATGTAGGATGTAAACAAAAAGAAGAAAATCTAGATCACTTTATTTATGAATGTGAAAGTTATAAACACCTGAGAGAACACGATTGATGAATTTAATAATGATAAGAAAAACTAAGTGCTCAAAAAAAGCATGAACAATGATAAAGTTTTCAAATACCTCAGAATATATAGAAAGGGCATACTAAATAAGATCCCAAATACTCAGGTATTGGGATAAAAACATGTAAATATATCACCCCCACCTTCCCTGAGCTTTCCAAGATGTTCAAGCGGACCATGTGCCTTTTTGGGAGCACATATCTGTGTGAAAAGCTCTTTTGCACCATGAACTTTAATAAGTCAAAGTACAGGTCCAAACTTACTGATGAGCATTTCAAGCCATACTGAGGGTCTCAATTGCTTCCTCCCTCAAGCCAAATGTGGCTCAGCTGTGTAAGAAGAGGAAGCGCTGCCAGGTCTCTGGAAGCATGGAGTAGGTAAGAGAAGCCTATGTTCTGAAGAACCGTTCATGTTCTGAACTGTTATTAATAAAGATTGAGAAGATTGGATCAGTTGCACTTTTTTTTGAATACTTGATGAGGCCCAGCCTCACCCAGACTCTACCTCCAGCGGCCCCCAGGTAAGTTGAGTTTGAGACTCCTGCTCTGAACGCATGTTTCTAAATATGGAGGGAAAAACTGGAAGACCTGGAGAACAATCCACGCGACCACGGGAGAGAGAGACATGCAAACTCCAAATATTCAGGCGTCAGGGTCCGGATCGAACCCACGACCTCTTGCAAACCAGGTGAAGGAGTTAACATCCCACCACCGCGGCACCCTTATGTACCAGGTTACACAGTCACGGACTCAAATGAAGACACAGTCCCTTCATTTAACAGTCTGTTCGATAAATAAGTGCTGTTAGCGAGCACCTATTAAGGCTAGCATGCCACACGAGGGGGTGGCTGGTCAGTTTTACCCAGGATAGCCCTACTGGCTCTTTACAGGAGGGATCTACCACATTTCCCAGCAATGATAACTAGGCACAGTATATTCCAACTGGGTAATTTGCGGGCAATTGTATTTAATTCGGTTAATCTGGTCCATGACGCTGGGATCTTCAACGTCCACTGAAGCAGACGGCACATGGTGTCTTTGCGGTGAACACGCCTGTAGCATTAAACAGGGCGGCCGCTGGATTCAAACCGCGAACATCTACGACAAGCGGCACACGTACAACTGCTACAGACACACGCCGAGTGTGTAATCACTCAATATGTGAGTGATTACACGCAACATTGTTGTGTGATTAAACACAACGTTGTTGTGTGTGTAATCACACACAAAAATATTGATGAGACGCAACGACATTGTGTTGAGTGTAATCACAAACAACAACGTTGTGTTGAGTGTAATCACTCAAAACGACATTGTGTTGAGTGTAATCACTCACAACGACGTTGTGTTGAGTGTAATCACTTACAACAACAACGTTGTGTTGAGTGTAATCACAACAACAACAACAACGTTGTGTTGAGTGTAATCACAGGCAACAATGTTGATGACACACAGCGTCCAACAGAGGGCGTCGTAGTCGTGCCATGGGGAGGGAGCGAGTGATGAACGCCACTGCGGCGCCGCAAAGAGATCAGAGCCGTGATATTTATTTATTTGTACACTGGAGGAGGAATCCGATGAGCTACGAAGTTCTTTATCACAAACGTCCAGCGTCTTGGCCGTCACGATAGAACGAGGCCGATAAACGTGGAGGTATAAATGAGGGTGATGCTAAGTCGGTGTGCCGTGCCCTAAGTGAGGTTGCCATGGGCGTGTGTGTTGGCCGTGTCAGGAGCGGGTGAGGAGGACGAGGCAAGGGGTGAGGAGGACGAGGTGAAGGGTAAGAAGAACGAGGTCAGGAGGTGAGGGGTGAGGAGGACGAGATGAGGTGTGAGGAACGCGAGGAGAGGGGTGAGGAGAACGAGGAGTGAAGAGAACGAGGGGTGAGGAGGACAAGGGGTGAGGAGGACGAGGGGTGAGGAGGACGAGGGGTGAGGAGGACGAGGTGAGGGGTGAGGAGGATGAGGAGCAGGGTGCGGTGGACGAGCGAGGGGTGAGGAGAACGAGAAGTGAGGAGGACGGGGGGTGAGAAGTAAGAAGAAAGAGGTGTGGGGGTGAGGAGGACGAGGGGTGAGGAGGACGAGGCGAGGGCTGAGGAGAGCGAGGCGTGAGGAGAGCGAGGGGTGAGGACAGCGAGGGGTGAGGAGGACGAGGGGTGAGGAGGTGAGGAGCAGGGTGCGGTGGACGAGCGAGGGATGAGGACGAGGGGTGAGAAGAAAAACGAGGTGTGGGGGTGAGGACGAGGTTTGAGGAGAGCGAGGGGTGAAGAGAGCGAGCGGTGAGGAGAGCGAGGGGTGAGGAGGACGAGGGGTGAGGAGAGCGAGGGGTGAGGAGAATGAGGGGTGAGGAGGACGAGGGGTGAGGAGGTGAGGGGTGAGGAGGTGAGGGGTGAGGAGGTGAGGGGTGCGGAGGACGAGTCGAGCGGTGAGGAGGAAGAGGTGAGGGGTAAGAAGAATGCGGTGTGGGTGAGAAGGACGAGGTGAGGTGTGAGGCGGGCGAGGCGTGAGGATGACGAGGCGCGGGGTGGGGTGGACGAGGTGAGGGGTGAGGAAGACGAGCTGAGGGGTGAGTAGAACGAGCGGTGAGGAGGACAATGGGTGAGGAGGACAATGGGTGAGGAGGACGAGGGGTGAGTAGGATGAGGTGAGGGGTGAGTAGGACGAGTCGAGTGGTGAGGAGGACAAGATGAGGGGTAAGAAGAACGAGGTGTGGGGTGAGGAGGACGAGGCAAATGGTGAGGACAGCGAGGGGAGGGGAGGACGAGGAGTGAGGACGAGCTAAGGGTGAGGAGGACGAGGCGAGGGAGAGGTGAGGGGTGAGGACGACGACGGGTGAGGAGGACGAGCTGAGGTGAGAGGTGAGGACGAGTCGAGGGGTGAGGAGGACGAGGTGAAAGGTGAGGCGGACGAGGGGTGAGGAGGACGATGGGTGAGGGGTGAGGAGGACGAGAGGTGACGATGACGAGAGTGAAGAGGACGAGGGGTGAGGAGAGTGAGGGGTGAGGAGTAAGAAGAACGAGCTGTGGGGGTGAGGAGGACGAGGTGAGGGGTGAGAACGAGGTGAGGATTGAGGACAAGTGAGGTGGACGAGGTGAGGGGTGAGAACGAGGTGAGGGGTCAAGAGGACGAGGTGAGGGGTCAAGAGGACGAGGTGAGGGGTCAAGAGGACGAGGTGAGGGGTCAAGCGGACGACGTGAGGGGTAAGGAGGACGAGGTGAGGGGTGAGGAGGATGAGGAGCAGGGTGCGGTGGACGAGCGAGGGGTTAGGAGGATGAGAAGTGAGGAGGACGGGGGGTGAGACGTAAGAAGAACGAGGTGTGTGGGTGAGGAGGACGAGGCGAGGGCTGAGGAGAGCGAGGGGTGAGGACGGGGGGTGAGAAGAAAAACGGGGTGAGGACGGGGGGTGAGAAGAAAAACGAGGTGAGGACGAGGGTTGAGGAGAGCGAGGGGTGAAGAGAGCGAGGGGTGAGGAGAGCGAGGGGTGAAGAGAGCGAGGGGTGAGGAAGACGAGGGGTGAGGAGGACGAGGGGTGAGGAGGACGAGGTAAAAGGTGAGGCGGACGAGGGGTGAGGAGAGCGATGGGTGAGGAAGATGAGGCGAGGGGTGAGGAGGACGAGGGGTGAGGGGTGAGGAGGACGAGGGGTGAGGAGGACGAGGGGTGAGGAGGACGAGGTGAGGGGTGAGGAAGACGAGCTGAGGGGTGAGGAGGACGAGGGGTGAGGAGGACGAGCTGAGGGGTAAAGCGGATGAGGTGAGGGGTGAGGAAGACGAGGTGATGAGTGAGGATGAGGTGAGGGGTGTGGACGAGGTGAAAGGTCAAGCGGACGACCTGAAGGGTGAGGACGAGGTGAGGAAGACGAGCTGAGGGGTGAGGAGGACGAGGTGAGGAGGACGAGGTGAGGAGGACGAGGTGAGGAGGACGAGGGGTGAAGAGGACGAGCTGAGGAGGACGAGGTGAGGGGTGAGGAGGACGAGGTGAGGGTGAGGAGGATGAGCTGAGGGGTAAAGATGACGAGGCAAGGGGTGAGGAGGACGAGGCGAGGACGAGGTGAGGAGGACGAAGTGAGGGGTGAGGAGGATGAAGTGAGGGGTGAGTACGAGGCGAGGGGTGAGGAGAACGAGGAGTGAGGAGGACGAGGCGAGGGGTGAGGTGAAGAGGACGAGCTGAGGAGGACGAGGTGAGGGGTGAGGAGGACGAGGTGAGGGGTGAGGAGGACGAGGTGAGGGGTGAGGAGGACGAAGTGAGGGGTGAGGAGAATGAGGGGTGAGGAGAACGAGGGGTGAGGAGGACGAGGCGATGGGTGAGGAGGACGAGGTGATGGGTGAGGACGAGGTGAGGAGAGCGAGGGGTTAGAGAAGGACGAGGTGAGGGTGAGGACGATGAGCTAAGGGGTAAAGATTACGAGGCAAGGGGTGAGGACGAGGCGAGGACGAGGCGAGGGGTGAGGACGAAGTGAGGGTGAGGTGAGGGGTGAGGAATACGAGCTGAGGGATGAGAAGAACGAGGTGAGGGGTGAGGAGGACGAGGTGAGGGGTGAGAACGAGGGGTGAAGGAGAACGGGGTGAGGAGGACGAGGCGAGATGCGAGGACGGGGTGAGGACGAGGTGAAGGGTGAGGAGGAGGTGATGTTTGATTCGTGACAAAACATGTAATAAAGTTATTAATAACAATCTGAATTACAGTCAATTATTCACGTCTACTACATAGAGTGCAGGTAGCCGTGTGAGGATGAGGTGAGAACGAGGTGAGGGGTAACGACGAGGTGAGTAGAACGAGAGGCGAGGGGTGAGAACGAGGTGAGGGTTGAGGACGACGGGTGAGGTGGACGAGGTGAGGGGTGAGAATGAGTCGAGGGGTGAGGAGGACGAGGTAAAACGTGAGGCAGACGAGGGGTGAGGAGGACGATGGGTGAGAAAGATGAGGCGAGGGGTGAGGAGGACGAGGGGTGAGGAGGACGGGGGGTGAGGAGGATGAGGGGTGAGAAGGACGAGTCGAGGGGTGAGGAGGACGAGGTGAGGGGTGAGGAAGACGAGCTGAGGGGTGAGGAGGACGCGGGGTGAGGAGGACGAGCTGAGGAGTAAAGCGGATGAGGTGAGGGGTGAGGAAGACGAGGTGATGGGTGAGGATGAGGTGAGGGGTGTGGACGAGGTGAAAGGTCAAGCGGACGACGTGAGGGGTGAGGACGAGGTGAGGAAGACGAGCTGAGGGGTGAGGAGGACGAGGTGAGGAGGACGAGCGGTGAAGAGAACGAGCTGAGGAGGACGAGGTGAGGGGTGAGGAGGACGAGGTGAGGGTGAGGAGGATGAGCTGAGGGGTAAAGATGACGAGGCAAGGGGTGAGGACGAGGCGAGGACGAGGTGAGGGGTGAGGAGGACGAAGTGAGGGGTGAGTACGAGGCGAGGGGTGAGTACGAGGGGTGAGGAGAACGAGGGGTGAGGAGAACGAGGGGTGAGGAGAACGAGGGGTGAGGAGGCCGAGGCGAGGGGTGAGGAGACGAGGGGTGAGAACGAGGGTTGAGGAGGCCGAGGCGAGGGGTGAGTACGAGGCGAGGGGTGAGGAGAACGACGGGTGAGGAGGACGAGGGGTGAGGAGGACGAGGCGAGGGGTGAGGAGGAGGCGAGGGGTGAGAACGAGGGTTGAGGAGGACGAGGCGATGGGTGAGGAGGACGAGGTGATGGGTGAGGATGAGGTGAGGAGAGCGAGGGGTTAGAGAAGGATGAGGTGAGGGTGAGGAGGATGAGCTAAGGGGTAAAGATGACGAGGCGAGGACGAGGTGAGGGGTGAGGAGGACGAAGTGAGGGCGAGGTGAGGGGTGAGGAATACGAGCTGAGGGATGAGAAGGACGAGGTGAGGGGTGAGGAGGACGAGGGGTGAGGAGGACGAGGCGAGGGGTGAGGAGGAGGCGAGGGGTGAGAACGAGGGTTGAGGAGGACGAGGCGATGGGTGAGGAGGACGAGGCGATGGGTGAGGAGGACGAGGTGAGGAGAGCGAGGGGTTAGAGAAGGACGAGGTGAGGGTGAGGAGGATGAGCTAAGGGGTAAAGATGACGAGGCAAGGGGTGAGGACGAGGCGAGGACGAGGTGAGGGGTGAGGACCAAGTGAGGGCGAGGTGAGGGGTGAGGAATACGAGCTGAGGGATGAGAAGAACGAGGTGAGGGGTGAGGAGGACGAGGTGAGGGGTGAGAACGAGGGGTGAAGGAGAACGGGGTGAGGAGGACGAGGCGAGATGCGAGGACGGGGTGAGGACGAGGTGAAGGGTGAGGAGGAGGTGATGTTTGATTCGTGACAAAACATGTAATAAAGTTAATAACAATCTGAATTATAGTCAATTATTCACGTCTACTACATAGAGTGCAGGTAGCCGTGTGAGGATGAGGTGAGAACGAGGTGAGGGGTAACGACGGGGTGAGTAGAGCGAGAGGCGAGGGGTGAGAACGAGGTGAGGGTTGAGGACGACGGGTGAGGTGGACGAGGTGAGGGGTGAGGATGAGTCGAGGGGTGAGGATGAGTCGAGGGGTGAGGATGAGTCGAGGGGTGAGGATGAGTCGAGGGGTGAGGATGAGTCGAGGGGTGAGGATGAGTCGAGGGGTGAGGATGAGGCGAGCGGTGAGGACGAGGTGAGTAGAACGGGGGTGAGGACGAGGCGAGGGGTGAGGAGAACGAGGGGTGAGGAGAACGAGGGGTGAGGAGAACGAGGGGTGAGGAGAACGAGGGGTGAGGAGGGCGAGGTGAGGGGTTAGGGGTGAGGAGGATGAGGTGAGGTCGGTAAGGGAGGTGTCCGTCTCCGGAGAGTTGCATGATATTTGTTGCTATGCTCGATGTTTGGTTGGTGACATAACATTCAATAAAGTTCTAAATAACATCCTGAAAGATAATAAATTACTCGTGTCTTCTGCATAGAGGCCAGGTACCCGCGTTTGCCTTCTGCGTGTGCGTGTAGATAAATCAGAATCTGTATTTTACATGAGTTTTGACGTTCTCTTTCACACACGTCCAGAAGGGTCGGGTTAGCCAGTGGCATCAACAACAAAATGCAATTAAAGATACTCGAGTAAGGATTGAGAAAATGTAGTCAAGTCACGAATAAATGTCATGTAAAATCAAACTGTGCAAGCTCATACCTTATTGTAGATTTGTCAACATCAAATCCAAGCTTGGGCAAGATAGCAAAACACCAACAGTCAAAGGACCATACCAAGACAGTGGCCTCGATTAAATTGCATTCAAACATTGAACTCTCGACACGTGGGTGAAGAGGTTCCGAGTTTCAAATCGCAGACGCAAAAGCCGCGTCGAGAACTTTGAGCCCTGGCTGATACGGAGGCAGCTTCCTCTGCCCCCATAGGGTGCCTGGGGGCACGTGATCTGGCTCCGCCCATGGTAGGCGGGGCCAATTGCGTAACTTCCTGCGCTCTCACCTCCGACCCCAATGGCGTTACGTCACTCCGGCAGGGCGAGCGAGCTGAGCGGCTGCGTTTGTCTCTTGCGCCCCCAACAGGAGCCATGAAGTTCTTCAAGAGACGGCAGCAGATGCAAGCGACGCTGGAGACTCCAAATTCGTCAACAGTGGAGGTGAGTGGCGCCACCTCTTGCGTTGGAGTTATACGAAGTAACAAATATAGTACTGTGATCACATCGAGAAAAAATATTATTTTTTTAAATATTTAAATTTTACTTTAAATTGAGCGCTTGATGCGTGGGTAACGAGGTTCATAGTTTAAGATCACAGATTGAGAGTTTCATCAAGGATTTTAGTCGGAGAAAGCTTTCTCTGGGCAGTTGGTCCTTGTTTGCGTTGCCAAGGTGATAGCATCTCGTGTCAACTGCCATTTCCCAGCAGCTGTGCCTGGGGGTCACGTGACGTTTGGTGACGCAATAAGGCCCGAGCCATTGGCTCCGCCCTTTTTGGGTAAAGCCAGTGACGTAATCACTGCCATTGATGACGTCATCACTGTATTCGATGCTTTCTTCACTGAAATTGACGTCGTCACTGTAATTGATGACGTCATCACTAATCGATGTCGTCATCGCTGTAGTCGATGGCGTAATCGCTGCATATGATGACGTCATCGCTGCATTTGATTACGCCAGCGCTGCGGGCTCCTTATCGCTGCGTGGTGGCCTGTAATTCGGGCAAAGCCAGCGATCTGAGCACCTGTGTTTCTTTATCTGCGTCGGCAAGAATATACATGATATTCTTCAACAGACCACAGTTGAGAAAGCAACACATGAGACAATGAATGTGTCAACAGTGTAGGTGCGTAGTGCCACCTCTTGGGGGCCGTCCATAAATGACGTCACGCACTTGGGGGGGGGGCAGACATTTGTGACGATGTGTGACGGGGGGGGGGTTTGAGAAATGTGATGTCACATCAAAATGCGCAATTTTAAATAAAAATAGACAACACGTTCCACTTAATTAAATAGACTTTTTAATAAATGTTCTACAACATCAGAGTGCAGCACCACATTAATACGCACTACAATGACAATAGTTTAAGATGTTTTCTTGTTCATGTTTTTGTTTGTTGCGGGTGCACCCGATTCAAGAGCTGAATGGCTCACAGGGCTATACCAAATAAATGGAACTGTGAACTAAAGCGATTTGAAGCATGTTTTTTTTTGGGGGTCTGACTTTTTGTGACACCGTGTGACAAAGGGGGAGGGGTCCAAAATCGCGTGACGTCATTTATGGACGGCCCCTTGTGTTTTGATGTCAGAGGAGTTGTACTCGGTAAGAGAGGTAGGGGACAGACACAAATCTAGGCTGGAGTGGAGGCCACCACTCTGCCACTTACCAGCTAAAATGCAAACGTGTATGGAATGATAAAAAAAAGCTTTGCCCCAACACCAGATTGACACCTTTTACAAGGCAGCAAGTCCGCATGAACCACAAATACCTGCTAACACCAGTGGCGAGGGATATCTGAGCCAGTGTTGGGACTCCCCTATGTCGACTTAGGCTGAAATGAATACAGGCAGTCTCGCTTAGCGCTCAAGATGCCTATGTGGAGAAGTGAGCATTCAGGAAATCAGCGCGAAAAGGGTTATACCATTATATATGGGGATGACTTCTCGACAGCGTTATCTCTTATGAACAATAAATGAGGGCTTCATTGGAGTATCAGCGCTATTTTATAAGAGTAATAAAACAGATGGTAAACATTCCATCAAAACGAATTTATTTTTTTAATAGCATCAGGAAGTATTATGTACTGTACTCACCAGTGTAACCGCCATATGCTCACTCACCTCGACCGGCCTTATCACTGGCATGTTGACATTCCCAGACATTTTGGGGCTAAGGCAGAGAGACCAAGGAGGAGCAAACACATCGGCGGACGAGTTTGTCTTTTAAAAATTGGCGAGCGCTGTGTGGCTCAGAGCGTACTGTGATAAAACTGAACAACAAATTAACCTTATGGCGGGACCCCGAGGTCCCGAATAAACGTAAGTCAAAATCGTAATGAATAAATTTTTGGTGACTCCGTCACACCGCGCACATAAACGACGCGACCTACCTGGCGCGGATCATTCTGTTGTCATGCCGTCCAAGCGCAGCGAGGACGAATGCGCAGAAGAAACCAAACTTTGAAACTTTGATTAGCGCATCGTGTAGAGCTCGTCGAGAGGGATAGATTTCCGTTTCATTCGCCTTCAACAGACAAAATGACGTCGCAATGCAGTTTATGCGAGAGCCGGGGGCTTATGGGACCCCATAAGGTTCAAATATTGTATTAACATTGACGAAATTATTGATTTTTTTTAAGTACTCATGGCCATGAATGCTGGTTGTCTTGGAGCGTTTGTCACTCTCATTGGCTGAGCGAATGTAAATGAAGATGGTGTGGGTGCGTTTCCTGGGCCAGCGCTGCTGCGCATTCTACCACTCTGTTTAGGCTGTGCGGGGAATCGTGGTGTTGCCTTTGCTTGGGTGTGTGGGTGTCAGCCCATCTGTCCTATGTGTGTCTACCTGTGTATTAGGCACCTCACTTGCCATGTGCCATGGTGTTGTCTCCACCATCCGATGGCGAATGGCATGTCACGATGCGATTGAAGGCAGGATTTACGCTGGGAGGAGCTAACGTGCCCGTGCCATGTGCCCTTGCTCCCGTCGCAGTTGGAAATGCCGGAAAAGGAAATGCACCACCTGTCCCGGGAGGTGTCGACCCTGCGGGACAATCTGAGCAGGGCAAGAGCGCAGTTCGCCACCCTGCGTGGCGCACTGAGCCAGACAGAGAAGAGTCTCCACGAGATGCTGCACCAACTCAAGAAAAACCATGCTGAGGAGGTACTGTGGCCACCACCAACCCCCCTGTCCCCTTGTTACACGGAGCACGGCTAAAGTGAAACTTCGTTTGTCAAGATTTCGCCGATCTTACATTTACATGCAAATTTCATCAAGCCCTGCCCACTGACCCTTGAGCTACACCCATCTCAAACCTTTTTAACTCCCTACCTTAGCAGCGCTCCCGCCATATATTTTTTCCTGCCTCGGCAGCTCTCCTGCCATATCCTTCACTTGATGATGATTGCTTGTGTTGCGATCGAAACGTCGTGATATTGTTATTATTTTTGTATCTACATGGCCTTACCGAAAGACCCAAATAATGTGTTCACGTTGTGAAGCTGCGTGGCACACAAGCAGAGATAACAAAACCTCAACATATTCGTCAATAACGCTGCAATGGATATTGCTTTGACTTCTCTGATGTGATGAAGGCCCATTGCCTGAAACATCACCTTTTAGAAGCTCTGCCCTATTAAGTGCATCATTATTGATTCATGCGTTGAGTTTTTATTCAGAGTTACGATCTGAACGTCAAGGAAATGGCACATTAAATGAGTGCATTCTGGGAGGTAGCTAGGTGCCCCAGGGGTCAGACATGCTGTGCCAGCATGGCTGAGATGCCAGGATTGAATGTGGATTACAGCTGCCCAACCACAGTGATTAAACCGGATTCTCAAGCATAGTGGTCTCAGCCTAGTTGCAAATGAGTGCACAAAAAACCCATCGCATTATATTTTTGTTCCGTAATAAATTTTGCTAAATTCACTGTAGCGAGTGGTCCATGGTTTTATTCCCAATAATGTTGAAAATGAAAGATAAAAGCAGATCAAACTAAATTTTTGTATCATAGCATCTCCCCACATAATGTGCATGTATTATGTTTTATTGATTAATACATCTGTACGGTGCTGACCAGCATGGGGAAGTATAGTCAAACACATTCCCATGACCGACATGGTGTGAGGAGGCGTTGTGAGTTATTTGTTTTGAATATTGACTCAATTTGAAGATGAACATTTGGGTGCAACGAGTTTCTTCATTATCTTATGATGAAGAACGTTGCCATGTTGTATGCACGCTTACCAATCGTTTATTGATGTATACAATGTATCATGGTTCTATTTTTTGACTTTCTATTATTATTCTAAATATTTTAAACGTGATTGTGGTATGTTCAATAAGACCACAGGTGTTTACCTTGCATATTTTTGTAGTTCTTGATTTGTTTACAATAGAATCTCAATTTCTTATTTTCATCTTGAAAAGCATCCACTGCACGTGTGCGTCCGTCTGCATGCGAGGCGCCTGTATGTGCGTCTCTGTACTCAATGCCCGTGTCTCCGCATTCTTATCTTGTCTCCCTCTGCATGTTCTGCCTTTGGCTATGTACATCTCTCTCCACATGCACTGTCTTTCCATAATGTGTCCAAATTTGTATGACTTGCTTGTGTCTTTGTGTGTATGTCTCTGCATCTGTAATTTATTTTCTTGTGCCTCCTGCCCATGTCTATAGTCTCTTATCTCTCTGTACAACTACATGCTCCGTGTGTCTGTATGTCTGTACCTGTCCTCATCTGCACGCTGCATGTGTCTGTGATGAAGGGCTGCCCACCTATGCATGCACGTGCCTGTGACACTGTGCCCTTCTGCCCGTGAGCAGCTAATGGCACACTCGCAGGCCATCAACAGCCTGCAGGTGGAGTTGGAGGCAGTGCGGTGGGGCGAGCGCGAGGAGCAGCTGAGGCGTGAGCACGATGCGACTCTGCATCTGGCATACATAGAGCTGGCCGAATATCGTGCATCACATATGCACGACGATTCAGAGTACGACGCTCACGTTGTGCACATCACGGTCCTCCAGAAGGTGAGGCCTCCACTCTCGCATCAGCCACCCCCCTTCTTGCAACAGCAATGTGTCCTGCCCAAGCCCACTTATTTTCTCAATATTTTGGATGAATGCTAAACAATTTATTAATATATTCAAGTTACATGTTGTAATTACGTGTAATTTAGATGCTGCCCGTCTCCGCCCACAGGCGCTGAAGGAGCGTGACGAGCTGCTGCGGCGCTCAGAGGCAGACCTGGTGGCGGCGCGGGAAGAGGCGCGAGAGCGCGGGACTGAAACCGAGCGGCTGGGCACCGAGGCCGCGGAGCTGAGAGCGAACATGCGCGACCTCTTTACCAACCAAGAGGTGCAGCAGACCGAGGTGGACAACCTGCGGCATGAAGTACTGGAGCTGCAGCAACGACTGCAGGAGGCTAACGCTTGCTGCGAGGAGACCGGTAGGTAGGGGCCTGTGCTCCAAAATCTTTCTGAATCCACGGACCCATTGAACACTAATTTTTGTCGAGCACTGTGCACCAATAACTTCTTTTTACGAGTTAAAACGAGTAATTCCTCGTTTTTACTTCATTTCCCACGTGGACCACTTCCGCTGTCTAACATAGGACTGCACTGGGTTTACTAACTGCTCTCTCACTAGGCCCTTCCTGTGCTTATATTATTATTCTGGACCCTGTGTTTGCATGCAAGCTGGTGAATAGGTCTGAGGGACCTCAGACCTATTCTGTCTGCTACTACTCCCGCTGCTGGTACTCTTCCTCCTGAGCTACTGCTCCTTCTCTGTCTGCTGCCACTGGTGGCTGTACTGTCTTCATCGCCATGGTTTTGTGTCCCTTCCGACAGGCAATTCTCTGGAGCAACAGACGGACTTTCTCAAGGCCGAGCTGGGAGTCTCCAGGGCAGAGGAGGCCGCGAGGGCACAGGAGGTGGTGCAACTGCAGCACACACTTCAGCACACGGATGCTGAGATGGAGTGCATGCACGGCCAGATTGCCGGGCTGCAGCACCAGGTAACCAGAGCCTTATGCGGCAGCCCCCCCACCTCCATGTGTGTGCATGAGGCCTGTCCTCATCGCCTGAGCAGTGCACCATCGCATATTAGAGAATGTTTTTTTAGGTAAAGTCACGTAGAAATAAGAAATAATAAAATTAATAATAATAAACCAAAGAATAATTCCTGCAGTCACGAAAGCTCCAAATTCAAGTTTCATTTCGATTTAAAGCTTTCGTGACTGCAATGATTCATCTTCTTTGGTTCTTTCGGTAAAGTCACGTAGAATGAGAATACAATAATAAATTGATAAAATAAAATAACACAATAATATTCTCACGACGTTTCGGCCACAACAACCTGATGAAGGCCGCTTGTGTTGTGGCCGAAACGTCGTGAGAATATTATTGTGTTATTTTATTTTATCAATTTATTATTTTATTCTCATTCTACGTGACTTTACCGAAAGAACCAAAGAAGATGGTTCAAGTTTCATGTTAGAGAATGGTTTGCAGAAGCATAAATCACATAACTACTTCTGAGAAATATTTAAGTCCCCTCTGGTACCCACACAATAGGAGGAAATACTTTGATATCTGCCCTGCTATGGAGAGTAATGAGTAATGTTCATCACAAAACAGTCTGATCTTTGGTTTTCAGAGCTGGAACTTAGCTCGATTTAGTGTAAAGCCGACATTGTTTTCATGGGCTTTTCTGTGAAGTCATTGATGATCAGGCTGAGATCATTAACTCACTGCACATGTGAACCTGGCTTAATCACAGGTGGCTGAAACCTGAAGTGGTTATATAAGTAATATGGATGCAGCCAGGAAGGCAGACAGCCAGAATGTTTTTTTTCGAATGTAGTATGATAATGCATTTCTATATGGCAAAAGGTATAATTGTGACCACAGGATCGGTCCTCCCCTCATGGCTCTTAATTTTGTCTGCAGATAGGTGAATGTTGGATGAGGTAATTACACTAGACAAGGCAATCCCTGACTAGGCCTTTAACTAATTCACTCCCTCTCATAATTTGTCATAATTCAGAGTTGCGAATGTATTTTCTCACATTTTAATACTTTCAGTTAGAATAAATACAATTTAATTATAAAGTCAGCTGCAGTTTACAGGACTTTTTCTAAAATGTGATTGGCTTGCATTTGTTAGAGAAACAATATAGGCTTGCAGACACACAGCTATATGCACACCACAGAGTTTAAATGACTTAAGTGGTAATTATTTATCTGTTTGCAAGCCAGGCTTAATTACAGCTGGGTCTTTTCCAACCCAGAAAATATTTCCACATTCTGCACACCATATTCAGTATACTTCCCCAGACATGAATCCAACATTGTGGAACGTGTGCGTGCCTGTAGCTGAAGGAGTCGGAGGAGCACGTCCAGGCACTTGGGATGGAGAAGGCGCAGCAGCAGGACGCGCACCGGAAAGAGGCCTGCGAGCTGGCGACAGGGCTGGAGGAGGTCCGGCTCACCCTCACCGATGCTTTTAAGCAGTTCGAGCGCAACTCCAAGAAGGTATCGGCTCGCAAGGGCACGCGTGGTGAAGCCGCGATTGGCACTGAAGAGGGGCGCCACGGTGGCGAGATGTTAACTACCTCGCCTGTATGCAGGAGGTTGTGGGTTTGATCCCAACCCCGACACCTGTATATTTGGAGTTTGCATGTTCTCCCTGTGGTCACGTGGATTTTTTCCGGGTCCTCCGGTTCTTCCTCCACATTTAGAAACGTGCGTTTAGATTCTATAGCTGCAATACATTTCCACATGATAAGCCATTTCGTTGAACTTTCATTTGTGGGCAGGTCGCTTCTGAAAAAGAGCTATATAGTTCAGTAGGCCTTAGCTGGTAAAATAAAGATAATGAAAGTTTGAGTTTTAAGACATTTGTGGCAGCGTTCACAAGAGGAGGAGACCCTTGTGCGGCGAAATATTTATGATGATATACAACGTATTAATTTACTGTGATGAGCCTTCTGCACTCTGAACCAAGCTGTCCGAGTTTGATTACCAACCATGGCTAGCATTGGTGGCCAGTGAAATCTGACCCAGTCTTGGGTGTACCACTTCGTGCTGACCAGTGTGATGAAGTATGATCAATTAATTCCCATGACCGGTATGGCTCAGGGAAACTTTCATCCAGCAGTATCACAAAAACACATTCAGAGGTGGACGGATCATGGCTGTTCATGATGATGATGGTGATGATTACGATGGTAAAACGAACGTTGCCTGTATTAAGGCTCAGGAGGACGAGGACACAATCACTCGGCTGAGGGAGGAGCTCAAGGCGAGCAAGGAGGAGCTCGCAGCGAGTGAGGCGGAGCGCACCAGTGCCCAGCCGGAGCTCTCCACCCCCCAACAGGGACTGTCGGCGCTGCAGGATCAGCTGACCACGTCCCAAGCTGAGAATGAGGACACTCTGCGTCAGGTAATGCTCCCAGCCTCGTTCCCACGGCCGCTGAGAACCCAGGCTCTCCTGGCCCCGGAACGGCCCAGGTCTGACCGTGACACAGCACTTGAGTCGTCAGGCTGTGTAGGGTCTGACCATCTGCTCCCCTCTGCTACGTGCATGTCCATGCCCTCCCTGTCCTGGTTTGGGAAGCGATTTTAATCTGACCTTTTAATGCAGATTTTGGGTTACTTAATCCATATATGTGGGCTTTTATAGGCGTAATCATGGGTTGTGTGCATGATGGTCTGACAAGATTGGGTGCATCCTGGGTGATTTGGTCAAACATGGTGTATGGACATCTGTGAAAAATATTTTCACAGCTCATCAGACTCCTCCAATATGAATAAAGATTCTGGTTCTAAATGTGTCTGTTGTTGCATCTGTATGTTCTACAATAACCGCACACAGTCGTTAAAATGCTTTTCTCTGTCCCTCTGCCTGTGGCCCAAGCAGCTGTTCGAAAGGAGCCAGGAGCTGGGATCCCTGCATGCGGGGATTCTTTGGTATCAGCGTATGCTGGCCGAGCTGCACACAGAGCTGGAGCAGTACCGCGGAAACGCACAGATCGGACGCTCACAGCTGCAGCATTTGGACATGCTGCGCCAGCAGAGCGAGGCGGAGGTGAGTACACTGCATTCGCACGTCGCAGACAAAGACTCCCCGTATAGCCTTAATAGACTGTTGGGGAAAGTACTGTTAGTGAGCAGCACCTATGAAGGCCGGCATGGCACACAAGGGGGTGATTGGCCAGCACCATGCCTCGCTGCCTTTGTCTCTCCAGTGGTGATGTTTACACATCGCACCAGGTACTCTTTTGAGGCTGGGTCGATCTAGGGGACGCCCAGGACCGGTTCACATAATCGTCACTGGTGTTGGCCATGAACGGGAATCGAACTCGGGTCGCCGCTTTCGAAGGCTAATCGCTACACTACCGCTCCCCACACATTCACTTTCATACACATAGACACGTGCGCGTGCACACACACACACTTATAGGCAAACACTTGCTCCAAGCGCCATCCTGAATTATTACATGTCACGGAGGATTGCTCCACTGAACAAAATAGTGACGCGGTTCAATTTTCAAGTGCGAGTTCGCGTTTAAAGTCAATGTTATAAAATATATATTTGATGGAAGCAGGTTCGTAAGTGCAGGTGTTTGTAAGTTGAGGACTGCCTATATATATACACTTATTTTTCACACAGATGTGTATATGCGCACTGGGTTACTGAGCATCCTCTGTTTAGGGACTGTACCACATTACAATCCACCATCCCACCTCTAGTAAAAGTACCTACTACTACTAGAACATCTGCTCCCCTCTGCTACGTGCATCTCCATCCCCTCCCTATTTTTGGTTGGGAAGCAATTATAATCGGACATTTTAAAGTAGCTTTTGGGTTAATTAATCCATATATCTGGGCTTTTATAGGTGTTATCTTGGGTTGTATGGATGGTGGTCACCCATCCAAGTACCATCAAAGTTCAACCCTGCTTTTCTTCCAAGATCTTATAATATTGGGTGCATTCCGGGTCATTTGGTCATAGGTGGTGTGGTGTATGGACATCTGTGAAAAAGAGTTTCATAGCTTATCAGATTCCTTCATTTAAAATAAAGATACTGGTTCTGTATGTGTTTGTTGGATTTGTATGTTCTTTAACAACTGCACGCAGTCGTTAAAATGCTTAGCCATGTCCTTCTGCTGCCGTTTGTCCGTGGCCAATGCAGCTCATCGAAAAGAATGAGCACCTGGGATCCCTGCAGGTGGGGATTTTGGGTTACCAGCGTGTGGTGGCGGAGCTGCACGCTGAGCTGGCGCTATACCAAGAAAACCTGCAGAGCATTCACTGTCAGCTCCAGGATCTGCAAGTGCTGCACCAGCAGACTGAGGCGAAGGTGAGCAAGTGCTGTTAGCGAGCACCTATGAAGTCCGGCATGGCACAAACGCACATATATACAGTAATACCATTATTTACGCCCTCCCGTTGTACGTACTTTCACTATTAACGTACTCAAGTCATTGATAGCCAATCGCATGTTATGTACTGTGGTACCTTGCCATAGCGTACTTGAGATTTACGAACTTTACTATAAAGACCCAAATAGTTTACGCTGGATGGCGACAGTAAGGCACCAGATGACGCCCAAGCGTTTGCATCTCTGACTACAGTAGTCACTTTCATGTGTACATGTGTAGTGACTAACTCAGAGACAGTAAGACTTTTAGGCGCTTCTTTTATTTAACGAGCACCATTGGGATAATACAGACACCCTACGTGGGTACACACTATTACCGTTGCTTGCCTATACACAACACCAACCATCTAACACTGACAGCACTGAACGGAGACAGCGAACACCTATCTAGCAGCGTAATATCGAGTGAAGACGGCAGCGACGATGGCGACAAGACGACAGCGACGAGACGACAACGACGATGACGAGGTGGTGACGACGACTATCTTATATATACGAACAGCACGACGAGGATCCCACTTCCAGCAACAGCCACAAGGTCCCTCACAGGGGCCCTTCTTATACTCTCAGCGTGGCCTCGCTCCGCCACGGCCACGCCCCCTCTCTGGAACCTACTAGCGGGTTCCCGATGGCCCCCCCCCTGTGACCTTTCCCCTAGATGTCCCCCTCTCGTGTCTATTGTGGCCTGCTGACGTGGGTACTACCATACACCGCAGTTACCCTTTTTTACCAGCAGCCAGCGCTATGCCACTACACATACTCTATCAATATTTTTTCCCCACATACCGGATTTATGGTGAATATTTTTCAAGTGTAAACTAATTTTACATGATAAACAACTAATAATACACATAGTATAATAGACAAATATATCAATAATATGGCAGTCCTCGACTTACGAATGCATTTAGTTCCTGAGGCCCATTCATAAGTCGAAACGGTTCGTAAGTCGGAATACAATAATGTGCGATATTTAAATTCCCATATTGTCAGTGTTATAAAATGTGTTAAGGTTCAACAAAAGAGTCAAGCATTGTTAAACTCGTAAATAAGAAATCATGTACATTTGCATTAACACTAAAAATATAGTGTATCGTAAGTAATACATAAAATGTAGTAAAAATATTTTTTTATTTTCACTCGCCGCTTTCAAATCACAAGCGTGCTCACCGCTACACTTCCGATCCGCACAAAGATCCACCGTGTAGCTTTAATAGGCTGTTGGGGCACGTGCTGTTAGCGATAGCCTATGAAAGCCAGCACGGCATGCGAGGGGTTGTGTGCCAGCACCACACCCAGCTGCATTTGTGTCCCGAGTGGTGATGTTTATACAGTGCGCTAGGTGCTCATTTGAGGCCGAGTTGACCTACGGGAGGCCCAGGAATGGTTCAGATAATCGTCACTGGTGTTGGCCGTGAGTTGGAATTGAACTTGGGTCGGTGGGTTTGTAGCGCAGCGCGTGAACTGCAACACTACCGCTCCCCACACAATCACTTTCACATATACGCACATGTGCGCGTGCACGAGGCTGACTCATGACATCTCGTGGAGGATCGCAGCACTGAACAAAATAGTTCTGTGGTTCAGTTTGGAAGTGCAAGTTCGCGTTTTAAAGTCAATGGTAACCAAAAATTAATACATTTCATAGAAACAGATTCGGAAGTCGGGTATCCGTAAGTCGGGTCTCCGTAAGTATGGTGTTCCTAAGTCGAGGACTGTATGTATACACTTATTTTTCACACTGATGGTTGTACAGAATGGATGCGCACTAGGTTACTGAGCATTCTCTGTTTAAGGACTGTACCACGTTACGATCCACCATCCCACCTCTAGTAGAAGTACCTACGACTACTAGACCATCTGCTCCCCTCTGCTACATGCATCTCCATCCCCTCCCTCTTTTTGGTTGGGAAGCGATCTTAATCTATTATTTTAATCCAGATTTTGGGTTAATTAATTCCTAAAAAATGTTTAACATAAAACTTTCGTGACTGCAGGAATTCATATTCTTGATTCTTTCGGTAAAGTCACGTACTTTTTTTAATAATATAAAAAAACCCACGACGTTTCGATTGCAACACAAGCGGTCTTCATCATGCTTTTATAGGTGTTATCTTGGTTTGTATTGATGGTGGTTGCCCATCCAAGCACTTGAGGTTCAACCATGCTTTTCTTCCAAGATCTGAGATGATTGGATGCATTTCGGTGTATTTGGTCAAAGGTGGTGTATGGACATCTGTGTAAAAGAGCTTCGTAGCTCATTACATTACTCAATTATAAATGAAGATCCTGGTTGTGTGTGTGTTATTATACCTGTATGTTCTGCAATAACCTCACGCAGTCGTTAAAATGCTTTCCTGTGTCCCTCTGCCGCCATTTGCCCGTGGCCCACGCAGCTCATTGACAGAAATTGGCAACTGGAATCTCTGCAGGCAGAGATTCAGTGGTATCAACGTGTAGTGGCGGAGCTGCACGCTGAGCTGGCGCCCTACCGCGACAACGAGCAGAATGAACACTCGGAGCAGCAGCGTCTGCAGAGCGAGGTGGAGGTGAGTGCACAGCACTCGCGCATCGCACACACACACACACACGTATATAATTTGCGTTTAACGTAAATAATAGATTCATGCACACACGATTCAGTGTATTATGATAATGATGAGCTGGTCTAACCATCACGTTAAGCCGTCATGGTCCCCGTTTACAAATACAGATTATCTATCTATAGACAATTTCATTATTGCTGGACACAGTGATAACGATGAGAATGATTTAGCACCTTTCTGTACACCGGGGCATCTCAGAGCGCTTTACATCACATCTCATCTCAACACGTGTGAAAGGGCACCCCCAATGACAGATGTCCCTGTGGGCACAAGGTGACTCAGCACCTGGTGTGCAATTGGCATTTGTCTGCCAGTAGGGGGTGCTGATTGTTGTGTGTAATCCCAGTTGAGCTGGTAGAAGTACTGAGTTGTGTGTAGTGTCTAATGGGTCAGTATGTCCACAGCTTGTCACGGTTGAGGAGGAAGAGGACATCTCTGGCTGCTCACTGGAGCCCAGCATTCAAGAAGCCTCCCAAGACCTGCCCCCCCAGGCCTCGAACACCCTCTGAGCATCTCACAGCCCCCCACACTTCCAGCACCACCCACCCCCACCAGCACCTCCCCTTCCTTACAAGGCGTCGCGTTTTAATAATAAATATTTGTATCTAATACTATCGCCTCGTCTCAATTCTTTTGAGTGTTTGGGACACGCGAGTGGCTCACATTTATAACGCTAAGGGCTGTCTACATCCACAGTGTGGCTGTTGCGGAGCTTCTAGAAACCAAATGTGAGGCAGAGTTCTGTGTCCCTTGGGTAATGCCAGCCCTCCAAGGGGTTTGCACTGAGCTTGAGTTGGGGGCGACAAGCACAAGGTTGTGGAGGTGGTGATGGTGGTGGAAATTTAGGATGGCAAGGAGGAGATGCCCATCAATAAACTAGTTGGCCACAGTGAAGCCAGCAACCATAGTCGTTCCTACGTCCCCTGATGTGAGCGGCAGTGCTGGAGGGCAGTTCCACGGTCTCAGACGGACGTGGATACTCATTACCATAATCGCACAGTTATCTTACCTTGGGCAAAGTATTTCAACCAAGAGATTCAGATAGAAATAATCTGTGTGAATAATGTAATTTCTAAAGCAATAATTACCTTCTATATTATATCCCATATAAATATATAAAATTAAGATGATGCTGAAATTGTGATGTTTGCCTAATATGTGGAACTGCCCTACATGTAGTGCCAAACACTGACGCTCTGAAAAATATTTCTGCAGCAAATCTGTAGCCCTAACTCCAAGCCTGAATAGACTATGGAATATATGAAAACTCAACGTCCAATTCACAAATTCGGAGGCATCATCACAGCGATGCACCAACTCTACTTCTTACACAATGATCTGGCTCAACCACCTCAATCCAATATAGTTGTTGCTCTACATAAACGTCGACCATACGAAGAACATGACTCCAACCCCTGTTCATCCCCTTGTGCTAATTCATTGCTCAAGACAATGCGTTTCCATGTAGTTCTCCCCTCTTCGGGTTTTGAGAGATCCTTCTTCCCATGATGTGTCCCCAGGTTGTGTACGTCACAGATGGCAACTCTTATCCTCGTACATGGACGGTCACGTTGCGTCCCTTGTCTCCTCCCATCACCCATCACTTGCCATCCCTCCCCCCCCACCCCAATGTAATCACTCAAAACCAACTGTGATTGACTGCAGCAGTGTTTTTAACAGACACCAGTCGTGTTACGGCTATTGGTGTTGTTAATGTTTATTGTAATAAACGCATTGCCTCCAAGAGAAGTCTCGCTCTACGTTCATACCCACAACACAGGCGCAAAATACATTACAGAAGTTATGTTAAGCAGCGGTAAAGTTTGAGTGATAGCTCATCTGACACTGACTCCTCTCACAACGACCAACTTTCCGAATACTCATTCGGTAATAAGACTCTTAAATTGACGGAGAAAGCTCTCGTCAGAATCCCCTATTTTGATCCACACAATAGGAACAGAGACATACACTCATATCACAACAGTCGAAGTGGAGGCAATGATCAGAGGTCTGAGGAAGTTGGACGAGAAAACAAGTGCTGAATTAAGGTTACATGAATATTCTATACCATGGGTAAAGTCGCTACCATACAAGGTTAGGAATTATTTCAAACAACTCAGCCTAACAGTGATTACGAAGTTTGGAGAATATTCAACACTGAGGGGTTTAATGCTGCCAAATGTATGACCCAGTGCGTAAACGAGGAGTGTATTACGCAGGTGATGTTGATCAATACCACGAAGGTGACAAAATGTTCAAGATTGTTTTTTTAATCCTTGAGTCTAGAGATTACAGAAATTGTGGGAATGGTTTTGGACCCAGAGACGGCCTCCTTACACCACATACAGAATAGGGTTCACACGGCATGGCTATATAGAATTAGGAGCCATAATTCGGACAAAACACAGGGAGAGAGATAATGCACCCCGCCATCTAGAGGGAAGTAAAAATCACGTGAGCAGCTACAGCACCTCACACCAAGCCCCACAATACAGAGTTAGTTAGTTCATAGTTCATTTATTTGGTATAGCCCTGTGAGCCATTCGCTCTTGAATCGGGTGCAACCGCAACAAACAAAAAACATGAACAAGAAAACATCTTAAAGTGATTATGTGATTGTGCAAACAGAAAATACAGGAAAAAAATATCAAAATATTCCTGAAATAGCACCGTACACCAACGCTGTGTGCAAAAATCCCAGTGGGATGCAAGTCAAATAACAACAACAACCACAAGACAACTAAGATTAAAACCATCAGTCTAACTCCGTACTACAATAAACAAAAACATGGCCAAAACAAAAAAAAACACTTTTCGAAATCACCAAAATAAAAGCCATAAATCCAATGTAACAGTGATCATAGGGACTGTAACCGAATTTTTAACAATAAACTACATAAATAAATTATAACACCAAAATCTAGAGCCATATTTTAGGCCACTGAATAGCAGTGGCAGCTAGGGTTGTACAACTCCTCCAGAGCAGTTTTGAGTGAAGATCTCATAGATAGTGATTCAAGTTGCAGTTTATTGGCAATAGCATTCCAGACCCTGGGGGCATCAATAGCAAAGGCCCTTCCTCCAGTTTTTGTACGGCAATAGGGAATGTGAAGGTGGTAAATGAGCGAAGACCTGAGGTCAAATTTGTTCTTTGAAACAGAGAGGAGATCCAGTAGGTAGTCTGCGGAATGTTTTTTCAGAGAGGAGCAAGCACCCAAGAACTACCAACATAATTACACGCAGAGATGGCAAGGTAACAATCCAGCGAGAGAGTGGCACACCAATCCGAGGCAACCACAGCGCACAAAGACAGGTAATTATTGGAATTTCAGGGTGTGGAAGCCAAGAGCGGAATCATACCAGCACCCCATGCCACGACAAACTCAAGGTTAAACACAATCTGCCCATTCCCCCTTCGATACCCCCACCCGGCTATACCAGGAGGGAGTAGAGAAACAGGAAAGGAAACAAAAATGGACTCAACTCAGATACAAAATGTGGCACAAACACGTGGTGAATCAGCCACATTAATTGAGAATGAGCTGCCAGTGAGAGCACTGCCCACTGAATTACTGAAAAATAGTTTTTCATCCAAAGGCCGATGCCTGCATTCCTCAGGGCGTGTCCCTGTAGCACGTTCCTCTGCCCCATCCATCGTACAATCATGCACATCCGCGAGACAATGGGCGACTTTTCCAATTACCTGGCGATTAGGTTTTACTCCCCCTCCCTGCGGTTTATCATCTCCTGTCGGATGTAGATCGGAGTGCTGAAATGGGGGAAGGGAAGATTCACAATGGATCGGGAATTATGTTGAAACCCAGCACACCCAAAAGCACAAAAGGGGGGAGGACCCAACGGGGCACGGAATCGTATCGACTCATCGAGTTAAATGTACGGATCAATGAGTGGTGGCCCACTTTACTCCAGTGACCCGGGTGCTGCTGCGGGGTCCACTTTCTGCCCCCCCCCCCTTCTCTCTCCCCCCTACTGCCGAGGCCTATATAACCTCCTGCCACGGCAGATCTCTCGCCTACTTCAGCAGTTTTTTCTTGCTGTGGTTGTCCCACCTGATGGGAGGGACTTGATCACATCAGCCGCGTCACAGGAAGTAAGATGTGGGGATGGCTGTCATTTTTAAAGGGGTCTGAGTAATTGACCATACACAAGGAATCGGTTATAATCGACTTGGTAATCGAATCGTTCCAGCTTTAGTACTCGCGCATATAATACACTAGCTGTACTACCCAGCTTCTCCTGGAACTTGGATCCACCACGCCCGGCCGCCTTTGTCTCCCCAGTGGCGATGTTTACACACCACAGCAGTTACTCGTTTTGAGGCTGAGTCGACGTAGGGGAGGCCCAGGACCGGTTAAAATAATCGTCACTGGTAGTGGCCGTGAGCGGGAATCGAACTTGGGTTGCCGGATTCGTAGCGCAGCGCGCTAACCACTACACGACAATGCGTTACGCTTCCACATGTGCGGGTCACGTGACAGATTTGACGTCACAGCTCACTTGCCGTACAAAAAATAAATGCATTATTGAGCTCCCCCCCCACACACAAAAAAGTGTATTTTCATAACTTTTGCATGGTGTAGAGTCTGGAAAGTACCCACGTGGTAAATTTCAAGTGTGTTGCATGTCGGGAAGTACGCTAAACATTTTGAACAGACACACATATTCACAACTTTTATATATATGGAGATAACACAAAATAATCATTACCACATTTGCGTTCGTTTGAGCATTCAGTGTCTCAAACCGACGCTGGTGAACTGCCAGATATTTGCAGGCAAGGATGCTCTCTGTTAGTTACAGGTCCTAGTTCTCTGCAAAACTGTGGAATACTTCACAAAAAGTCATCATGAGCTTTGCAGAGCTGAAAACCATTCTGACGTTTGCTCGTGTTGAACCAATGCTGCTGAAAAAAAAATCACGGCCAGAAAGGCCGTAGGCTTTCACGACCAATATTATTCAAAATAAACGTTTTTGGGTTAGATCGCATTATTCATAAATGTGTCGTAACCCTCCACTACCCGACACGGCCAATCAGTAAAAAAGTGTCACATTGACAAAAGAGAAATAGATCACTCCTTCAGCCCACCGGTGTGTTGAAGAGTGAATCCACAACATTTACAATTTTTGAGTACGACGTTTCGCTGGTAATTACATCCAGCATCATCGGGCAATTTGCCAGAAAGGTGAAGCCCTCACTTCCTCCCAATCTTAAAAAACCGGGAGCACCGTCACCATCGCAGCATGACACATGTGTGCCCGTTGAAACGTGCAGCCCTCGATCGCAATAGAACCGATAATAATTATTGTTGGTACAACTTTCTTACTCATGAAAGCTCTGCGAAGTTTCAATATAATAATTGGCTTACATCGTGGATGAGTAACAAAATTAACACGCAAACGATGATTCCCCTCCTTCACATATCTGTCTTTCCACTAAAAAATACAAGTATTTGTACACATCCCATTAGCCACACGGCTTTCCTTCTGGGAGTGCATAATTTCAGCAGTATTGGTTGTACATAAACCAAGCTCTGGTCCGGTTTTTATATTCATCAGCACGCTCCAGCTCACTTGAAGCAATGCTGGTGAACTGCCAGCTGTTATAGGTTAGGGCCCGCTCTGTGAGATATGGGTGCTCAAAGGTTGTTGTATATGTAGGTTATGAAAATTTGATGAAAATAATGAAAATTTGATTAAATTTGAAATTTAAATAATTTATCTGAATTAATTGGTGTAATTATGTGCATAAACTATGCTAATTCGAGAGATAATCGTATTAATTTATGCGAGTGGGCGTGGTTATGATGCAGGTCGTTATGATAATTAGGTCCAGCCTCGGTGACGAAGGTTGGTTATTAATTGGAACAACGCAATTAATCGTATGCAGTTGTGCAGGTATTGTGAGCGTGAATGAGAGAGAGTCGACTCGACTTGCTATTTAATTCCGTATTTTCAATAAGGATACAATTATCTTCGATTTAACGCTTATTGATTATGTGCTGGATTAGTGATTAGTGTGCTTATGATAGGTAACCGAGATTCAGATCTCATTCGCAGAACAATTCTACGCAGAATCACGGAAAGAATCACACACAACTCTTCTGCTTTAATCAATTTTATTTCTAGCTAAACTTAAATTTTTGGATAATATGAGAACTCTCAACTTCGGAATTTCAACACAACATTAACATGGTACACATCACGATTGCGTTGTTTCACTTCGATAACGGCACCTGTGGTTAATTCCCGACGCGTAACGCAATGTTGTTGTTGTTGAGAGAGATTAAAACATGCAAACTATTCTATCAAAACCTTAACCTTATAATATGTAATTCGTATTTAAATTGTTACACAACACGGCATTCGGTCATTGATCATATGCGACCCTTAATGCAGATTCTTGTCACGTTGTTAACAGTAGGACGATTGATTATTATGCAACGCTGTTCATATGGAAAGACACTCAAACCATTATTATTCCTAAAGGCACAAATATGCGTTCATAGATTCGTCTTGTTCATTCATGGATACCAGCAAGATTATGCAATAGAAAAAAACGAACCACTCAAATACCATGAACTGTGATATGGTCGCTGAGGTGAATGAGAACATGTGGGGGCACCGCGCTACAGACACATGCGCGACACTTTCCGCAATACGCTTTTATGCTTCGTTGCAATAACGAGCAACAATTATTCTTCATACATTGAGGGCCTTGTGGCTCTATGGCCACAAATCCTTTCATTACTCCGACCACTTCCCACCCGCCCTTTTGCCCACAGCCAGATGAAAGCGACAATATTTATTTTTCAATTATTATTAACGTGGTTGAGATGACTTACACATATACCCAGCTGGAATCTGTTTTTTTTACATTTATTGCCATAAACTTCACCTTAATCAGCACTAACTTGACGATTGCCTCTCTTTTGCATTGACTCCGTGACATCACGACCGTTTCCAAGGTCGGCCAACATCAAAGCGAGCAGCTCCCATAGGAAAGTGGGCCAAGTGGCACAGTTTAAGGGGCCTGCGTGGCCCACTTGGGGCAGGCGTCGCCCACTGAGGCTGCCGTGGGCATCCAGGCTGGGCCTAGATACCTGGTTGACAAACTGGATTGTTACATTGGCTTCTCTCTTGTGCATGTGTGCGCCCACTCTCAGGTGTCTGCAGGACACCTTCATGGAAGTGGACGCGAGCACCGTCCCACCCATGGACATGACTGATCGCAAACGGTTTGGGGCGCGTTCGCGCGTCACCAATAATACCGCTCATCTCCCCTTCCGTTCTGCCCCCGCCACTCGCTCCCCCCCTCTTCCTTCATCACTGTTGCCGCTCCGGCCCCGGCTACGATCTCCAAAAACCATGGTCGCCTACCATCATCGTTTCCGTCGACAAACTGCTGGATGGATTCCACAGGAGGCGTTTGTGCAGCGAGCGGGAGTCCACCTGGGATTACTGGCGATCTCTGCACACGTCCCACCAACCCTTTCCTCAATTGTTGATTGTTTTAACCCCAGTTGGGGGGAAGAGGACAAGATAAAAAAATAATTGTATTTGAAACTTGCGTCCTCAAACACACTAACACCTAGTACCCTGGTTGTTATTTCCCCCCACCCTTATAAACGTGACATCACAGGATGTTGCCATGATGTAATGGTTGGTACACAATATAGAAGTCGCCGGTTCGATTTATCGTGGCCATTTTAATCAATGTGGACTTTTCTTAAATCCCTCCGGCTTCTGTCCACACAACCGGTACGAATGAGTGGATAAACAATTGGGAGAACTCAAACATCCCCAAGAAGTGCCTCATCGTGGATCAAACCATCAAGAAGCTCGCTGGCCCCCCACCACCGCAAGCAGTGGAGGGCCACCGTACACCGGATCCAACCTGGCCATGGCACGAACAATTGCCTCCACAAATGGAAAACAAAAGCATCACCAAAATGCCACGGCGGGGCACCGCAACGGTGAAAAACGCACAAACGCATCAGGAAGCTCTCTTCACCTGCTGGAGGCCTGCATTACCATTAAGAGGCTATGGTCTTGGATTATTCTTCGTGTTATTTAGGGTCCCTGACTCTGTTCACGACCATTAAAGACCATGATGGTGGGCAGGCCCACGTAACGTGCATGGCCGGGTGTCAGAGCCATTTCCTCATGTTTACTGTGGGGTGTGATGGGGATGTCCTCTGGGCCCGACACTATTTCAAGTATTCTTGATCGCAGTCTTACGAGATATAATTCCCGGTTGTGGCCAAAATCAGTGATGAATTATATTCTAATCGATCCTATGCCTCCCCTAAGTCGACTTAACCTTAAATTAGTATCAGGTGTGGTTGGTAAACATCACCACTGGAGAGACAAAGGTGGCTGAGTGTGTTTCTGGAAACAAATCCCCACCATGTCAAGTTTGCCTCTGAATGCCAGTTTCTTGGCCCAAGCCACTGTATAAAGTCCAGCAAATATGCATCCGACACAAGATCCTAACCTTTTATATAGTCATATTCATAGCCAGTGTAATGTCATCATTTTTTTTACTCAAAATTATTCACCTCAATTTTGGTTCACACGACGAACATATAATGCTACTCAGCTGATTCGGCGTGGGACCTCTGCTGACTGCATAAGTACGGAAACTTCTCCACTTTCTCTACGACTGCCCCATCACTCATAGAAAGATCCCCCTAGAGTGACGGTGATGTCACGTCGACCCACGCGGCACAGCAATCTCACGCGGCACAGCAGCCTCACGCGGCAGAGCAGCCTCACGCAGAAACCTCACGCGGCACAGCAGTCTCACGCAGCAGCCTCACACAGCAGCCTCACACAGCAGCCTCACACAGCAGCCTCACACGCGGCGCAGCAGCCTCACACGCGGCGCAGCAGCCTCACACGCGGCGCAGCAGCCTAATGCACAAGCCGCACGTGGCACAGTAGCCTCATGCAGAAGCTGCACGTGGCACAGCAGGCATGAAGGAAGCTGTGGAACAACTCGAGGAGCTGCTTGGCCTCGTCTGGCAACCCTGGTCAGCGGGTACAGAACTGGAGGAGGAGAAGCAGCTGTTGTGAATCCCTGCAACAGCTGTCCCTGTGAGCTGCCCCTCACTACAGAGAGCTCCATGGAGAGCATGGCGATGATCACACCCACTCACCCACCCACCCAATCACCCACCGACCCACTCACCCTGTAACTCACTTACTCACCCTCATAACTTACCCAATCATTTACCCAGTCATCCACCCATCCACTCAATCACTCACCCACCCATCCACTCACTAACTCACTCACCAACCCACTCATCCACCAACCCCACACCCACTCACCCACTTATTAACACAGGCATTCATTCACTAACTCAACCACTAACTCACCCACCCACCAACTCACCCACAAACTCACTAACCAACCCAACCACCCACTCATTCACTTAACAAACCACCTACTCACTCAAAAACCAACCCACTCACCACCCACTCACCTACTACCAACGCAACCTCTCACCCACTCACCCACCCATTCACTCACTGACGTATCCACTCACTAACTCACTCATCCCAACCACTCCTTCACGCACCCACCAACCGATTAACCACCCACTCACTCACCCACTCACTTGCCAACACACTCACCCAATCAATCACCCACCCATCCACTCACTCACTAACCTACCCACGCACCGTTTCACCCACTCACTCACCCATCAACTCACTCAACAACCCATCCACTCACTCAAAAACCCATCCATGAACTCAACCATCCACCGAGCCACCAGCACAGACTCACCCAGTCACCGACTCCATCACCCACAGACTAACACACAAATTAACTCAAACACCCACTAACTCACCCACTGAATCACCAATCCACTCAACCACTCACTCAATCTCTAACCCATCCACTCACTCGTGCACTCACCCACCCACTCACCAATCCACTCACTAACTCACCCACTCACTCATTCACCCCACTCAATCAACAACCCATCCACTCTGACTCACTATCGCATCTTCACTATCGCATCCACTAAGTCGCCTGTCACTAACGAACCCACGCACGTAGTCACCCAGTGAACAACCCACCCACTCACCCATTACCCAGGCTACCACTCCACTACTCTCCCACCCACCTAGTCACTCCTGACCCACCCACAAACCCACTCACCTACTCGCCAACCCACTCACCTACCCGCCAACCCACTCACCTACCCCCCAACCCACTCACCTACCCCCCAAACCCACTCCCTGCCAACCCACTAACCCACCCGCCAACCCCCTCACCCACCCACCCGCCAACCCACTCCCCTTCCCGCCAACCCACTAACCCATCCACAAACCCACTAACCCATCCACAAACCCACTCACACACCCACCAACCAATTCACCCACCCACTAACCCACCCAACTACTCACTCACATACCCACCCACTCATTCAGCCACACTCACGCATAAACTCACCGACTCAACCTCCCACACTCACCCACCCATCCACTCCGCCAGTGGGGGGGGGGGGGTGTGATGGCACGTGGCCCCCCCAATGATCCGACCAAAATCCCTAATTTCGATCGGATCATTGGGGTTTATTAGTAATAAATCGGCATTTTGCGACCCCTACTGCCACTGTGTAGCATATTATTACGTGCCCGGAACTCTATGAGATGATAGGATAATAGTCTGAGTCCATAATTGGCAATAAGTAACGGCAAAGCAGTTATAAGTGACTCACAGAATTGTGCGAAGTTGCGTATAGTACACAACTTCCCTCAAGGCATTCACCTTTAGTGAGCGCGATGCCGATCACACAACACGTTCGAATCCGACCCTCTATCGATGGCTGCGCCATCGCTGGACACGCGTCGAATAAAAAGCAAGGGACAAGTTCTTACTTACTAACAACTCCTATGATTTTTCATTGCTGGAGGGGTTTCCCCCCTACCTGAAAATCCTGGCTCTGCCATTGCACCCGCCCAATCACAAACCCATCCTGTCATCCAACCACACCCACAAATCACTCACTCATTCACTCACCCCTCCGCTCACCCACTCAATCTCTAACCCACCCACTCAATCTCTAACCTGCCCACACACCCACAAACTCACCCATCCTGACGCACTCATCAAGCAACCCACTCAATCTTGTACCCACGAGCTCACTCACCCACCCACCCACTCACCCACCCACACACTTATGTACAGACTCACTCACCCACCCACTCACTCACCCACCCACTCACTCACCCTCCCACTCACCCACAGACTCAATCACCAACCCACCCACCCAATAACTCACCAACTGACCCACCCACAAACTCCCTAACCAACCCAAACACTCATTCACTTCAACCAACCATCCACTCAGCCACCCACCTATTCACCCCGACTCACTCACTCACCCCACTAACTCAATAAGCCACCCACTCACTCACCCACCCACTCATTCAGTTACACACCAACACATTAACTCATCCACTCAACATACCACACTCACACACTCATTCACCAATCCATCCATCCTCTCATTCAGCCACTGACTCACCCATTCACTCACACCCTCAACCTCCCACACTCATCCACTCACCCACCCTCCCACTAAGTCAACCACATACACCTACTCACCACCCACTCACCCATTACCCATGCAACAACTCACCCGCTTGCCCACCCACTCACTCATCCACCCATCCACTCACTCACTCGGTCAACCACCCATTCACTCACCCACCCATTCCATCCATTCACTAACCCACGAACTGACCGACCCCTTCACTCACCAAACCCCTCACTCACCCAAAACCTCACTCATCCACACACTCACCCACTCAACCCCCCACATTCACCCACCCACTCACCAACCCACCCTCTCATCCAGCCATTCAATTACCCATCCCCACTCACCCCTTCAACATTGCACACTCATCCAATCACCCACCCACTAACTCAAACACCCTCACACTTACCAATGCACTCACCTACTCACTCACTCATCCATCCACTCAATCACCCACGCACCACATCACTGACCCAACCCATCAACTCACGAACCCACCCATCATTCAGAAACTCACCCAGGCACTGACCTACTAACCCACGACGCACTACACACGTAACTACTCACCCATTCTCCCACCAACTGACTCAATGTCTCACCCACCCACCCACCCGCTTGACTCACTTACTCAATCACTCTCCCACTGACTCACCCAGTCATCCACCCATCCAGTCACTCACTCAGCCACTCAACTCACTCACTTAATCACTCACCCACCCACTAGCGCTCCTACTAACTCATTCACCCACCCCTCACTCACCTAACCACTCACTCCCTTCAAGCTCCCACACTGCTCAAATCAGCCACCGACTTAATCAACCACAAATATCCACACACTCACCCGTCCACTCACCCACTCAATCACACAACGACCCACTCCGTCACACAACCACCCACTCAATCTCTAATCCACACACTCACTTACCAACCCCCACACCCACCTACTCATCCACCCACGTATTAACAGGCATTCGTTCACTTTCTCACCCACGAACTCACCTTCTCACCCACCCACAAAGTCACAAACCAACCCAACCATCCACTCACTCACTCAACATCCCATCCACTCACTCAACATCCCATCCACTCACTCAACAATCCACTCACTCAAATACCTACCCACGCACTCACAAACTCACCGCATCATCCAACCACTAACTCACCCATCCCCTCACCCACTCATGCACTAATTCACTATCGCATCCACTAACTCTCCTGCCACGAACTCATCCACCCACATACTCACCAAGTCACTCACCCACTACTGAGGCTACAACTCCACTACACCCACTGCCACTCACTCACTCACCCACCCACCAACCCACTCACCTATTCGCCAACCCACTAACCTACCCGCAAACCCACTCTCCTACCCGCCAACCCAACACCTACCCGCCAACCCACTCATCTACCCGCCAACCCACTCACCTACCCGCCAACCCACTCACCTACCCGCCAACCCACTCACCTACCAGCCAACCCACTCACCCACCAGCCAAACCACTCACCTACCAGCCAACCCATTCGCCTACCAGCCAACCCACTCAGCAACCACTCGCGCATAAACTCGCGCATAAACTCACAGATTCAACCTCCCACACTCACCACCTACCCACTCACTCAACCAACTATTCACTCACCCCATTCACTCACCCATCCATACATTCACTCACCCACCCCCTCACTCACCGAACCCTTCACTCATCCACACACTCACCCAATAACTCACCCACTGAACCTCCCACATTCACCCACCCACTAACCAACCCACCCTCTCAACCAACCATTTAATCACCCATCGACTCATCCCTTCAACCTCGCACAGTCATCCAATCACCCACCCACTAACGCAAACACCCATTCACTCACCCATCCCTCCACTCACCTACTCAATCACATAACCACCAACTCAATCTCTAACCCAAACACTCACTAACTCACCCATCTTCTTATTCACTCAATCTTCTACACATTAACTCTAATCACTCACCCACCCTCCCATTCACCAACTCACTCACCGACACACTCACACACCAACTCAGCCAGCCACGACCCACTACCCACGTAACCACTCACCCACCCAAGCATTAAATCACCTATCCAATCACTTTTCAACCTCCCACTCATCCAATCACCCACCAACTGACTCAAACACAAACATCCATTCACTCACCCACCCACCTGCTCACTCACCCACCCACCTGCTCACTCACCCACGCACCAAACCACCCACCCAATCCCTCACCCACCTTTTCACCCAGCCACCCTCTCAAACCCGTACCCACTAACACACCCACTGACCCACCCTCACCCACCCACTCATGAACTCACCCATCCAATTATTAACCCACCCACTAACCCACTAACTCACCCACTAATTCACCAACCCGACCACTCGCCAACACAGCCTAAATATAAATTGTTTGTTTTACCAGGCAAGGCCCACTGAGATATATGGATTGTTTTCAGAAGCAACTTCGCCACAAATGATAGCTCAACAGAGTGGCTTATCACGTATACATTTATAGCAGCCAACTCCTCTAAATGCATGTTTCTAAATGTGGAATCGAACCCACAACATCCTGTATACCCGGCGAGGTAGTTAACATCTTGCCACCATGACACTCATTCTCTGACTCTCCCACCCACGAAACCACACACTCAAACACCGACCCACTAACTCAACCATCCATTAATTCAACCACCGAGCCTTGCACACACTCACTCACCCAGCCACGCACTCGCCAAGCCACGCACTCAATCTCTAATCCACACTCACTCACCAAGCCTCTCACCTACTACCCATCGAACGTCGCAATCACTCATCCACGCACCCACCCACAAAACCGCCCATCTACACACCAAATAAAAATGTAGATTTTTTTTACTTTACTAGGTAAGGCCCATGCTATATACATCTTTTCAGAAACAAGCAGAGTACAAATGATTGCTCAATGGAATGGCTTTTCACATAGAACGTTATAGCAGTCAAAGTCTATAAATGCATGTTTCTAAATGTGGAGGGGCAACCTGGAGTACCCAGATAAAATTCCATGCAACCACGGGGGAGAACGTGCAAACTCTAGATATACAGGCGAGGTTCTTAAAATTTTACCACCTTGATATTCCACTCTTTAACTCAACCACCCACTCAAACACCCACCCACCCACACACAAACCACTTGTAGAGTAAAATGGGGACGTGATGTCATGTGTGCCGTCTAGTGCGATGACGTCACGGAACGTGGCGTCATGCGCGCTGGGCGGCTCGATGACGTCATGTCGCCTCTAGTATTTAAGGGGGACCCCGTGACGAAAGCGGGATCACTGTGGGAACGGGTACAGTGAGAAAGGTGGAGAGGGAACCAGGGGTAGAGAGGGATCGACGAAGAGTCAGGAGTGAAGCTGGTGGTAGCCGTAGGAGGTGCTGCTCTTCCCGGTCGGTGGGGTTGGCAAGTTCCCCCATCCGACTCGAGGGAGAGAGACCGGAGGTAGCCGGGCTGTACTAGGACTTAGTGTAGGACCCCTAACCCCTGGGAAGTTGTCACACCCTTTGTGTTATTGTAATATACTTAATAAACCTTTGGCGAAAGCCCTTACCTTCAAGCCGTCTCCGAGTCGTCGTCGGGAACTCCTCAACACACTAACCAAATCAATCTCTAACCGACTGACTCACCCACACACCCACAAACTAATTCACCAACCCACTTACCAGCCCACCCACTCCCTAACTCAACAACCCACTCACTCAACAATCCACTCACCCACCAGGTCACCTATTCACTCTCTCACACACCCACCCATCCACCAACTCAATGTCTAACTCACACACTCACCCACCCAACCAATCACAAACTCACCCAGCCACTCACCCTGCCACAAAATCAATCTCTAACCCACGCACTCAACATTCCACCTACTCACTAATCCAAACTGACTAAATTCAACTATTTTTTAAGTTACCAGGTAAGACCCACAGAGCTATATAAAATATTTTTCCAAAGTAACCTGGCCACAAATGAGAGCTTCACTAAGTGGCCTATCACATAGTAATGTATAGCAGCCAAATCCGATAAATGAATGTTTCTAAATGTGGAGTCGAAATCCACGTGACCATAGAGCACATGCAAACCCCAAATATACAAGCATCAGGGTTGGGATGGAACCTACAAACTCCAAAATACCAGGCGACGTAGCTAACATCTCGCCACAGTGGCGTACAATTCTCGAACTCACCCACTCAACTACTAAAGCCACCCACCAACCCACTCACAAACCCGCTCACCCTGCCATGCACTCAATTTCTAATCAACGCACTCACGCACACACCCACTCACTCACTCAACCACTCATCCACGCACCCACCTACACATGCACTCACTAACTCACTCACCCACCCACCCAACCTACCCACCCACTCACCTCACCCACCCACTCACTCAGTGACCAACTCACGCTCCAACCCACCCACTCACACTGTGACCCACTCAATCTCCCAACAACTCACCCAGCCCCTCACCTACTTACTTAACCACCCATTCACTCACCGACCGACGCACTCACCGCCCACTCACCCAACTGTAAACTAAAATTTAACTATTTTAATTTTACCAGGAAAGGCCCACGGAGTTATATAGATTTTTTTCATAAGCGACGCGGCCACAAATGACTGCTCAAATAAGTCAGTGAGTGCGTGTGTAGGTGGGTGCGTGGATGAGTGGTTGAGCGAGTGAGTGGGTGTCTGCGTGAGTGCGTTGATTAAAAATTGAGTGCATAGTAGGGTGAGCGGGTTTGTGAGTGGGTTGGTGGGTGGCTTTAGTAGTTGAGTGGGTGAGTTCCAGAACAGCCAAAACCTCGAAATGCATGTTTCTAAATATGGAGAGAAAACCCAGAGGACTCGGAGAAAAATCCATGCAACCACAAGGAGAACATGCACACTCCAAATATACAGGCGTCATAATCGAGATCGAACCCACAACCTCCTGTACAAAAGGCGAGGTAGTTAATATCTCACCACCATGGCGCTCCACTTTCTTGACTCAGTCACCCACTCACCCACCCATTCAGCCACCTACCCACTCAGAAACACCCACCCACTCAAAAACCCGCACCTTGCCACCAACTCAACCACTTACCGACGCATCCACTTACACACCCACCCATCCACCCACTCAATCTCTAACTCGCACACTCACCAGTCCACCCGCTCACCCAGCTACTTACCTACTCACCCACTCACCCTGCCACCCACTCACCCTGCCGCCCACTCAACCTCTAACCGACCTACCGACCCAACCAGCCACCCACCCCCTAAACTAAACTACTTTTTATTTCACCAGGTAAGGCTCATTGAGCTATATAGACCCTTTTCAGAATCGGCCTGGCTACAAATGATAGATAAACGAAGTGGCTTATCACATACATTTATTGCAGCCAAATCCTCAAAAGGCATGTTGATTCTAAATGCAGCGGAAAGGACCCGGAGCAAAATCCACACGACCAGGGGGAGAACATGCAAACTCCAAATATACAGGCGGCAGGATCGCAATCGAATCCACAACCTCATGTATACTAGGCGAGCTAGTGAACATTTCACCACCGTAGCGCCCCACTCTTTGACTCACCCAATCACTCACAAGCTAACTTACCCACTCAACCTCCCACATTAACTTACCCACCCAGCAGTCACTCACCCATTCACTCACTCACCTACTTTCTGACCCCATTCAGTCAACAACTCACCGACCCACCCAACCACTCACTTAGTTAACCACTTGCTCACCCACCTACTCACCCTATGACCCACTTAATCTCTAAATCACTCACTCACTAAACTACACACTCACCCACCAACATACTAACTCAAACACTCACCAACGAACTCACTCACCCAACCACGAACTGACCCACTCACTCACCCACAAACTCGCGAACCAAAAACACACATACCCAACCCATCACTCACCCAACCCCTCACTCACCGACTTACTCAATCACCCATCCAGACACTCACCCACTGACTGACCCACCAACTCATTAACTCACCCAGGACTCACTCACTCTGCCACCCATTCAATTTCTAACCCACCCACACACCTACTCCCTCAGCCACTCACCTCTTCACACACTCACCCACTACCCACGTAATTATTCACCCACCCACTAACTCAACCACCCACTAACGCAACCACTGACCCACTCGAACTCATCCACTCAAAAAGCCACCCACTAAAATATCTAAACCACACTCATGCAACCACCCACCCACTCAGCCTCACACTTACCAATGCACTTTCCCACTCACTCACCCATCAACTCACTAACCCCCCTCATTAATTCAGGAACTCACCGAGCCACTGACCTACTCACCCAAGACGCACTACCCACAGAACCACCCACCAACTGACTCAATTTCTCACCCACTCACTCACCCACCCACTAGTGCTCCCACTAACTAATTCATTCATCTACTCACTCACCCACCCCTCACTCACCTAACCATTCACTGCTTCAAGCTCCCATACTAACCAAATCACCCACCGACTAAATCACCCACAAATATCCACTCACTCACCACCCACTCACCCACTACTCACACAACCACTCACCAACTCATTCACTTGCTCACCCACGCATTCACTCACCCCACTCACTCACCAACCATCCACTCACTCACCCACTCACTGAACCACCCCTTCACTTACCCACCCCCTCCATACTTAACCGCAATAACTCACCCACTCAACCTCTCACATCCATCCACTCACTCACCAACCCAACCTTCCACGGTCATCCAATCTCGTACCCACTAACTCAATCACTCACCAACGCACTCACCGTCTCACTCATCCATCCACTCACTCACCCATTCACCAAATTAATCACGCACAAATTAACTCACCAATTCAACCAGCCACTGAGCTACTCACCCACGAGCCACGTAACCACTCACCCACCCTCCCTCCCACTGAATCTCTAACCTACCCACTCACACATCAACTAACCCACCCATCATCATCTCACTAACCCACCCATCATCTCACCCACTCACCCAGCCACCCACTCAATCTCGCACCCACTAATTCAATCACTCACCCTCCATCCAAGCATTCAATCACCCATTCACTCACCATTTAAATCTCCCACTCATCCAATTACCCTCCCACTCATCCAATCACCCACCCACTCATCCAATCACCCACCCACTAACTCAAACATAAACATCTATTCACTCACCCAATCCTCCGCTCACCTACTCAATCACATAACCACCAACTCAATATCTAACTCACTCACCAACGAACTCTCAACCTCCCACACTCATGCACTCACCCACCTAACCAGTAACTCAACCACACAAATCCACTAATTCACCCCTTTGCTCAGCCAATCAATCACACAACCACCCACTCAATCTATAACCCATCCACTCACTCAACGACTCATCTTCTCACCCACTCAGCCAACCACCCACTCAACCACACACTAACTGATCAATCCACTCATTCACCCACCCACCAACTCACCCAACCCCTCACTCATGCAACCCCTCACCTCCACCCACCCAACCTCCCACTCTCACCCTACTACTCAATCACCCACTCAATTTACAAACTCAATCACCGACTCCATCACCCATCCACCCATACTGACCCACCCCCTAACTCACCCACACACCCACTCAGCCACCCAATAATTCACCCACTCAACTCACCCACCCCTTCACTCATTCACACACCCACTTAACTTCCCACGCTCACCCACCCATACAACCATTAAATTACACATCCACTCACCCCCTCAACCTCCCACAATCATCCACTCAGCCACCCACTAACTCATCCACACACACACACTCACTAAACCACAAACACTCATTCACCTACCCCTCCGTTCAGCCATTCAATCACACGATGATTGATTAAATCACTAACCCACCCACTCGCTCCCCCACTCACTCCCCCACCCACTTACGCACTCCCCAACCCAATCACGCACTCCCCAACCCACTCATCCTCTCACTTACCCACCCATGCACGCACTCACTGACTCACCGAGCCATTTACACAATTAACAATGCACTTACCAAATCACCCACGCATCCACTCACCCACTCAAACTCCCCCACCCACTCACCATCCGTCTCACTCACCCACTCGACCCCCCTCACTCACCCACTCGACCTCCCACACTCACCCACCTACTCACCAACCCACTCTCTCATCCAACCATTCATTCACCCCCTCAACCTCCCACATTCACCCACTCGGCCACCTACCAACTAACTCAACCACATACACCCGCTCACTCAACATTACCCACTCACCCTCTACCCACGCAATCAATCAATGCCTCCTTCACTCACCCAACCTGTCGCTCACCCAACCCCTCAGCCACCTACCTCCGTCTCAAGCCTCGTGCAGTCCAAGCTCCACGAGGGCCTCCTCGAACCCGCCGAGGTTGAGTCCCGTGTACGTGCCCTCGTGGCCCCGCACGCTCACGCGCACACGGGGTCGCGCGTTTGTTCTCGCCACGCGAACCTCGGCCGTTATCTCCCACCCGAGTCCCCGCCCACTGGGGCCCCATTAGGGTCCCCGTCGGGGGGAACAATGAGGTGTCCATCCGCTGTGTCTCCTCCCCTCTCGACCCCGCTAGGACCCCCTGCGCCGCTCACGATATCCCCCCAGGAGGACCCTGTCCCTCCTGTTTCCATCTCGCGGGGTCGCCTCTCCGCACTCCCGCGCTTCAGCAGGCTCAGGGCTTGCACCACCATGCGGCGCTCCTCAGAACCTGTGGGGGTGGACGAGGGTGGGGGGGATCATCATCGTCAGCAGCAGATGCAGCATCATTATTATTATAAGCAGCTACAGCAAGTCGCAGCATCATAATCATCATCTGAATTACCACCACCACCAGCAAGAGCACTATCATCACCATCTTCAACTTGCCAAGCCATCATCATTACATCATCACCAGATTAATAAATCTCTACCATCACCATGCGTAAAGACATTAGCATTATAATCACTATCTCCTGCATATCCTAATCTCAACATAATTATCGTTAACATTATAATCAACATCATATCGATCAACGCACCGGTGTAAATTGTTCTAGTTGTATTCAATACAAATCAGTTAATATTTGCATCACTCGAACGTGCCACACCACTGCTCCACTCCCCGCTGCCCTTCTCCATCCTCCCCCTTGCTCCTTGGCCCCTTACCATCTGCCAACTGCCCCCTTGCTGCCCGGGCTCGTGGGTACCCTCAGAGGATTTGTATTCAGCTGTAATATCGAGGCTAGAATACATTTCCGCGTGATAAGCCACTTCGTTGAGTTATCATTTGTGATAGCCAGGTCGCTTCAGAGAAACATCTATATAGCTCAGTGAGCTTTACCGGGTAAAATACAAAATTGTTTAGTTTTTTTGTCTGATGGTAAGGTACCACGCAAACCACCACCATCATGACTGCTGTCAGGCTCCGTAGAGCAGGGTGCGTGTTTGTTGTCATCGTCTACAAGAGCTACACGTGGCAAACCGGGGGTGCTGTCGCATGGCTCGGCGATTGCGTATTTGCAGAATTTATCTGGCAAGGGTCACATGATCAGAAAAGGGGCAGTCCAGCAACATGAACCCTTGCACTGTGCCGCTCCCCACACCTGCAACCAACCAGCGTGGTGAAGTATGGTCAAATACACCGCAACGATCCGCTAGGTTGTGGCGGTCCCCATACAGCAGCGGAATCGTGAAAGGGCCATAGCGTGGTCGCACATCCATCGTCCCACGTGATACCACCTGCGGGGCACGCCTCGCAACGCTCAGGTGAGCGTTACCTGCACTCGCTTCCTGCCGGATAGCTTCAACCACCTGCCAGCCATCGTATCCCGAGGGGAGGTCGGGTCGCTTCATTTGCTCGTCGCTCCACAATTGGAAGTTCCTGGCAAAGGTGCGCGAGGTGGATGAGCTGGAGTCCTGTCTGTGAGCGTGTGGGTTTAGCACGCTGCGCTACAATGAATCCGGCGACCCGAGCTCGATTCCAGCTTACAGCCACCATCACCAGTGCGTCCTGGATCTTGAGAGGTCGGTTCAGCCTTAAATTAGTATCTGGTACGATGTGTACACATCGCAACTCAGGAGAAAAAGGCAGCTGAGGGTGGTCCCAGCCACCCACACAGAACATGTGTGAAACCCAGAGATTATGCGTGAAACACGTGCAGATCATTAGAAAAACAGGCAAATATCTTGTGATATCAAATAAGGATCATGCGTAAAACACATACCGATCATATGCAAGAAACACACTCAGGCAATGTATGAAAACACACTCATATTCTGCTGTAGGATACGTTGGTTCAGCAGATGTACAGCGTGATGGATTACAATGTAAAGTTTTTTTAAAATGGCGATGAAGAATATTGTCCATTCATTTGCAGTCCAGCCGTACACTCATTCATTCACGTGCTATCTTTTCGTCTATGCATCGGTCAATCCGCAAGTCAATTATGCAAGAGGACTCAGTCCCCCCCTGCCCCGCCCCCCTCTGCAAGTAGTAGCAGCTCCCTGCACCACCCAGCTAACCCCACACTGCATGCCGCGTTCTGCGCGATGCCTCAAGTTCAAGGTCGTGTGGGTAACACATTACCGTGGTGATTATTTGAAATGTAACTTTTTATTTTACCAGGGAAGTGAGCCATATAGCTCTTTTTAAGAAGCGATCTGGTCACAAATGTTAGTTTTAACGGAGTGGCTCATCTTGTGGAAATTTATAGCAGTAAAATACTCTAAACCAGGGGTCTCAAACTCGCGGCCCGCAGGCCAATTGTGGCCCGCGGAACGATATTTTGTGGCCCACTATTTGGCATCAATTTTTTATTTTTTATTATTATATTTTTTTACCATAGCTCAGGCTCGTGACAGCTTCCGGTGTTTGTTGACAAGTTAGCCAACGCGAATTAGCAACGTTAGTCACTTGGTTGAAACGTGATTCCGGAGTGACACCAAATGGAAGGAAAATATATCCTGTCACCCAGTGCAAGGTACAGAGGACTTAGGAAGTGGGCGGACTCAACAAGTGTAATCAGTGACCTAATAAAGACAACAGAGTGTTGCAATAGGAAAGGGAAAATAATTACATGGATAGCAAATAGCATGAGATGGGTGGCAAGAACAAAAGCCAAATGGTGGTTAGAACCTGAATATTATAAAGAAGTTATAATTATTATTACAAGAGAAACAAAGAAAAGGAAAAAGGACAGATATGTGCAATCGCAAAAGAAAATAATTTACCAAGAACAATTTAATCAAAAAGAGCAAGAAATTAAAAGATATAAAACATGAGACAATGCACTTGATGTTAAGAATTAAGACAGGTGGAGTAACATGGACACCAGAGTTAGCTCAATGGCATCCAGAGAGATTCGGTAGAGCAGAAGGATATGTAGGATGTAAACAAAAAGAAGAAAATCTAGATCACTTTATTTATGAATGTGAAAGTTATAAACACCTGAGAGAACACGATTGATGAATTTAATAATGATAAGAAAAACGAAGTGCTCAAAAAAAGCATGAACAATGATAAAGTTTTCAAATACCTCTCAGAATATATAGAAAGGGCATACTAAATAAGATCCCAAATACTCAGGTATTGGGATAAAAACATGTAAATATATCACCCCCACCTTCCCTGAGCTTTCCAAGATGTTCAAGCGGACCATGTGCCTTTTTGGGAGCACATATCTGTGTTAAAAGCTCTTTTGCACCATGAACTTTAATAAGTCAAAGTACAGGTCCAAACTTACTGATGAGCATTTCAAGCCATACTGAGGGTCTCAATTGCTTCCTCCCTCAAGCCAAATGTGGCTCAGCTGTGTAAGAAGAGGAAGCGCTGCCAGGTCTCTGGAAGCATGGAGTAGGTAAGAGAAGCCTATGTTCTGAAGAACCGTTCATGTTCTGAACTGTTATTAATAAAGATTGAGAAGATTGGATCAGTTGCACTTTTTTTTTGAATACTTGATGAGGCCCAGCCTCACCCAGACTCTACCTCCAGCGGCCCCCAGGTAAGTTGAGTTTGAGACTCCTGCTCTGAACGCATGTTTCTAAATATGGAGGGAAAAACTGGAAGACCTGGAGAACAATCCACGCGACCACGGGAGAGAGAGACATGCAAACTCCAAATATTCAGGCGTCAGGGTCCGGATCGAACCCACGACCTCTTGCAAACCAGGTGAAGGAGTTAACATCCCACCACCGCGGCACCCTTATGTACCAGGTTACACAGTCACGGACTCAAATGAAGACACAGTCCCTTCATTTAACAGTCTGTTCGATAAATAAGTGCTGTTAGCGAGCACCTATTAAGGCTAGCATGCCACACGAGGGGGTGGCTGGTCAGTTTTACCCAGGATAGCCCTACTGGCTCTTTACAGGAGGGATCTACCACATTTCCCAGCAATGATAACTAGGCACAGTATATTCCAACTGGGTAATTTGCGGGCAATTGTATTTAATTCGGTTAATCTGGTCAATGACGCTGGGATCTTCAACGTCCACTGAAGCAGACGGCACATGGTGTCTTTGCGGTGAACACGCCTGTAGCATTAAACAGGGCGGCCGCTGGATTCAAACCGCGAACATCTCCGACAAGCGGCACACGTACAACTGCTACAGACACACGCCGAGTGTGTAATCACTCAATATGTGAGTGATTACACGCAACATTGTTGTGTGATTAAACACAACGTTGTTGTGTGTGTAATCACACACAAAAATATTGATGAGACGCAACGACGTTGTGTTGAGTGTAATCACAAACAACAACGTTGTGTTGAGTGTAATCACTCAAAACGACATTGTGTTGAGTGTAATCACTCACAACGACGTTGTGTTGAGTGTAATCACTTACAACAACAACGTTGTGTTGAGTGTAATCACTTACAACAACAACAACGTTGTGTTGAGTGTAATCACAGGCAACAATGTTGATGACACACAGCGTCCAACAGAGGGCGTCGTAGTCGTGCCATGGGGAGGCGGCGAGTGATGAACGCCACTGCGGCGCCGCAAAGAGATCAGAGCCGTGATATTTATTTATTTGTACACTGGAGGAGGAATCCGATGAGCTACGAAGTTCTTTATCACAAACGTCCAGCGTCTTGGCCGTCACGATAGAACGAGGCCGATAAACGTGGAGGTATAAATGAGGGTGATGCTAAGTCGGTGTGCCGTGCCCTAAGTGAGGTTGCCATGGGCGTGTGTGTTGGCCGTGTCAGGAGCGGGTGAGGAGGACGAGGCAAGGGGTGAGGAGGACGAGGTGAAGGGTAAGAAGAACGAGGTCAGGAGGTGAGGGGTGAGGACGAGATGAGGTGTGAGGAGGACGAGGAGAGGGGTGAGGAGAACGAGGAGTGAAGAGAACGAGGGGTGAGGAGGACGAGGGGTGAGGAGGACGAGGGGTGCCGAAGACGAGGGGTGAGCAGAGTGAGGGGTGAGGAGGACGAGGGGTGAGGAGAGTGAGGGGTGAGGAGAGTGAGGGGTGAGGAGTAAGAAGAACGAGCTGTGGGGGTGAGGACGAGGTGAGGGTTGAGGACAAGTGAGGTGGACAAGGTGAGGGGTGAGAATGAGGTGAGGGGTCAAGAGGACGAGGTGAGGGGTCAAGCGGACGACGTGAGGGGTAAGGAGGACGAGGTGAGGGGTGAGGAGGATGAGGAGCAGGGTGCGGTGGACGAGCGAAGGGTGAGGAGGACGAGGGGCGAGGAGGACGGGGGGTGAGAAGTAAGAAGAACGAGGTGTGGGGGTGAGGAGGACGAGGGGTGAGGAGGACGAGGTGAGGGCTGAGGAGAGCGAGGCGTGAGGAGAGCGAGGGGTGAGGAGAGCGAGGGGTGAGGACAGCGAGGGGTGAGGAGGACGAGGGGTGAGGAGGACGAGGGGTGAGGAGGTGAGGAGCAGGGTGCGGTGGACGAGCGAGGGGTGAGGACGGGGGGTGAGAAGAAAAACGAGGTGTGGGGGTGAGGACGAGGGTTGAGGAGAGTGAGGGGTGAAGAGAGCGAGGGGTGAGGAGAGCGAGGGGTGAAGAGAGCGAGGGGTGAGGAGGACGAGGGGTGAGGAGAGCGAGGGGTGAGGAGGACGAGGGGTGAGGAGGACGAGGGGTGAGGACGACGAGTCGAGGGGTGAGGTGAGGGGTAAGAAGAACGCGGTGTGGGTGAGAAAAACGAGGTGAGGGGTGAGGCGGACGAGGCGTGAGGATGACGAGGCGCGGGTTGCGGTGGACGAGGTGAGGGGTGAGGAAGACGAGCTGAGGGGTGAGGAGAACGAGGGGTGAGGAGAACGAGCGGTGAGGAGGACGAGGGGTGAGGAGGGTGAGGTGAGGGGTGAGTAGGATGAGTCGAGTGGTGAGGAGGACAAGATGAGGGGTAAGAAGAACGAGGTGAAGGGTGAGGAGGACGAGGTGAGCGGTGAGGACGACGACGGGTGAGGAGGACGAGCTGAGGTGAGGACGAGCTGAGGTGAGAGGTGAGGACGCGTCGTGGGGTGAGGAGGACGAGGTGAAAGGTGAGGCGGACGAGGGGTGAGGACGATGGGTGAGGAAGATGAGGCGAGGGGTGAGGAGGACGAGGGGTGAGGATGAGAGGTGAGGACGAGGAGTGAGGAGGACGAGGGGTGAGGAGGACGAGGGGTGAGGAGGACGAGCTGAGGAGTGAGGAGGATGAGCTGAGGGGTAAAGCGGATGAGGTGAGGGGTGAGGAAGACGAGGTGATGGGTGAGGATGAGGTGAGGGGTGTGGACGAGGTGAAAGGTCAAGCGGACGACGTGAGGGGTGAGGACGAGGTGAGGAAGACGAGCTGAGGGGTGAGGAGGACGAGGTGAGGGGTGAGGAGGACGAGGGGTTAAGAGGACGAGCTGAGGAGGACGAGGTGAGGGGTGAGGAGGACGAGGTGAGGGTGAGGAGGATGAGCTGAGGGGTAAAGATGACGAGGCAAGGGGTGAGGAGGACGAGGCGAGGACGAGGTGAGGGGTGAGGAGGACGAGGTGAGGGGTGAGGAGGACGAAGTGAGGGGTGAGTACGAGGCAAGGGGTGAGGAGGAGGAGAGGGGTGAGAACGAGGGTTGAGGAGGACGAGGGGTGAGCAGAACGAGGGGTGAGGAGGACGAAGTGAGGGGTGAGTACGAGGCGAGGGGTGAGGAGGACGAGGGGTGAGGAGGGTGAGGTGAGGGGTGAGTAGGATGAGTCGAGTGGTGAGGAGGACAAGATGAGGGGTAAGAAGAACGAGGTGTGGGGTGAGGAGGACGAGGCAAATGGTGAGGACAGCGAGGGGAGGACGAGGAGTGAGGACGAGCTAAGGGTGAGGAGGACGAGGTGAGCGGTGAGGACGACGACGGGTGAGAAGGACGAGCTGAGGTGAGGACGAGTCGAGGGGTGAGGAGGACGAGGTAAAAGGTGAGGCGGACGAGGGGTGAGGAGGACGATGGGTGAGGAAGATGAGGTGAGGGGTGAGGAGGACGAGGGGTGAGGAGGACAAGGGGTGACGATGACGAGAGTGAGGAGGACGAGGGGTGAGGAGAGTGAGGGGTGAGGAGTAAGAAGAACGAGCTGTGGGGGTGAGGAGGACGAGGTGAGGGGTGAGAACGAGGTGAGGGTTGAGGACAAGTGAGGTGGACGAGGTGAGGGGTGAGAACGAGGTGAGGGGTCAAGAGGACGAGGTGAGGGGTCAAGCGGACGACGTGAGGGGTAAGGAGGACGAGGTGAGGGGTGAGGAGGATGAGGAGCAGGGTGCGGTGGACGAGCGAGGGGTGAGGAGAACGAGAAGTGAGGAGGACGGGGGGTGAGGAGGACGAGGCGAGGGCTGAGGAGAGCGAGGGGTGAGGAGAGCGAGGCGTGAGGAGAGCGAGGGGTGAGGAGAGTGAGGGGTGAGGAGGACGAGGGGTGAGGAGGATGAGGGGTGAGGAGGACGAGGGGTGAGGAGGACGAGGGGTGAGGAGGTGAGGGGTGCGGAGGACGAGTCGAGCGGTCAGGAGGAAGAGGTGAGGGGTAAGAAGAACGCGGTGTGGGTGAGAAGGACGAGGTGAGGGGTGGGGCGGGCGAGGCGTGAGGATGACGAGGCGCGGGGTGGGGTGGACGAGGTGAGGGGTGAGGAAGACGAGCTGAGAGGTGAGGAGAACGAGGGGTGAGGAGAACAATGGGTGAGGAGGACAATGGGTGAGGAGGACGAGGGGTGAGGAGGGTGAGGTGAGGGGTGAGTAGGACGAGTCGAGTGGTGAGGAGGACAAGATGAGGGGTAAGAAGAACGAGGTGTGGGGTGAGGAGGACGAGGCAAATGGTGAGGACAGCGAGGGGAGGGGAGGACGAGGAGGACGAGCTAAGGGTGAGGAGGACGAGGCGAGGGAGAGGTGAGGGGTGAGGAGGACGAGGTGAGCGGTGAGGACGGCGACGGGTGAAAAGGACGAGCTGAGGTGAGAGGTGAGGATGAGTCGAGGGGTGAGGAGGACGAGGTGAAAGGTGAGGCGGACGAGGGGTGAGGAGGACGATGGGTGAGGAAGATGAGGCGTGAGGGGTGAGGAGGACGAGGGGTGAGGGGTGAGGAGGACGAGAAGTGAGGAGGACGGGGGGTGAGAAGTAAGAAGAACGAGGTGTGGGGGTGAGGAGGACGAGGCGAGGGCTGAGGAGAGCGAGGGGTGAGGAGGACGAGGGGTGAGGAGGACGAGGGGTGAGGAGGACGAGGGATGAGGAGGTGAGGAGCAGGGTGTGGTGGACGAGCGAGGGGTGAGGACGGGGGGTGAGAAGAAAAACGAGGTGAGGACGAGGGTTGAGGAGAGCGAGGGGTGAAGAGAGCGAGGGGTGAGGAGAGCGAGGGGAAAGGAAGACGAGGGGTGAGGAGGACGAGGGGTGAGGAGGAAGAGGTGAGGGGTAAGAAGAACGCGGTGTGGGTGAGAAGGACGAGGTGAGGGGTGAGGTGGGCGAGGCGTGAGGATGACGAGGCGCGGGGTGGGGTGGACGAGGTGAGGTGAGGGGTGAGGAAGACGAGCTGAGGGGTGAGGAGAACGAGGGGTGAGGAGAACGAGCGGTGAGGAGGACAATGTGTGAGGAGGACAATGTGTGAGGAGGACAATGGGTGAGTAGGACGAGGGGTGAGGAAGACGAGGGGTGAGGAGGGTGAGGTGAGGAGTGAGTAGGACGAGTCGAGGGGTGAGGAGGACAAGATGAGGGGTAAGAAGAACAAGGTGTGGGGTGAGGAGGACGAGGCAAATGGTGAGGACAGCGAGGGGAGGGGAGGACGAGGAGTGAGGACGAGCTAAGGGTGAGGAGGACGAGGCGAGGGAGAGGTGAAGGGTGAGAAGGACGAGGTGAGCGGTGAGGACGACGACGGGTGAGGAGGACGAGCTGAGGTGAGAGGACGAGTCGAGGGGTGAGGGGGACGAGGTAAAAGGTGAGACGGACGAGGGGTGAGGAGGACGATGGGTGAGAAAGATGAGGCGAGGGGTGAGGAGGACGAGGGGTGAGGACGACGAGGGGTGAGGACGACGAGGGGTGAGGACGACGAGGGGTGAGGAGGATGAGGGGTGAGAAGGACGAGTCGAAAGGTGAGGAGGACGAGGTGAGGGGTGAGGAAGACGAGCTGAGGTGTGAGGAGGACGAGGGGTGAGGAGGACGAGCTGAGGGATAAAGCGGATGAGGTGAGGGGTGAGGAAGACGAGTTGATGGGTGAGGATGAGGTGAGGGGTGTGGACGAGGTGAAAGGTCAAGCGGACGACGTGAGGGGTGAGGACGAGGTGAGGAAGACGAGCTGAGGGGTGAGGAGGATGAGGTGAGGAGGACGAGGGGTGAAGAGGACGAGCTGAGGAGGACGAGGTGAGGGGTGAGGAGGACGAGGTGAGGGTGAGGATGAGCTGAGGGGTAAAGATGACGAGGCAAGGGGTGAGGAGGACGAGGCGATGACGAGGTGAGGGGTGAGGAGGACGAAGTGAGGGGTGAGTACGAGACGAGGGGTGAGGAGAACGAGAGGTGAGGAGAACGAGGGGTGAGGAGGACGAGGCGAGGGGTGAGGAGGAGACGAGGGGTGAGAACGAGGGTTGAGGAGGACGAGGCGATGGGTGAGGAGGACGAGGCGATGGGTGAGGAGGACGAGGTGATGGGTGAGGACGAGGTGAGGAGAGCGATGGGTTAGAGAAGGACGAGGTGAGGGTGAGGAGGATGAGCTAAGGGGTAAAGATGACGAGGCGAGGACGAGGTGAGGGGTGAGGAGGGCGAAGTGAGGGCGAGGTGAGGGGTGAGGAATACGAGCTGAGGGATGAGAAGGACGAGGTGAGGGATGAGGAGGACGAGGGGTGAGGAGGACGAGGCGAGGGGTGAGGAGGAGGCGAGGGGTGAGAACGAGGGTTGAGGAGGACGAGGCGATGGGTGAGGAGGACGAGGTGATGGGTGAGGACGAGGTGAGGAGAGCGAGGGGTTAGAGAAGGACGAGGTGAGGGTGAGGAGGATGAGCTAAGGGGTAAAGATGACGAGGCAAGGGGTGAGGACGAGGCGAGGACGAGGTGAGGGGTGATGAGGATGAAGTGAGGGCGAGGTGAGGGGTGAGGAATACGAGCTGAGGGATGAGAAGGACGGGGTGAGGAGGACGAGGCGACCCGAGCTCGATTCACGCTTACAGCCACCATCACCACTGCGTCCTGGATCTCGAGAGGTCGGTTCAGCCTTAAATTAGTATCTGGTACGATGTGTACACATCGCAACTCGGGAGAAAAAGGCAGCTGAGGGTGGTCCGGGCCACCCACACAGAACATGTGTGAAACCCAGAGATTATGCGTGAAACACGTGCAGATCATTAGAAAAACAGGCAAATATCTTGTGTGATATCAAATATGGATCATGCGTAAAACACATACCGATCATACGCAAGAAACACACACTCAGGCAAAGTATGAAAACACACTCATATGCTGCTGTAGGATACGTTGGTTCAGCAGATGTACAGGGTGATGGATTACAATGTTAAGTTTTTTTTAAAATGGCGATGAAGAATATTGTCCATTCATTTGCAGTCCAGCCGTACACTCATTCATTCACGTGCTATCTTTTCGTCTATGCATCGGTCAATCCGCAAGTCAATTATGCAAGAGGACTCAGTCCCCCCCTGCCCCGCCCCCCTCTGCAAGTAGTAGCAGCTCCCTGCACCACCCAGCTAACCCCACACTGCATGCCGCGTTCTGCGCGATGCCTCAAGTTCAAGGTCGTGTGGGTAACACATTACCGTGGTGATTATTTGAAATGTAACTTTTTATTTTACCAGGGAAGTGAGCCATATAGCTCTTTTTAAGAAGCGATCTGGTCACAAATGTTAGTTTTAACGGAGTGGCTCATCTTGTGGAAATTTATAGCAGTAAAATACTCTAAACCAGGGGTCTCAAACTCGCGGCCCGCAGGTCAATTGTGGCCCGCGGAACGATATTTTGTGGCCCACTATTTGACACCAATTTATTATTTATTTTTTAATTATTATATTTTTTACCATAGCTCAGGCTCGTGACAGCTTCCGGTGTTTGTTGACATGTTAGCCAACGCGAATTAGCAACGTTAGTCACTTGGTTGAAACGTGATTCCGGAGTGACACCAAGTGGAAGGAAAATATATCCTGTCACCCAGTGCAAGGTACAGAGGACTTAGGAAGTGGGCGGACTCAACAAGTGTAATCAGTGACCTAATAAAGACAACAGAGTGTTGCAATAGGAAAGGGAAATTATTTACATGGATAGCAAATAGCATGAGATGGGTGGCAAGAACAAAAGCCAAATGGTGGTTAGAACCTGAATATTATAAAGAAGTTATAGATTATTATTACAAGAGAAACAAAGAAAAGGAAAAAGGACAGATATGTGCAATCGCAAAAGAAAATAATTTACCAAGAACAATTTAATCAAAAAGAGCAAGAAATTAAAAGATATAAAACATGAGACAATGCTCTTGATGTTAAGAATTAAGACAGGTGGAGTAACATGGACACCAGAGTTAGCTCAATGGCATCCAGAGAGATTCGTTAGAGCAGAAGGATATGTAGGATGTGAACAAAAAGAAGAAAATCTAGATCACTTTATTTATGAATGTGAAAGGTATAAACACCTGAGAGAGAACACGATTGATGAATTTAATAATGATAAGAAAAACGAAGTGCTCAAAAAAAGCATGAACAATGATAAAGTTTTCAAATACCTCTCAGAATATATAGAAAGGGCATACTAAATAAGATCCCAAATACTCAGGTATTGGGATAAAAACATGTAAATATATCACCCCCACCTTCCCTGAGTTTTCCAGGATGTTTAAGCAGACCATGTGCCTTTTTGGGAGCACATATCTGTGTGAAAAGCTCTTTTGCACCATGAACTTTAATAAGTCAAAGTACAGGTCCAAACTTACTGATGAGCATTTCAAGCCATACTGAGGGTCTCAATTGCTTCCTCCCTCAAGCCAAATGTGGCTCAGCTGTGTAAGAAGAGGAAGCGCTGCCAGGTCTCTGGAAGCATGGAGTAGGTAAGAGAAGCCTATGTTCTGAAGAACCGTTCATGTTCTGAACTGTTATTAATAAAGATTGAGAAGATTGGATCAGTTGCACTTTTTTTTGGAATACTTGATGCGGCCCAGCCTCACCCAGACTCTACCTCCAGCGGCCCCCAGGTAAGTTGAGTTTGAGACTCCTGCTCTGAACGCATGTTTCTAAATATGGAGGGAAAAACTGGAAGACCTGGAGAACAATCCACGCGACCACAGGAGAGAGAGATACATGCAAACTCCAAATATACAGGCGTCAGGGTCCGGATCGACCACACGACCTCTTGCATACCAGGTGAAGGAGTTAACATCCCACCACCGCGGCACCCTTATGTACCAGGTTACACAGTCACGGACTCAAATGAAGACACAGTCCCTTCATTTAACAGTCTGTTCGATAAATAAGTGCTGTTAGCGAGCACCTATTAAGGCTAGCATGCCACACGAGGGGGTGGGTGGTCAGTTTTACCCAGGATAGCCCTACTGGCTCTTTTCAGGAGGGTTCTACCACATTTCCCAGCAATGATTACTAGGCACAGTATATTCCAACTGGCTAATTTGCGGGCAATTGTATTTAATTCGGTTAATCTGGTCCATGACGCTGGGATCTTCAACGTCCACTGAAGCAGACGGCACATGGTGTCTTTGCGGTGAACACGCCTGTAGCATTAAACAGGGCGGCCGCTGGATTCAAACCGGGAACATCTACGACAAGCGGCACACGTACAACAGCTACAGACACACGCCGAGTGTGTAATCACTCAATATGTGAGTGATTACACGCAACATTGTTGCGTGATTAAACACAACGTTGTTGTGTGTGTAATCACACGCAAAAATATTGATGAGACGCAACGACGTTGTGTTGAGTGTAATCACAAACAACAACGTTGTGTTGAGTGTAATCACTCAAAACGACATTGTGTTGAGTGTAATCACTCACAACGACGTTGTATTTAGTGTAATCACTAACAACGACGTTGTGTTGAGTGTAATCACTAACAACGACGTTGTGTTGAGTGTAATCACTTACAACAACAACGTTATGTTGAGTGTAATCACAGGCAACAATGTTGATGACACACAGCGTCCAACAGAGGGCGTCGTAGTCGTGCCATGGGGAGGCGGCGAGTGATGAACGCCACTGCGGCGCCGCCAAGGGATCAGAGCCGTGATATTTATTTATTTGTACACTGGAGGAGGAATCCGATGAGCTACGAAGTTCTTTATCACAAACGTCCAGCGTCTTGGCCGTCACGATAGAACGAGGCCGATAAACGTGGAGGTATAAATGAGGGTGATGCTAAGTCGGTGTGCCGTGCCCTAAGTGAGGTTGCCATGGGCGTGTGTGTTGGCCGTGTCAGGAGCGGGTGAGGAGGACGAGGCAAGGGGTGAGGAGGACGAGGTGAAGGGTAAGAAGAACGAGGTCAGGAGGTGAGGGGTGAGGACGAGATGAGGTGTGAGGAGGACGAGGAGAGGGGTGAGGAGAACGAGGAGTGAAGAGAACGAGGGGTGAGGAGGACGAGGGGTGAGGAGGACGAGGGGTGCCGAAGACGAGGGGTGAGGAGGACGAGGGGTGAGGAGAGTGAGGGGTGAGGAGGACGAGGGGTGAGGAGGACGAGAGTGAGGAGGACGAGGGGTGAGGAGAGTGAGGGGTGAGGACGAGGTGAGGGGTGAGGAGGACGAGGTGAGGGTGAGGAGGATGAGCTGAGGGGTAAAGATGACGAGGCAAGGGGTGAGGAGGACGAGGCGAGGACGAGGTGAGGGGTGAGGAGGACGAAGTGAGGGGTGAGGAGGATGAAGTGAGGGGTGAGTACGAGGCGAGGGGTGAGGAGAAAGAGGGGTGAGGAGGACGAGGCGAGGGGTGAGGTGAAGAGGACGAGCTGAGGACGAGGTGAGGGGTGAGGAGGACGAGGTGAGGGGTGAGGAGGACGAAGTGAGAAGTGAGTACGAGGCGAGGGGTGAGGAGAACGAGGGGTGAGGATAACGAGGGGTGAGGAGAACGAGGGGTGAGGAGGGTGAGGTGAGGGGTGAATAGGATGAGTCGAGTGGTGAGGAGGACAAGATGAGGGGTAAGAAGAACGAGGTGTGGGGTGAGGAGGACGAGGCAAATGGTGAGGACAGCGAGGGGAGGACGAGGAGTGAGGAGGACGGGGGGTGAGAAGTACGAAGAACGAGGTGTGGGGGTGAGAGGACGAGGGGTGAGGAGGACGAGGCGAGGGCTGAGGAGAGCGAGGGGTGAGGAGGACGAGGGGTGAGGAGGACGAGGGGTGAGGAGGACGAGGGATGAGGAGGTGAGGAGCAGGGTGCGGTGGACGAGCGAGGGGTGAGGACGGGGGGGGGTGAGAAGAAAAACGAGGTGTGGGGGTGAGGATGAGGGTTGAGGAGAGCGAGGGGTGAGGAGAACGAGGGGTGAGGAGAACGAGCGGTGAGGAGGACAATGGGTGAGGAGGACAATGGGTGAGGAGGACAATGGGTGAGGAGGGTGAGGTGAGGGGTGAGTAGGACGAGTCGAGTGGTGGAGGACAAGATGAGGGGTAAGAAGAACGAGGTGTGGGGTGAGGAGGACGAGGCAAATGGTGAGGACAGCGAGGGGAGGACGAGCTAAGGGTGAGGAGGACGAGGCGAGGGAGAGGTGAGGGGTGAGAAGGACGAGGTGAGCGGTGAGGACGACGACGGGTGAGGAGGACGAGCTGAGGTGAGAGGTGAGGACGAGTCGAGGGGTGAGGAGGACGAGGTGCAAGGTGAGGCGGACGAGGGGTCAGGACGATGAGGCGAGGGGTGAGGAGGACGAGGGGTGAGGAGGACGAGGTGAGGGGTGAGGAAGACGAGGGGTGAGGAAGACGAGCTGAGGGGTGAGGAGGACGAGGGGTGAGGAGGACGAGCTGAGGAGTGAGGAGGATGAGCTGAGGGGTAAAGCGGATGAGGAGAGGGGTGAGGAAGACGAGGTGATGGGTGAGAATGAGGTGAGGGGTGTGGACGATGTGAAAGGTCAAGCGGACGACGTGAGGGGTGAGGATGAGGTGAGGAAGACGAGCTGAGGGGTGAGGAGGACGAGGTGAGGGGTGAGGAGGACGTGGGGTGAAGAGGACGAGCTGAGGAGGACGGGGTGAGGAGGACGAGGTGAGTGTGAGGAGGATGAGCTGAGGGGTAAAGATGACGAGGCAAGGGGTGAGGAGGACGAGGCGAGGACGAGGTGAGGGGTGAGGAGGACGAGGTGAGGGGTGAGGAGGACGAAGTGAGAAGTGAGTACGAGTCGAGGGGTGAGGAGGGTGAGGGGTGAGGAGGACGAAGTGAGGGGTGAGTACGAGGCGAGGGGTGAGGAGGGTGAGGATGGTGAGGTGAGGGGTGAGTAGGATGAGTCGAGTGGTGAGGAGGACAAGATGAGGGGTAAGAAGAACGAGGTGTGGGGTGAGGAGGACGAGGCAAATGGTGAGGACAGCGAGGGGAGGACGAGGAGTGAGGACGAGCTAAGGGTGAGGAGGACGAGGCGAGGGAGAGGTGAGCGGTGAGGAGGACGAGGTGAGCAGTGAGGACGACGACGGGTGAGGAGGACGAGCTAAGGTGAGGACGAGTCGAGGGGTGAGGACGAGGTGAAAGGTGAGGCGGACGAGGGGTGAGGAGGACGATGGGTGAGGAAGATGAGGCGAGGGGTGAGGAGGACGAGGGGTGACGATGACGAGAGTGAGGAGGACGAGGGGTGAGGAGAGTGAGGGGTGAGGAGAGTGAGAGGTGAGGAGTAAGAAGAACGAGCTGTGGGGGTGAGGAGGACAAGGTGAGGGGTGAGAACGAGGTGAGGGTTGAGGATAAGTGAGGTGGACGAGGTGAGGGGTGAGAACGAGGTGAGGGGTCAAGAGGACGAGGTGAGGGGTCAAGCGGACAACGTGAAGGGTAAGGAGGACGAGGTGAGGGGTGAGGAGGATGAGGAGCAGGGTGCGGTGGACGAGCGAGGGGTGAGGAGAACGAGAAGTGAGGAGGACGGGGGGTGAGAAGTAAGAAGAACGAGGTGTGGGGGTGAGCAGGACGAGGGGTGAGGAGGACGAGGCGAGGGCTGAGGAGAGCGAGGCGTGAGGAGAGCGAGGGGTGAGGACAGCGAGGGGTGAGGAGGACGAGGGGTGAGGAGGTGAGGAGCAGGGTGTGGTGGACGAGCGAGGGGTGAGGACGGGGGGTGAGAAGAAAAACGAGGTGTGGGGTGAGGACGAGGGTTGAGGAGAGCGAGGGGTGAGGAGAGCGAGGGGTGAGGAGGGCGAGGGGTGAGGAGAGCGAGGGGTGAGGAGGACGAAGGGTGAGGCGGACGAGGGGTGAGGAGGACGAGGGGTGAGGACGACGAGGGGTGAGGAGGACGAGTCGAGCGGTGAGGAGGAAGAGGTGAGGGGTAAGAAGAACGCGGTGTGGGTGAGAAGGACGAGGTGAGGGGTGAGGCGGGCGAGGCGTGAGGATGACGAGGCGCGGGGTGGGGTGGACGAGGTGAGGGATGAGGAAGACGAGCTGAGGGGTGAGGAGAACGAGGGGTGAGGAGAACGAGAGGTGAGGAGGACAATGGGTGAGGAGGACAATGGGTGAGGAGGACGAGGCGTGAGGAGGGTGAGGTGAGGGGTGAGTAGGACGAGTCGAGTGGTGAGGAGGAGAAGATGAGGGGTAAGAAGAACGAGGTGTGGGGTGAGGAGGACGAGGCAAATGGTGAGGACAGCGAGGGGAGGGGAGGACGAGGAGGACGAGATAAGGGTGAGGAGGACGAGGCGAGGGAGAGGTGAGGGGTGAGGAGGACGAGGTGAGCGGTGAGGACGACGACGCGTGAGGAAGACGAGCTGAGGTGAGGACGAGTCGAGGGGTGAGGAGGACGAGGTGAAAGGTGAGGCGGACGAGGGGTGAGGAGGACGATGGGTGAGGAAGATGAGGCGTGAGGGGTGACGAGGACGAGGGGTGAGGGGTGAGGAGGGGTGAGGAGGACGAGAAGTGAGGAGGATGGGGGGTGAGAAGTAAGAAGAACGAGGTGTGGGGGTGAGGAGGACGAGGCGAGGGCTGAGGAGAGCGAGGGATTAGGAGGACGAGGGGTGAGGAGGACGAGGGGTGAGGAGGACGAAGGATGAGGAGGTGAGGAGCAGGGTGCGGTGGACGAGCGAGGGGTGAGGACGGGGGGTGAGAAGAAAAACGAGGTGAGGACGAGGGTTGAGGAGAGCGAGGGGTGAAGAGAGCGAGGGGTGAGGAGAGCGAGGGGTGAGGAAGACGAGGGGTGAGGAGAGCGAGGGGTGAGGAAGACGAGGGGTGAGGAGAGCGAGGGATTAGGAGGACGAGGGGTGAGGAGGACGAGGGGTGAGGAGGACGAGGGGTGAGGAGGACGAGGGGTGAAGAGGACGAGTCGAGGGGTGAGGAGGAAGAGGTGAGGGGTAAGAAGAACGCGGTGTGGGTGAGAAGGACGAGGTGAGGGGTGAGGTGGGCGAGGCGTGAGGATGACGGTGCGCGGGGTGCGGTGGACGAGGTGAGGGGTGAGGAAGACGAGCTGAGGGGTGAGGAGAACGATGGGTGAGGAGAACGAGCGGTGAGGAGGACAATGGGTGAGGACGAGGGGTGAGGAGGGTGAGGTGAGGGGTGAGTAGGATGAGTCGAGTGGTGAGGAGGACAAGATGAGGGGTAAGAAGAACGAGGTGAGGGGTGAGGACGAGGTGAGCGGTGAGGACGACGACGGGTGAGGAGGACGAGATGAGGTGAGGACGAGTCGAGGGGTGAGGAGAGCCAGGGGTGAGGAGAGCGAGGGGTGAGGAGGACGAGGGGTGAGGAGGATGAGGGGTGAGGACGAGGCGAGGGGTGAGGAGGACGAGGGGTGAGGAGGACGAGGGGTGAGGAGGACGAGGGGTGAGGAGGGTGAGGTGAGGGGTGAGTAGGATGAGTCGAGTGGTGAGGAGGACAAGATGAGGGGTAAGAAGAACGAGGTGAGGGGTGAGGACGAGGTGATCGGTGAGGACGACGACGGGTGAGGAGGACGAGCTGAGGTGAGAGGTGAGGACGAGGCGAGGGGTGAGGAGGACGAGAGGTGAGGAGGACGGGGGGTGAAAAGTAAGAAGAACGAGGTGTGGGGGTGAGGAGAGCGAGGGGTGAGGAGAGCGAGGGGTGAGGAAGACGAGGGGTGAGGAGGACGAGGGGTGAGGAGGACGAGGGGTGAGGAGGACGAGAGGTAAGGAGGTGAGAGGTGCGAAGGACGAGTCGAGGGGTGAGGAGGAAGAGGTGAGGGGTAAGAAGAACGCGGTGTGGGTGAGAAGGACGAGGTGAGGGGTGAGGTGGGCGAGGTGAGGGGTGAGTAGGACGAGTCGAGTGGTGAGTAGGACGAGTCGAGTGGTGAGGAGGACAAGATGAGGGGTAAGAAGAACGAGGTGTGGGGTGAGGAGGACGAGGCAAATGGTGAGGACAGCGAGGGGAGGGGAGAACGAGGAGTGAGGACGAGCTAAGGGTGAGGAGGACGAGGCGAGGGGTGAGAAGGACGAGGTGAGCGGTGAGGACGACGACGGGTGAGGAGGACGAGCTGAGGTGAGAGGACGAGTCGAGGGGTGAGGAGGACGAGGGGTGAGGAAGATGAGGGGTGAGAAGGACGAGGTGAGGGGTGAGGAAGACGAGGTGATGGGTGAGGATGAGGTGAGGGGTGTGGACGAGGTGAAAGGTCAAGCGGACGACGTGAGGGGTGAGGACGAGGTGAGGAGGACGAGGGGTTAAGAGGACGAGCTGAGGAGGACAAGGTGAGGGGTGAGGAGGACGAGGTGAGGGTGAGGAGGATGAGCTGAGGGATAAAGATGACGAGGCAAGGGGTGAGGAGGACGAGGCGAGGACGAGGTGAGGGGTGAGGAGGACGAAGTGAGGGGTGAGGAGAACGAGGGGTGAGAACGAGGGTTGAGGAGGACGAGGCGATGGGTGAGGAGGACGAGGTGATGGGTGAGGACGAGGTGAGGAGAGCGAGGGGTTAGAGAAGGACGAGGTAAGGGTGAGGAGGATGAGCTAAGGGGTAAAGATGACGAGGCAAGGGGTGAGGACGAGGCGAGGACGAGGTGAGGGGTGAGGAGGACGAAGGGAGGGTGAGGTGAGGGGTGAGGAATACGAGCTGAGGGATGAGGACGAGGTGAGGGGTGAGGAGGACGAGGCGAGGGGTGAAAACGAGGGGTGAAGGAGAACGGGGTGAGGAGGACGAGGCGAGATGCGAGGACGGGGTGAGGACGAGGTGAAGGGTGAGGAGGAGGTGATGTTTGATTCGTGACAAAACATGTAATAAAGTTATTAATAACAATCTGAATTATAGTCAATTATTCACGTCTACTACATAGAGTGCAGGTAGCCGTGTGAGGATGAGGTGAGAACGAGGTGAGGGGTACGGACGAGGTGAGTAGAACGAGAGGCGAGGGGTGAGAACGAGGTGAGGGTTGAGGACGACGGGTGAGGTGGACGAGGTGAGGGGTGAGGATGATGCGAGGGGTGAGGATGAGGCGAGCGGTGAGGACGAGGTGAGTAGAACGGGGGTGAGGACGAGGCGAGGGGTGAGGAGAACGAGGTGAGAAGATGAGGGGTGAGGAGAACGAGGGGTGAGGAGAACGAGGGGTGAGGAGAACGAGGGGTGAGGAGAACGAGGGGTGAGGAGGACGAGGGGTGAGGAGGACGAGGGGTGAGGAGAACGAGGGGTGAGGAGGACGAGGCTAGGGGTGAGGAGGACGAGGCTAGGGGTGAGGAGGACGAGGCTAGGGGTGAGGAGGACGAGGCTAGGGGTGAGGAGGACGAGGCTAGGGGTGAGGAGGACGAGGCTAGGGGTGAGGAGGACGAGGCTAGGGGTGAGGAGGACGAGGCTAGGGGTGAGGAGGACGAGGCTAGGGGTGAGGAGGACGAGGCTAGGGGTGAGGAGGACGAGGCTAGGGGTGAGGAGGACGAGGCTAGGGGTGAGGAGGACGAGGCTAGGGGTGAGGAGGACGAGGCTAGGGGTGAGGAGGACGAGGCTAGGGGTGAGGAGGACGAGGCTAGGGGTGAGGAGGACGAGGCTAGGGGTGAGGAGGACGAGGCTAGGGGTGAGGAGGACGAGGCTAGGGGTGAGGACGAGGCTAGGGGTGAGGACGAGGCTAGGGGTGAGGAGGATGAGGTGAGGTCGGTAAGGGAGGTGTCCGTCTCCGGAGTGTTGCATGATATTTGTTGCTATGCTCGATGTTTGGTTGGTGACATAACATTCAATAAAGTTCTAAATAACATCCTGAAAGATAATCAATTACTCGTGTCTGCTGCATAGAGGCCAGGTACCCGCGTTTGCCTTCCGCGTGTGCGTGTAGATAAATCAGAATCTGTATTTTACATGAGTTTTGACGTTCTCTTTCACACACGTCCAGAAGGGTCGGGTTAGCCAGTTGCATCAACAACAAAATGCAATTAAAGATACACGAGTAAGGATTGAGAAAATGTAGTCAAGTCACGAATAAATGTCATGTAAAATCAAACTGTGCAAGCTCATACCTTCTTGTAGATTTGTCAACATCAAATCCAAGCTTGGGCAAGATGGCAAAACACCAACAGTCAAAGGACCATACCAAGACAGTGGCCTCGATTAAATTGCATTCAAACATTGAACTCTCGACACGTGGGTGAAGAGGTTCCGAGTTTCAAATCGCAGACGCAAAAGCCGCGTCGAGAACTTTGAGCCCTGGCTGATACGGAGGCAGCTTCCTCTGCCCCCATAGGGTGCCTGGGGGCACGTGATCTGGCTCCGCCCATGGTAGGCGGGGCCATTTGCGTCACTTCCTGCGCTCTCACCTCCGACCCCAATGGCGTTACGTCACTCCGGCAGGGCGAGCGAGCTGAGCGGCTGCGTTTGTCTCTTGCGCCCCCAACAGGAGCCATGAAGTTCTTCAAGAGACGGCAGCAGATGCAAGCGACGCTGGAGACTCCAAATTCGTCAACAGTGGAGGTGAGTGGCGCCACCTCTTGCGTTGGAGTTATATGAAGTAACAAATATAGTACTGTGATCACATCGAGAAAAAATATTATTTTTTTAAATATTTAAATTTTACTTTAAATTGAGCGCTTGATGCGTGGGTAACGAGGTTCATAGTTTAAGATCACAGATTGAGAGTTTTATCAAGGATTTTAGTCGGAGAAAGCTTTCTCTGGGCAGTTGGTCCTTGTTTGCGTTGCCAAGGTGATAGCATCTCGTGTCAACTGCCATTTCCCAGCAGCTGTGCCTGGGGGTCACGTGACGTTTGGTGACGCAATAAGGCCCGAGCCATTGGCTCCGCCCTTTTTGGGTAAAGCCAGTGACGTAATCACTGCCATTGATGACGTCATCGCTGTATTCGATGCCTTCTTCACTGACATTGACGTCGTCACTGCAATTGATGACGTCATCACTAATCGATGTCGTCATCGCTGTAGTTGATGGCGTAATCGTTGCATCTGATGACGTCATCGCTGCATTTGATTACGTCAGCGCTGCGGGCTGCTTATCGCTGCGTGGTGGCCTGTAATTCGGGCAAAGCCAGCGATCTGAGCAACTGTGTTTCTTTATCTGCGTCGGCAAGAATATACATGATATTCTTCAACAGACCACAGTTGAGAAAGCAACACATGAGACAATGAATGTGTCAACAGAGTAGGTGCGTAGTGCCACCTCTTGGGGGCCGTCCTTAAATGACGTCACGCACTTGGAGGGGGGGCAGACATTTGTGACGATGTGTGACGGGGGGGGGGTTTGAGAAATGTGATGTCACATCAAAATGCGCAATTTTAAATAAAAATAGACAACACGTTCTACTTAATTAAATATACTTTTTAATAAATGTTCTACAACATCAGAGTGCAGCACCACATTAATACGCACAACAATGACAATAGTTTAAGATGTTTTCTTGTTCATGTTTTTGTTTGTTGCGGTTGCACCCGATTCAAGAGCTGAATGGCTCACAGGGCTATACCAAATAAATGGAACTATGAACTAAAGCGATTTGAAGCATGTTTTTTTGGGGGGGGGGTCTGACTTTTTGTGACACCGTGTGACAAAGGGGGAGGGGTCCAAAATCGCGTGAAGTCATTTATGGACGGCCCCTTGTGTTTTGATGTCAGAGGAGTTGTACTCGGTAAGAGAGGTAGGGGACAGACACAAATCTAGGCTGGAGTGGAGGCCACCACTCTGCCACTTACCAGCTAAAATGCAAACGTGTATGGAATGATAAAAAAAGCTTCGCCCCAACACCAGATTGACACCTTTTACAAGGCAGCAAGTCCGCATGAACCACAAATACCTGCTAACACCAGTGGCGAGGGATATCTGAGCCAGTGTTGGGACTCCCCTATGTCGACTTAGGCTGAAATAAATACAGGCAGTCTCGCTTAGCGCTCAAGATGCCTATGTGGAGAAGTGAGCATTCAGGAAATCAGCGCGAAAAGGGTTATACCATTATATATGGGGATGACTTCTCGACAGCGTTATCTCTTATGAACAATAAATTAGGGCTTCATTGGAGTATCAGCGCTATTTTATAAGAGTAATAAAACAGATGGTAAACATTCCATCAAAACTATTTTTTTTTAATAATAGCATCAGGAAGTATTATGTACTGTACTCACCAGTGTAACCGCCATATTCTCACTCACCTCGACCGGCCTTATCACTGGCATGTTGACATTCCCAGACGTTTTGGGGCTAAGGCAGAGAGACCAAGGAGGAGCAAACACGTCGACGGACGAGTTTGTCTTTTAAAAATTGGCGAGCGCTGTGTGGCTCAGAGCGTACCATGATAAAACTGAATATCAAATTAACCTTATGGCGGGACCCCGAGGTCCCGAATAAACGTAAGTCAAAATCGTAATGAATAAATTTTTGGTGACTCCGTCACACCGCGCACATAAACGACGCGACCTACCTGGCGCGGATCATTCTGTTGTCATGCCGTCCAAGCGCAGCGAGGACGAATGCGCAGAAGAAACCAAACTTTGAAACTTTGATTAGCGCATCGTGTAGAGCTCGTCGAGAGGATTAGATTGCCGTTTCATTCGCCTTCAACAGACAAAATGACGTCGCAACGCAGTTTATGCGAGAGCCGGGGGCTTATGGGACCCCATAAGGTTCAAATATTGTATTAACATTGACGAAATTATTGATTTTTTTTAAGTACTCATGGCCATGAATGCTGGTTGTCTTGGAGCGTTTGTCACTCTCATTGGCTGAGCGAATGTAAATGAAGATGGTGTGGGTGCGTTTCCTAGGCCAGCGCTGCTGCGCATTCTACCACTCTGTTTAGGCTGTGCGGGGAATCGTGGTGTTGCCTTTGCTTGGGTGTGTGGGTGTCAGCCCATCTGTACTATGTGTGTCTACCTGTGTATTAGGCACCTCACTTGCCATGTGCCATGGTGTTGTCTCCACCATCCGATGGTGAATGGCATGTCACGATGCGATTGAAGGCAGGATTTACGCTGGGAGGAGCTAACGTGCCCGTGCCATGTGCCCTTGCTCCCGTCGCAGTTGGAAATGCCGGAAAAGGAAATGCACCACCTGTCCCGGGAGGTGTCGACCCTGCGGGACAATCTGAGCAGGGCAAGAGCGCAGTTCGCCACCCTGCGTGGCGCACTGACCCAGACAGAGAAGAGTCTCCATGAGATGCTGCACCAACTCAAGAAAAACCATGCTGAGGAGGTACTGTGGCCACCACCAACCCCCCTGTCCCCTTGTTACACGGAGCACGGCTAAAGTGAAACTTCGTTTGTCAAGATTTCGCCGATCTTACATTTACATGCAAATTTCATCAAGCCCTGCCCACTGACCCTTGAGCTACACCCATCTCAAACCTTTTTAACTCCCTACCTTAGCAGCGCTCCCGCCATATATTTTTTCCTGCCTCGGCAGCTCTCCTGCCATATCCTTCACTTGATGACGATTGCTTGTGTTGCGATCGAAACGTCGTGATATTGTTATTATTTTTGTATCTACATGGCCTTACCGAAAGACCCAAATAATGTGTTCACGTTGTGAAGCTGCGTGGCACACAAGCAGAGATAACAAAACCTCAACATATTCGTCAATAACGCTGCAATGGATATTGCTTTGACTTCTCTGATGTGATGAAGGCCCATTGCCTGAAACATCACCTTTTAGAAGCTCTGCCCTATTAAGTGCATCATTATTGATTCATGCGTTGAGTTTTTATTCAGAGTTACGATCTGAACGTCAAGGAAATGGCACATTAAATGAGTGCTTTCTGGGAGGTAGCTAGGTGCCCCAGGGGTCAGACATGCTGTGCCAGCATGGCTGAGATGCCAGGATTGAATGTGGATTACAGCTGCCCAACCACAGTGATTAAACCGGATTCTCAAGCATAGTGGTCTCAGCCTAGTTGCAAATGAGTGCACAAAAAACCCATCGAATTATATTTTGGTTCCGTAATAAATTTTGCTAAATTCACTGTAGCGAGTGGTCCATGGTTTTATTCCCAATAATGTTGAAAATGAAAGATAAAAGCAGATCAAACTAAATTTTTGTATCATAGCATCTCCCCACATAATGTGCATGTATTATTTTTATTGATTAATACATCTGTACGGTGCTGACCAGCATGGGGAAGTATAGTCAAACACATTCCCATGACCGACATGGTGTGAGGTGGCGTTGTGAGTTATTTGTTTTGAATATTGACTCAATTTGAAGATGAACATTTGGGTGCAACGAGTTTCTTCATTATCTTATGATGAAGAACGTTGCCATGTTGTATGCACGCTTACCAATCGTTGATTGATGTATACAATGTATCATGGTTCTATTTTTTGACTTTCTATTATCATTCTAAATATTTTAAACGTGATTGCGGTATGTTCAATAAGACCACGGGTGTTTACCTTGCATATTTTTGTAGTTCTTGATTTGTTTACAATAGAATCTCAATTTCTTATTTTCATCTTGAAAAGCATCCACTGCACGTGTGCGTCCGTCTGCATGCGAGGCGCCTGTATGTGCGTCTCTGTACTCAATGCCCGTGTCTCCGCATTCTTATCTTGTCTCCCTCTGCATGTTCTGCCTTTGGCTATGTACATCTCTCTCCACATGCACTGTCTTTCCATAATGTGTCCAAATTTGTATGACTTGCTTGTGTCTTTGTGTGTATGTATCTGCATCTGTAATTTATTTTCTTGTGCCTCCTGCCCATGTCTATAGTCTCTTATCTCTCTGTACAACTACATGCTCCGTGTGTCTGTATGTCTGTACCTGTCCTCATCTGCACGCTGCATGTGTCTGTGATGAAGGGCTGCCCACCTATGCATGCACGTGCCTGTGACACTGTGCCCTTCTGCCCGTGAGCAGCTAATGGCACACTCGCAGGCCATCAACAGCCTGCAGGTGGAGTTGGAGGCAGTGCGGTGGGGCGAGCGCGAGGAGCAGCTGAGGCGTGAGCACGATGCGACTCTGCATCTGGCATACATAGAGCTGGCCGAATATCGTGCATCACATATGCACGACGATTCAGAGTACGACGCTCACGTTGTGCACATCACGGTCCTCCAGAAGGTGAGGCCTCCACTCTCGCAACAGCCACCCCCCTTCTTGCAACAGCAATGTGTCCTGCCCAAGCCCACTTATTTTCTCAATATTTTGGATGAATGCTAAACAATTTATTAATATATTCAAGTTACATGTTGTAATTACGTGTAATTTAGATGCTGCCCGTCTCCGCCCGCAGGCGCTGAAGGAGCGTGACGAGCTGCTGCGGCGCTCAGAGGCAGACCTGGTGGCGGCGCGGGAAGAGGCGCGAGAGCGCGGGACTGAAACCGAGCGGCTGGGCACCGAGGCCGCGGAGCTGAGAGCGAACATGCGCGACCTCTTTACCAACCAAGAGGTGCAGCAGACCGAGGTGGACAACCTGCGGCATGAAGTACTGGAGCTGCAGCAACGACTGCAGGAGGCTAACGCTTGCTGCGAGGAGACCGGTGGGTAGGGGCCTGTGCTCCAAAATCTTTCTGAATCCACGGACCCATTGAACACTAATTTTTGTCGAGCACTGTGCACCAATAACTTCTTTTTACGAGTTAAAACGAGTAATTCCTCGTTTTTACTTCATTTCCCACGTGGACCACTTCCGCTGTCTAACATAGGACTGCACTGGGTTTACTAACTGCTCTCTCACTAGGCCCTTCCTGTGCTTATATTATTATTCTGGACCCTGTGTTTGCATGCAAGCTGGTGAATAGGTCTGAGGAACCTCAGACCTATTCTGTCTGCTACTACTCCCGCTGCTGGTACTCTTCCTCCTGAGCTACTGCTCCTTCTCTGTCTGCTGCCACTGGTGGCTGTACTGTCTTCATCGCCATGGTTTTGTGTCCCTTCCGACAGGCAATTCTCTGGAGCAACAGACGGACTTTCTCAAGGCCGAGCTGGGAGTCTCCAGGGCAGAGGAGGCCGCGAGGGCACAGGAGGTGGTGCAGCTGCAGCACACACTTCAGCACACGGATGCTGAGATGGAGTGCATGCACGGCCAGATCGCCGGGCTGCAGCACCAGGTAACCAGAGCCTTATGCGGCAGCCCCCCCCACCTCCATGTGTGTGCATGAGGCCTGTCCTCATCGCCTGAGCAGTGCACCATCGCATATTAGAGAATGTTTTTTTAGGTAAAGTCACGTAGAAATAAGAAATAATAAAATTAATAATAAAAAACCAAAGAATAATTCCTGCAGTCACGAAAGCTCCAAATTCAAGTTTCATTTCGATTTAAAGCTTTCGTGACTGCAATGATTCATCTTCTTTGGTTCTTTCGGTAAAGTCACGTAGAATGAGAATACAATAATAAATTGATAAAATAAAATAACACAATAATATTCTCACGACGTTTCGGCCACAACAACCTGATGAAGGCCACTTGTGTTGTGGCCGAAACGTCGTGAGAATATTATTGTGTTATTTTATTTTATCAATTTATTATTTTATTCTCATTCTACGTGACTTTACCGAAAGAACCAAAGAAGATGGTTCAAGTTTCATGTTAGAGAATGGTTTGCAGAAGCATAAATCACATAACTACTTCTGAGAAATATTTAAGTCCCCTCTGGTACCCACACAATAGGAGGAAATACTTTGATATCTGCCCTGCTATGGAGAGTAATGAGTAATGTTCATCACAAAACAGTCTGATCTTTGGTTTTCAGAGCTGGAACTTAGCTCGATTTAGTGTAAAGCCGACATTGTTTTCATGGGCTTTTCTGTGAAGTCATTGATGATCAGGCTGAGATCATTAACTCACTGCACATGTGAACCTGGCTTAATCACAGGTGGCTGAAACCTGAAGTGGTTATATAAGTAATATGGATGCAGCCAGGAAGGCAGACAGCCAGAATGTTTTTTTTCGAATGTAGTATGATAATGCATTTCTATATGGCAAAAGGTATAATTGTGACCACAGGATCGGTCCTCCCCTCATGGCTCTTAATTTTGTCTGCAGATAGGTGAATGTTGGATGAGGTAATTACACTAGACAAGGCAATCCCTGACTAGGCCTTTAACTAATTCACTCCCTCTCATAATTTGTCATAATTCAGAGTTGCGAATGTATTTTCTCACATTTTAATACTTTCAGTTAGAATAAATACAATTTAATTATAAAGTCAGCTGCAGTTTACAGGACTTTTTCTAAAATGTGATTGGCGTGCATTTGTTAGAGAAACAATATAGGCTTGCAGACACACAGCTATATGCACACCACAGAGTTTAAATGACTTAAGTGGTAATTATTTATCTGTTTGCAAGCCAGGCTTAATTACAGCTGGGTCTTTTCCAACCCAGAAAATATTTCCACATTCTGCACACCATATTCAGTATACTTCCCCAGACATGAATCCAACATTGTGGAACGTGTGCGTGCCTGTAGCTGAAGGAGTCGGAGGGGCACGTCCAGGCACTTGGGATGGAGAAGGCGCAGCAGCAGGACGCGCACCGGAAAGAGGCCTGCGAGCTGGCGACAGGGCTGGAGGAGGTCCGGCTCACCCTCACCGATGCTTTTAAGCAGTTCGAGCGCAACTCCAAGAAGGTATCGGCTCGCAAGGGCACGCGTGGTGAAGCCGCGATTGGCACTGAAGAGGGGCGCCACGGTGGCGAGATGTTAACTACCTCGCCTGTATGCAGGAGGTTGTGGGTTTGATCCCAACCCCGACACCTGTATATTTGGAGTTTGCATGTTCTCCCTGTGGTCACGTGGATTTTTTCCGGGTCCTCCGGTTCTTCCTCCACATTTAGAAACGTGCGTTTAGATTCTATAGCTGCAATACATTTCCACATGATAAGCCATTTCGTTGAACTTTCATTTGTGGGCAGGTCGCTTCTGAAAAAGAGCTATATAGTTCAGTAGGCCTTAGCTGGTAAAATAAAGATAATGAAAGTTTGAGTTTTAAGACATTTGTGGCAGCGTTCACAAGAGGAGGAGACCCTTGTGCGGCGAAATATTTATGATGATATACAACGTATTAATTTACTGTGATGAGCCTTCTGCACTCTGAACCAAGCTGTCCGAGTTTGATTACCAACCATGGCTAGCATTGGTGGCCAGTGAAATCTGACCCAGTCTTGGGTGTACCACTTCGTGCTGACCAGTGTGATGAAGTATGATCAATTAATTCCCATGACCGGTATGGCTCAGGGAAACTTTCATCCAGCAGTATCACAAAAACACATTCAGCGGTGGACGGATCATGGCTATTCATGATGATGATGGTGATGATTACGATGGTAAAACGAACGTTGCCTGTATTAAGGCTCAGGAGGACGAGGACACAATCACTCGGCTGAGGGAGGAGCTCAAGGCGAGCAAGGAGGAGCTCGCAGCGAGTGAGGCGGAGCGCACCAGTGCCCAGCCGGAGCTCTCCACCCCCCAACAGGGACTGTCGGCGCTGCAGGATCAGCTGACCACGTCCCAAGCTGAGAATGAGGACACTCTGCGTCAGGTAATGCTCCCAGCCTCGTTCCCACGGCCGCTGAGAACCCAGGCTCTCCTGGCCCCGGAACGGCCCAGGTCTGACCGTGACACAGCACTTGAGTCGTCAGGCTGTGTAGGGTCTGACCATCTGCTCCCCTCTGCTACGTGCATGTCCATGCCCTCCCTGTCCTGGTTTGGGAAGCGATTTTAATCTGACCTTTTAATGCAGATTTTGGGTTACTTAATCCATATATGTGGTCTTTTATAGGCGTAATCATGGGTTGTGTGCATGATGGTCTGACAAGATTGGGTGCATCCTGGGTGATTTGGTCAAACATGGGGTATGGACATCTGTGAAAAATATTTTCACAGCTCATCAGACTCCTCCAATATGAATAAAGATTCTGGTTCTAAATGTGTCTGTTGTTGCATCTGTATGCAACAACAGACACAATAACCGCACACAGTCGTTAAAATGCTTTTCTCTGTCCCTCTGCCTGTGGCCCAAGCAGCTGTTCGAGAGGAGCCAGGAGCTGGGATCCCTGCATGCGGGGATTCTTTGGTATCAGCGTATGCTGGCCGAGCTGCACACAGAGCTGGAGCAGTACCGCGAAAACGCACAGATCGGACGCTCACAGCTGCAGCATTTGGACATGCTGCGCCAGCAGAGCGAGGCGGAGGTGAGTACACTGCATTCGCACGTCGCAGACAAAGACTCCCCGTATAGCCTTAATAGACTGTTGGGGAAAGTACTGTTAGTGAGCAGCACCTATGAAGGCCGGCATGGCACACAAGGGGGTGATTGGCCAGCACCATGCCTCGCTGCCTTTGTCTCTCCAGTGGTGGTGTTTACACATCGCACCAGGTACTCATTTGAGGCTGGGTCGATCTAGGGGACGCCCAGGACCGGTTCACATAATCGTCACTGGTGTTGGCCATGAACGGGAATCGAACTCGGGTCGCCGCTTTCGAAGGCTAATCGCTACACTACCGCTCCCCACACATTCACTTTCATACACATAGACACGTGCGCGTGCACACACACTTATAGGCAAACACTTGCTCCAAGCGCCATCCTGAATTATTACATGTCGCGGAGGATTGCTCCACTGAACAAAATAGTGACGCGGTTCAATTTTCAAGTGCGAGTTCGCGTTTAAAGTCAATGTTATAAAATATATATTTGATGGAAGCAGGTTCGTAAGTGCAGGTGTTTGTAAGTTGAGGACTGCCTATATATACACTTATTTTTCACACAGATGTGTATATGCGCACTGGGTTACTGAGCATCCTCTGTTTAGGGACTGTACCACATTACAATCCACCATCCCACCTCTAGTAAAAGTACCTACTACTACTAGAACATCTGCTCCCCTCTGCTACGTGCACCTCCATCCCCTCCCTATTTTTGGTTGGGAAGCAATTATAATCGGACATTTTAAAGTAGCTTTTGGGTTAATTAATCCATATATCTGGGCTTTTATAGGTGTTATCTTGGGTTGTATGGATGGTGGTCACCCATCCAAGTACCATCAAAGTTCAACCCTGCTTTTCTTCCAAGATCTTATAATATTGGGTGCATTCCGGGTCATTTGGTCATAGGTGGTGTGGTGTATGGACATCTGTGAAAAAGAGTTTCATAGCTTATCAGATTCGTTCATTTAAAATAAAGATACTGGTTCTGTATGTGTTTGTTGGATTTGTATGTTCTTTAACAACTGCACGCAGTCGTTAAAATGCTTAGCCATGTCCTTCTGCTGCCGTTTGTCCGTGGCCAATGCAGCTCATCGAAAAGAATGAGCACCTGGGATCCCTGCAGGTGGGGATTTTGGGTTACCAGCGTGTGGTGGCAGAGCTGCACGCTGAGCTGGCGCCATGCCAAGAAAACCTGCAGAGCATTCACTGTCAGCTCCAAGATCTGCAAGTGCTGCACCAGCAGAGTGAGGCGAAGGTGAGCAAGTGCTGTTAGCGAGCACCTATGAAGTCCGGCATGGCACAAACGCACATATATACAGTAATACCATTATTTACGCCCTCCCGTTGTACGTACTTTCACTATTAATGTACTCAAGTCATTGATAGCCAATCGCATGTTATGTACTGTGGTACCTTGCCATAGCGTACTTGAGATTTACGAACTTTACTATAAAGACCCAAATAGTTTACGCTGGATGGCGACAGTAAGGCACCAGATGACGCCCAAGCGTTTGCATCTCTGACTACAGTAGTCACTTTCATGTGTACATGTGTAGTGACTAACTCAGAGACAGTAAGACTTTTAGGCGCTTCTTTTATTTAACGAGCACCATTGGGATAATACAGACACCCTACGTGGGTACACACTATTACCGTTGCTTGCCTATACAAAACACTAACCATCTAACACTGACAGCACTGAACGGAGACAGCGAACACCTATCTAGCAGCGTAATATCGAGTGAAGACGGCAGCGACGATGGCGACAAGATGACAGCGACGAGACGAAAACGACGATGACGAGATGGTGACGACGACTATCTTATATATACGAACAGCACGACGAGGATCCCACTTCCAGCAACAGCCACAAGGTCCCTCACAGGGGCCCTTCTTATACTCTCAGCGTGGCCTCGCTCCGCCACGGCCACGCCCCCTCTCTGGAACCTACTAGCGGGTTCCCGATGGCCCCCCCTCTGTGACCTTACCCCTAGATGTCCCCCTCTCGTGTCTATCGTGGCCTGCTGACGTGGGTACTACCATACACCGCAGTTACCCTTTTTTACCAGCAGCCAGCGCTATGCCACTACACATACTCTATCAATATTTTTTCCCCACATACCGGATTTATGGTGAATATTTTTGAAGTGTAAACTAATTTTACATGATAAACAACTAATAATACACATAGTATAATAGACAAATATATCAATAATATGGCAGTCCTCGACTTACGAATGCATTTAGTTCCTGAGGCCCATTCATAAGTCGGAACGGTTCGTAAGTCGGAATACAATAATGTGCGATATTTAAATTCCCATATTGTAAGTGTTATAAAATGTGTTAAGGTTCAACAAAAGTCAAGCATTGTTAAACTCGTAAATAAGAAATCATGTACATTTGCATTAACACTAAAATTATAGTGTATCGTAAGTAATACATAAAATGTAGTAAAAATATTTTTTATTTTCACTCACCGCTTTCAAATCACAAGCGTGCTCACCGCTACACTTCCGATCCGCACAAAGATCCACCGTGTAGCTTTAATAGGCTGTTGGGGCACGTGCTGTTAGCGATAGCCTATGAAAGCCAGCACGGCATGCGAGGGGTTGTGTGCCAGCACCACACCCAGCTGCATTTGTGTCCCGAGTGGTGATGTTTATACAGCGCGCTAGGTGCTCATTTGAGGCCGAGTTGACCTACGGGAGGCCCAGGAATGGTTCAGATAATCGTCACTGGTGTTGGCCGTGAGTTGGAATTGAACTTGGGTCGGTGGGTTTGTAGCGCAGCGCGTGAACTGCAACACTACCGCTCCCCACACAATCACTTTCACATATACGCACATGTGCGCGTGCACGAGGCTGACTCATGACATCTCGTGGAGGATCGCAGCACTGAACAAAATAGTTCTGTGGTTCAGTTTGGAAGTGCAAGTTCGCGTTTTAAAGTCAATGGTAACCAAAAATTAATACATTTCATAGAATCAGATTCGGAAGTCGGGTATCCGTAAGTCGGGTCTCCGTAAGTATGGTGTTCCTAAGTCGAGGACTGTATGTATACACTTATTTTTCACACTGATGGTTGTACAGAATGGATGCGCACTAGGTTACTGAGCATTCTCTGTTTAGGGACTGTACCACGTTACGATCCACCATCCCACCTCTAGTAGAAGTACCTACGACTACTAGACCATCTGCTCCCCTCTGCTACATGCATCTCCATCCCCTCCCTCTTTTTGGTTGGGAAGCGATCTTAATCTATTATTTTAATCCAGATTTTGGGTTAATTAATTCCTAAAAAATGTTTAACATAAAACTTTCGTGACTGCAGGAATTCATATTCTTGATTCTTTCGGTAAAGTCACGTACTTTTTTTTAATAATATAAAAAAACCCACGACGTTTCGATTGCAACACAAGCGGTCTTCATCATGCTTTTATAGGTGTTATCTTGGTTTGTATTGATGGTGGTTGCCCATCCAAGCACTTGAGGTTCAACCATGCTTTTCTTCCAAGATCTGAGATGATTGGATGCATTTCGGTTTATTTGGTCAAAGGTGGTGTATGGACATCTGTGTAAAAGAGCTTCGTAGCTCATTACATTACTCAATTATAAATGAAGATCCTGGTTGTGTGTGTGTTATTATACCTGTATGTTCTGCAATAACCTCACGCAGTCGTTAAAATGCTTTCCTGTGTCCCTCTGCCGCCATTTGCCCGTGGCCCACGCAGCTCATTGACAGGAACTGGCAACTGGAATCTCTGCAGGCAGAGATTCAGTGGTATCAACGTGTAGTGGCGGAGCTGCACGCTGAGCTGGCGCCCTACCGCGACAACGAGCAGAATGAACACTCGGAGCAGCAGCGTCTGCAGAGCGAGGTGGAGGTGAGTGCACAGCACTCGCGCATCGCACACACACACACGTATATAATTTGCGTTTAACGTAAATAATAGATTCATGCACACACGATTCAGTGTATTATGATAATGATGAGCTGGTCTAACCATCACGTTAAGCCGTCATGGTCCCCGTTTACAAATACAGATGATCTATCTATAGACAATTTCATTATTGCTGGATACAGTGATAACGATGAGAATGATTTAGCACCTTTCTGTACACCGGGGCATCTCAGAGCGCTTTACATCACATCTCATCTCAACACGTGTGAAAGGGCACCCCCAATGACAGATGTCCCTGTGGGCACAAGGTGACTCAGCACCTGGTGTGCAATTGGCATTTGTCTGCCAGTAGGGGGTGCTGATTGTTGTGTGTAATCCCAGTTGAGCTGGTAGAAGTACTGAGTTGTGTGTAGTGTCTAATGGGTCAGTATGTCCACAGCTTGTCACGGTTGAGGAGGAAGAGGACATCTCTGGCTGCTCACTGGAGCCCGGCATTCAAGAAGCCTCCCAAGACCTGCCCCCCCAGGCCTCGAACACCCTCTGAGCATCTCACAGCCCCCCACACTTCCAGCACCACCCACCCCCACCAGCACCTCCCCTTCCTTACAAGGCGTCGCGTTTTAATAATAAATATTTGTATCTAATACTATCGCCTCGTCTCAATTATTTTGAGTGTTTGGGACATGCGAGTGGCTCACATTTATAACGCTAAGGGCTGTCTACATCCACAGTGTGGCTGTTGCGGAGCTTCTAGAAACCAAATGTGAGGCAGAGTTCTGTGTCCCTTAGGTAATGCCAGCCCTCAAAGGGGTTTGCACTGAGCTTGAGTTGGGGGCGACAAGCACAAGGTTGTGGAGGTGGTGATGGTGGTGGAAAAGATGCCCATCAATAAACTAGTTGGCCACAGTCAAGCCAGCAACCATAGTCGTTCCTACGTCCCCTGATGTGAGCGGCAGTGCTGGAGGGCAGTTCCACGGTCTCAGACGGACGTGGATACTCATTACCATAATCGCACAGTTATCTTACCTTCGGCAAAGTATTTCAACCAAGAGATTCAGATAGAAATCATCTGTGTGAATAATGTCATTTCTAAAGCAATAATTACCTTCTATATTATATCCCATATAAATATATAAAATTAAGATGATGCTGAAATTGTGATGTTTGCCTAATATGTGGAACTGCCCTACATGTAGTGCCAAACACTGACGCTCTGAAAAATATTTCTGCAGCAAATCTGTAGCCCTATCCCTAACTCCAAGCCTGAATAGACTATGGAATATATGAAAACTCAATGTCCAATTCACAAATTCGGAGGCATCATCACAGCGATGCACCAACTCTACTTCTTACACAATGATCTGGCTCAACCACCTCAATCCAATATAGTTGTTGCTCTACATAAACGTCAGCCATACGAAGAACATGACTCCAACCCCTGTTCGTCCCCTTGTGCTAATTCATTGCTCGAGACAATGCGTTTCCATGTAGTTCTCCCCTCTTCGGGTTTTGAGAGATCCTTCTTCCCATGATGTGTCCCCAGGTTGTGTACGTCACAGATGGCAACTCTTATCCTCGTACATGGACGGTCACGTTGCGTTCCTTGTCTCCTCCCATCACCCATCACTTGCCATCCCTCCCCCCCCACCCCAATGTAATCACTCAAAACCAACTGTGATTGACTGCAGCAGTGTTTTTAACAGACACCAGTCGTGTTACGGCTATTGGTGCTGTTATCGTTTATTGTAATAAACGCATTGCCTCCAAGAGAAGTCTCGCTCTACGTTCATACCCACAACACAGACGCAAAATACATTACAGAAGTTATGTTAAGCAGCGGCAAAGTTTGAGTGATAGCTCATCTGACACTGACTCCTCTCACAACGACCAACTTTCCGAATACTCATTCAGTAGTAAGACTCTTAAATTGACGGAGAAAGCTCTCGTCAGAATCCCCTATTTTGATCCACACAATAGGAACAGAGACATACACTCATATCACAACAGTAGAAGTGGAGGCAATGATCAGAGGTCTGAGGAAGTTGGACGAGAAAACAAGTGCTGAAAAGAAGGTTACATGAATATTCTATACCATGGGTAAAGTCGCTACCATACAAGGTTAGGAATTATTTCAAACAACTCAGCCTAACAGTGATTACGAAGTTTGGAGAATATTCAACACTGAGGGGTTTAATTCTGCCAAATTTATGACCCAGTGCGTAAACGAGGAGTGTATTACGCAGGTGATGTTGATCAATACCACGAAGGTGACAAAATGTTCAAGATTGTTTTTTTAATCCTTGAGTCCAGAGATTACAGAAATTGTGGGTATGGTCTTGGACCTAGAGACGGCCTCCTTACACCACATACAGAATAGGGTTCACACGGCATGGCTATATAGAATTAGGAGCCATAATTCGGACAAAACACAGGGAGATAATGCACCCCGCCATCTAGAGGGAAGTAAAAATCACGTGAGCAGCTACAGCACCTCACACCAAGCCCCAAAATACAGAGTTAGTTAGTTAGTTCATAGTTCATTTATTTGGTATAGCCCTGTGAGCCATTCGGCTCTTGAATCGAGTGCAACCGCAACAAACAAAAACATGAACAAGAAAACATCCTAAAGTGATTATGTGACTGTGCAAACAGAAAATACAGGAAAAAAATATCAAAATATTCCTGAAATAGCACCGTACACCAACGCTGTGTGCAAAAATCCCAGTGGGATGCAAGTCAAATAACAACAACAACCACAAGACAACTAAGATTAAAGCCATCAGTCTAACTCCGTACTACAATAAACAAAAACATGGCCAAAACAAAAAAAACTTTTCGAAATCACCAAAATAAAAGCCATAAATCCAATGTAACAGTGATCATAGGGACTGTGACCGAATTTTTTACAATAAACTACATAAACAAATTATAACACCAAAATCTAGAGCCATATTTTAGGCCACTGAATAGCAGTGGCAGCTAGGGTTGTACAACTCCTCTAGAGCAGTTTTGAGTGAAGATTTCATAGGTAGTGATTCAAGTTGCAGTTTATTGGCAATAGCATTCCAGACCCTGGGGGCATCAATAGCAAAGGCCCTTCCTCCAGTTTTTGTACGGCAATAGGGAATGTGAAGCTGGTAAATGAGCGAAGACCTGAGGTCAAATTTGTTCTTTGAAACAGAGAGGAGATCCAGTAGGTAGTCTGCGGATTTTTTTTTTCAGAGAGGAGCAAGCACCCACGAACTACCAACATAATTACACGCAGAGATGGCAAGGTAACAATCCAGCGAGAGAGTGGCACACCAATCCGAGTCAACCACAGCGCACAAAGACAGGTAATTATTGGAATTTCAGGGTGTGGAAGCCAAGAGCGGAATCATACCAGCACCCCATGCCACGACAAACTCAAGGTTAAACACAATCTGCCCATTCCCCCTTCGATACCCCCCCACCCGGCTATACCAGGAGGGAGTAGAGAAACAGGAAAGGAAACAAAAATGGACTCAACTCGGATACAAAATGTGGCACAAACACGTGGTGAATCACCCACATTAATTGAGAATGAGCTGCCAGTGAGAGCACTGCCCACTGAATTACTGAAAAAGTTTTTCATCCAAAGGCCGATGCCTGCATTCCTCAGGGCGTGTCCCTGTAGCACGTTCCTCTGCCCCATCCATCGTACAATCATGCAAATCCGCGAGACAATGGGCGACTTTTCCAATTACCTGGCGATTAGGTTTTACCTCCCCCCCTGCGGTTTATCATCTCCTGTCGGATGTAGATCGGAGTGCTGAAATATGGGAAGGGAAGATTCACAATGGATCGGGAATTATGTTGAAACCCAGCACACCCAAAAGCACAAAAGGGGGGAGGACCCAACGGGCACGGAATCGAATCGACTCGAGTTAAATGTACGGATCAATGAGTGGTGGCCCACTTTACTCCAGTGACCCGGGTGCTGATGCGGGGTCCACTTTCTGCCCCGCCTCCTTTCCCCCCCCCTTCTCTCTCCCCCCTACTGCCGAGGCCTATATAACCTCGTGCCACGGCAGATCTCTCGCCTACTTCAGCAGTTTTTTCTTGCTGTGGTTGTCCCACCTGATGGGAGGGACTTGATCACATCAGCCGTGTCACAGGAAGTAAGATGTGGGGGGATGGCTGTCATTTTTAAAGGGGTCTGAGTAATTTACCATACACAAGGAATCGGTTATAATCGACTTGGTAATCGAATCGTTCCAGCTTTAGTACTCGCGCATATAATACACTAGCTGTATTTCGATTTAAAGCTTTCGTGACTGCAATGATTCATCTTCTTTGGTTCTTTCGGTAAAGTCACGTAGAATGATAATAAAATAATAAATTGATAAAATAAAATAACACAATAATATTCTCACGACGTTTCGGCCACAACACAAGCGGCCTTCATCAGGTGAAGGGGGGCGAGACTGTCTGGTAGGACAGCGCTGGAGTGAAAGAGCCACGTTCAGATACGGCCTTTAAGCTGTGTGAGAGGAACAAAGCGCCTTGACAAAGGAATTAGCATATAATTTAGCATTGAAATGGCTGAATGATTAGCTTGTGACTGGTCACAGAAATAGCTATGTTAAAAGTTAAAGCATACACACCCGCAGAGGCACCCATTGTTAAAGGGATTAGCATAGAATTTAGCATTGAAATAGCTAAGTTAAGGCATACACATCTTGACAATGGAATTAGCATAGAATTTAGCATTGAGATAGGTGAGTGATTAGCTTGTACCTGCTGCAGAAATAGAGCTTGTACCTGCTGCAGAAATAGCTACGTTAAAGTCAGAGCATACACATTCACCGAGGCCCTTAGTACAAATCAAACAGGAGAATTTAGCATTGAAATAAGTAGGCGAATCCAGCATTGAAACAACTGAGTGATTAGCTAGTGACTGGTCACAGAAATGACTACACACCTGAGCTATTCACAGTACTATATAGTGAACCAATAAAAACTAAAATATAAATTACCTTCATGTTATCAATAAACTCTATATTCTCCAATCAGCTAAGCTACCAACAATAAGTCGTTATATATCACAATGCTATATGGCGAAAAAATGGGTGGATTCTTACCCTCAAATTTCAGCACCACGGATAGCTACGTGCCCCGTTCAGACGGACGAGTTCGTCCATGGTCGGAACAGAGGAGGGGGAGAGAGACAGCTGCGAGGCCCTAGTATGCTCCATATTGTAAAACTATACCATTAACCGTGGTGTGAGAGGTATTAAGAGGCAATGCTGGCGAAAGAGCTGCGGTCTGAAGGTCATCGTAAAAATACAATTAATTAAGAACAGAAATGATTTAAAACATCTTTCCAGTGGTTACTAAGCCTGAATCCATCTTCTCGGTTGAAATTGTCTCTGTGCTTGTATATGTGAATGGCCTCATGAACGAATCTCTCATGGTAGCCGGTTGGTTTGCAAAGAACCTCCGTCTTGGAGAAGTCAATGTCATGTGAGCCCACTGAATTATAACAGTGATCTGCCACGGCAGAGGAGTTCGTCCTACCGTGTTTCAAGTCTGCTTTGTGTTCGCGGATGCGGTCCGAGATATGTCTTTTGGTTTCTCCAATGTAGCTACTACCACAGAGGCACTTTAGTTTGTAAACGCCCGGGTACTGTATGTCTGGAACAGCATCTTTTACAGATGGAACTAAATCACGGATTTTATGTACTGTGTTGAATCGGACCTGGATCTTGTGTTTGTTCAGGATTTTGGAGATCTTTTTAGTGACCCCTGCAATGTAGGGTAAGGTGATGGTTTTGAGTGGCTCCACAAGAGGATCCTTCTTCATGACTGGAGTGATGGCTTTGCGGATTGTGTAGTCGGAGTAGCCATTAGCCCTGAGAGCCTGGTGTACGTGCTTGAGTTCACTGGTAATGTGTTCCTGGTCGGAAATGCATTGGGCTCTATGGTATAGAGTCTTGATGAGGGAGTTCTTCTGGGATGGATGGTGGTGGGAATCCGGTTTCAAGTAAGCATCTGTATGGGTAGCTTTCCTGTAGACAGAGTGGCTCATTGAACCATCATGTCTTCTTTTAATTAAGACATCCAAAAAGGGTAGTTTGCCATCTTTTTCGACCTCCATGGTAAATCTGATGGCTGGGTGTATGGAATTGATGTGGTCGTGGAATTGGTCTAGAGCAAGCTGGCCATGTGGCCAGATGACAAAGGTGTCATCAACGTACCTCTTCCATAAGGTCGGGCGTAGAGTGGCAGTCTGGATGGCGTCAGTTTCAAATTTTTCCATGAATACGTCATGGAAAAATTTGAAACTGACGCGTTCGCGCGTCACCAATGATACCGCTCATCTCCCCTTCCGTTCTGCCCCCGCCACTCGCTCCCCCCCCTTCCTTCATCACTGTTGCCGCTCCGGCCCCGGCTACGATCTCCAAAAACCATGGTCGCCTACCATCATCGTTTCCGTCGACAAACTGCTGGATGGATTCCACAGGAGGCGTTTGTGCAGCGAGCGGGAGTCCACCTGGGATTACTGGCGATCTCTGCACACGTCCCACCAACCCTTTCCTCAATTGTTGATTGTTTTAACCCCAGTTGGGGGGAAGAGGACAAGATAAGAAATAATTGTATTTGAAACTTGCATCCTAAAACACACTAACACCTAGTACCCTGGTTGTTATTTCCCCCCACCCTTATAAACGTGACATCACAGGATGTTGCCATGATGTAATGGTTGGTACACAATATAGAAGTCGCCGGTTCGATTTATCGTGGCCATTTTAATCAATGTGGACTTTTCTTAAATCCCTCCGGCTTCTGTCCACACAACCGGTACGAATGAGTGGATAAACAATTGGGAGAACTCAAACATCCCCAAGAAGTGCCTCATCGTGGATCAAACCATCAAGAAGCTCGCTGGCCCCCCACCACCGCGAGCAGTGGGGGGCCACCGTACACCGGATCCAACTTGGCCATGGCACGAGCAATTGCCTCCACAAATGGAAAACAAAAGCATCACCAAAATGCCACGGCGGGGCACCGCAACGGTGAAAAACGCACAAACGCATCAGGAAGCTCTCTTCACCTGCTGGAGGCCTGCATTACCATTAAGAGGCTATGGTCTTGGATTATTCTTCGTGTTATTTAGGGTCCCTGACTCTGTTCACGACCATTAAAGACCATGATGGTGGGCAGGCCCACGTAACGCTGCATGGCCGGGTGTCAGAGCCATTTCCTCATGTTTACTGTGGGGTGTGATGGGGATGTCCTCTGGCCCCGACACTATTTCAAGTATTCTTGATCGCAGTCTTACGAGATATAATTCCCGGTTGTGGCCAAAATCAGTGATGAATTATATTCTAATCGACCCTATGCCTCCCCTAAGTCGACTTAACCTTAAATTAGTATCAGGTGTGGTTGGTAAACATCACCACTGGAGAGACAAAGGTGGCTGAGTGTGTTTCTGGAAACAAATCCCCACCATGACAAGTTTGCCTCTGAATGCCAGTTTCTTGGCCCAAGCCACTGTATAAAGTCCAGCAAATATGCATCCGACACAAGATCCTAACCTTTTACATAGTCATATTCATAGCCAGTGTAATGTCATCATTTTTTTTACTCAAAATTATTCATCTCAATTTTGGTTCACACGACGAACAAATAATGCTACTCAGCTGATTCGGCGTGAGACCTCTGCTGCCCGCATAAGTACGGAAACTTCTCCACTTTCTCTACGACTGCCCCATCACTCATACAAAGATCCCCCTAGAGTGACGGTGATGTCACGTCGACCCACGCGGCACAGCAATCTCACGCGGCACAGCAGCCTCACGCGGCAGAGCAGCCTCACGCGGCAGAGCAGCCTCACGCAGAAACCTCACGTGGCACAGCAGCCTCACACAGCAGCCTCACGCAGCAGCCTCACACGCGGCGCAGCAGCCTAATGCACAAGCCGCACGTGGCACAGTAGCCTCATGCAGAAGCTGCACGTGGCACAGCAGGCATGAAGGAAGCTGTGGAACAACTCGAGGAGCTGCTTGGCCTCGTCTGGCAACCCTGGTCAGCTGGTTCAGAACTGGAGGAGAAGCAGCTGTTGTGAATCCCTGCAACAGCTGTCCCTGTGAGCTGCCCCTCACTACAGAGAGCTCCATGGAGAGCATGGCGATGATCACACCCACTCACCCACCCACCCAATCACCCACCGACCCACTCACCCTGTAACTCACTTACTCACCCTCATAACTTACCCAATCATTTACCCAGTCATCCACCCATCCACTCAATCACTCACTCACTCACCCACCCATCCACTCACTAACTCACTCACCAACCCACTCATCCACCAACCCCACACCCACTCACCCACTTATTAACACAGGCATTCATTCACTAACTCAACCACTAACTCACCCACCCACCAACTCACCCACAAACTCACTAACCAACCCAACCACCCACTCATTCACTTAACAAAACACATACTCACTCAAGAACCAACCCACTCACCACCCACTCACCTACAACCAACGCAACCTCTCACCCACTCACCCACCCATTCACTCACTGACGTATCCACTCACTAACTCACTCATCCCAACCACTCCTTCACGCACCCACCAACCGATTAACCACTCACTCACTCACCCTCTCACTTGCCAACACACTCACCCAATCAATCACCCACCCATCCACTCACTCACTCACCTACCCACGCACCGTTTCACCCATCAACTCACTCAACAACCCATCCACTCACTCAACAACCCATCCATGAACTCAACCATCCACCGAGCCACCAGCACAGACTCAACCAGTCACCGACTCCATCACCCACAGACTAACACACAAATGAACTCAAACACCCACTAACTCACCCACTGAATCACCAATCCACTCAACCACTCACTCAATCTCTAACCCATCCACTCACTCGTGCACTCACCCACCCACTCACCAATCCACTCACTAACTCACCCACTCACTCATTCACCCCACTCAATCAACACCCATCCACTCTGACTCACTATCGCATCTTCACTATCGCATCCACTAAGTTGCCTGTCACTAACGAACCCACGCACGTAGTCACCCAGTGAACAACCCACCCACTCACCCATTACCCAGGCTACCACTCCACTACTCCCCCACCCACCTAGTCACTCCTGACCCACCCACAAACCCACTCACCTACTCGCCAACCCACTCACCTACCCGCCAACCCACTCACCTACCCGCCAACCCACTCACCTACCCGCCAACCCACTCAGCAACCACTCGCGCATAAACTCACCGACTCAACCTCACACACTCACCACCTACCCACTCACTCAACCAACTATTCACTCACCCTATTCACTCACCCATCCATACATTCACTCACCCACCCCCTCACTCACTGAACCCTTCACTCATCCACACACTCACCCAATAACTCACCCACTGAACCTCCCACATTCACCCACCCACTAACCAACCCACCCTCTCAACCAACCATTTAATCACCCATCGACTCATCCCTTCAACCTCGCACAGTCATCCAATCACCCACCCACTAACTCAAACACCCATTCACTCACCCATCCCTCCACTCACCTACTCAATCACATAACCACCAACTCAATCTCTAACCCAAACACTCACCAACTCACCCATCTTCTTATTCACTCAATCTTGTACCCATTAACTCTAATCACTCACCCACCCTCCCATTCACCAACTCACTCACCGACACACTCACACACCAACTCAGCCAGCCACGACCCACTACCCACGTAACCACTCACCCACCCAAGCATTAAATCACCCATCCACTCACCTTTTCAACCTCCCACTCATCCAATCACCCACCCACTGACTCAAACACAAACATACATTCACTCACCCACCCACCTGCTCACTCACCCACCCACCTGCTCACTCACCCACGCACCAAACCACCCACCCAATCACTCACCCACCCACCTTTTCACCCAGCCACCCTCTCAAACCCGTACCCACTAACACACCCACTGACCCACCCTCACCCACCCACTCATGAACTCACCCATCCAATTATTAACCCACCCACTAACTCACCCACTAATTCACCAACCCGACCACTCACCAACACAGCCTAAATATAAATTGTTTGTTTTACCAGGCAAGGCCCACTGAGATATATGGATGATTTTCAGAAGCAACTTCGCCACAAATGATAGCTCAACAGAGTGGCTTATCACGTATACATTTATAGCAGCCAACTCCTCTAAATGCATTTTTCTAAATGTGGAATCGAACCCACAACATCCTGTATACCCGGCGAGGTAGTTAACATCTTGCCACCATGACACTCCATTCTCTGACTCTCCCACCCACGAAACCACACACTCAAACACCGACCCACTAACTCAACCATCCATTAATTCAACCACCGAGCCTTGCACACACTCACTCACCCAGCCACGCACTCGCCAAGCCACGCACTCAATCTCTAATCAACACTCACTCACCAAGCCTCTCACCTACTACCCATCGAACGTCGCACTCACTCATCCACGCACCCACCCACAAAACCGCCCATCTACACACCAAATAAAAATGTAGATTTTTTTTACTTTACTAGGTAAGGCCCATGCTATATACATCTTTTCAGAAACAAGCAGAGTACAAATGATTGCTCAATGGAATGGCTTTTCACGTAGAACGTTATAGCAGTCAAAGTCTATAAATGCATGTTTCTAAACGTGGAGGGGCAACCTGGAGTACCCAGAGAAAATTCCATGCAACCACAGGGGAGAACGTGCAAACTCTAGATATACAGGCGAGGTTCTTAAAATTTTGCCACCTTGACATTCCACTCTTTAACTCAACCACCCACTCAAACACCCACCCACACACAAACCACTTGTAGAGTAAAATGGGGACGTGACGTCATGTGTGCCGTCTAGTGCGATGACGTCACGGAACGTGGCGTCATGCACGCTGGGCGGCTCGATGACGTCATGTCTCTAGTATTTAAGGGGGACCCCGTGACGAAAGCGGGATCACTGTGGGAACGGGTAGAGTGAGAAGGGTGGAGAGGGAACCAGGGGTAGAGAGGGATCGACGAAGAGTCAGGAGTGAAGCTGGTGGTAGCCGTAGGAGGTGCTGCTCTTCCCGGTCGGTGGGGTTGGCAAGTTCCCCCATCCGACTCGAGGGAGAGAGACCGGAGCTAGCCGGGCTGGACCAGGACTTAGTGTAGGACCCCTAACCCCTGGGAAGTTGTCACACCCTTTGTGTTATTGTAACATACTTAATAAACCTTTGGCGAAAGCCCTTACCTTCAAGCCGTCTCCGAGTCGTCGTCGGGAACTCCTCAACACACTAACCAAATCAATCTCTAACCGACTGACTCACCCACACACCCACAAACTAACTCACCAACCCACTTACCAGCCCACCCACTACCTAACTCAACAACCCACTCACTCAACAATCCACTCACCCACCAGGACACCTATTCACTCCCTCACACACCCACCCATCCACCAACTCAATGTCTAACACACACACTCACCCACCCAACCAATCACAAACTCAACCAGCCACTCACCCTGCCACAAAATCAATCTCTAACCCACGCACTCAACATTCCACCTACTCACTAATCCAAACTGACTAAATTCAACTATTTTTTAAGTTACCAGGTAAGACCCACAGAGCTATATAAAATATTTTTCCAAAGTAACCTGGCCACAAATGAGAGCTTCACTAAGTGGCCTATCACATAGTAATGTATAGCAGCCAAATCCGATAAATGAATGTTTCTAAATGTGGAGTCGAAATCCACGTGACCATAGAGCACATGCAAACCCCAAATATGCAAGCATCAGGGTTGGGATGGAACCTACGAACTCCAAAATACCAGGCGACGTAGCTAACATCTCGCCACAGTGGCGTACAATTCTCGAACTCACCCACTCAACTACTAAAGCCACCCACCAACCCACTCACAAACCCGCTCACCCTGCCATGCACTCAATTTCTAATCAACGCACACACGCACACACCCACTCACTCACTCAACCACTCATCCACGCACCCACCTACACATGCACTCACTAACTCACTCACCCACCCACCCACTCACCTCACCCACCCCCTCACTCAGTGACCAACTCACGCTCCAACCCACCCACTCACACTGTGACCCACTCAATCTCCCAACAACTCACCCAGCCCCTCACCTACTTACTTAACCACCCATTCACTCACCGACCGACGCACTCACCGCCCACTCACCCAACTGTAAACTAAAATTTAACTATTTTAATTTTACCAGGAAAGGCCCACGGAGCTATATAGATTTTTTTCATAAGCGACGCGGCCACAAATGACTGCTCAAATAAGTCAGTGAGTGCGTGTGTAGGTGGGTGCGTGGATGAGTGGTTGAGCGAGTGAGTGGGTGTGTGCGTGAGTGCGTTGATTAAAAATTGAGTGCATGGTAGGGTGAGCGGGTTTGTGAGTGGGTTGGTGGGTGGCTTTAGTAGTTGAGTGAGTGAGTTCCAGAACAGCCAAAACCTCGAAATGCATGTTTCTAAATATGGAGAGAAAACCCGGAGGACTCGGAGAAAAATCCATGCAACCACAAGAACATGCACACTCCAAATATACAGGCGTCATAATCGAGATCGAACCCACAACCTCCTGTACAAAAGGCGAGGTAGTTAATATCTCACCACCATGGCGCTCCACTTTCTTGACTCAGTCACCCACTCACCCACCCATTCAGCCACCTACCCACTCAGAAACACCCACCCACTCAAAAACCCGCACCTTGCCACCAACTCAACCACTTACCGACGCATCCACTTACACACCCACCCATCCACCCACTCAATCTCTAACTCGCACACTCACCAGTCCACCCGCTCACCCAGCTACTTACCTACTCACCCACTCACCCTGCCACCCACTCACCCTGCCGCCCACTCAACCTCTAACCGACCTACCGACCCAACCAGCCACCCATCCCCTAAACTAAACTACTTTTTATTTCACCAGGTAAGGCTCATTGAGCTATATAGACCCTTTTCAGAATCGGCCTGGCTACAAATGATAGATAAACGAAGTGGCTTATCACATACATTTATTGCAGCCAAATCCTCAAAAGGCATGTTGATTCTAAATGCAGCGGAAAGGACCCGGAGAACATGCAAACTCCAAATATACAGGCGGCAGGATCGCAATCGAATCCACAACCTCATGTATACTAGGCGAGCTAGTGAACATTTCACCACCGTAGCGCCCCACTCTTTGACTCACCCAATCACTCACAAGCTAACTTACCCACTCAACCTCTCACATTAACTTACCCACCCAGCAGTCACTCACCCATTCACTCACTCACCTACTTTCTGACCCCATTCAGTCAACAACTCACCGACCCACCCAACCACTCACTTAGTTAACCACTTGCTCACCCACCCACTCACCCTATGACCCACTTAATCTCTAAATCACTCACTCACTAAACTACACACTCACCCACCAACATACTAACTCAAACACTCACCAACGAACTCACTCACCCAACCACGAACTGACCCACTCACTCACCCACAAACTCGCGAACCAAAAACACACATACCCAACCCATCACTCACCCAACCCCTCACTCACCGACTTACTCAATCACCCATCCAGACACTCACCCACTGACCGACCCACCAACTCATTAACTCACCCAGGACTCACTCACTCTGCCACCCATTCAATTTCTAACCCACCCACACACCTACTCCCTCAGCCACTCACCTCTTCACACACTCACCCACTACCCACGTAATTATTCACCCACCCACTAACTCAACCACCCACTAACGCAACCACTGACCCACTCGAACTCATCCACTCAAAAAGCCACCCACTAAAATATCTAAACCACACTCATGCAACCACCCACCCACTCACCCTCACACTTACCAATGCACTTTCCCACTCACTCACCCATCAACTCACTAACCCATTAATTCAGGAACTCACCGAGCAACTGACCTACTCACCCAAGACGCACTACCCACGGAACCACCCACCCACCAACTGACTCAATTTCTCACCCACTCACCCACCCACCCACTAGTGCTCCCACTAACTAATTCATTCATCTACTCACTCACCCACCCCTCACTCACCTAACCATTCACTGCTTCAAGCTCCCATACTGACCAAATCACCCACCGACTAAATCACCCACAAATATCCACTCACTCACCACCCACTCACCCACTACTCACACAACCACTCACCAACTCATTCACTTGCTCACCCACGCATTCACTCACCCCACTCACTCACCAACCATCCACTCACTCACCCACTCACTGAACCACCCCTTCACTTACCCACCCCCTCCATACTTAACCGCAATAACTCACCCACTCAACCTCTCACATCCATCCACTCAATCACCAACCCAACCTTCCACGGTCATCCAATCTCGTACCCACTAACTCAATCACTCACCAACGCACTCACCGTCTCACTCATCCATTCCCTCATCCATCCACTCACTCACCCATTCACCAAATCAATCACGCACAAATTAACTCACCAATTCAACCAGCCACTGAGCTACTCACCCACGAGCCACGTAACCACTCACCCACCCTCCCTCCCACTGAATCTCTAACCTACCCACTCACACATCAACTAACCCACCCATCATCATCTCACTAACCCACCCATCATCTCACCCACTCACCCAGCCACCCACTCAATCTCGCACCCACCAATTCAATCACTCACCCCCCATCCAAGCATTCAATCACCCATTCACTCACCATTTAAATCTCCCACTCATCCAATTACCCTCCCACTCATCCAATCACCCACCCACTCATCCAATCACCCACCCACTAACTCAAACATAAACATCTATTCACTCACCCAATCCTCCGCTCACCTACTCAATCACATAACCACCAACTCAATATCTAACGCAAACACTCACCAACGAACTCTCAACCTCCCACACTCATGCACTCACCCACCTAACCAGTAACTCAACCACACAAATCCACTAATTCACCCCTTTGCTCAGCCAATCAATCACACAACCACCCACTCAATCTATAACCCATCCACTCACTCAACGACCCATCTTCTCACCCACTCAGACAACCACCCACTCAACCACACACTAACTGATCAATCCACTCATTCACCCACCCACCAACTCACCCAACCCCTCACTCACGCAACCCCTCACCTCCACCCACCCAACCTCCCACTCTCACCCTACTACTCAATCACCCACTCAATTTACAAACTCAATCACCGACTCCATCACCCATCCACCCATACTGACCCACCCCCTAACTCACCCGCACACCCACTCAGCCACCCAATAATTCACCCACTCAACTAACCCACCCCTTCACTCATTCACACACCCACTTAACTTCCCACGCTCACCCACCCATACAACCATTAAATTACACATCCACTCACCCCCTCAACCTCCCACAATCATCCACTCACCCACCCACCCACTAACTCATCCACACACACACTCACTAAACCACAAACACTCATTCACCTACCCCTCCGTTCAGCCATTCAATCACACGATGATTGATAAAATCACTAACCCGCCCACTCGCTCCCCCACTCACTCCCTCACCCACTTATGCACTCCCCAACCCACTCACGCACTCCCCAACCCACTCATCCTCTCACTTACCCACCCATGCACGCACTCACTGACTCACCAAGCCATTTACACAATTAACAATGCACTTACCAAATCACCCACGCATCCACTCACCCACTCAAACTCCCCCACCCACTCACCATCCGTCTCACTCACCCACTCGACCCCCTCACTCACCCACTCGACCTCCCACACTCACCCACCTACTCACCAACCCACTCTCTCATCCAACCATTCATTCACCCCCTCAACCTCCCACATTCACCCACTCGGCCACCTACCAACTAACTCAACCACATACACCCGCTCACTCAACATTACCCACTCACCCTCTACCCACGCAATCAATCAATGCCTCCTTCACTCACCCAACCTGTCACTCACCCAACCCCTCAGCCACCTACCTCCGTCTCAAGCCTCGTGCAGTCCAAGCTCCAGGAGGGCCTCCTCCTCCTCGAACCCGCCGAGGTTGGGTCCCGTGTACGTGCCCTCGTGGCCCCGCACGCTCACGCGCACACGGGGTCGCGCGTTTGTTCTCGCCACGCGAACCTCGGCCGTTATCTCCCACCCGAGTCCCCGCCCACTGGGACCCCATTAGGGTCCCCGTCGGGGGGAACAATGAGGTGTCCATCCGCTGTGTCTCCTCCCCTCTCGACCCCGCTAGGACCCCCTGCGCCGCTCACGATATCCCCCCAGGAGGACCCTGTCCCTCCTGTTTCCATCTCGCGGGGTCGCCTCTCCGCACTCCCGCGCTTCAGCAGGCTCAGTGCTTGCACCACCATGCGGCGCTCCTCAGAACCTGCGGGGGTGGACGAGGGTGGGGGGGATCATCATCGTCAGCAGCAGATGCAGCATCATTATTATTATAAGCAGCTACAGCAAGTCGCAGCATCATAATCATCATCTGAATTACCACCACCAGCAGGAGCACTATCATCACCATTTTCAACTTGCCAAGCCATCATCATTAAATCATCACCAGATTAATAGATCTCTACCATCACCATGCGTAAAGACATTAGCATTATAATCACTATCTCCTGCATATCCTAATCTCAACATAATTATCATTAACATTATAATCAACATCATATCGATCAACGCACCGGTGTAAATTGTTCTAGTTGTATTCAATACAAATCAGTTAATATTTGCATCACTCGAACGTGCCACACCACTGCTCCACTCCCCGCTGCCCTTCTCCATCCTCCCCCTTGCTCCTTGGCCCCTTACCATCTGCCAACTGCCCCCTTGCTGCCCGGGCTCGTGGGTACCCTCAGAGGATTTGTATTCAGCTGTAATATCGAGGCTAGAATACATTTCTGCGTGATAAGCCACTTCGTTGAGTTATCATTTGTGATAGCCAGGTCGCTTCAGAGAAACATCTATATAGCTCAGTGAGCTTTACCGGGTAAAATGCAAAATTGTTTAGTTTTTTTGTCTGATGGTAAGGTACCACGCAAACCACCACCATCATGACTGCTGTCAGGCTCCGTAGAGCAGGGTGCGTGTTTGTTGTCATCGTCTACAAGAGCTACACGTGGCAAACCGGGGGTGCTGTCGCATGGCTCGGCGATTGCGCATTTGCAGAATTAATCTGGCAAGGGTCACATGATCAGAAAAGGGGCAGTCCAGCAACATGAACCCTTGCACTGTGCCGCTCCCCACACCTGCAACCAACCAGCGTGGTGAAGTATGGTCAAATACACCGCAACGATCCGCTAGGTTGTGGCGGTCCCCATACAGCAGCGGAATCGTGAAAGGGCCATAGCGTGGTCGCACATCCATCGTCCCACGTGATACCACCTGCGGGGCACGCCTCGCAACGCTCAGGTGAGCGTTACCTGCACTCGCTTCCTGCCGGATAGCTTCAACCACCTGCCTGCCAGCCATCGTATCCCGAGGGGAGGTCGGGTCGCTTCATTTGCTCGTCGCTCCACAATTGGAAGTTCCTGGCAAAGGTGCGCGAGGTGGATGAGCTGGAGTCCTGTCTGTGAGCGCGTGGGTTTAGCACGCTGCGCTACAATGAATCCGGCGACCCGAGCTCGATTCCCGCTTACAGCCACCATCACCAGTGCATCCTGGATCTTGAGAGGTCGGTTCAGCCTTAAATTAGTATCTGGTATGATGTGTACACATCGCAACTCGGGAGAAAAAGGCAGCTGAGGGTGGTCCCAGCCACCCACACAGAAAATGTGTGAAACCCAGAGATTATGCGTGAAACACGTGCAGATCATTAGAAAAACAGGCAAATATCTTGTGATATCAAATAAGGATCATGCGTAAAACACATACCGATCATCTTCTTTGGTTCTTTCGGTAAAGTCACGTAGAATGAGAATAAAATAATAAATTGATAAAATAAAACAACACAATAATATTCTCACGACGTTTCAGCCACAACACAAGCAGCCTTCATCAGGTGAAGGGACGAGACTCTCTGGTAGGACAGCACTGGAGTGAAAGAGCCACGTTCAGATCACGACCTTTAAGCTGTGTGAGAGGAAACAAAGCGCCCGCAAACTTTAGCAACACGGATAGCTACGGGCCCCGTTCAGACGGACGAGTTCATCCATGGTCGGAACAGAGGAGGGGGAGAGAGACAGCTGTTCCGACCATGGATGAACTCGTCCGTCTGAACGGGGCCCGTAGCTATCCGTGTTGCTAAAGTTGAGGGCGCTTTGTTTCCTCTCACACAGCTTAAAGGTCGTGATCTGAACGTGGCTCTTTCACTCCAGCGCTGTCCTACCAGACAGTCTCGTCCCGTCACCTGATGAAGGCCGCTTGTGTTGTGGCCGAAACGTCGTGAGAATATTATTGTGTTATTTTATTTGATCAATTTATTATTTTTTCTCATTCTACGTGACTTTACCGAAAGAACCAAAGAAGATGAATCATTGCAGTCACGAAAGCTTTAAATCGAAACATACCGATCATACGGAAGAAACACACACTTAGGCAATGTATGAAAACACACTCATATGCTTCTGTAGGATACGTTGGTTCAGCAGATGCACAGGGTGATGGATTACAATGTTAAGTTTTTTTTAAATGGCGATGAAGAATATTGTCCATTCATTTGCAGTCCAGCCGTACACTCATTCATTCACGTGCTATCTTTTCGTCTATGCATCGGTCAATCCGCAAGTCAATTATGCAAGAGGACTCAGTCCCCCCCTGCCCCGCCCCCCTCTGCAAGTAGTAGCAGCTCCCTGCACCACCCAGCTAACCCCACACTGAATGCCGCGTTCTGCGCGATGCCTCAAGTTCAAGGTCGTGTGGGTGACACATTACCGTGGTGATTATTTGAAATGTAACTTTTTATTTTACCAGGTAAGTGAGCCATATAGCTCTTTTTAAGAAGCGATCTGGTCACAAATGTTAGTTTTAACGGAGTGGCTCATCTTGTGGAAATTTATAGCAGTAAAATACTCTAAACCAGGGGTCTCAAACTCGCGGCCCGCAGGCCAATTGTGGCCCGCGGAACGATATTTTGTGGCCCACTATTTGACATCAATTTTTTATTTTTTAATTATTATATTTTTTTACCATAGCTCAGGCTCGTGACAGCTTCCGGTGTTTGTTGACAAGTTAGCCAACGCGAATTAGCAACGTTAGTCACTTGGTTGAAACGTGATTCCGGAGTGACACCAAGTGGAAGGAAAATATATCCTGTCACCCAGTGCAAGGTACAGAGGACTTAGGAAGTGGGCGGACTCAACAAGTGTAATCAGTGACCTAATAAAGACAACAGAGTGTTGCAATAGGAAAGGGAAAAGAATTACATGGATAGCAAATAGCATGAGATGGGTGGCAAGAACAAAAGCCAAATGTTGGTTAGAACCTGAATATTATAAAGAAGTTATAATTATTATTACAAGAGAAACAAAGAAAAGGAAAAAGGACAGATATGTGCAATCGCAAAAGAAAATAATTTACCAAGAACAATTTAATCATAAAGAGCAAGAAATTAAAAGATATAAAACATGAGACAATGCACTTGATGTTAAGAATTAAGACAGGTGGAATAACATGGACACCAGAGTTAGCTCAATGGCATCTAGAGAGATTCGGTAGAGCAGAAGGATATGTAGGATGTGAACAAAAAGAAGAAAATCTAGATCACTTTATTCATGAATGTGAAAGGTATAAACACCTGAGAGAGAACACGATTGATGAATTTAATAATGATAAGAAAAACGAAGTGCTCACAAAAAGCATGAACAATGATAAAGTTTTCAAATAGCTCTCAGAATATATAGAAAGGGCATACTAAATAAGATCCCAAATACTCAGGTATTGGGATAAAAACATGTAAATATATCACCCCCACCTTCCCTGAGCTTTCCAGGATGTTCAAGCGGACCATGTGCCTTTTTGGGAGCACATATCTGTGTGAAAAGCTCTTTTGCACCATGAACTTTAATAAGTCAAAGTACAGGTCCAAACTTACTGATGAGCATTTCAAGCCATACTGAGGGTCTCAATTGCTTCCTCCCTCAAGCCAAATGTGGCTCAGCTGTGTAAGAAGAGGAAGTGCTGCCAGGTCTCTGGAAGCATGGAGTAGGTAAGAGAAGCCTATGTTCTGAAGAACCGTTCATGTTCTGAACTGTTCTTAATAAAGATTGAGAAGATTGGATCAGTTGCACTTTTCTTTGGAATACTTGATGAGGCCCAGCCTCACCCAGACTCTACCTCCAGCGGCCCCCAGGTAAGTTGAGTTTGAGACTCCTGCTCTAAACGCATGTTTCTAAATATGGAGGGAAAAACTGGAAGACCTGGAGAACAATCCACGCGACCACGGGAGAGAGAGACATGCAAACTCCAAATATACAGGCGTCAGGGTCCGGATCGAACCCACGACCTCTTGCATACCAGGTGAAGGAGTTAACATCCCACCACCGCGGCACCCTTATGTACCAGGTTAAACAGCCACGGACTCAAATGAAGACACAGTCCCTTCATTTAACAGTCTGTTCGATAAATAAGTGCTGTTAGCGAGCACCTATTAAGGCTAGCATGCCACACGAGGGGGTGGGTGGTCAGTTTTACCCAGGATAGCCCTACTGGCTCTTTTCAGGAGGGTTCTACCACATTTCCCAGCAATGATTACTAGGCACAGTATATTCCAACTGGCTAATTTGCGGGCAATTGTATTTAATTCGGTTAATCTGGTCCATGACGCTGGGATCTTCAACGTCCACTGAAGCAGACGGCACATGGTGTCTTTGCGGTGAACACGCCTGTAGCATTAAACAGGGCGGCCGCTGGATTCAAACCGCGAACATCTACGACAAGCGGCACACGTACAACTGCTACAGACACACGCCGAGTGTGTAATCACTCAATATGTGAGTGATTACACGCAACATTGTTGCGTGATTAAACACAACGTTGTTGTGTGTGCAATCACACACAAAAATATTGATGAGACGCAACGACGTTGTGTTGAGTGTAATCACAAACAACAACGTTGTGTTGAGTGTAATCACTCAAAACGACATTATGTTGAGTGTAATCACTCACAACGACGTTGTGTTGAGTGTAATTACACACAACGACGTTGTGTTGTGTGTAATCACTAACAACGACGTTGTGTTTAGTGTAATCACACACAACGACGTTGTGTTGAGTGTAATCACTAACAACGACGTTGTGTTGAGTGTAATCACTTACAACAACAACGTTGTGTTGAGTGTAATCACAGGCAACAATGTTGATGACACACAGCGTCCAACAGAGGGCGTCGTAGTCGTGCCATGGGGAGGCGGCGAGTGATGAACGCCACTGCGGCGCCGCAAAGAGATCAGAGCCGTGATATTTATTTATTTGTACACTGGAGGAGGAATCCGATGAGCTACGAAGTTCTTTATCACAAACGTCCAGCGTCTTGGCCGTCACGATAGAACGAGGCCGATAAACGTGGAGGTATAAATGAGGGTGATGCTAAGTCGGTGTGACGTGCCCTAAGTGAGGTTGCCATGGGCGTGTGTGTTGGCCGTGTCAGGAGCGGGTGAGGAGGACGAGGCAAGGGGTGAGGAGGACGAGGTGAAGGGTAAGAAGAACGAGGTCAGGAGGTGAGGGGTGAGGAGGACGAGATGAGGTGTGAGGAGGACGAGGAGAGGGGTGAGGAGAACGAGGAGTGAAGAGAACGAGGGGTGAGGAGGACGAGGGGTGAGGAGGACGATGGGTGAGGAGGTCGAGGGGTGCCGAAGACGAGGGGTGAGGAAGACGAGGGGTGAGGAAGACGCGGGGTGAGGAGGACGGGAGTGAGGACGAGGGGTGAGGGGAGTGAGGGGTGAGGAGTAAGAAGAACGAGCTGTGGGGGTGAGGACGAGGTGAGGGGTGAGAACGAGGTGAGGGTTGAGGACAAGTGAGGTGGACGAGGTGAGGGGTGAGAATGAGGTGAGGGGTCAAGAGGACGAGGTGAGGGGTCAAGTGGACGACGTGAGGGGTAAGGAGGACGAGGTGAGGGGTGAGGAGGATGAGGAGCAGGGTGCGGTGGACAAGCGAGGGGTGAGGAGGACGAGGGGCGAGGAGGACGAGGTGAGGGCTGAGGAGAGCGAGGCGTGAGAGCGAGGGGTGAGGAGAGCGAGGGGTGAGGACAGCGAGGGGTGAGGACAGCGAGGGGTGAGGAGGACGAGGGGTGAGGAGGTGAGGAGCAGGGTGCGGTGGACGAGCGAGGGGTGAGGACGGGGGGTGAGAAGAAAAACGAGGTGTGGGGGTGAGGACGAGGGTTGAGGAGAGCGAGGGGTGAAGAGAGCGAGGGGTGAAGAGAGCGAGGGGTGAAGAGAGCGAGGGGTGAAGAGAGCGAGGGGTGAGGAGAGCGAGCGGTGAGGAGAGCGAGGGGTGAGGAGGCAGAGGGGTGAGGAGAGCGAGGGGTGAGGAGAGCGAGGGCTGAGGAGAGCGAGCGGTGAGGAGAGCGAGGGGTGAGGAGGCCGAGGGGTGAGGAGAGCGAGGGGTGAGGAGAGCGAGGGGTGAGGAAGACGAGGGGTGAGGAGGACGAGGGGTGAGGAGGACGAGGGGTGCGGAGGACGAGTCGAGGGGCGAGGAGGAAGAGGCGAGGGGTAATAAGAACGCGGTGTGGGTGAGAAGGACGAGGTGAGGGGTGAGGCGGGCGAGGCATGAGGATGACGAGGCGCGGGGTGCGGTGGACGAGGTGAGGTGAGGGGTGAGGATGACGAGCTGAGGGGTGAAGTGAACGAGGGGTGAGGAGAACGAGCGGTGAGGAGGACAATGGGTGAGGACAATGGGTGAGGAGGGTGAGGTGAGGTGAGGGGTGAGTAAGACGAGTCGAGTGGTGAGGAGGACAAGATGAGGGGTAAGAAGAACGAGGTGTGGGGTGAGGAGGACGAGGTGAAAGGTGAGGCGGACGAGGGGTGAGGACGATGGGTGAGGAAGATGAGACGAGGGGTGAGGAGGATGAGAGGTGAGGAGGACGAGGGGTGAGGAGGATGAGGGGTGAGAAGGACGAGTCGAGGGGTGAGGAAGTCGAGGGGTGAGGAAGACGAGGGGTGAGGAGGACGAGCTGAGGGGTGAGGGGGACGAGGGGTGAGGAGGACGAGCTGAGGAGTGAGGAGGATGAGCTGAGGGGTAAAGCGGATGAGGTGAGGCGTGAGGAAGACGAGGTGATGGGTGAGGATGAGGTGAGGGGTGTGGACGAGGTGAAAGGTCAAGCGGACGACGTGAGGGGTGAGGACGAGGTGAGGAAGACGAGCTGAGGAGGATGAGGTGAGGGGTGAGGAGGACGAGGTGAGGGTGAGGAGGATGAGCTGAGGGGTAAAGATGACGAGGCAAGGGGTGAAGAGGACGAGGCGAGGACGAGGTGAGGGGTGAGGACGAGGTGAGGGGTGAGGAGGACGAAGTGAGAAGTGAGTACGAGGCGAGGGGTGAGGAGAACGAGGGGTGAGGAGGACGAGGCGAGGGGTGAGGAGGAGGCGAGGGGTGAGGTGAGGTGAGGGGTGAGGAGGGTGAGGTGAGGTGAGGGGTGAGTAGGATGAGTCGAGTGGTGAGGAGGACAAGATGAGGGGTAAGAAGAACGAGGTGTGGGGTGAGGAGGACGAGGCAAATGGTGAGGACAGCGAGGGGAGGACGAGGAGTGAGGACGAGCTAAGGGTGAGGAGGACGAGGCGAGGGCGAGGTGAGCGGTGAGGAGGACGAGGTGAGCGGTGAGGACGAGTCGAGGGGTGAGGAGGATGAGGTAGAAGGTGAGGCGGAAGAGGGGTGAGGAGGACGATGGGTGAGGAAGATGAGGCGAGGGGTGAGGAGGACGAGGGGTGAGGAGGACGAGGGGTGAGGAGAGTGAGGGGTGAGGAGTAAGAAGAACGAGCTGTGGGGGTGAGGAGGACGAGGTGAGGGGTGAGAACGAGGTGAGGGTTGAGGACAAGTGAGGTGGACGAGGTGAGGGGTGAGGACGAGGTGAGGGGTCAAGAGGACGAAATGAGGGGTCAAGCAGACGACGTGAGGGGTAAGGAGGACGAGGTGAGGGGTGAGGAGGATGAGGAGCAGGGTGCGGTGGACAAGCGAGGGGTGAGGAGAACGAGAAGTGAGGAGGACGGGGGGTGAGAAGTAAGAAAAACGAGGTGTGGGGGTGAGGAGGACGAGGGGTGAGAAGGACGAGGCGAGGGCTGAGGAGAGCGAGGTGTGAGGAGAGCGAGGGGTGAAGAGAGCGAGGGGTGAGGAGAGCGAGGGGTGAGGAGGACGAGGGGTGAGGAGAGCGAGGGGTGAGGAGGTGAGGGGTGCGGAGGACGAGTCGAGCGGTCAGGAGGAAGAGGTGAGGGGTAAGAAGAACGCGGTGTGGGTGAGAAGGACGAGGTGAGGGGTGAGGCGGGCGAGGCGTGAGGATGACGAGGCGCGGGGTGGGGTGGACGAGGTGAGGGGTGAGGAAGACGAGCTGAGGGGTGAGGAGAACGAGGGGTGAGGAGAACGAGCGGTGAGGAGGACAATGGTTGAGGAGGACAATGGGTGAGGAGGACGAGTCGAGTGGTGAGGAGGACAAGATGAGGGGTAAGAAGAACGAGGTGTGGGGTGAGGAGGACGAGGCAAATGGTGAGGACAGCGAGGAGAGGGGAGGACGAGGAGGACGAGCTAAGGGTGAGGAGGACGAGGCGAGGGAGAGGTGAGGGGTGAGGAGGACGAGGTGAGCGGTGAGGACGGCGACGGGTGAGGAGGACGAGCTGAGGTGAGAGGTGAGGTCGAGTCGAGGGGTGAGGAGGACGAGGTGAAAGGTGAGGCGGACGAGGGGTGAGGAGGACGATGGGTGGGGAAGATGAGGCGTGAAAGGTGAGGAGGACGAGGGGTGAGGGGTGAGGAGGACGAGAAGTGAGGAGGACGGGGGGTGAGAAGTAAGAAGAACGAGGTCAGGAGGTGAGGTGTGAGGAGGACGAGATGAGGTGTGAGGAGGACGAGGAGAGGGGTGAGGAGAACGAGGAGTGAAGAGAACGAGGGGTGAGGAGGACGAGGGGTGAGGAGGACGAGGGGTGACGAGGACGATGGGTGAGGAGGACGAGGGGTGACGAGGACGATGGGTGAGGAGGACGAGGGGTGCCGAAGACGAGGGGTGAGGACGGGAGTGAGGAGGACGAGGGGTGAGGAGAGTGAGGGGTGAGGAGGACGAGGGGTGAGGAGGACGAGAGTGAGGAGGACGAGGGGTGAGGAGAGTGAGGGGTGAGGAGTAAGAAGAACGAGCTGTGGGGGTGAGGACGAGGTGAGGGGTGAGAACGAGGTGAGGGTTGAGGACAAGTGAGGTGGACGAGGTGAGGGGTGAGAATGAGGTGAGGGGTCAAGCGGACGACGTGAGGGGTAAGGAGGACGAGGTGAGGGGTGAGGAGGATGAGGAGCTGGGTGCGGTGGACGAGCGAGGGGTGAGGAGGACGAGGGGCGAGGAGGACGGGGGGTGAGAAGTAAGAAAAACGAGGTGTGGGGGTGAGGAGGACGAGGGGTGAGGAGGACGAGGTGAGGGCTGAGGAGAGCGAGGCGTGAGAGGGAGGGGTGAGGAGAGCGAGGGGTGAGGACAGCGAGGGGTGAGGAGGACGAGGGGTGAGGAGGTGAGGAGCAGGGTGCGGTGGACGAGCGAGGGGTGAGGACGGGGGGTGAGAAGAAAAACGAGGTGTGGGGGTGAGGACGAGGGTTGAGGAGAGCGAGGGGTGAAGAGAGCGAGGGGTGAAGAGAGCGAGGGGTGAGGAGAGCGAGGGGTGAGGAGAGCGAGGGGTGAGGAGGACGAGGGGTGAGGAGGACGAGGGGTGAGGAGGACGAGTCGAGGGGTGAGGAGGAAAAGGTGAGGGGTAAGAAGAACGCGGTGTGGGTGAGAAGGACGAGGTGAGGGGTGAGGTGGGCGAGGCGTGAGGATGACGAGGCGCGGGGTGCGGTGGACGAGGTGAGGTGAGGGGTGAGGAAGACGAGCTGAGGGGTGAGGAGAACGAGCGGTGAGGAGGACGAGGGGTGAGGAGGACGAGGGGTGAGGAGGGTGAGGTGAGGGGTGAGTAGGACGAGTCGAGTCGTGAGGAGGACAAGCTGAGGGGTAAAGATGACGAGGCAAGGGGTGAGGAGGACGAGGCGAGGACGAGGTGAGGGGTGAGGAGGACGAAGTGACGGGTGAGGAGGATGAAGTGAGGGGTGAGTACGAGGCGAGGGGTGAGGAGAACGAGGGGTGAGGAGGACGAGGCGAGGGGTGAGGTGAAGAGGACGAGCTGAGGAGGACGAGGTGAGGGGTGAGGAGGACGAGGTGAGGGGTGAGGAGGACGAGGTGAGGGGTGAGGAGGACGAAGTGAGGGGTGAGGAGAACGAGGGGTGAGGAGAACGAGGGGTGAGGAGGACGAGGCGAGCGGTGAGGAGGAGGCGAGGGGTGGAACGAGGGTTGAGGAGGACGAGGTGATGGGTGAGGACGAGGTGAGGAGAGCGAGGGGTTAGAGAAGGACGAGGTGAGGGTGAGGAGGATGAGCTGAGGGGTAAAGTTGACGAGGCGAGGACGAGGTGAGGGGTGAGGAGGACGAAGTGAGGGCGAGGTGAGGGGTGAGGAATACGAGCTGAGGGTTGAGGAGGACGAGGCGATGGGTGAGGAGGACGAGGCGATGGGTGAGGAGGACGAGGTCATGGGTGAGGACGAGGTGAGGAGAGCGAGGGGTTAGAGAAGGATGAGGTGAGGATGAGGAGCAGGGTGCGGTGGACGAGCGAGGGGTGAGGAGAACGAGAAGTGAGGAGGACGGGGGGTGAGAAGTAAGAAGAACGAGGTGTGGGGGTGAGGAGGACGAGGGGTAAAGATGACGAGGCAAGGGTTGAGGACGAGGCGAGGACGAGGTGAGGGGTGAGGACGAAGTGAGGGCGAGGTGAGGGGTGAGGAATACGAGCTGAGGGATGAGAAGAACGAGGTGAGGGGTGAGGAGGACGAGGTGAGGGGTGAAGGAGAACGGGGTGAGGAGGACGAGGCGAGATGCGAGGACGGGGTGAGGACGAGGTGAAGGGTGAGGAGGAGGTGATGTTTGATTCGTGACAAAACATGTAATAAAGTTAATAACAATCTGAATTATAGTCAATTATTCACGTTTACTACATAGAGTGCAGGTAGCCGTGTGAGGATGAGGTGAGAACGAGGTGAGGGGTAACGACGAGGTGAGTAGAACGAGAGGCGAGGGGTGAGAACGAGGTGAGGGTTGAGGACGACGGGTGAGGTGGACGAGGTGAGGGGTGAGGATGAGTCGAGGGGTGAGGAGGACGAGGTAAAACGTGAGGCAGACGAAGGGTGAGGAGGACGATGGGTGAGAAAGATGAGTCGAGGGGTGAGGAGGACAAGGGGTGAGGAGGACGAGGGGTGAGGAGGATGAGGGGTGAGAAGGACGAGTCGAGGGGTGAGGAGGACGAGGTGAGGGGTGAGGAAGACGAGCTGAGGGGTGAGGAGGACGCGGGGTGAGGAGGACGAGCTGAGGGGTAAAGCGGATGAGGTGAGGGGTGAGGAAGACGAGGTGATGGGTGAGGATGAGGTGAGGGGTGTGGACGAGGTGAAAGGTCAAGCGGACGACGTGAGGGGTGAGGACGAGGTGAGGAAGACGAGCTGAGGGGTGAGGAGGACGAGGTGAGGAGGACGAGGGGTGAAGAGGACGAGCTGAGGAGGACGAGGTGAGGGGTGAGGAGGACGAGGTGAGGGTGAGGAGGATGAGCTGAGGGGTAAAGATGACGAGGCAAGGGGTGAGGACGAGGCGAGGACGAGGTGAGGGGTGAGGAAGACGAAGTGAGGGGTGAGTACGAGGCGAGGGGTGAGGAGAACGAGGGGTGAGGAGGACGAGGGGTGAGGAGAACGAGGGGTGAGGAGGACGAGGCGAGGGGTGAGGAGGCGAGGGGTGAGAACGAGGGTTGAGGAGGACGAGGCGATGGGTGAGGAGGACGAGGCGATGGGTGAGGAGGACGAGGTGATGGGTGAGGACGAGGTGATGGGTGAGGACGAGGTGAGGAGAGCGAGGGGTTAGAGAAGGACGAGGTGAGGGTGAGGAGGATGAGCTAAGGGGTAAAGATGACGAGGCGAGGACGAGGTGAGGGGTGAGGAGGACGAAGTGAGGGCGAGGTGAGGGGCGAGGAATACGAGCTGAGGGATGAGAAGGACGAGGTGAGGGGTGAGGAGGACGAGGGGTGAGGAGGACAAGGCGAGGGGTGAGGAGGAGGCGAGGGGTGAGAACGAGGGTTGAGGAGGACGAGGTGATGGGTGAGGACGAGGTGAGGAGAGCGAGGGGTTAGAGAAGGACGAGGTGAGGGTGAGGAGGATCAGCTAAGAGGTAAATATGACGAGGCGAGGACGAGGTGAGGGGTGAGGAGGACGAAGTGAGGGCGAGGTGAGGGGTGAGGAATACGAGCTGAGGGATGAGAAGGACGAGGTGAGGGGTGAGGAGGACGAAGTGAGGGCGAGGTGAGGGGTGAGGAATACGAGCTGAGGGATGAGAAGGACGAGGTGAGGGGTGAGGAAGACGAAGTGATGGGTGAGGATGAGGTGAGGGGTGTGAACGAGGTGAAAGGTCAAGCGGACGACGTGAGGGGTGAGGACGAGGTGAGGAAGACGAGCTGAGGGGTGAGGAGGACGAGGTGAGGAGGACGAGGGGTGAAGAGGACGAGCTGAGGAGGACGAGGTGAGGGGTGAGGAGGACGAGGTGAGGGTGAGGAGGATGAGCTGAGGGGTAAAGATGACGAGGCAAGGGGTGAGGACGAGGCGAGGACGAGGTGAGGGGTGAGGAGGACGAAGTGAGGGGTGAGTACGAGGCGAGGGGTGAGGAGAACGAGGGGTGAGGAGGACGAGGCGAGGGGTGAGGAGGCGAGGGGTGAGAAAGAGGGTTGAGGAGGACGAGGCGATGGGTGAGGAGGACGAGGCGATGGGTGAGGAGGAGGTGATGTTTGATTCGTGACAAAACATGTAATAAAGTTAATAACAATCTGAATTATAGTCAATTATTCACGTTTACTACATAGAGTGCAGGTAGCCGTGTGAGGATGAGGTGAGAACGAGGTGAGGGGTAACGACGAGGTGAGTAGAACGAGAGGCGAGGGGTGAGAACGAGGTGAGGGTTGAGGACGACGGGTGAGGTGGACGAGGTGAGGGGTGAGGATGAGTCGAGGGGTGAGGAGGACGAGGTAAAACGTGAGGCAGACGAGGGGTGAGGAGGACGATGGGTGAGAAAGATGAGGCGAGGGGTGAGGAGGACGAGGGGTGAGGAGGATGAGGGGTGAGAAGGACGAGTCGAGGGGTGAGGAGGACGAGGTAAAAGGTGAGGCAGACGAGGGGTGAGGAGGACGATGGGTGAGAAAGATGAGGCGAGGGGTGAGGAGGACGAGGGGTGAGAAGGACGAGGGGTGAGAAGGACGAGGGGTGAGGAGGATGAGGGGTGAGAAGGACGAGTCGAGGGGTGAGGAGGACGAGGTGAGGGGTGAGGAAGACGAGCTGAGGGGTGAGGAGGACGCGGGGTGAGGAGGACGAGCTGAGGGGTAAAGCGGATGAGGTGAGGGGTGAGGAAGACGAGGTGATGGGTGAGGATGAGGTGAGGGGTGTGGACGAGGTGAAAGGTCAAGCGGACGACGTGAGGGGTGAGGACGAGGTGAGGAAGACGAGCTGAGGGGTGAGGAGGACGAGGTGAGGAGGACGAGGGGTGAAGAGGACGAGCTGAGGAGGACGAGGTGAGGGGTGAGGAGGACGAGGTGAGGGTGAGGAGGATGAGCTGAGGGGTAAAGATGACGAGGCAAGGGGTGAGGACGAGGCGAGGACGAGGTGAGGGGTGAGGAGGACGAAGTGAGGGGTGAGTACGAGGCGAGGGGTGAGGAGAACGAGGGGTGAGGAGGACGAGGGGTGAGGAGAACGAGGGGTGAGGAGGACGAGGCGAGGGGTGAGGAGGCGAGGGGTGAGAACGAGGGTTGAGGAGGACGAGGCGATGGGTGAGGAGGACGAGGCGATGGGTGAGGAGGACGAGGTGATGGGTGAGGACGAGGTGATGGGTGAGGACGAGGTGAGGAGAGCGAGGGGTTAGAGAAGGACGAGGTGAGGGTGAGGAGGATGAGCTAAGGGGTAAAGATGACGAGGCGAGGACGAGGTGAGGGGTGAGGAGGACGAAGTGAGGGCGAGGTGAGGGGTGAGGAATACGAGCTGAGGGATGAGAAGGACGAGGTGAGGGGTGAGGAGGACGAGGGGTGAGGAGGACAAGGCGAGGGGTGAGGAGGAGGCGAGGGGTGAGAACGAGGGTTGAGGAGGACGAGGTGATGGGTGAGGACGAGGTGAGGAGAGCGAGGGGTTAGAGAAGGACGAGGTGAGGGTGAGGAGGATCAGCTAAGAGGTAAATATGACGAGGCGAGGACGAGGTGAGGGGTGAGGAGGACGAAGTGAGGGCGAGGTGAGGGGTGAGGAATACGAGCTGAGGGATGAGAAGGACGAGGTGAGGGGTGAGGAGGACGAAGTGAGGGCGAGGTGAGGGGTGAGGAATACGAGCTGAGGGATGAGAAGGACGAGGTGAGGGGTGAGGAGGACGAGGGGTGAGGAGGACGAGGGGTGAGGAGGACGAGGCGAGGGGTGAGGAGGAGGCGAGGGGTGAGAACGAGGGTTGAGGAGGACGAGGTGATGGGTGAGGACGAGGTGAGGAGAGCGAGGGGTTAGAGAAGGATGAGGTGAGGGTGAGGAGGATGAGCTGAGGGGTAAAGATGACGAGGCGAGGACGAGGTGAGGGGTGAGGAGGACGAAGTGAGGGCGAGGTGAGGGGTGAGGAATACGAGCTGAGGGTTGAGGAGGACGAGGCGATGGGTGAGGAGGACGAGGCGATGGGTGAGGAGGACGAGGTGATGGGTGAGGACGAGGTGAGGAGAGCGAGGGGTTAGAGAAGGACGAGGTGAGGATGAGGAGCAGGGTGCGGTGGACGAGCGAGGGGTGAGGAGAACGAGAAGTGAGGAGGACGGGGGGTGAGAAGTAAGAAGAACGAGGTGTGGGGGTGAGGAGGACGAGGGGTGAGGAGGACGAGGCGAGGGCTGAGGAGAGCGAGGCGTGAGGAGCGCGAGGGGTGAGGACAGCGAGGGGTGAGGAGGACGAGGGGTGAGGAGGTGAGGAGCAGGGTGCGGTGGACGAGCGAGGGATGAGGACGGGGGGTGAGAAGAAAAACGAGGTGTGGGGGTGAGGACGAGGTTTGAGGAGAGCGAGGGGTGAAGAGAGCGAGCGGTGAGGAGAGCGAGGGGTGAGGAGGACGAGGGGTGAGGAGAGCGAGGGGTGAGGAGAATGAGGGGTGAGGAGGACGAGGGGTGAGGAGGTGAGGGGTGAGGAAAGCGAGGGGTGAGGAGAATGAGGGGTGAGGAGGACGAGGGGTGAGGAGGTGAGGAGGTGAGGGGTGCGGAGGACGAGTCGAGCGGTGAGGAGGAAGAGGTGAGGGGTAAGAAGAACGCGGTGTGGGTGAGAAGGACGAGGTGAGGTGTGAGGCGGGCGAGGCGTGAGGATGACGAGGCGCGGGGTGGGGTGGACCAGGTGAGGGGTGAGGAAGACGAGCTGAGGGGTGAGGAGAACGAGCGGTGAGGAGGACAATGGGTGAGGAGGACAATGGGTGAGGAGGACGAGGGGTGAGTAGGATGAGGTGAGGAGTGAGTAGGACGAGTCGAGTGGTGAGGACAAGATGAGGGGTAAGAAGAACGAGGTGTGGGGTGAGGAGGACGAGGCAAATGGTGAGGACAGCGAGGGGAGGGGAGGACGAGGAGTGAGGACGAGCTAAGGGTGAGGAGGACGAGGCGAGGGAGAGGTGAAAGGTGAGGACGACGACGGGTGAGGAGGACGAGCTGAGGTGAGAGGTGAGGACGAGTCGAGGGGTGAGGAGGACGAGGTGAAAGGTGAGGCGGACGAGGGGTGAGGAGGACGATGGGTGAGGGGTGAGGAGGACGAGAGGTGACGATGACGAGAGTGAAGAGGACGAGGGGTGAGGAGAGTGAGGGGTGAGGAGTAAGAAGAACGAGCTGTGGGGGTGAGAACGAGGTGAGGGGTGAGAACGAGGTGAGGATTGAGGACAAGTGAGGTGGACGAGGTGAGGGGTGAGAACGAGGTGAGGGGTCAAGAGGACGAGGTGAGGGGTCAAGAGGACGAGGTGAGGGGTCAAGCGGACGACGTGAGGGGTAAGGAGGACGAGGTGAGGGGTGAGGAGGATGAGGAGCAGGGTGCGGTGGACGAGCGAGGGGTGAGGAGGATGAGAAGTGAGGAGGACGGGGGGTGAGACGTAAGAAGAACGAGGTGTGTGGGTGAGGAGGACGAGGCGAGGGCTGAGGAGAGCGAGGGGTGAGGACGGGGGGTGAGAAGAAAAACGAGGTGAGGACGAGGGTTGAGGAGAGCGAGGGGTGAAGAGAGCGAGGGGTGAAGAGAGCGAGGGGTGAGGAGACCGAGGGGTGAGGAGACCGAGGGGTGAGGAGGATGAGGGGTGAGAAGGACGAGTCGAGGGGTGAGGAGGACGAGGTGAGGGGTGAGGAAGACGAAGTGATGGGTGAGGATGAGGTGAGGGGTGTGGACGAGGTGAAAGGTCAAGCGGACGACGTGAGGGGTGAGGACGAGGTGAGGAAGACGAGCTGAGGGGTGAGGAGGACGAGGTGAGGAGGACGAGGGGTGAAGAGGACGAGCTGAGGAGGACGAGGTGAGGGGTGAGGAGGACGAGGTGAGGGTGAGGAGGATGAGCTGAGGGGTAAAGATGACGAGGCAAGGGGTGAGGACGAGGCGAGGACGAGGTGAGGGGTGAGGAGGACGAAGTGAGGGGTGAGTACGAGGCGAGGGGTGAGGAGAACGAGGGGTGAGGAGGACGAGGCGAGGGGTGAGGAGGCGAGGGGTGAGGACGGGGGGTGAGAAGAAAAACGAGGTGAGGACGAGGGTTGAGGAGAGCGAGGGGTGAAGAGAGCGAGGGGTGAAGAGAGCGAGGGGTGAGGAGACCGAGGGGTGAGGAGACCGAGGGGTGAGGAGGATGAGGGGTGAGAAGGACGAGTCGAGGGGTGAGGAGGACGAGGTGAGGGGTGAGGAAGACGAAGTGATGGGTGAGGATGAGGTGAGGGGTGTGGACGAGGTGAAAGGTCAAGCGGATGACGTGAGGGGTGAGGACGAGGTGAGGAAGACGAGCTGAGGGGTGAGGAGGACGAGGTGAGGAGGACGAGGGGTGAAGAGGACGAGCTGAGGAGGACGAGGTGAGGGGTGAGGAGGACGAGGTGAGGGTGAGGAGGATGAGCTGAGGGGTAAAGATGACGAGGCAAGGGGTGAGGACGAGGCGAGGACGAGGTGAGGGGTGAGGAGGACGAAGTGAGGGGTGAGTACGAGGCGAGGGGTGAGGAGAACGAGGGGTGAGGAGGACGAGGCGAGGGGTGAGGAGGCGAGGGGTGAGAAAGAGGGTTGAGGAGGACGAGGCGATGGGTGAGGAGGACGAGGCGATGGGTGAGGAGGAGGTGATGTTTGATTCGTGACAAAACATGTAATAAAGTTAATAACAATCTGAATTATAGTCAATTATTCACGTTTACTACATAGAGTGCAGGTAGCCGTGTGAGGATGAGGTGAGAACGAGGTGAGGGGTAACGACGAGGTGAGTAGAACGAGAGGCGAGGGGTGAGAACGAGGTGAGGGTTGAGGACGACGGGTGAGGTGGACGAGGTGAGGGGTGAGGATGAGTCGAGGGGTGAGGAGGACGAGGTAAAACGTGAGGCAGACGAGAGGTGAGGAGGACGATGGGTGAGAAAGATGAGGCGAGGGGTGAGGAGGACGAGGGGTGAGGAGGATGAGGGGTGAGAAGGACGAGTCGAGGGGTGAGGAGGACGAGGTAAAAGGTGAGGCAGACGAGAGGTGAGGAGGACGATGGGTGAGAAAGATGAGGCGAGGGGTGAGGAGGACGAGGGGTGAGAAGGACGAGGGGTGAGGAGGATGAGGGGTGAGAAGGACGAGTCGAGGGGTGAGGAGGACGAGGTGAGGGGTGAGGAAGACGAGCTGAGGGGTGAGGAGGACGCGGGGTGAGGAGGACGAGCTGAGGGGTAAAGCGGATGAGGTGAGGGGTGAGGAAGACGAGGTGATGGGTGAGGATGAGGTGAGGGGTGTGGACGAGGTGAAAGGTCAAGCGGACGACGTGAGGGGTGAGGACGAGGTGAGGAAGACGAGCTGAGGGGTGAGGAGGACGAGGTGAGGAGGACGAGGGGTGAAGAGGACGAGCTGAGGAGGACGAGGTGAGGGGTGAGGAGGACGAGATGAGGGTGAGGAGGATGAGCTGAGGGGTAAAGATGACGAGGCAAGGGGTGAGGACGAGGCGAGGACGAGGTGAGGGGTGAGGAGGACGAAGTGAGGGGTGAGTACGAGGCGAGGGGTGAGGAGAACGAGGGGTGAGGAGGACGAGGGGTGAGGAGAACGAGGGGTGAGGAGGACGAGGCGAGGGGTGAGGAGACGAGGGGTGAGAACGAGGGTTGAGGAGGACGAGGCGATGGGTGAGGAGGACGAAGCGATGGGTGAGGAGGACGAGGTGATGGGTGAGGACGAGGTGATGGGTGAGGACGAGGTGAGGAGAGCGAGGGGTTAGAGAACGAGGTGAGGGTGAGGAGGATGAGCTAAGGGGTAAAGATGACGAGGCGAGGACGAGGTGAGGGGTGAGGAGGACGAAGTGAGGGCGAGGTGAGGGGTGAGGAATACGAGCTGAGGGATGAGAAGGACGAGGTGAGGGGTGAGGAGGACGAGGGGTGAGGAGGACAAGGCGAGGGGTGAGGAGGAGGCGAGGGGTGAGAACGAGGGTTGAGGAGGACGAGGTGATGGGTGAGGACGAGGTGAGGAGAGCGAGGGGTTAGAGAAGGACGAGGTGAGGGTGAGGAGGATCAGCTAAGAGGTAAATATGACGAGGCGAGGACGAGGTGAGGGGTGAGGAGGACGAAGTGAGGGCGAGGTGAGGGGTGAGGAATACGAGCTGAGGGATGAGAAGGACGAGGTGAGGGGTGAGGAGGACGAAGTGAGGGCGAGGTGAGGGGTGAGGAATACGAGCTGAGGGATGAGAAGGACGAGGTGAGGGGTGAGGAAGACGAAGTGATGGGTGAGGATGAGGTGAGGGGTGTGGACGAGGTGAAAGGTCAAGCGGACGACGTGAGGGGTGAGGACGAGGTGAGGAAGACGAGCTGAGGGGTGAGGAGGACGAGGTGAGGAGGACGAGGGGTGAAGAGGACGAGCTGAGGAGGACGAGGTGAGGGGTGAGGAGGACGAGGTGAGGGTGAGGAGGATGAGCTGAGGGGTAAAGATGACGAGGCAAGGGGTGAGGACGAAGCGAGGACGAGGTGAGGGGTGAGGAGGACGAAGTGAGGGGTGAGTACGAGGCGAGGGGTGAGGAGAACGAGGGGTGAGGAGGACGAGGCGAGGGGTGAGGAGGCGAGGGGTGAGAAAGAGGGTTGAGGAGGACGAGGCGATGGGTGAGGAGGACGAGGCGATGGGTGAGGAGGAGGTGATGTTTGATTCGTGACAAAACATGTAATAAAGTTAATAACAATCTGAATTATAGTCAATTATTCACGTTTACTACATAGAGTGCAGGTAGCCGTGTGAGGATGAGGTGAGAACGAGGTGAGGGGTAACGACGAGGTGAGTAGAACGAGAGGCGAGGGGTGAGAACGAGGTGAGGGTTGAGGACGGGTGAGGTGGACGAGGTGAGGGGTGAGGATGAGTCGAGGGGTGAGGAGGACGAGGTAAAACGTGAGGCAGATGAGGGGTGAGGAGGACGATGGGTGAGAAAGATGAGGCGAGGGGTGAGGAGGACGAGGGGTGAGGAGGATGAGGGGTGAGAAGGACGAGTCGAGGGGTGAGGAGGACGAGGTAAAAGGTGAGGCAGACGAGGGGTGAGGAGGACGATGGGTGAGAAAGATGAGGCGAGGGGTGAGGAGGACGAGGGGTGAGAAGGACGAGGGGTGAGGAGGATGAGGGGTGAGAAGGACGAGTCGAGGGGTGAGGAGGACGAGGTGAGGGGTGAGGAAGACGAGCTGAGGGGTGAGGAGGACGCGGGGTGAGGAGGACGAGCTGAGGGGTAAAGCGGATGAGGTGAGGGGTGAGGAAGACGAGGTGATGGGTGAGGATGAGGTGAGGGGTGTGGACGAGGTGAAAGGTCAAGCGGACGACGTGAGGGGTGAGGACGAGGTGAGGAAGACGAGCTGAGGGGTGAGGAGGACGAGGTGAGGAGGACGAGGGGTGAAGAGGACGAGCTGAGGAGGACGAGGTGAGGGGTGAGGAGGACGAGGTGAGGGTGAGGAGGATGAGCTGAGGGGTAAAGATGACGAGGCAAGGGGTGAGGACGAGGCGAGGACGAGGTGAGGGGTGAGGAGGACGAAGTGAGGGGTGAGTACGAGGCGAGGGGTGAGGAGAACGAGGGGTGAGGAGGACGAGGGGTGAGGAGAACGAGGGGTGAGGAGGACGAGGCGAGGGGTGAGGAGATGAGGGGTGAGAACGAGGGTTGAGGAGGACGAGGCGATGGGTGAGGAGGACGAGGCGATGGGTGAGGAGGACGAGGTGATGGGTGAGGACGAGGTGATGGGTGAGGACGAGGTGAGGAGAGCGAGGGGTTAGAGAAGGACGAGGTGAGGGTGAGGAGGATGAGCTAAGGGGTAAAGATGACGAGGCGAGGACGAGGTGAGGGGTGAGGAGGACGAAGTGAGGGCGAGGTGAGGGGTGAGGAATACGAGCTGAGGGATGAGAAGGACGAGGTGAGGGGTGAGGAGGACGAGGGGTGAGGAGGACAAGGCGAGGGGTGAGGAGGAGGCGAGGGGTGAGAACGAGGGTTGAGGAGGACGAGGTGATGGGTGAGGACGAGGTGAGGAGAGCGAGGGGTTAGAGAAGGACGAGGTGAGGGTGAGGAGGATCAGCTAAGAGGTAAATATGACGAGGCGAGGACGAGGTGAGGGGTGAGGAGGACGAAGTGAGGGCGAGGTGAGGGGTGAGGAATACGAGCTGAGGGATGAGAAGGACGAGGTGAGGGGTGAGGAGGACGAAGTGAGGGCGAGGTGAGGGGTGAGGAATACGAGCTGAGGGATGAGAAGGACGAGGTGAGGGGTGAGGAAGACGAAGTGATGGGTGAGGATGAGGTGAGGGGTGTGGACGAGGTGAAAGGTCAAGCGGACGACGTGAGGGGTGAGGACGAGGTGAGGAAGACGAGCTGAGGGGTGAGGAGGACGAGGTGAGGAGGACGAGGGGTGAAGAGGACGAGCTGAGGAGGACGAGGTGAGGGGTGAGGAGGACGAGGTGAGGGTGAGGAGGATGAGCTGAGGGGTAAAGATGACGAGGCAAGGGGTGAGGACGAAGCGAGGACGAGGTGAGGGGTGAGGAGGACGAAGTGAGGGGTGAGTACGAGGCGAGGGGTGAGGAGAACGAGGGGTGAGGAGGACGAGGCGAGGGGTGAGGAGGCGAGGGGTGAGAAAGAGGGTTGAGGAGGACGAGGCGATGGGTGAGGAGGACGAGGCGATGGGTGAGGAGGAGGTGATGTTTGATTCGTGACAAAACATGTAATAAAGTTAATAACAATCTGAATTATAGTCAATTATTCACGTTTACTACATAGAGTGCAGGTAGCCGTGTGAGGATGAGGTGAGAACGAGGTGAGGGGTAACGACGAGGTGAGTAGAACGAGAGGCGAGGGGTGAGAACGAGGTGAGGGTTGAGGACGGGTGAGGTGGACGAGGTGAGGGGTGAGGATGAGTCGAGGGGTGAGGAGGACGAGGTAAAACGTGAGGCAGATGAGGGGTGAGGAGGACGATGGGTGAGAAAGATGAGGCGAGGGGTGAGGAGGACGAGGGGTGAGGAGGATGAGGGGTGAGAAGGACGAGTCGAGGGGTGAGGAGGACGAGGTAAAAGGTGAGGCAGACGAGGGGTGAGGAGGACGATGGGTGAGAAAGATGAGGCGAGGGGTGAGGAGGACGAGGGGTGAGAAGGACGAGGGGTGAGGAGGATGAGGGGTGAGAAGGACGAGTCGAGGGGTGAGGAGGACGAGGTGAGGGGTGAGGAAGACGAGCTGAGGGGTGAGGAGGACGCGGGGTGAGGAGGACGAGCTGAGGGGTAAAGCGGATGAGGTGAGGGGTGAGGAAGACGAGGTGATGGGTGAGGATGAGGTGAGGGGTGTGGACGAGGTGAAAGGTCAAGCGGACGACGTGAGGGGTGAGGACGAGGTGAGGAAGACGAGCTGAGGGGTGAGGAGGACGAGGTGAGGAGGACGAGGGGTGAAGAGGACGAGCTGAGGAGGACGAGGTGAGGGGTGAGGAGGACGAGGTGAGGGTGAGGAGGATGAGCTGAGGGGTAAAGATGACGAGGCAAGGGGTGAGGACGAGGCGAGGACGAGGTGAGGGGTGAGGAGGACGAAGTGAGGGGTGAGTACGAGGCGAGGGGTGAGGAGAACGAGGGGTGAGGAGGACGAGGGGTGAGGAGAACGAGGGGTGAGGAGGACGAGGCGAGGGGTGAGGAGATGAGGGGTGAGAACGAGGGTTGAGGAGGACGAGGCGATGGGTGAGGAGGACGAGGCGATGGGTGAGGAGGACGAGGTGATGGGTGAGGACGAGGTGATGGGTGAGGACGAGGTGAGGAGAGCGAGGGGTTAGAGAAGGACGAGGTGAGGGTGAGGAGGATGAGCTAAGGGGTAAAGATGACGAGGCGAGGACGAGGTGAGGGGTGAGGAGGACGAAGTGAGGGCGAGGTGAGGGGTGAGGAATACGAGCTGAGGGATGAGAAGGACGAGGTGAGGGGTGAGGAGGACGAGGGGTGAGGAGGACAAGGCGAGGGGTGAGGAGGAGGCGAGGGGTGAGAACGAGGGTTGAGGAGGACGAGGTGATGGGTGAGGACGAGGTGAGGAGAGCGAGGGGTTAGAGAAGGACGAGGTGAGGGTGAGGAGGATCAGCTAAGAGGTAAATATGACGAGGCGAGGACGAGGTGAGGGGTGAGGAGGACGAAGTGAGGGCGAGGTGAGGGGTGAGGAATACGAGCTGAGGGATGAGAAGGACGAGGTGAGGGGTGAGGAGGACGAAGTGAGGGCGAGGTGAGGGGTGAGGAATACGAGCTGAGAGATGAGAAGGACGAGGTGAGGGGTGAGGAAGACGAAGTGATGGGTGAGGATGAGGTGAGGGGTGTGGACGAGGTGAAAGGTCAAGCGGACGACGTGAGGGGTGAGGACGAGGTGAGGAAGACGAGCTGAGGGGTGAGGAGGACGAGGTGAGGAGGACGAGGGGTGAAGAGGACGAGCTGAGGAGGACGAGGTGAGGGGTGAGGAGGACGAGGTGAGGGTGAGGAGGATGAGCTGAGGGGTAAAGATGACGAGGCAAGGGGTGAGGACGAAGCGAGGACGAGGTGAGGGGTGAGGAGGACGAAGTGAGGGGTGAGTACGAGGCGAGGGGTGAGGAGAACGAGGGGTGAGGAGGACGAGGCGAGGGGTGAGGAGGCGAGGGGTGAGAAAGAGGGTTGAGGAGGACGAGGCGATGGGTGAGGAGGACGAGGCGATGGGTGAGGAGGAGGTGATGTTTGATTCGTGACAAAACATGTAATAAAGTTAATAACAATCTGAATTATAGTCAATTATTCACGTTTACTACATAGAGTGCAGGTAGCCGTGTGAGGATGAGGTGAGAACGAGGTGAGGGGTAACGACGAGGTGAGTAGAACGAGAGGCGAGGGGTGAGAACGAGGTGAGGGTTGAGGACGACGGGTGAGGTGGACGAGGTGAGGGGTGAGGATGAGTCGAGGGGTGAGGAGGACGAGGTAAAACGTGAGGCAGACGAGGGGTGAGGAGGACGATGGGTGAGAAAGATGAGGCGAGGGGTGAGGAGGACGAGGGGTGAGGAGGATGAGGGGTGAGAAGGACGAGTCGAGGGGTGAGGAGGACGAGGTAAAGGGTGAGGCAGACGAGGGGTGAGGAGGACGATGGGTGAGAAAGATGAGGCGAGGGGTGAGGAAGACGAGGGGTGAGAAGGACGAGGGGTGAGGAGGATGAGGGGTGAGAAGGACGAGTCGAGGGGTGAGGAGGACGAGGTGAGGGGTGAGGAAGACGAGCTGAGGGGTGAGGAGGACGCGGGGTGAGGAGCACGAGCTGAGGGGTAAAGCGGATGAGGTGAGGAGTGAGGAAGACGAGGTGATGGGTGAGGATGAGGTGAGGGGTGTGGACGAGGTGAAAGGTCAAGCGGACGACGTGAGGGGTGAGGACGAGGTGAGGAAGACGAGCTGAGGGGTGAGGAGGACGAGGTGAGGAGGACGAGGGGTGAAGAGGACGAGCTGAGGAGGACGAGGTGAGGGGTGAGGAGGACGAGGTGAGGGTGAGGAGGATGAGCTGAGGGGTAAAGATGACGAGGCAAGGGGTGAGGACGAGGCGAGGACGAGGTGAGGGGTGAGGAGGACGAAGTGAGGGGTGAGTACGAGGCGAGGGGTGAGGAGAACGAGGGGTGAGGAGGACGAGGGGTGAGGAGAACGAGGGGTGAGGAGGACGAGGCGAGGGGTGAGGAGGCGAGGGGTGAGAACGAGGGTTGAGGAGGACGAGGCGATGGGTGAGGAGGACGAGGCGATGGGTGAGGAGGACGAGGCGATGGGTGAGGAGGACGAGGTGATGGGTGAGGACGAGGTGATGGGTGAGGACGAGGTGAGGAGAGCGAGGGGTTAGAGAAGGACGAGGTGAGGGTGAGGAGGATGAGCTAAGGGGTAAAGATGACGAGGCGAGGACGAGGTGAGGGGTGAGGAGGACGAAGTGAGGGCGAGGTGAGGGGTGAGGAATACGAGCTGAGGGATGAGAAGGACGAGGTGAGGGGTGAGGAGGACGAGGGGTGAGGAGGACAAGGCGAGGGGTGAGGAGGAGGCGAGGGGTGAGAACGAGAGTTGAGGAGGACGAGGTGATGGGTGAGGACGAGGTGAGGAGAGCGAGGGGTTAGAGAAGGACGAGGTGAGGGTGAGGAGGATCAGCTAAGGGGTAAATATGACGAGGCGAGGACGAGGTGAGGGGTGAGGAGGACGAAGTGAGGGCGAGGTGAGGGGTGAGGAATACGAGCTGAGGGATGAGAAGGACGAGGTGAGGGGTGAGGAGGACGAGGGGTGAGGAGGACGAGGCGAGGGGTGAGGAGGAGGCGAGGGGTGAGAACGAGGGTTGAGGAGGACGAGGTGATGGGTGAGGACGAGGTGAGGAGAGCGAGGGGTTAGAGAAGGACGAGGTGAGGGTGAGGAGGATCAGCTAAGAGGTAAAGATGATGAGGCGAGGACGAGGTGAGGGGTGAGGAGGACGAAGTGAGGGCGAGGTGAGGGGTGAGGAATACGAGCTGAGGGTTGAGGAGGACGAGGCGATGGGTGAGGAGGACGAGGCGATGGGTGAGGAGGACGAGGTGATGGGTGAGGACGAGGTGAGGAGAGCGAGGGGTTAGAGAAGGACGAGGTGAGGATGAGGAGCAGGGTGCGGTGGACGAGCGAGGGGTGAGGAGAACGAGAAGTGAGGAGGACGGGGGGTGAGAAGTAAGAAGAACGAGGTGTGGGGGTGAGGAGGACGAGGGGTGAGGAGGACGAGGTGAGGGCTGAGGAGAGCGAGGCGTGAGGAGCGCGAGGGGTGAGGACAGCGAGGGGTGAGGAGGACGAGGGGTGAGGAGGTGAGGAGCAGGGTGCGGTGGACGAGCGAGGGATGAGGACGGGGGGTGAGAAGAAAAACGAGGTGTGGGGGTGAGGACGAGGTTTGAGGAGAGCGAGGGGTGAAGAGAGCGAGCGGTGAGGAGAGCGAGGGGTGAGGAGGACGAGGGGTGAGGAAAGCGAGGGGTGAGGAGAATGAGGGGTGAGGAGGACGAGGGGTGAGGAGGTGAGGAGGTGAGGGGTGCGGAGGACGAGTCGAGCGGTGAGGAGGAAGAGGTGAGGGGTAAGAAGAACGCGGTGTGGGTGAGAAGGACGAGGTGAGGTGTGAGGCGGGCGAGGCGTGAGGATGACGAGGCGCGGGGTGGGGTGGACGAGGTGAGGGGTGAGGAAGACGAGCTGAGGGGTGAGGAGAACGAGCGGTGAGGAGGACAATGGGTGAGGAGGACAATGGGTGAGGAGGACGAGGGGTGAGTAGGATGAGGTGAGGAGTGAGTAGGACGAGTCGAGTGGTGAGGAGGACAAGATGAGGGGTAAGAAGAACGAGGTGTGGGGTGAGGAGGACGAGGCAAATGGTGAGGACAGCGAGGGGAGGGGAGGACGAGGAGTGAGGACGAGCTAAGGGTGAGGAGGACGAGGCGAGGGAGAGGTGAGGGGTGAGGACGACGACGGGTGAGGAGGACGAGCTGAGGTGAGAGGTGAGGACGAGTCGAGGGGTGAGGAGGACGAGGTGAAAGGTGAGGCGGACGAGGGGTGAGGAGGACGATGGGTGAGGGGTGAGGAGGACGAGAGGTGACGATGACGAGAGTGAAGAGGACGAGGGGTGAGGAGAGTGAGGGGTGAGGAGTAAGAAGAACGAGCTGTGGGGGTGAGAACGAGGTGAGGGGTGAGAACGAGGTGAGGATTGAGGACAAGTGAGGTGGACGAGGTGAGGGGTGAGAACGAGGTGAGGGGTCAAGAGGACGAGGTGAGGGGTCAAGAGGACGAGGTGAGGGGTCAAGCGGACGACGTGAGGGGTAAGGAGGACGAGGTGAGGGGTGAGGAGGATGAGGAGCAGGGTGCGGTGGACGAGCGAGGGGTGAGGAGGATGAGAAGTGAGGAGTTCGGGGGGTGAGACGTAAGAAGAACGAGGTGTGTGGGTGAGGAGGACGAGGCGAGGGCTGAGGAGAGCGAGGGGTGAGGACGGGGGGTGAGAAGAAAAACGAGGTGAGGACGAGGGTTGAGGAGAGCGAGGGGTGAAGAGAGCGAGGGGTGAAGAGAGCGAGGGGTGAGGAGACCGAGGGGTGAGGAGACCGAGGGGTGAGGAGGATGAGGGGTGAGGAGGACGAGTCGAGGGGTGAGGAGGGCGAGGTGAGGGGTGAGGAAGACGAAGTGATGGGTGAGGATGAGGTGAGGGGTGTGGACGAGGTGAAAGGTCAAGCGGACGACGTGAGGGGTGAGGACGAGGTGAGGAAGACGAGCTGAGGGGTGAGGAGGACGAGGTGAGGAGGACGAGGGGTGAAGAGGACGAGCTGAGGAGGACGAGGTGAGGGGTGAGGAGGACGAGGTGAGGGTGAGGAGGATGAGCTGAGGGGTAAAGATGACGAGGCAAGGGGTGAGGACGAGGCGAGGACGAGGTGAGGGGTGAGGAGGACGAAGTGAGGGGTGAGTACGAGGCGAGGGGTGAGGAGAACGAGGGGTGAGGAGGACGAGGCGAGGGGTGAGGAGGCGAGGGGTGAGAACGAGGGTTGAGGAGGACGAGGCGATGGGTGAGGAGGACGAGGCGATGGGTGAGGAGGACGAGGTGATGGGTGAGGACGAGGTGAGGAGAGCGAGGGGTTAGAGAAGGACGAGGTGAGGGTGAGGAGGATCAGCTAAGAGGTAAATATGACGAGGCGAGGACGAGGTGAGGGGTGAGGAGGACGAAGTGAGGGCGAGGTGAGGGGTGAGGAATACGAGCTGAGGGATGAGAAGGACGAGGTGAGGGGTGAGGAGGACGAAGTGAGGGCGAGGTGAGGGGTGAGGAATACGAGCTGAGGGATGAGAAGGACGAGGTGAGGGGTGAGGAAGACGAAGTGATGGGTGAGGATGAGGTGAGGGGTGTGGACGAGGTGAAAGGTCAAGCGGACGACGTGAGGGGTGAGGACGAGGTGAGGAAGACGAGCTGAGGGGTGAGGAGGACGAGGTGAGGAGGACGAGGGGTGAAGAGGACGAGCTGAGGAGGACGAGGTGAGGGGTGAGGAGGACGAGGTGAGGGTGAGGAGGATGAGCTGAGGGGTAAAGATGACGAGGCAAGGGGTGAGGACGAGGCGAGGACGAGGTGAGGGGTGAGGAGGACGAAGTGAGGGGTGAGTACGAGGCGAGGGGTGAGGAGAACGAGGGGTGAGGAGGACGAGGCGAGGGGTGAGGAGGCGAGGGGTGAGAACGAGGGTTGAGGAGGACGAGGCGATGGGTGAGGAGGACGAGGCGATGGGTGAGGAGGAGGTGATGTTTGATTCGTGACAAAACATGTAATAAAGTTAATAACAATCTGAATTATAGTCAATTATTCACGTTTACTACATAGAGTGCAGGTAGCCGTGTGAGGATGAGGTGAGAACGAGGTGAGGGGTAACGACGAGGTGAGTAGAACGAGAGGCGAGGGGTGAGAACGAGGTGAGGGTTGAGGACGACGGGTGAGGTGGACGAGGTGAGGGGTGAGGATGAGTCGAGGGGTGAGGAGGACGAGGTAAAACGTGAGGCAGACGAGGGGTGAGGAGGACGATGGGTGAGAAAGATGAGGCGAGGGGTGAGGAGGACGAGGGGTGAGGAGGATGAGGGGTGAGAAGGACGAGTCGAGGGGTGAGGAGGACGAGGTAAAAGGTGAGGCAGACGAGGGGTGAGGAGGACGATGGGTGAGAAAGATGAGGCGAGGGGTGAGGAGGACGAGGGGTGAGAAGGACGAGGGGTGAGGAGGATGAGGGGTGAGAAGGACGAGTCGAGGGGTGAGGAGGACGAGGTGAGGGGTGAGGAAGACGAGCTGAGGGGTGAGGAGGACGCGGGGTGAGGAGGACGAGCTGAGGGGTAAAGCGGATGAGGTGAGGGGTGAGGAAGACGAGGTGATGGGTGAGGATGAGGTGAGGGGTGTGGACGAGGTGAAAGGTCAAGCGGACGACGTGAGGGGTGAGGACGAGGTGAGGAAGACGAGCTGAGGGGTGAGGAGGACGAGGTGAGGAGGACGAGGGGTGAAGAGGACGAGCTGAGGAGGACGAGGTGAGGGGTGAGGAGGACGAGGTGAGGGTGAGGAGGATGAGCTGAGGGGTAAAGATGACGAGGCAAGGGGTGAGGACGAGGCGAGGACGAGGTGAGGGGTGAGGACGAGGTGAGGAGAGCGAGGGGTTAGAGAAGGACGAGGTGAGGATGAGGAGCAGGGTGCGGTGGACGAGCGAGGGGTGAGGAGAACGAGAAGTGAGGAGGACGGGGGGTGAGAAGTAAGAAGAACGAGGTGTGGGGGTGAGGAGGACGAGGGGTGAGGAGGACGAGGCGAGGGCTGAGGAGAGCGAGGCGTGAGGAGCGCGAGGGGTGAGGACAGCGAGGGGTGAGGAGGACGAGGGGTGAGGAGGTGAGGAGCAGGGTGCGGTGGACGAGCGAGGGATGAGGACGGGGGGTGAGAAGAAAAACGAGGTGTGGGGGTGAGGACGAGGTTTGAGGAGAGCGAGGGGTGAAGAGAGCGAGCGGTGAGGAGAGCGAGGGGTGAGGAGGACGAGGGGTGAGGAGAGCGAGGGGTGAGGAGAATGAGGGGTGAGGAGGACGAGGGGTGAGGAGGTGAGGGGTGAGGAAAGCGAGGGGTGAGGAGAATGAGGGGTGAGGAGGACGAGGGGTGAGGAGGTGAGGAGGTGAGGGGTGCGGAGGACGAGTCGAGCGGTGAGGAGGAAGAGGTGAGGGGTAAGAAGAACGCGGTGTGGGTGAGAAGGACGAGGTGAGGTGTGAGGCGGGCGAGGCGTGAGGATGACGAGGCGCGGGGTGGGGTGGACGAGGTGAGGGGTGAGGAAGACGAGCTGAGGGGTGAGGAGAACGAGCGGTGAGGAGGACAATGGGTGAGGAGGACAATGGGTGAGGAGGACGAGGGGTGAGTAGGATGAGGTGAGGAGTGAGTAGGACGAGTCGAGTGGTGAGGACAAGATGAGGGGTAAGAAGAACGAGGTGTGGGGTGAAGAGGACGAGGCAAATGGTGAGGACAGCGAGGGGAGGGGAGGACGAGGAGTGAGGACGAGCTAAGGGTGAGGAGGACGAGGCGAGGGAGAGGTGAAAGGTGAGGACGACGACGGGTGAGGAGGACGAGCTGAGGTGAGAGGTGAGGACGAGTCGAGGGGTGAGGAGGACGAGGTGAAAGGTGAGGCGGACGAGGGGTGAGGAGGACGATGGGTGAGGGGTGAGGAGGACGAGAGGTGACGATGACGAGAGTGAAGAGGACGAGGGGTGAGGAGAGTGAGGGGTGAGGAGTAAGAAGAACGAGCTGTGGGGGTGAGAACGAGGTGAGGGGTGAGAACGAGGTGAGGATTGAGGACAAGTGAGGTGGACGAGGTGAGGGGTGAGAACGAGGTGAGGGGTCAAGAGGACGAGGTGAGGGGTCAAGAGGACGAGGTGAGGGGTCAAGCGGACGACGTGAGGGGTAAGGAGGACGAGGTGAGGGGTGAGGAGGATGAGGAGCAGGGTGCGGTGGACGAGCGAGGGGTGAGGAGGATGAGAAGTGAGGAGGACGGGGGGTGAGACGTAAGAAGAACGAGGTGTGTGGGTGAGGAGGACGAGGCGAGGGCTGAGGAGAGCGAGGGGTGAGGACGAGGGGTGAGAAGAAAAACGAGGTGAGGACGAGGGTTGAGGAGAGCGAGGGGTGAAGAGAGCGAGGGGTGAAGAGAGCGAGGGGTGAGGAGACCGAGGGGTGAGGAGACCGAGGGGTGAGGAGGATGAGGGGTGAGAAGGACGAGTCGAGGGGTGAGGAGGACGAGGTGAGGGGTGAGGAAGACGAAGTGATGGGTGAGGATGAGGTGAGGGGTGTGGACGAGGTGAAAGGTCAAGCGGACGACGTGAGGGGTGAGGACGAGGTGAGGAAGACGAGCTGAGGGGTGAGGAGGACGAGGTGAGGAGGACGAGGGGTGAAGAGGACGAGCTGAGGAGGACGAGGTGAGGGGTGAGGAGGACGAGGTGAGGGTGAGGAGGATGAGCTGAGGGGTAAAGATGACGAGGCAAGGGGTGAGGACGAGGCGAGGACGAGGTGAGGGGTGAGGAGGACGAAGTGAGGGGTGAGTACGAGGCGAGGGGTGAGGAGAACGAGGGGTGAGGAGGACGAGGCGAGGGGTGAGGAGGCGAGGGGTGAGAAAGAGGGTTGAGGAGGACGAGGCGATGGGTGAGGAGGACGAGGCGATGGGTGAGGAGGAGGTGATGTTTGATTCGTGACAAAACATGTAATAAAGTTAATAACAATCTGAATTATAGTCAATTATTCACGTTTACTACATAGAGTGCAGGTAGCCGTGTGAGGATGAGGTGAGAACGAGGTGAGGGGTAACGACGAGGTGAGTAGAACGAGAGGCGAGGGGTGAGAACGAGGTGAGGGTTGAGGACGACGGGTGAGGTGGACGAGGTGAGGGGTGAGGATGAGTCGAGGGGTGAGGAGGACGAGGTAAAACGTGAGGCAGACGAGGGGTGAGGAGGACGATGGGTGAGAAAGATGAGGCGAGGGGTGAGGAGGACGAGGGGTGAGGAGGATGAGGGGTGAGAAGGACGAGTCGAGGGGTGAGGAGGACGAGGTAAAAGGTGAGGCAGACGAGGGGTGAGGAGGACGATGGGTGAGAAAGATGAGGCGAGGGGTGAGGAGGACGAGGGGTGAGAAGGACGAGGGGTGAGGAGGATGAGGGGTGAGAAGGACGAGTCGAGGGGTGAGGAGGACGAGGTGAGGGGTGAGGAAGACGAGCTGAGGGGTGAGGAGGACGCGGGGTGAGGAGGACGAGCTGAGGGGTAAAGCGGATGAGGTGAGGGGTGAGGAAGACGAGGTGATGGGTGAGGATGAGGTGAGGGGTGTGGACGAGGTGAAAGGTCAAGCGGACGACGTGAGGGGTGAGGACGAGGTGAGGAAGACGAGCTGAGGGGTGAGGAGGACGAGGTGAGGAGGACGAGGGGTGAAGAGGACGAGCTGAGGAGGACGAGGTGAGGGGTGAAGAGGACGAGGTGAGGGTGAGGAGGATGAGCTGAGGGGTAAAGATGACGAGGCAAGGGGTGAGGACGAGGCGAGGACGAGGTGAGGGGTGAGGAGGACGAAGTGAGGGGTGAGTACGAGGCGAGGGGTGAGGAGAACGATGGGTGAGGAGGACGAGGGGTGAGGAGAACGAGGGGTGAGGAGGACGAGGCGAGGGCTGAGGAGAGCGAGGCGTGAGGAGCGCGAGGGGTGAGGACAGCGAGGGGTGAGGAGGACGAGGGGTGAGGAGGTGAGGAGCAGGGTGCGGTGGACGAGCGAGGGATGAGGACGGGGGGTGAGAAGAAAAACGAGGTGTGGGGGTGAGGACGAGGTTTGAGGAGAGCGAGGGGTGAAGAGAGCGAGCGGTGAGGAGAGCGAGGGGTGAGGAGGACGAGGGGTGAGGAGAGCGAGGGGTGAGGAGAATGAGGGGTGAGGAGGACGAGGGGTGAGGAGGTGAGGGGTGAGGAAAGCGAGGGGTGAGGAGAATGAGGGGTGAGGAGGACGAGGGGTGAGGAGGTGAGGAGGTGAGGGGTGCGGAGGACGAGTCGAGCGGTGAGGAGGAAGAGGTGAGGGGTAAGAAGAACGCGGTGTGGGTGAGAAGGACGAGGTGAGGTGTGAGGCGGGCGAGGCGTGAGGATGACGAGGCGCGGGGTGGGGTGGACGAGGTGAGGGGTGAGGAAGACGAGCTGAGGGGTGAGGAGAACGAGCGGTGAGGAGGACAATGGGTGAGGAGGACAATGGGTGAGGAGGACGAGGGGTGAGTAGGATGAGGTGAGGAGTGAGTAGGACGAGTCGAGTGGTGAGGAGGACAAGATGAGGGGTAAGAAGAACGAGGTGTGGGGTGAGGAGGACGAGGCAAATGGTGAGGACAGCGAGGGGAGGGGAGGACGAGGAGTGAGGACGAGCTAAGGGTGAGGAGGACGAGGCGAGGGAGAGGTGAGGGGTGAGGACGACGACGGGTGAGGAGGACGAGCTGAGGTGAGAGGTGAGGACGAGTCGAGGGGTGAGGAGGACGAGGTGAAAGGTGAGGCGGACGAGGGGTGAGGAGGACGATGGGTGAGGGGTGAGGAGGACGAGAGGTGACGATGACGAGAGTGAAGAGGACGAGGGGTGAGGAGAGTGAGGGGTGAGGAGTAAGAAGAACGAGCTGTGGGGGTGAGAACGAGGTGAGGGGTGAGAACGAGGTGAGGATTGAGGACAAGTGAGGTGGACGAGGTGAGGGGTGAGAACGAGGTGAGGGGTCAAGAGGACGAGGTGAGGGGTCAAGAGGACGAGGTGAGGGGTCAAGCGGACGACGTGAGGGGTAAGGAGGACGAGGTGAGGGGTGAGGAGGATGAGGAGCAGGGTGCGGTGGACGAGCGAGGGGTGAGGAGGATGAGAAGTGAGGAGGACGGGGGGTGAGACGTAAGAAGAACGAGGTGTGTGGGTGAGGAGGACGAGGCGAGGGCTGAGGAGAGCGAGGGGTGAGGACGGGGGGTGAGAAGAAAAACGAGGTGAGGACGAGGGTTGAGGAGAGCGAGGAGTGAAGAGAGCGAGGGGTGAAGAGAGCGAGGGGTGAGGAGACCGAGGGGTGAGGAGACCGAAGGGTGAGGAGGATGAGGGGTGAGGAGGACGAGTCGAGGGGTGAAAAGGACGAAGTGAGGGGTGAGGAAGACGAAGTGATGGGTGAGGATGAGGTGAGGGGTGTGGACGAGGTGAAAGGTCAAGCGGACGACGTGAGGGGTGAGGACGAGGTGAGGAAGACGAGTTGAGGGGTGAGGACGAGGTGAGGACGACGAGGGGTGAAGAGGACGAGCTGAGGAGGACGAGGTGAGGGGTGAGGAGGACGAGGTGAGGGTGAGGAGGATGAGCTGAGGGGTAAAGATGACGAGGCAAGGGGTGAGGACGAGGCGAGGACGAGGTGAGGGGTGAGGAGGACGAAGTGAGGGGTGAGTACGAGGCGAGGGGTGAGGAGAACGAGGGGTGAGGAGGACGAGGCGAGGGGTGAGGAGGCGAGGGGTGAGAACGAGCGTTGAGGAGGACGAGGCGATGGGTGAGGAGGACGAGGCGATGGGTGAGGAGGACGAGGTGATGGGTGAGGACGAGGTGAGGAGAGCGAGGGGTTAGAGAAGGACGAGGTGAGGGTGAGGAGGATGAGCTAAGGGGTAAAGATGACGAGGCGAGGACGAGGTGAGGGGTGAGGAGGACGAAGTGAGGGCGAGGTGAGGGGTGAGGAATACGAGCTGAGGGATGAGAAGGACGAGGTGAGGGGTGAGGAGGACGAGGGGTGAGGAGGACAAGGCGAGGGGTGAGGAGGAGGCGAGGGGTGAGAACGAGGGTTGAGGAGGACGAGGTGATGGGTGAGGACGAGGTGAGGAGAGCGAGGGGTTAGAGAAGGACGAGGTGAGGGTGAGGAGGATCAGCTAAGAGGTAAATATGACGAGGCGAGGACGAGGTGAGGGGTGAGGAGGACGAAGTGAGGGCGAGGTGAGGGGTGAGGAATACGAGCTGAGGGATGAGAAGGACGAGGTGAGGGGTGAGGAGGACGAAGTGAGGGCGAGGTGAGGGGTGAGGAATACGAGCTGAGGGATGAGAAGGACGAGGTGAGGGGTGAGGACGAGGGGTGAGGAGGACGAGGCGAAGGGTGAGGAGGAGGCGAGGGGTGAGAACGAGGGTTGAGGAGGACGAGGTGATGGGTGAGGACGAGGTGAGGAGAGCGAGGGGTTAGAGAAGGACGAGGTGAGGGTGAGGAGGATGAGCTGAGGGGTAAAGATGACGAGGCGAGGACGAGGTGAGGGGTGAGGAGGACGAAGTGAGGGCGAGGTGAGGGGTGAGGAATACGAGCTGAGGGTTGAGGAGGACGAGGCGATGGGTGAGGAGGACGAGGCGATGGGTGAGGAGGACGAGGTCATGGGTGAGGACGAGGTGAGGAGAGCGAGGGGTTAGAGAAGGACGAGGTGAGGATGAGGAGCAGGGTGCGGTGGACGAGCGAGGGGTGAGGAGAACGAGAAGTGAGGAGGACGGGGGGTGAGAAGTAAGAAGAACGAGGTGTGGGGGTGAGGAGAACGAGGGGTGAGGAGGACGAGGCGAGGGCTGAGGAGAGCGAGGCGTGAGGAGCGCGAGGGGTGAGGAGGACGAGGGGTGAGGAGGTGAGGAGCAGGGTGCGGTGGACGAGCGAGGGATGAGGACGGGGGGTGAGAAGAAAAACGAGGTGTGGGGGTGAGGACGAGGTTTGAGGAGAGCGAGGGGTGAAGAGAGCGAGCGGTGAGGAGAGCGAGGGGTGAGGAGGACGAGGGGTGAGGAGAGCGAGGGGTGAGGAGGACGAGGGGTGAGGAGGTGAGGGGTGAGGAGGTGAGGGGTGAGGAAAGCGAGGGGTGAGGAGAATGAGGGGTGAGGAGGACGAGGGGTGAGGAGGTGAGGAGGTGAGGGGTACGGAGGACGAGTCGAGCGGTGAGGAGGAAGAGGTGAGGGGTAAGAAGAACGCGGTGTGGGTGAGAAGGACGAGGTGAGGTGTGAGGCGGGCGAGGCGTGAGGATGACGAGGCGCGGGGTGGGGTGGACGAGGTGAGGGGTGAGGAAGACGAGCTGAGGGGTGAGGAGAACGAGCGGTGAGGAGGACAATGGGTGAGGAGGACAATGGGTGAGGAGGACGAGGGGTGAGTAGGATGAGGTGAGGAGTGAGTAGGACGAGTCGAGTGGTGAGGAGGACAAGATGAGGGGTAAGAAGAACGAGGTGTGGGGTGAGGAGGACGAGGCAAATGGTGAGGACAGCGAGGGGAGGGGAGGACGAGGAGTGAGGACGAGCTAAGGGTGAGGAGGACGAGGCGAGGGAGAGGTGAGGGGTGAGGATGACGACGGGTGAGGAGGACGAGCTGAGGTGAGAGGTGAGGACGAGTCGAGGGGTGAGGAGGACGAGGTGAAAGGTGAGGCGGACGAGGGGTGAGGAGGACGATGGGTGAGGGGTGAGGAGGACGAGAGGTGACGATGACGAGAGTGAAGAGGACGAGGGGTGAGGAGAGTGAGGGGTGAGGAGTAAGAAGAACGAGCTGTGGGGGTGAGAACGAGGTGAGGGGTGAGAACGAGGTGAGGATTGAGGACAAGTGAGGTGGACGAGGTGAGGGGTGAGAACGAGGTGAGGGGTCAAGAGGACGAGGTGAGGGGTCAAGAGGACGAGGTGAGGGGTCAAGCGGACGACGTGAGGGGTAAGGAGGACGAGGTGAGGGGTGAGGAGGATGAGGAGCAGGGTGCGGTGGACGAGCGAGGGGTGAGGAGGATGAGAAGTGAGGAGGACGGGGGGTGAGACGTAAGAAGAACGAGGTGTGTGGGTGAGGAGGACGAGGCGAGGGCTGAGGAGAGCGAGGGGTGAGGACGGGGGGTGAGAAGAAAAACGAGGTGAGGACGAGGGTTGAGGAGAGCGAGGAGTGAAGAGAGCGAGGGGTGAAGAGAGCGAGGGGTGAGGAGACCGAGGGGTGAGGAGACCGAAGGGTGAGGAGGATGAGGGGTGAGGAGGACGAGTCGAGGGGTGAAAAGGACGAAGTGAGGGGTGAGGAAGACGAAGTGATGGGTGAGGATGAGGTGAGGGGTGTGGACGAGGTGAAAGGTCAAGCGGACGACGTGAGGGGTGAGGACGAGGTGAGGAAGACGAGTTGAGGGGTGAGGACGAGGTGAGGAGGACGAGGGGTGAAGAGGACGAGCTGAGGAGGACGAGGTGAGGGGTGAGGAGGACGAGGTGAGGGTGAGGAGGATGAGCTGAGGGGTAAAGATGACGAGGCAAGGGGTGAGGACGAGGCGAGGACGAGGTGAGGGGTGAGGAGGACGAAGTGAGGGGTGAGTACGAGGCGAGGGGTGAGGAGAACGAGGGGTGAGGAGGACGAGGCGAGGGGTGAGGAGGCGAGGGGTGAGAACGAGGGTTGAGGAGGACGAGGCGATGGGTGAGGAGGACGAGGCGATGGGTGAGGAGGACGAGGTGATGGGTGAGGACGAGGTGAGGAGAGCGAGGGGTTAGAGAAGGACGAGGTGAGGGTGAGGAGGATGAGCTAAGGGGTAAAGATGACGAGGCGAGGACGAGGTGAGGGGTGAGGAGGACGAAGTGAGGGCGAGGTGAGGGGTGAGGAATACGAGCTGAGGGATGAGAAGGACGAGGTGAGGGGTGAGGAGGACGAGGGGTGAGGAGGACAAGGCGAGGGGTGAGGAGGAGGCGAGGGGTGAGAACGAGGGTTGAGGAGGACGAGGTGATGGGTGAGGACGAGGTGAGGAGAGCGAGGGGTTAGAGAAGGACGAGGTGAGGGTGAGGAGGATCAGCTAAGAGGTAAATATGACGAGGCGAGGACGAGGTGAGGGGTGAGGAGGACGAAGTGAGGGCGAGGTGAGGGGTGAGGAATACGAGCTGAGGGATGAGAAGGACGAGGTGAGGGGTGAGGAGGACGAAGTGAGGGCGAGGTGAGGGGTGAGGAATACGAGCTGAGGGATGAGAAGGACGAGGTGAGGGGTGAGGACGAGGGGTGAGGAGGACGAGGCGAAGGGTGAGGAGGAGGCGAGGGGTGAGAACGAGGGTTGAGGAGGACGAGGTGATGGGTGAGGACGAGGTGAGGAGAGCGAGGGGTTAGAGAAGGACGAGGTGAGGGTGAGGAGGATGAGCTGAGGGGTAAAGATGACGAGGCGAGGACGAGGTGAGGGGTGAGGAGGACGAAGTGAGGGCGAGGTGAGGGGTGAGGAATACGAGCTGAGGGTTGAGGAGGACGAGGCGATGGGTGAGGAGGACGAGGCGATGGGTGAGGAGGACGAGGTCATGGGTGAGGACGAGGTGAGGAGAGCGAGGGGTTAGAGAAGGACGAGGTGAGGATGAGGAGCAGGGTGCGGTGGACGAGCGAGGGGTGAGGAGAACGAGAAGTGAGGAGGACGGGGGGTGAGAAGTAAGAAGAACGAGGTGTGGGGGTGAGGAGAACGAGGGGTGAGGAGGACGAGGCGAGGGCTGAGGAGAGCGAGGCGTGAGGAGCGCGAGGGGTGAGGAGGACGAGGGGTGAGGAGGTGAGGAGCAGGGTGCGGTGGACGAGCGAGGGATGAGGACGGGGGGTGAGAAGAAAAACGAGGTGTGGGGGTGAGGACGAGGTTTGAGGAGAGCGAGGGGTGAAGAGAGCGAGCGGTGAGGAGAGCGAGGGGTGAGGAGGACGAGGGGTGAGGAGAGCGAGGGGTGAGGAGGACGAGGGGTGAGGAGGTGAGGGGTGAGGAGGTGAGGGGTGAGGAAAGCGAGGGGTGAGGAGAATGAGGGGTGAGGAGGACGAGGGGTGAGGAGGTGAGGAGGTGAGGGGTACGGAGGACGAGTCGAGCGGTGAGGAGGAAGAGGTGAGGGGTAAGAAGAACGCGGTGTGGGTGAGAAGGACGAGGTGAGGTGTGAGGCGGGCGAGGCGTGAGGATGACGAGGCGCGGGGTGGGGTGGACGAGGTGAGGGGTGAGGAAGACGAGCTGAGGGGTGAGGAGAACGAGCGGTGAGGAGGACAATGGGTGAGGAGGACAATGGGTGAGGAGGACGAGG